>NC_136068.1:692641798-693369298 GCF_964261635.1 Lissotriton helveticus
CTGCTCTGGAGACACCAGCTGACTTCTCACCATAGTCATACTGGCTCCTGTATCTCTCAGAGCCTCCCCTCTCTGGCCATTGATGGTGATCCATTGTCCATACTTAACAGTATTTGGGGGCACCTGGATCTTAGGAACCATCTCCCGTTCTCCCAGGGACACTAAGGTGACACCCGCCCACTCACCCCCCTTATCTAAGGGCAGCTCCTCCCCAAGCGCTACACTAGCTACTCCCGGGGCTTTTCCTCCGGTGGGAGGGGGTGGTCTCTTTGGGCATCTGACATCTCCCTTATAATGTCCAACACCACCACACTTGAAGCAGTGGACAACCCTTGGCTGCTGGCTTTGGCCAGGATGAGGGTTTCTGGGCGGGTTAGCCTTAGGGGTGAAACCTGTTCCCTTTCCCTGGAAACTGTTTCGGGGACCTTTAGAGAACTCACGCTTTTTATCTCCCCCCTCCTTCTTCTGAGGGGCGCCCTGTCCGGCCTTTTGGGAATCCCCTCCAGTCCCCTTTGAGGACACCCGGGTACTTGCCCAGAGGTCCGCCTCCTCTGCAAGCTTCCGGGGGTTAGTCAGCTTGCTGTCCACCAGGTGTTGGCGCAGCTCGGGAAAACATTTCTCGAGTAGATGCTCTTTCAAAAAAAGATCATACAACCCCTCATAATCCTTCAACTCACTGCCCTGTACCCAGCCCTCCAATGCCTTTCTCGCATAATCTAGGAAGTCCACCCAGTTCTGGGTGCTTAACTTGTGGCTCCCCCTGAACTTCTGGCGATACTTTTCTGGGGTTAACCCAAACTTCCTGATCAATGCTAGCTTCATGGTGGGATAGTTGGTCTGCTCCTCCGGTTCTAAGGCTAGCAAAGTGTCCCGACCGGTAGGAGGCATGTACTTGTACAACCCACCCACCCAGTGCTTCTCCTGGATCTCATGGGCTCTTAAGGAGACCTCATAGGCTGCCAGCCACTTGGCTATGTCATACCCCTGACTATAGCTGGCAATTATATCCTTAGGCAGGTAGGGTCTGGACTCCCTGGTTGGTTCTCTAGTTTCGCTGCCAGCATTTGGAGTTGGAAAGGGTCCCCGTTGCAGGGCCTGGAGTTCTAACTCTTTTAGTTTGAATTCATGTGCCATTCTCCGCTCTTCCTTCTCCTGTTCTAACCTGGCTAACTCCCACTTCAGCTTCCTTTTTTCCCTCCTGTCTGTGAGCTCCGCTTCGGTCAAGCTTCCCCCGGAGACACTACTGCCCCTCCTAGAAGAGGTCATTGGTTCGGGGAGTAGGTTTCCCACCTCTGGATGGAACAATCCCTCTACCCCTATGACCGTGCCCCGGTCTGTCTCCCCATCCTCCTCCTTCTCTTCATTGCGCGCTTCCACCCAAGCCCTCAAACTGGTCTGGAGTTCCCCCTTCTTGGCACCACGCTTAAAGAACACCCCCATTTGTTGACAGAAATCTTTTAGCTGGGCCAATGAATAAGTGTCCAGTTTTTCCAGTGCAAATTCCATTTTGCAAAAGGCAACACAAGGTTAAGCACACAAAAAGAATAGAGTTGCAAGGGCAACCTGAAGCTACCTCCACCCCACCACCAGGAATAAATTTGGAAAAAGCAAAAATAAAAATTAGGAGGGCCGCTAGGAGAAAACTCCAGGTGTAGGTTAGTGGATTACACTCAATTACTGCAGAGTAGTTGCAACCACAGTCAAGATCCCACCGCTAGACACCAACTTGTTGGAACCTAATGTTGTCAGGTCACCAAGGGTAGCCTGGCCTAGGGTAAGACAATCTCTATCTAAGGCACATGTGTAAAGGTTGCAAACCACCCAGCAGTAATTTAATGCAATAACACCCAAAAATGACACTACACCAATGTTTGTGGAAAAATACGAATTGTTTTATAAAAATAAGTTTGTTCCTCTTTATCACCTTTACATCAGTACTTCTCCTTATTCGATAGTTTTACTCCAAGAAACGTATTACACTTTATAACTTCAACTTTTCCTGCTCAATACATTTACATCAGGATACAATACCAATCTCACCCCACCTTCTACCAAAAATGTACACAATCAGCGAAGAATGTCAGTGGTTACACTAGTTTTACAGATGCGCTTGCAACACTCTTCCTAGTCAGAGGGTACTTTTAGCACTACTTTGACAGTTGGTTCTACCCCCAGCTTCTGGTTCATTGGCCGTTCTTCCCTGGACCTGAAATCAATGAGGATTACATCATCATGCTAATTTCCACCTACCAGGACACAGTAGGGGGAAAAACGAACAGTGTGTCTTGAATATGGTTACCTGCACAATGACTAATTTTTCCCCACACGGAAAGACCTTTTAAGAAACACCACTCCTCAGCCCCTTGAGGTGATTAATCCCTGGGGTTCAGTCTTCCCCCCCTTCCCACACTCTCCTTACTGTACAGCGGAGACTGCAATGTCCAAGTCTCCAAGTGACTGAGCTGACAGGCGGCTCTACAGAAGTTCCAGCCGGCAGCTGCTTGATCCGCTTCCTCCCGCCCAGCCAGCCACTCGATCTCAGTGCTGGCGCGGGGAGGATCGGGGAATGTCTCTCCCCTCTTCAGGAACTGCTGTTGGCTCTTATGCCTAACCTGCCACACAATTTCGGAGCTGGCGCGGACAAGGCTCACCAGTGATTCCGATCCGCTTCCGCTTCTCCGGCCGGCTCCGCCTCACAGAGTCAGACGGCTCAACCGGGCATGCGCGGAGGTGAAGTGGCTCTACACCCGAGCCTGCCCAGCGCTGACGGTTCTGCCTCCTCCGCTCCTCCCACTTCAGGACCGGCGGCCACGCTACCAGGCCGGCGCTATTCACCTCACGCTGGCCCAGGAATAGGCCCTCTACTTCCACAACGACCGCTGCTCCAAACACACGGACCCCGTCTTCCCCACTCAGACAGCTGCTCTTCTCAGCTAGCAGTCTGCCGCTACAGGTAGGAGGAGGGCTTCCGTTTAGTTATGTCGCCAGGGGAAGTCAAGGGCAACCATGAGCCGAATTCATTTGAGGGGCTAATCGAGGAGGCCGCAAAGAATAACCCCTCAGCCTTAATCCTCTCTTCTTCTTAGCAACACTTTGCCAGAGTCTTTCTAAAGTCTTTCCAACTAGGCAGAGGACTGCGCTCCACAGCGCCGCAGTCTCCTTCACCCACTCACACCCCTTTCTTCCAGGCTAGGGGTTGGTCAGGCGCCCAGGGTCTCCAGTGATCCCACGCAGCGGGGACAAGACAAGTAACCCAAGGGAGGAAGGGTGGTGAATCAATAAGGCAGCGTCCTTAGACTGGGAGGTCAACCCTTTGACTATCCTACCCCCACCTTCTGCTACAGCCTATCCTCCAGCTGACTCTCTCTGGTAAGACAAAATGGCTGACCAGCATTCCGCCTTATATAGGCTGACCCTCAGAGGTCCAGAAGGGACCAGAAGGTTCTGGAATGCCCTACTCTATCCTATGGGACAGGTCCCAGGTATGACAGTTGTGACAGTTGGTAGCCACCATTTTGTGACTCCAAGGGAATTCCTGTCAGGAAAGGCCTCTAGGCCTGAGGTGAAGAACTATGAGGGCGAAAAAACACCTATCCCCCAGACCAACACCATAAAAACCTAGTGGACACAAAAATAAATAAAGGCATGAGGGGCAAGAAGGGGACAAAATAAATAAATAATAGGAAGGACTACGCAAAGGGCCAGACAGGTCTAACAGTGTGCATATAGTCATGCAAGATTATCTCACAGGGAAGGAGAATGGAAGCTTGCAAAGCATACATGTGAATTGCAGGACTAATAAGAGAGAGGAAATCATGTAGGCAAATAATTGGAAAAAAATCTTCAATAATCAAAGCCACTTTGCAGCTGATTAACAAATCACAACCCTAAAAGCCAAGAAAGCCCTCAAACGTCTACTGCAGACACACACACAACCAACGTCCAAACCCTAGGTAACCGGCTGGTGTGAAAGGCAGGTTAGGGTGACCAATCTTTTTACGGACGCCTTTTATCCATAATTGTGGTCCTTGCAGGGAATAGAGCTGTTCCCTTGTGAGAGGCCTCAGCTCCCTGATGTTGCCGCCTCGCACTCATCATGGGAACACAAGAGCAGCCCACCCCGCCCATTATCATTCTGTCTGCAGCTGATTGTCACATACAGAAAGACAATGGGCCAGTTTAGGCTCCTACAGTATATGGTGCTCCTCGTCTAGGGAGGGAATTCTGTTAGGGTTAAAATGTACAAAACAAACGTACAAAGTTAAAAAGGAGAGGTTAAAGTTCTTACACAGTCTCCTCATTTCAGAGCTGCAGCATTTCTATTATTATATAAAACGAAGACATAGTTGCAGCTTTTTAATTTATTTTATGCAACTAACATCCATTGACAAAGCCAACAGTCCTGGCTTGTTGTGGGTCTAATGTTATTGGATGCAATGATAGAAACAGCAAAATACCATTCGGGCGGCACATTATGCTCAGCATATATTTTAAGGTGAGGTGTTTTAGGCCACGCCCTTAATGACATCAGACACACCCCTTGGAGTGACCCCCAGTTTTTTCATCCCACTTAAAGCCCTGGAAGCAACACCATGTCACAGTCTCCTCGCTTCCCTGCATTGTTCATCATGCAAGACTCATGACTTCCAAGTTTTCAGATTGCCTATGTGCAGGGACATAGGGAACCCTCCCCACCCCTTGCTTTAGGTACTACAGCGTGGGTGAAGTTCTTGATGGGCCTCTTCTGTCTGCAACTGGATGGGTGGGTGGATGGGTGAAGGATGGGTGGCTAAGTGAAAGGAGGATGGAGAGAGAAAGGAAGGATGGATGGATGAATGATTGCATGGATGAATGATTGACAGAATTGATGGGCGAATGGGTGCATGGATGAGTGAAAAGAAAAATGTAAAGCTGGATGAGTGAAAGAATGCATACATGAGTGAAAGGGAGGGTGGAGAGCTGGAAGAAAGGATGGATGGATGGATGAGTGAAAGGATAAATAGGTGGATGGATCAGTGACTGGGTGGATAGATGAGTAAGTGAAAGGATGGCTGGATGGGTGAAAGGGTAAATGATTGGATGGATGAGTGGATGGATGGATGGTGGGTGGAAGAGTGCATGGATGAGTGAGTGAAAGGGAGGGTAGATGGACAAAAGGCTGGATAGATGAGTGAAAGTGTGGACGGATGAGAGAAAGGATGGATGAGTGAAAGAATGGATGAATTACTGGCAGAATGGATTGGCGAATAGGTGCATGGATGAGTGAAAAGAAGAATGTAAAGATGGATGTGAAAAAATGCATACATGAGTGAAAGGAAGGGTTGAGAGCTGGAAGAAAGGATGGATGGGTGGATGGATGAGTGAAAGGGTGAATGGGTGGACGGATGAGTGACTGGGTAGATGGATTAATAAGTGAAAGGATGGCTGGATGGGTGAAAGGGTAAATGATTGGATGGATGAGTGAATGGATGGATAGATAGTTGGAAGAGTTGATGGATGAGTAAAAGGTTTGCTTGGGCAAAAGGGTAAATGGTTGGAAGGATCAGTGGATGGATGGGTGGAAGAGTGGATGGATGAGTGAAAGGACGGATTGGGTGAAAGGTTAGAAGAATGGATGTGTGAGATGATGGGTGGAAGGATAGATTATGGATTGGTGTGCAAATGGTTCAAAAGGTTTGGATATGGATGGGCACCCAGATGGAAGGACAGAATGAATGGTGAAAGACTGAAAGATGGATGAAAGAATCAACAGATTATATTTTGAGTGACACCCAACCGCTACTTGAATGTTGCACTAGTAATTGTAAATCTTTGCATGTTTTGTTTTAGGTGTAAGATTTTAGGAAGAGCATCACAGTGCCATGAGCTGTGTTTGAGATGTACATTGTATTTGTAGCAATAGGCAAGGCATCAAAAATAAACTATGTAATAGTGTATTGACAGTGCATTCTTTAAGACAGCTGCAAGGAAAAGAACCTTTGTGACTTCTGTCAGCTTTTGCATCTCTCTGCGAAGCCCCCATAAGCAAAGTCCACTTGCTGAAACACCCATAATGCGTTCCCTATAGTGGGTTCATCACAGTAACCCTCCCTTTAGTTCACCTATGCATGCCGCTTTACATCTCACAATGCCACTCAGATATGAGAAGCTAGTAACAAAGTCTATCCAAGAAGATCTTCCTGACCACTTCTCTCACCAAACATGCCTGCTCAGGACCATGAGTTGTAAACAAATTATCAAACTGGACAACCTAGTGCATTAACCATATAAATAGATTATTATCAATAAAATACCACACAAAAGACCTGCACAGTTGCTCAAAGCAGCACGCATCCCGAAAAACCATGAAGTGCACAATTGTCTCAACTTAATATAAAACTTATTTTGACTTGCACTTAATAAGTTGTCTATTTACATACTTTTATACTATCGCGCACCTTCCTCTGATGTGTCTGTAAAACTTACCCTTTGTCCCGAAGTTTTGTCCTGTTGACCATCTGTCCTTAATTTTTGTCCTGAATTTTGACCCTCAGTCCTGATTTTTTACACTTACAGTCCTGAATTTGCACCCATGCCAGTTGGTCACACTAGGGTAGGTAAGTGACTGGACACGACTAGACAATATGATAAAAAGCCACTTCCAAATGGCCGAGCCTTTATGAAAAACTTGTGGAATGACATCCCACATATCAGCACCAAAATTCTGACCCCAGTATCGCAACTCACCTGCAGGACAGGGTCTGATAATACAGAGCAAACAAGATCGGAAGGCAACCCCTCGGGATCTCATAAAAAACAAAATGGAACCCGAAGATGACGCACACAGAAGGCAGAAAACTAATAAATAAGATAGACAACCGTGAGATGCGAGCTGGGTCGTGAGTAAGAAATTCCCTGGAGTGGCAGCTGATGCAAGCATTCTGCTGGGAAATCAAGGGGCGCTTCCCTTGTTGTCCTAAAGCCCATCGTCCCATGGCTGAGGGAGGGCATGTGGGTCAAGGAAAACATCCACACGAGCTGCAATGCCAAGGCCTGGGCTGGAGCCACGTGACATTCTGTTTAATCAGGATGAGATCATGAGAGCCATGGAGATGGCATTTTATTCTGCTTTCTGTTCTCCTGTTTAGATTATACACCATTTTTATGGGCTTCTAGAGGGCTCCTTTGTATTTTATTGGCGAACGGGCAGCTTTCTCTCCATCTAGGGAGTACTGCTGCTTAGAGGCTTTATATAGCTATTGCTATAAAATGGTAGTTTGTCGTGGTGGTTTGTGAAATGTTTGTTTATTAACACATTTCCTGAGCAATAGTTCGTTAATTTTACCAGGCAGCCTTTGAAGTTGTACCTTTTACCTTCTCATTCCACGTAGCCTCTAAATGTTCAATAATTTTCCAAAAAAACAGGTCTCTTCAATGTTTGCAGATTGTACGTTGTATAGACGCATGAGCTCGCTCGAGACACGTTATTTGTGTATGTAATTGAACATAATGCGATATTTTAATATTTTACAACCCTCAAATAATGAAACCATGAAATAATAGTTCCATGGATAAACAAGCACTTAATGCTATTGGTGCAAGTAAAAAAATGAAATTGAATTGATAACTTGCTTTATGTGATGGACCTCTTGTAGGAATAGAAAAATAATACGTTTACATTTGCGTTTTCGATGATAGATGCATTTGGAAAAAAACTGAATAAACGGGGCGATGGGGTAAAACATTAAGAGGTAAATTTTCAAATGTTAAACTATTGCACAAGGACAGTAGGCTCAGAGAAATACAGATTCCTGATCGATAAATTTGGCAATGAAGG
This sequence comes from Lissotriton helveticus, assembly GCF_964261635.1. Taxonomy (NCBI): domain Eukaryota; kingdom Metazoa; phylum Chordata; class Amphibia; order Caudata; family Salamandridae; genus Lissotriton; species Lissotriton helveticus. Next base: position 692,649,615 of record NC_136068.1, read on the forward strand.
GGAATAGAAGAAAAAGGGAAGTTTGAAGCAGGCAGTAAGTGTCATTGGGTAAAAGAAAAGGGAATGTGTATCTGAGGCGAACATCTGACACCAAAATAGTAACAAGCATTTGCAAAGCTAATAGGTCTCACCTATGCAAGAGCTATTGGCTTTGCCAATATGTTTTAGCAATGTTGTACACCAGAGTGGCTGCTATTCAGCATGGCCAAAAGGTAGTGGAATAAAGGAGAGTTGATTGGATTAGAGCAGTGGTTCCCAAACTTTTTTAACCCGTGGCTCCCTTGACCTAATTGGCAGTTGGCCGTGGCTCCCCACCATTTTTTTACCGGTGGGCGGGTGGGGGGGTTGTAAGCAAGACCTCGGGAATACTTCCTGTTGGCTTCCTTAAATTAATTGGGATGCAATGAAGGTATTAGGGATAACAAGCAATTGCAATGCAATTGGTCTCGCATTTGCAAAATTTGAGCTATTGGTATTGTAAATGACAAACCTTTTATCTATGTATTGGTTATGAAAACAGATAAATAGCTTTACATTGTAAATGACAATGCTTTTTATTTATGGTTTAAAAAAACAATAGCAAAAACATTGTTGTTTATAATAGCAATAGCTCAAACTTGTTTTAGATGCACTGCTACTAACAGTAATAATAATAATTATTATATGCGTAAAATATGCCTCAGTGCCAAAGTGGTGCAGCTTTGAAGAACTGTAAATAACTGGAGTAATAACGCTAAGATTTCATGCCAAAGACCTGTAGATGACAGGCTCCAAACAACGAGAGGGACCTCCCAAATAACTTTTTCAGCTTTTCTGCAGTCCTTAAAATGAGGGCAACTATATTGGCAAAAAAGACCTGTTGTTTCAGGGTATACAGAACAGACAAGCTATGGAGCATTTCACCAATATTCAGTATGCCTACTCATTTATGGTAATTTAGGATTCACGTCAGTCGAGCCTTAAATGGAGTGTGTGTGTGTGTGTGTGAGGGGGGGGGGTAAAAGAAGGGAATTAACAAGCTGTCCTGGCAGACTGGCCAAGAAGCAGTTTGATCTGCAGTATTCAATGTATAATTGTCTCACTCATTGACCTCAGAGTCAAGATCCATCACAACGGTGTCCCCAGCTCCACTTGCAATGAATTGCCGCAAAACTCAAATGAAATGCAAAATGCATGCAAAAACCCCTGATTTAGGAAGGATATTCTCAAACTTGTGGTATTTTAGCTTGCTCCCTTTTAAAATGTGCTACAACCCAAGCGGTTGATAGCGGCGTAGTTGGGAAATCAGTGGGTCTCTCGCACATCTGAGCTCCGGTGACATTGTGCCTACTGTACTTATGACATGCACACCCCACATGTGCTCCCCCTGTGCATTCACCAGTCGAATGATTGTTTCACCCAAGATTTTAGGCAAAGAAAGAGAAAGACTGGGTAAATGCACAGGAAAGGACCGTGTTATGCACACAGAGGCCTACGTGCTGTGTGCTGACCTACAAAACAGGAGGTACATCCAGGGTCCTTCAGCAGCGAGCGGATTGCCTAGCAGGGGCAGTTGCATGCACCACATACGCTAGCCAATATGTATGACCAAGCAGGAGGAAGATTCCGAGAAAGAAAAGCGAAAATGCTGTAATAATAATGAACAAGGACGAGGCGGAATGGATATTGAGTGCACACGGGGAACCTGACAGAAACATACAAATGGGGGACGCCGCCCCAGCATCCGTCCTGCACCACTGTGGCCTGCCGATGAGAGAAGGGAAATGCTATGTTTGTGCACGCAGAGTGGGGGCAGGGCTTATAGTGAAGAACGGGAGGAGGGGGATCCAAAATAAACAAGCAGCGATGGGCTGTTTTTTGACATCTGATTGATTCCGGTCTCCCCATGTAGGAAAAGAAATAAAATGGGGCTTGGCTTTTTAGAAATGAAGCCTGTGCGTGGCGTGTGTGTGTTTATTCATGCATGAGTGTGCGTGTGATCATGTGTTTGGTGTTTTTATAGCGCACCATTACTCTGGTGTTCTGGCGCTCTGCACTTCTGACATCGCTGCACAGGGGGCCTTACGCAGCCAGATGCTATCTTTCCCACATCGTTCAGGGCGCCCCTGGCTGCTGATAACGGCGCACCAGGGCACCGCGGCGCACAGTTTGGGAAGCACAGGATTAGAGTGTTGTGAAGGGGAGTAGAGTGGAGTGTTATGGAGGGGCGTAGAATGGTGTACAGTAGAGTTGAGTGACGTGGAGAGGAGAGGAGTGAAGTGGAGTGTCATGGAGTAGCGTACAGTGTTGTGGAGTATCATGGAGGGAGAAGAGTGGCATAGAGTGGAAGAGTGTAGAGTTGAGTGGTGTAGATTGGAGTGACAGAGTGTTGTGGAGTGGTGTAGAGCAGAGTGGAGTGGCATAGAGGGTGTTGCGTAGAGTGGAGTAGAGTCTTATAGAGTAGAGTGGTGTACAGCGGAGTAGATTGTCATAGAGTAGATTGGAGTAGTGTGACATAGACTAGAGTGGAGTAAAGTGGAATGGAATGTCATATAAGGTGTTGCGTAGGGCGTGGAGTAGAGTGCTGTAGAGTGGAGTGGCATAGAGTGAAGTAGAGTGTCAGTGGAGCAGAGTTTAATAGAGTAGGGCATCAGAGAGTGGAGTATCGTGGAGTGGTTGAGTTGCAGAGTGGAATGTAGTAGACTTGAATAGATTGGCCTAGAGTGAAGTGGTGTAAAGTTCAGTGGCACATAGTGGATTTGCATAGAGTGCCGTTCCATAGACTAGCACAGAGTAGAGGTATGCAGAGTAGAGTAGAGAGGTGTAGAGTTGAGTGGTGCACAGATGAGTGCATTGATGCAGAGTGAAGCGTAGTGGGGTAGTGTGGAGTGGCGCAGAGTAGAGTGCAGTGGCATAGAGTGGTGCGAAGTAGAGTGATTTGGGGTAACGTGGAGTATGCATGGTATGATAGCATACTGCCATTGGAGACAACACATCTTCAATTGAAATTACCATTTCATTTGCACTCACATACAGTTTTACTGATAAAAGTATACAGCGTGCAAACAATGTGTGGACATCTCATCATACAATGTATTGATTTGATCATCAGGGCAGTTCATTTACAGACACTTACATTTTTTTGTGTCCTAGGAAAAAAAATAACATTGAACAACCTTCCGCAAGTAGACCCCAAGTAGCGTAGATGGTTGTCACATCCTCTCACTTTGAAGTCAGAGTTAAAAAAAATAAACACCAAGCTCCCTGGAAGACGCAACCTGAAATTTGACCGCCATCTTTGAATGCACAGCAAATGTAACAAGAAAATAACAAGATTTCCAGGCCTGATTACAGAAACCCAGTTTGTGGAAAAATACAGTAAACAAGGTTTGGGCAACTGGAGGAGCCTATACTGAACGTGATGTTTTTTTTGTTTTTTTTGCCTGTGTTATATATGTGGGTTATTTTCACACTATTAGTTTGCTTTTGAAGGGGTTTGTTTTGCTTACAGTGCTCACCCCTTTTCACATTGACACATAGCTGTCCACATGTCGGGTCCTAGGCTGCTAACTGATAGGTAGTAGCATTACTCCAGAACCAATAAAGGAGTATAATGTCTGCAGGTATCATGCTAGTGAAGCAGCAAAAAAAACTGTCTCGAGTTTACACCGGTGTGCATAGGCTCTGAAAGTAGACGTGCTGGGGGTGCTACAGCACTCTCTACAAATACTATAGTACACCCATGCTCCATCCATGGAATGCCTACTAGTATGAAATGTGCTTTAAATTTCTTTACCAAGCCACACAAGGCCACGCAAATCTAGGCTTGCGTGGCTTTAGAAATCCCATATAAGCATTTGCCTTGGCCTGCGTCAGGATGTGGGTGACAAGCGTTTGAAGTATCTTAAGATTCCTTGGACTGGCAAAGACCATGGTGCTGGACTCCCCCACTGCCATAGAAGAGGGTCTAGTGGGGACCTGGGCCTCAGCCTTAGGTTATTATACTAGATGCTTCTTCGGCCGGTGAAACTGGCCCAATGTTCCTAGGGTGCAGGTACACTGGGTTAATTATAATCAGACAGAGCGGTATCCCTCACAAGGAAAATGCTCCCTCCAACTTGCGATCGGGACTACAGTGCCTACATTCCTCCATATCTTAGTTTCCCTGGCTGCCTTCTTTGGTCACATGACTGTGGCTGCATCTACCAGTCCTACACAATCCCAGACTGTCTTTCCTGGAATTTTATAGCCTTCCTCTCTACGCCCTTTGATTATGGTCTAAGCCAACGTCTCTGTTTCTCTCTCTCTGGTTTCTTCCAACACCTCTGTGTCTGCAGTTGACTCCAGTATTCATGGCACTTTGCACCTTCAATGCAAGCCCAGCCCCTATCATCAACTGCTCCTGGCCTGATTTTTTTGCAGTCTGCTGTTTCCTGGCACTCTCTTCCTCACTACCTATGGATCTTTGGCCTGGGACAAGGCTCGCTTGGCCAGGACTGCCTCTCCTGCAGAAGTTCCTCCAGTTTCCTGCGTAATGCTGACTTGGTGATGGAAACCACTCAGCATATGGGTCCTGCCTCAGGAACGTCAGAGAGCGATGGGCAGTGAACCTGCATTCACCCTTGGTGACGCTGCAGCTGGGATGTCATTTAAGTCTATAATGTCCAGGAACAGAACTATCACGGGGCTGGGCTCCTACCACCCTTCATTTGTTTTAATCCGGGTTGGGGTGGGGAGCTGATGGGGACAATGCAACATGGAGAGAGGGAAGGTGGGGAGAAAGACACAGGTGAGAGAAAAACAGTAGCAGGCAGTAGACACATGGGCAAAAGCACAATGAGCATGTTGGGTGGGAAGGCAGGGGGAAGTGCAACAGCAATGGTGGGAGGAGGATAGCAAACAGAAATGAAGGGTGTGAAGAAGGGGAAAGCAAAGGGAGATGAAGAGTGGGAGGGACAGCATAACAATAGGAAAAAACAACATGAATCACTGGGGGTGAGCAGAGAATCTCATGAGGAAGACAGCTGGAATAAACATGCACTATCATGGAGTGCTTTACGAAAAGAAAAAGAATAGTTCCCTCAAGCGCTCGTGAAACAATATAAGGAGCCAATCAGTGAGGAGGCAAAAAAACTATGATCCACTAGACAAGATAAGATGAACAGACTACAATAAATAAAGCAAGAAGAAAGCCAGCAAATGTAAGCGAAAAAACACAAAGCCAATGGTACGCATTGGGCGGCATGCATTCTTAGGCAACCTTTTGGAATGTCACCATGATATCTTCGCAAGCAGACAGCTACCCTGTCTGGTAGGCTTTGACCTAAAAAGGGCTGACTGAGACCCTGTGCTAGGCAGACCAGATAATCACTTATATTGTGTACTTGTCATTACCAGTACTCCCCTCAACACATGCCCCTCTCATGCACTTTTCTGGCAATATCACATGGCCCTCCTGAACTAGGCTTCAGTGGGTCGAGTAATCTTCCTACTTTCTGATATACATCAAAGACAGTGCTTAACTTTTTCAAGAATAAGTGCTGGGGCCCAAGGTTTTTCTAAGAAGCCTGCCAGTGCGGCTTCCAAATATAGAAGATGCCAAATACTAAGGCTGTTTAGTTTCAATTAAACTTCATGCCTCTTTCATCCACTATCATACTCTTCCTGTCCCAGTTTGCCACTCTTCCAGATTCTTTTTCAGCCCTGCTTTCTTTCTTTGTCAATGTTGTTTTATCTTTCTCCTCCTACTATCCACTTTTGCTGCCTTTATCTTTCTTGTCCTGGGTCAAACTCTAACGATGTAAATTCAGTCCCAGTTCCCAAACAAGAGTGCTGGTGCGCCGCACCTGCAATATTTGGCTCATAGTAAGCACTGCAGAAAAGTTCACCAGTTTCCCCAGCAGTTTCCTATATTACTCTTCCATTGCTGATACCCTGCCAGCTGCTATATGCCTGTTTTTAATGTTAGGGAAGCTTGCTCTGTTGCTGTAACTATTCCTTGTCTGCTTGAGTCGTGTGTCAGGGAAACATATTACAAAACTTTTCAATAGACAAGCGCCCAAGCGATTGGAATAACCAATGCTTGTTTAATAAGATGGGATAATGGTAAGGAATGAGCTATCTCTTTCCTTGACTGGAAAGCATGCCAAAATGTGAAGTTAAACTCTGCAACTTATATCTATTTAAAACACACACATAGGACATCCAGCCCCCTGGAGAACTGTGGTGAAAGATGTCTGGTTTGGGTTTAACAAATCATAGGGTATATGTACAAGAACTGCCGCTAACTAGCGTTAGCAGCAGATTTCTTAACGTGGCCTATCACCAAAAACAATCGCTCTGTTAGCGATGTATTTACAATATGTCACTAAAACTGCTGCTAAAACCAGCGTGAAGGCAATACAAATTCTTGTGTTAGCGGGCGAAAATTGACGAACGATCCATTAGCGGGGAAAAAAAACGTTAGTTCGCCCAATGTGCCTTTTTTGCCTCTAGAGGCAGAAATAGGCTATAAGTCCACCTCTAATAAAAAAAATAGGAAAAAAAACAAATGGAATGCAGAATGGAGCAGCCAGGGCCAAGTGCAGCACAGATCAACACCCCCCACCCAAGCCCCCCAACAGCCAGGATGACCAGCCAGAGTCCCAGGGGAAGAGGAAATTCAGGGCTGCAATCATGAAAAGGCACATCGCTGGGCAAAACCAGTGATGCCTTATTTATCATTGTGCACTCCTTGCAACACCATGGCATCCAAAACTTTGAAAATGCGGCTAGTCCCCAAGGCCCGGAGCCCTCGCTGGGCCTGCGTCTGGGACCCAGAGTGGGATGCGGAGTTGCTGTGGAGTTGCTGGGCTGTGGCGGTAGACATTGATGCGTAGGCGATCACCCTTACCTGGTGGTGAGGTCTGCCAGGTCACGTGGAGACACGTTGCTGACCTGTGTGAGAAGACCGCCTGGTGCCCCTTGGAGCTGTGAACAGTAGAGGCGCTCCTGCTCACCAGCGAAGGGAGGTCTGCATCACATACCATCGCACCACCAATACACCGGGGTGCACGGAGGAGAATACCACTGGTGAGCCGCACCTCTCTGTATCACAGGCCGGAGGATGTTGCTCTGGCCAGACGCTGTGGAGGGTGAGGCCCCTGAACTTGTGTGGCGGGAGCGCTGCAACATCACATCTAAGGGGGCCCTGTTGCATCACCTGCATCGGGAGGTTCCCCAGCGGACTTGGCGGGGACTGCTGTACCCAGGCTTGAGAAATCCCACCCGGCTGAGGCTCCTGCTGGCTGAGTCATGGATTTGGTGAGAATGCAGCGGATTGCACCACGGTGTCACTGTCCAGGTGAAGAAAGGGTGGGATGCACAGCAGAGGATACCCAGGGTCGGATTGGGCCCAGGTCTAGAACCTGTGGGTAACGCACCTCCAGTGGCGGCTCATCCACTATGGCGGAAGAATGTCACCCCACTGTTTTCAAGCAGTGCAAGAAGAGGAAACATAACATGATGATAACTTTCTGATGTACTCATGCCATGTTTCCTTCTACTCACGGAGCAGGGCAGGGCAGGGGCTGAGCGGTATAACCACTCAAGTGCGCTATGGCTGTTTGATCGGCCCTCTCAGGCTGCCCAAAGCAGTCATGCACACATCCCTGTTGATTGCAGCATTGTGATTGGCTTAGGGGAGTGAGCCTGGCTGCCTGCTTCCTGTTCGTGGAAGCAGACTCTGGAGCACAGAAGAAGCAGGACCTGGCCTCGAAGTAAGAATTTAAAAAAAAGATATTTACAACCCACACTCCACTCCCGTGTCCCCGCCCTGCCAGTGGCCTTTCCCGCGTTTTCCGTCTCCCAGCTGTCCAGTCCCCCCGTAGCACTACATAATGGCAGCCGCAGTGCGGCCATGTGCAGCTGGTGTAAATTGGTGCGCCAAAGGCAAGCCTGTCTGCGTCCATCCACACCTGGACCGGGCCCAGCACCAAGGACCCTTTATCTGGGACACTCCACTGCTACGCCACCAGCACCCTCCTCTCCATCAACCCTGGACGCCACACCACCTGACATCTAGCAACACTGTAGAAATCTCTTGCACCCTGCGCCTGGAGAAAATGCAAACACACCATCTGCCACATCAGCACACCAGCGCCTCCTGGTGCCCAGCCGACTGACAGCGCAGCCGACCGGCTCAACTGCATCCTCCTCAACATGTGGTTCCTCCACAAACATGCAACTGAACCTGGGAACTTCACCATACCACCTCTTCAGACATTGCCTTCTTCACGGAAACCTGGACCAACTTCTGCTCCGGACAGGACATCGCCATCATCATCCATGACAGTTACAAATACACCACCCTGAGTGGCCAGGAGGAGGCATTGCCATTGTCTAAAAAAGGCACATTCCGACTGACCACACACTCTAATGACCTGACGTTGACCATGGAACTTCCAGATCCGCACCAACCCCAACACCATCCTTCGCGACACCCTCATCTTCAGGCCCCCCGGGCCATGAACCCCCATTCACAGATGCCATTGTAGACCTCATCACAGCCCAGGTTCTCCCATCCACTGCCTACATCCTACACGGAGACCTCGAGTTCCACCTGGCCAACCCAGTGACCAGAACACCACCCCTTCTTGGGGACCCTCGCCAACAGCGGAGTCAAGCAGCTAGTCACTGCACCAACCCACATAGTCCAACACATGCTCGAGCCCGTCTTCTCCACCAGCTGGTACTTCAACTACAGCCACACCACAGGACTCTCCTGTACTGACTATCATTGTTTACATCACGCTGTCATTGTGCCCACCATACACAACCGCCATCAGTGCCCACATCGCAGACTGATCAACGCAACCAAAGGACTTCCTGTCAACTTCCTCAGCACCGCCACTCTGCCAATTCTTACAGATGCCAACGCCGCAGTGTGCAACCTCCACCGATGGGTCTCCAACTGCGCCAACACCCTGGCACCCCTCAAGAAAAGACAAGGCAAACAACACTCCAAGAAGGCCAACAAGTTCACTCCCATCCTCCACTAGTCCAGTCCCACCTGCAGACATCTCGAGAAGAGATGGAGCCATAACATAAATCAACTCTGCAACACAGTCACCATTGCACCATGGCGCAAGGGTGCCTGCATTGGCACATGGCAGCCATTGTGTGCCAATGTAGGGAAAAAAGACAGGGGGCTTATTCATGTGTCCCTTCTGACAGTTTCACCCCGCCGGTGCGTCATTTTCTGGACGTATTTGCAGCGTGATTCTTGCACCACCTTGCGCCACATTTGCAAAGTGACGCATCTAGGCATATGCATGACTTTGGGAAGCCCTGTGTCATATTATACCTGCATCAGGTATGATGTATGCAGGGTGGGCGTTCTCACGCAACAAAGCCTCGTAGGAGTGGTGCAGTGAAATCCATCAGATTTCACTGCAACAAGTGTAGGATGACACTGTGTCAGTACCTTACACCTGCCTCATGGCCGGCGTAAGGGTGACACAGTGCCACAGGGATAGGCTGGCCCCATGCATTGCTGGAGTTGCGTCATGCTTGTGACACAACTTCAGCAATGCGTGACTTTAGCACCGACAGCTACATCAGGATTCCTGACGTATCTGTCATTAATTGCGACATGGAGTACCGTACAGTGAATACAGTGCATCCATGGTTACGCAAGAAGGGCGTAGTGAAAAGTTTTGCAACGCTGTTTTGTCGCAACGATGCAACACTTTTTATGAATGAGGTCCAGGAATGCGCCCTATCTTATTGATAGTGTGCATTCCTGACCTGTAGTTTTGTCGCAGGACAGCGCAGCAACATGCCTTGCAGTGCTGTCCAACACCAAAACCTTTTGAAATGAGGCCCCAAGTGTTTGCACCATTTTTAAGACCAGCTATTTTCTGGTCCGAAATAACTGCCTCTAACTGGAGTTAGAGGCAGTTTTTTGGGTTTTGCACCATACAAGGAATTCCTTGTAATATCCCGAAGTGGGGTTAACGGCAGTTTTTGCATGGGAACGCCTAGCTTGTATCTCATTTTCATTAAGTCCCGCTAACAGAAGTGGCAATCTTATAAATTCACGTTTTTGCTGGAAAAGTGCAGCTAACTCCAGTTAGCACCAATTTGTAAATACTGTGATAAAAAAATCCCACGTAAAATCAAAAAATTGACGCTACGGCGGCGTTAAGTCCTTGTACATATACCCCCATGAATCTCCATCTCATAAGTGCTCAAGGACCAAGAGAGTTATGGAAAGAAATAGTGATTGATGGATAGCTGGCCTCCAGGCCAGAGGGGCAACTCCCAACAGGCCAGTTCATCTGACAAGTCTATAGACTTGGACATGTCAGAGATGACTCTGAGAGGCCAAAAGGGTCTGTGTTTTGTCCGGCGTGTGATGTGGCGTCCATCACATGCCAGACAAAACGTCTGGAATGTCACTGTAGCTGGAGAAGTGTCACTTGCATATCAAGTGGGCCTTTGACAGGAAGGTAGGGCTGAGCAAGAGTTAGTCACTGATTAGTTGCAACTATTAAATGATGGTATTGTATGATCTGAGTCTGTCACTTCAGACACAACTTTGAAAGACTGATAGGTTTGTTTCAGAGTCATTCACCGGCCAGGGACACTTATGAAAGTTACATAGGATAGGTGTAGATGTAGGAACTTGTAAAGTGTATCTCTGACAACATTGTAGTGGGGGTCAATGTCAGTTGCATGTCAATCACACATGCAGTAGACAAAGAGAGCTAGGGTGGACCAGTCACATCCTAGATCCACTTCTGACAGGAGGATTGATCTGGGGTAGAGCCAGTCACGTGTCAGACTTGCTGTGCACTTCCAAAATGCCGCAAGAGCTGAAAAACTATCTCCAGATCTCACAAATGGCGTCTCCTGATTGGATGCTGGGTCTTAACAAGCATCGACCAAGCCAACATTTTTGGCTATATTACAGTGCCTGAACATAGATGGACATCTGGGCAAATATATGTACATAGTAAGACATTTACAGTCCTCCCGTATCCCCCACAGAGAAACACTGATAGAGTCACCTATTCACTCAAACAAAGAACATACTAGAGCGATGTTCTCCTCTGTTTGAGTAAATGTATTGGGGGATAGGGGCAGGAGAACTTGGACTTCTGGTGCATATGTGATACCTGGTATGTGTGGGAAGAATGCACAGCGGATTCTCGCATTCTACCTGTTCTGTGTGTGAATAATGGATGTGTAAGTGTGTGTGTGTGTGGAGGTGGATGTGTGTATAGCTCTGGACTGTATCTGAGGGTGTGTAAGGTAAATTTGCATCCATTTGCGCCCTCCACCACCTTACACCATTTTGTCCCCATTGCCCCGTAAGGTCCTCCACTCCGCCCTTTGCACCTTGCACCGCCCTTAATTCATCATTTTGGCTTTTTGTGTAGAAAAACATTGTTCACCAAGATGCACGTTCATGAAACAAAGGTACCAAATAAACAGAAGCAGTACAGGCTTCCCCACCACAAAGAACAACAAAAATGTAAGGAAGTGATGCAACATATGCTGCTGCAGTTCAAGGTCCCTTTAAGTGGAAAATAAACATAGGCGATTGCCACACATGACTATCCCTTATATGTACTATGCAAGCTTGCAATCATCTTCTTAATATCTACCTCAGCATATTCTTCCCACCTTAAACATTCCTATATGCCTACCACATAAACATATACATACTTTACAACGAATAACAAAGACATTTTAGAGTTTAACAGTGCAATATCCACAAAATAATGTTTATGCTTACCTTCTGTTCATTTACATGAACATCTTCTGCTTTTCCTATATGTTGCATTAAAAAAGTTTCTGTGCTTCTGTTACAACAGTGCACCACCATGCATCACGCCATAAAACTTCACTCTTCTATTTAAAAAAAATATTTTGTATTAATTTTATAAGGTCCACGTGCACCATTCACTTCAAGACATGGCAGTACAATCGTGTGGGCTAATCTGGCCCAGAGTTGCGGTATATCAATATATCCACATTGTGTTGAACGAATAAGAAACAGCACATCTGAACACGAGCATCAGATCCATGCAATTGAAAAAAAGACAAAACAAAATTCGACAATGCAATCGACTTCGTTCATCTCCCCTTGCCCGCCCACCCCTGTGTAACCTGGTTGCCAGGAAAACAAAAGCAATATCACCCACGCGGCAGGCAACAGTACCGCTTGCATCAGCGCCGAGAATCAAGGCTGGGCGTCGGCAGGCAACTTCACTCAAGACTTTTTATGCAAATCTCCACAAACAGATTAACAGTCAGACCCTTTCCCTCTGCCAGTGCTTGTTGTAGAACGATTTATTTACTAGAGGGCTGAAATGTTCTGGAAACTGGCACGTGCAGGACAGCTATTGTCATGCTCTTCGTGCCAGCACGGTCTGCTGAGCAGGTAGCAGGGTGATATTTCCACGTGGAGGTGTCTTCATATGAGTAGCCTAATTTCTGAGCGGGTCATGTTCCAGGTGTAAACACAAGACAACAAGGGTCTTGACTCTTTACACAGCGAGGCTGAGCCAGCCTAAACTAAACAAACAACACCGATGCCAGCGCTGAGAACATCAATTTAACCTACTATTTTAGAGTGGAGGAAAATGGTTGTTATGAACATAACATAATAACCTGCTTTCAAATTTGCAAAAAAACAATTGTATTACTCTTTTTTACACATAACTACATTTTTACACATAATTATTTGTGCATGGAAATACCAATGTGACAAACAGACTATATACATATATATACTTACATCAGAAAAATGAAATTATCACTGAACAAAGAAAATTGCATTACACGCTGTACATTTCACACATTCTTGGCCAAACATTCAAAACACATTACCACTATCCACACTCACACACATAAAGGTCCTAGTGTCAAAAACTACTACAAAAATTAATGAATAAAGGCAAAGTTTTTCACTGCATTACAAATTATTCTAATGATCTAATAAAGGAAAACCTCCTTTTGCTATTTACAGTCACAGTTCCAATCTAATATTCTATATGACCCAGGACCAGATCGGTCGACGCATTTCGAACCCCAGTGAATCAAGGGTTCTCCTCAGGACCAAAAGTTTTGCTAAAAAACAAACAGAGAGACACAAACTTAAGTTTTACTCTGGTCTAAGAGCCTGACGCCCCTTCCTGTAAAGCACCCTGCTCACCCTAATCATACCTTCAATCTTGGGTCCAAATTCACCACCTGTATGCCATACAGATTGTATTTCCAGATTCACACCAGAGGGAGCTAGAGAAAAACATGGACTACTTTTAGACACCACATACGACCTTTTAAAAAAACCTTATATCATCGTTCTCATTAGTTTACTCACCCGCTAAATGTGCGGGTTCCTGCTCGTGGGAGCCGCTTCCAATCCTGAAATACGAGACCAATGTTAAGTGGTTTGTCCCCGTCATTAAATTTAAAGCATGTTAAACAACAGGGAACATCGCCTACCGTCAATGGGCAGGCTGTCCTGGTTGCCAGTTGCGGCTGCTACGTCTAATTCTTGATAATCTGTCAGAAATTTATAAACCGAATTCATAGATTGAAGCAAGCCTACCGAGTCGTACTGAATGATCAGAACCGACTAGTTACGGTAAGAAGGACGCCATAATGGGGCAACACATTGCATCTCGGAGTGAGTGGGGCCAAATGATAATTACTGACGGACACGTGTCATTTCCCGACAGATTGTCAAGAATTAGACGTAGCAGCCGCAACTGGCAACCAGGACAGCCTGCCCATTGACGGTAGGCGATGTTCCCCGTTGTTTAACATGCTTTAAATTTAATTACGGGGACAAACCACTTAACATTGGTCTCGTATTTCAGGATTGGAAGCGGCTCCCACGAGCAGGAACCCGCACATTTAGCGGGTGAGTAAACTAATGAGAACGATGATATAAGGTTTTTTTTAAAAGGTCGTATGTGGTGTCTAAAAGTGGTCAATGTTTTTCTCTAGCTCCCTCTGGTGTGAATCTGGAAATACAATCTGTATGGCATACAGGTGGTGAATTTGGACCCAAGATTGAAGGTATGATTAGGGTGAGCAGGGTGCTTTACAGGAAGGGGCGTCAGGCTCTTAGACCAGAGTGAAACTTAAGTTTGTGTCTCTCTGTTTGTTTTTTAGCAAAACTTTTGGTCCTGAGGAGAACCCTTGATTCACTGGGGTTCGAAACGCGTCGACCGATCTGGTCCTGGGTCATATAGAATATTAGATTGGAACTGTGACTGTAAATAGCAAAAGGAGGTTTTCCTTTATTAGATCATTAGAATAATTTGTAATGCAGTGAAAAACTTTGCCTTTATTCATTAATTTTTGTAGTAGTTTTTGACACTAGGACCTTTATGTGTGTGAGTGTGGATAGTGGTAGTGTGTTTTGAATGTTTGGCCAAGAATGTGTGAAATGTATAGCGTGTAATGCAATTTTCTTTGTTCAGTGATAATTTCATTTTTCTGATGTATGTATATATATGTATATAGTCTGTTTGTCACATTGGTATTTCCATGCACAAATAATTATGTGTAAAAATTTAGTTATGTGTAAAAAAGAGTAATAAAATTGTTTTTTTGCAAATTTGAAAGCAGGTTATTATGTTATGTTCATAACAACCATTTTCTTCCCCTCTAAAATAGTAGGTTAAATTGATGTTCTCAGCGCTGGCATCGGTGTTGTTTGTTTAGTCCAGGTGTAAACACAGCAGTCCCAAAATAAATGCAAAAGTTACATGTAAACATACAACCTTTACGTGCCCTGCGGGGCCTTTACGTGCCCTTCCAGGTTTGCAGTACAAAGGTGCATAGACACAAATGTCATTCACCAAGATTTCAGGAGCAGTGCTTTAAATGGGAAGGTACTGTCCGGTACTGAGCACCCGCACTCATTTCATTTAAATGGAGGAAACATATACTCTACACAGTGAGTACCAGCACTTTTATATTTCAATTCAAAGCACTGGTCAAGAGTAGCAAAAGTGCCTTTGATCTACGTAGTGCCAATATCGGCCCACTCACCAGCCCTCCCGCAGCAACATGCATGTATCATTAATAATCAGACAAGACAACTTTTTGTTGGGAAAAGATAGCTGCAGGTTTCTTAGCATACATATATGCCAACATGGTGGGTTATCTTACAGACGATCCAAAGGCAAGCCGCCCCTCGCGACCTACCACCTGATGGGCCAACTTGCATCGCGGCCTTAGCCAATCGGTGCTTAGCGGTTGTGGGAGGGGATAGCCACTCCCACTTCCGGTGAACCATCGGTCCACCCTCTTGCTCACGCCCCCCCTACGATGTGCGGAGCGTTCAAGCGACCCCCGGTTGTTCAGGTTTCCAACCAGGGTGAGGGGACAAAGAGGCCGCTAGGTGGGCGGGGGAGGAATATATACCTCTCCCTGCCCACCACCATGGCCGGAAGTGACGTTCAGGACCCTGTTAGGGTTGTGGAAACACTGGGCTGCCCATGTACCATCTTGTGGCACTAAGGGGGCCGCCTTCTTATGGGTGTCCCCTGCGGGGACGTGTCGGTCGGCCCACAATACCATCACAAGTGGACCCTTGTCCCACTGCCAGATGCGACACTGCCTTCTATCTGCTATTGGTGTAGGTAAGAGAGAGTGATAAAAAAGAACAAGGACAGAACATCCTATTTACAATCTGTTGCTGTCGCTTCCATCCCTGCATCTGAGAACAATGAGAAGAAGGATGCGATTCGGGTACCAAAAGTCAGGCCAGGAATAAAAGCAGCTACACTTGGCTTTTCCAAATGAATGCTCGCGTGCTCCAATGAGAGGAGGGTTTCCTTTACAATAAATAAAATGAAACCTAAGTAGTGCCACAGAGGAGAACCAATAATGGCGTATAATGAGAACCAACTGAAAAGGAAAGTAAATTTATGCTAGCCAAACACTGTCTCGATCAGTGGGATCTTGGTACCAATGCTGCATCCACTGGTGGCGCTCGCGCACCTGTGGAAGGTGCTGCCCCATTTCAAAGCAGGATCACGGGTAGATGCTCAGGAAGAGGAAGTCTGCAACTTGTTTTTCCTTTCATAGTATTGTATTGCATTGTAATTGCATTTATATAGCGCTTACCACCCCTGACGAGGCTTTGAAGTGCTTTTTCAGCAAGTAGCACGCTACTCCAGGACCCAAAAAGATTAGTGATGAATTAGTATAGCGAAATATGAAATTAATTTGAGCGGTGGATATGTTAGTCTGTTATTTGGATTGAGAAGGATAGTTGAGGGATAGAAGAGGTAAAGGTTTGCATGTAAATAGTGCTAGCTGCCCCCTGATGAGGTGTTAACGCACTTTTTGGTGGGTAGCACGCTACTCCAGAACCCTAACTAGTGGTAAATTAGTCTAGGGAAATATTAAATTAATTTGAGCAGTGGACATGTTAGTCTGTTATTTGGATTGAAAGGATAGTGGAGGGATGGAAGAGGGAAGGGTTTGGATTTCTATAGCGCTTGCTATCCCTGATGAGGTGTTGAAGCACTTTACGGCGAGTAGCGCGCTACTCCGGAACCCAATCAGGATTTGTGGGGAATTAGTTTAGGGAAGTATGAAATTCATTTGAGCGGTGTACATGTTAGTCTGTTATTTGGGTTGCAAAGGAATATTGAGGGGATAGAAGAGGGAAGGGTCTAGGAAGGTTTTTGGGGGGAGTTCATAACAGTATGAAGGGTTTTGGGATAAGTAAAGGCAAGGTGGAGGGGTAAGAGTCAGAGGAAAGGGTTTAGAAAGGTTGTTTGGGAGATCTGAATAGTGAAGAGGTTTGAGATGATGCAAGGAGGGAAGAGTCTAGAAAGGGTAATTTTGGGGGTCATAGTAATGGTTTGGGTTTTGGGATGAATGAGGGTGTGGAGGTAGAGAATATATTGAGAGTGGTATAGAGTGAGAAATAGGGTAGTGCATTGGAAAATAGTAGAACTACTTTTGAGATGAGTCAGAGAGTTGAGGTAGGGGATATATTGAGAGCAGTATAGGGTGAGAAATAGGGCAGTGCAATTGGGAGAATAGTAGAATGAGGTTTGAGATAAGTCAGAGTGGAGGTAGAAGGGATATTACCGAACTCCCTTCATAAACGCTTGTGAAAGTTGGAGGACAGAGAGGAAAAACAAGGCACAGGCAGCCAGTAGTGTTGACCCCTTCTTTATGCACTGTATTCCATTTTGATGTGAAGAATTTCTCTTTTCAAAAAGAAAAGCACTGGGCTAGACATTTACTTTATGGGACTGTTGTGTGGTTGTTGAGCTCTGTGGGCCTGATTCGCAAAGGCAAACCTACACCTTTGTGTAAGTCCATGACACCTAGACCCCAGGTAGTACCCTGAATTGGTAGTGGCAATTGTTGACAAAGAAATGATAGTTTCTTACCTGTAACTCCTGTTCTCTCATAGGGGAATTTCCACCATTGTCACAAGCACTGAAGAGTCCCGCCCAGATGCAGGAAATCCAGAGTACCCCCTCATATATATCCTTTCAAGTGCAGAATCCTGCCCCTCCCCAGGAAGCGCCGAAGAGTAACCCGAGAAGGAAAAAGTCTATGCAGCAAGAAGAGGAAGGAAGAGGCCACACTGGCCCAACCCTCTATCTTCCACTCAAAAAAGAGGCCATTAGGCAGTACATGTGCACAACACAACTTTATGATACCCCAAGAAAATAGCACAAATCTCCCCCACAAACCCCCTCCCGACAAAGATGAAGGAGAGAAGGACAGTGCAGCCCCACAGGCTGTCACCACAGGAGTAAAAAATAGAGACCGTGCCCCCAAGTGTCTCTGTCTCGCATTGTTCTTGTAAACAAATATCTTTTGACCATGCAGTTTTTTCCCCTTAGGAGAGTTAATGTTTGCTCATTAGCAGTGGGATAATCCTATTTGAATTTAAAATGCTATCTCTGCCATCTCATCCCCTCAGGAAAAAAGGCAGAAAGTCAGGAACAAAAGGTTACATTGCATTTCACTTGGTCTGTCAAGTATACAATGACTTATCCGTCATTCCTCGCCTTCCGGCAAACATCTTATTGGCTAAAATTACAGAACTGGATGAAGATGTCATACATGACAGGGACCCACTTGGCAGGTATCTTTTAAAATGTTACAAAGTCATCTAGCCCATATAGAAACTACTTTTTTCACACATGTCCAAAATGAAATTGTCCTCATATTTTATGAGTCCACTTTTTTATTAAACTCATGCATTAAAATGACTTTTGGCAATAGAAATTGTTTCTGTCTTTTTTGTAGACAAATGTTTTATGCCGAACAAACACAAAGAGATGATGGTCGGAGCGCTGAAACTTTATAGACACTCACCCCCAGTCACAGATCTAGGATGAATCCATCATCATTCTTTAGCTCACTTCGCAACCCCAGTTCAGACACAGGTATATGCAAATCAGTCTTGACCCTGTGCCTCATGGGAACAGTCCAGCCCGAACTGCCAAGCCATGTCTTCCCTGGACCGGAAACAAGCATCCTGGGACTGGTTTCGGGGTAATACCCCTCATCAGCCAGACTAGCTTGAATCCAGTGGCAAAGTGAGCAAGGGACCCACGCCTGGGCATACCCTGCAAACTTAGGGCAAACAAATCAAACACAAGGAGATGATGGACGGACTGCTGAAACTTTTCAGACACTCACCCCCAGTCACAGATCTGGGTTGAATCCATCATCATTCTTTAGCTCACTTTGCCACCCCAGTTCAGACACAACTATATGCAAATCAGTCTTGACCCTGTGCCTCATGGGAACAGTCCAGCCGCAACTGCCAAGCCATGTCTTCCCTGGACCGTAAACAAGCATCCTGGGACCGGTTTCAGGGTAACACCCCTCATCAGCCAGCCTAGCTTGAATCCAGTGGCAAAGTCAGCAAGGGACCCACATCTGGGCATACCCTGCCAACTTAGAGTGAACAAAGCAAACACAAGGAGATGATGGTGTTGCGGGGATTCTGCTCATGCACAGAACTATGCACAGGAAACCAGAACTGCAGTGAATTGTGGTGTACAAAAAAACTCACCTCAGTACCCAGAACCCCTATTCGACTAGCATAAGTGTCTCATTAGCTCTCCGCCCTACAGCGAAGTTAACAATGATTAGACAACCCAGAACAGGTGACTTAGGGTACTCTCAGGAATGGTGGGAATCAAGAACACTCTTTCATTTTTATTCTCATACCAGTCCACAATGTGAGTAATCAGAGACACAAAAAGTTTAAAATCTTTATTTTTAGCTACGTGCTCTAAGATGCAGTATTTTGGCTAACATAAGCAGACATATGATTAGAAATAATACAATCAGCATTGTTACAATTCCATAAAACACAAAGGGAGAAATAATGTTACAATGATAGTGGAAACAGGTTGTATAGCACCTTGTGAACCACCCTCCCCAGCTAGGAACTAGGTTTTATAATAATAGAAGGTCTCTTAGGCTTAAATGGGGTACATTGTCTGTAGTACCCTGTTCCCTGGAACTTGTGGGGTCTTCTCTCTTCCCTTTACCTTAAATGGGGTACCCCATACCCCCAAGATCAGCAGAGATGAATCACATCACAGGATCAGCAAAGCTCTCTGTCACTGGAAAGGTTTTTTCTCCACGTGCCCAAATCATGCATGCTGTGCAATATTAAAGGCACTAGAATTTCAGTTGGTTGCAGCTGTGTGCATGTTGTGTCTAGAGCGTGGGCTGATCAACCTGAATAACAGCATACATTGTTATGGTGACCTTGAAGACTTCTGCACGCAGTGTACAGACTAAGGTTGCGGTGTAAGTCTAGGGAAGTGAAAACAGACCGTTTTCATGCAAGGAAAATCAAGCAGTTTAACTTACAACAACAATTATATGTAGTGTTGTGTGCAAAAGCTGCAAAGTGGCAAAATGGTGCTTAAACTTCCAATAAGCTTATGCTAACATAGCAATGTGTGCAAGCAAGGCCCTGTCTTCACTACACCTGTGACATGGCCTGGCTCCACGTTCTATGTTCTAGCGTCGAACCATGGCATCTGTGAATTCTAGGTTTGCCCAGCTTGACGATGGTTGGGGTTGTTGAATAAAGTCTCTCCTAGACTTTACCTGAGTGTCTCCTTTTACGTTATTTCACTGGCGACGATCGAGTATCAGGGACAAACCAAGCAACCCCAACATCGATTGATTGCTTCAAGAGAGAAGAACTAAAGCTGATGATGTAAGGATTTGGAAAGCAAAAGGAGAAGACGAGATATCCACCAACTTGGCGAGTAACTGGCTTGAAGAGGTCAAGGAACGCAGCGTGGAGCAGTCAACACGAGTTTGGGAGCCGGCAAGTATTGCGGGTTCAAATGAGGCGTACCACTGCTCAGTGAAACGCATGGGCCGGTCTGCGGTTCACGCAGGTGACGTTATCGTTGTATGTGCTCTATTTGCTGTAGAAACAAGCCCGAAGGCTGTTTCCATCGGCTTCTGTAAAACAAGCTCTACCAACTGTAGAAACAGGCCCTAATGTTTATGTATAGACATCGGCGGCCATTTTGAGGATCCTATTCGGAAATGTAATCGTTTTTCAAGCATCTTTCAAATTAGAAGGTTTGAGTTTTCATTTAAAATTAGAAATTGCAGTTTCGTATCACAGTGACAGACACACCTTTACTTTGTTTTAAAGAATTGCTGGCTTGTCATCACGGTGACAGGCACACCTATATTTGAAAATTTTGAAGAAGACTTAAAATGTTGAATTGAAGTATTGGGATAAAGACAGTGTGGGAAGCTGAATTAAAAAAAAAATGAAACAGGGAATAAGTAAATTTGTAACAATATTGCTGTAGAAAAATAGGAAAAGAAAGTGTTGGGTGTTTTTGCAGTTGGCATTTTTTTTTCTTTTTTAAAAGGGGAAATTATTTTCAAGAGATTCAGAGGCATTTGTATAATATTTGTTTTTTTATCTTCTCTCTTTCGGTTGGTTATTGGAGAAGTTTGTAAGTACAACATGCAAAATGTTACTGCACCCCCATTTTTTTCTGTCAAATACTGGTGAACCCCCAGTGAAATGGAAGAAATGGAGAAAAATATTTGAAAACTACGCAAGAGTTTGTGGGACTAATTTGAGTGCCGAGAGGAAACAAGCATTATTACTTCACTATCTAGGGGGCAAAGGGCAAGAGGTGCTAGAGAACTTGCCACAGTTGAGTCCAGCGGTCCAAAGGGGGTTGAATGAATATGAGATTTGCATCAAACAATTAGATTTACATTACCTGCCCAAAGTAAGCACCATCATGGAGCGATATTACTTTGGGTTGAGAGAACAAGGTAAAGAAGAAATGGTGGAGGAATTTGTGACCGCTCTACGGAAGTTAGCTTCCAGTTGCAAATTTGGGGAACTTGTAGAAGAGAGGATACAAGATCAATTTGTTTTAAGATGTAGCAGTGATAAGAGAAGAGAAGGGCTTTGGTTAAATGATGAGCCGCCTTTAGATGAGTTGATGATTATTGGTAAACATGTGGAACATATGCTCAAATGTGTAAGTGAATTGAGTAAGGTGGGGAAATCACCTAATCAACCAGAGAAAGTGGAAGGGGTTGTATATCAGGCAGTTTAAAAATGTGACTCTTCCAGCAACAACGGTAGAGAAGTAGAGAACAAAACTGCAAGTACAAATTAGGAGAAAAGAAATATAATGATATTTCAGGGAACTTGTTATCACTGTGGTAAATTTGGGCACAAAGCGAATGCAGGAGAGTGTCCTGCTCTTAAAGTAGTTTGTAGCTCTTGTGGGAAAAAGGGTCATTTCACAAAGAACTGTTGTTTTTGTAACAAGACTGATAGTAGGAATAAAGTGAGAGAGGTTTCCTTTCAAGTGAATGAGTGTGGGGTGGAACATCCTTCTGAGTGGGTGAAGGTGGGGGATGTAAAGGTTAAAATGAAATTTGACTTGCGTTCTCACCTCACTTTCATATCCAAGGAGGAGGTTGGAAAGAATTTTGCGAGTAAGGTTAAATTATTAAAATCTGATGTAAGACCTACAGGCTATGGTGGTACTCCTAATAAAATGTTAGGGCATTTTATGAGTTGTATAGAATGCAATGGAAGATTTAATGATGCTAAAATGTATGTGGCGGAGAAAGTAGACAATTTGTTGATTTGGACTCATCAAGCACATTTGGGTGTTATCCTCAATCCCAATGGTAAACCTCCTGGGCAAGTGCAGTCGATTGAGAATGCTGACAACAAGTTTGTAAAAAAGTTTGAGGGTTTGTTTAAAGGCACTTTAGGTTGTTTAAAAGGTTATAATTATCAGATTAAACACAAGCTTGGTGCAAAACCTATTGAAGCCAAAGTGAGGAGAATTCCTATCAGTGTGCAGGAGGCAGTTCAGAAAGAGATTGATAGGTTACTGGTTGATGGTGTGATAGAGTCTGTGGAGGCTACAGAGTGGTTGGCTCCCATAGTTGTAGCACGGAAGGCCAATAATGAGATTTGTCTGTGTGTGGATCTTCGCGCCCTGAATAAGGAGGTTGTGGTGGACAAGATTCCACTTCCTAATTTTGAGGAAATGATCTCGGCCTTAGATGGTGCTTGTTACTTTAGTACCTTAGACTGAGCATCGGCATACCACCAGGTGCCCCTCTGTGAGAGTTCACAAGAATTGACTGCGTTTATAACTCCTATGGGGACATTTAAATTCTTAAGGAAGCCTTTCGGGTTAGTTTCAGCCGCCTCAGTTTTTCAGAGAATTATGAATGATGTCATTAAAGGGATTCCAGGTGTCAAATATTACCAAGATGATGTGTTGATATTTGGGATGAACATTGAAGAACATGATTGCAGGGTAACTAAGGTACTAGAAAGAGTACTTAAAGCTGGTCTGACTTTACGTAGCAACAAGTGTTGGTGGGGTGTAACTGAGGTTGATTATCTTGGACATCATATTTCTGGGATGGTGTGTTACCAAAAAATTAGTTAGTAGACACCATAGAAAATTGAAGGAACCATGTTCAAAGGAAGGGATATCCTCCTTCTTGGGGATGGCTGAGTTTTATAGCAAATTCATTAGAAATGTTGTAGATAAAACAGTGCATCTCAGGAGTTTACTCCACAAGAATGCAGAGTTTGTGTGGGATGGAGTGTGTAAGGAAGAGTTTTTAGGTGTTAAGATGGATCTCAAGAATGCCCCTAATTTACAGGCATTGAAACCAGGTGATGTGACATATATCATAACTGATGCCAGCAAAAAAGGTTTGGGCGCTCTTTTGTTTCAAGTGAGAGAAGGGCATGAGCAATTGGTTGTGTATGCTTCCAGATGTCTGAAGGGTGCTGAGCTAAATTACTCAGTTATAGAAAAATAGCCTCTTGCCATTTCTTGGGCACTCAACAAATTCAAGAAATGTGTTTGGGGTAATTCTTTTATAGTCAGGTCAGAGGAGTATAATTTTGTATTTGAATATATTCCTGGGAGTTCAAATGTGTCTGCTGACTGTCTCTCGCTTATAGTGGACACTGTGGAGTCAACTGATCTCTCTTGTGAGGAGGGAATTGAAGATGAGTTTGATGTACGTGTGTGTGACGTCACTTTAGGAGTGATAAAAGAATATGAGTTAAGGAGGAACTAAAGAATGATCCGGAAATGTTAGGTGTAATGGAGTTGTTGTCACAAGACAAAGAAAACAAACTTGAGAAGCCCATGTCATTGGTGTCTAATGAACTAGCTATTGTTGATGGCATTTTGACTAGATGTACCAGGCTTGTTCCACCAGGGAGTTTAAGGAACAACATTGTCCAGATGGCTCATGAAGGACACATGGGTAGTTCTAAAACCAAAGAACGCATTAGACAAGATTTCTGGTGGCCTGGTTTAGATCTCATGGTGGAACGGGCGGTGCGGGATTGTGTTCCTTGCTCTTTGAGCAACACAATTCTCAAGCCCAGACAACTACCCATGGTTTGTAGGAAATTACCCATGTGTCCTTGGGATGAAGTAGCAATAGACATTGTTGGTCCTCTTCATGGTGAACACCAGACACCTTATTTGATTGTGTTGTTAGATTTGTATTCTCACTGGGTTGAAGTGCGTTCTGTGAGGGAAATCATGACACAATGTATAATCAAGTTTTGGGATTCTATCTTCAAGCGCAAAAGCTTTCCTTGTTCTTTGCTGTTGGACCATGGGCAACAATTTTGTTCACGTGAGATGGAGGATTATTTGGTGAGAAAATATCATTTTATCATCCAGAATCTAATGGTGCCATTGAGAGGTTGAACAAAACTCTGAAGGAAAGCATACAACTGGCGAGAGTTAACAGTTTAAACTCGAGGGATGAATTACAAAATCGCATATCTTCGTACAAATTTACACCTCACTCTTCAACTGGGTAAGCACCTTTTGAATTATTCAAAGGAAGATCTCCAAATACCAATTTGTGTCCAGGGTGGATGATTCTGGATAAAGGTCTCAAGGACAATGGTATTGGTGAATGGAGGGACAAAGAATTAGCTGTTCAAGGAAAAAGGAAGATTTATTTAGATGCTTGCAAATCTTGTACGGTTGTTAAGTTCAATGTTGGTGATAAAGGTAAAGTCAAAGCTCCTGTTGGCTGTCAAAATGGTTCCTGGGATGATTTATGGTCCCGTTCCGACACTTGTATGATTGATACAACAATCTACATTAGGGCTGAGATTCCCCCGGCCAGCTGGTATGAGAGGACGCTGCTGGTTGGGGTTTCCAAAATAATGATGTCCAACACTGGTGCGGTGACCGATTGGTGAACCCTGATGAATCTGCCTTAAAATACATAAGGCAGTGAAACATGTCGGTTACAGGTAGTGGTATGCGACAGTAAGCTACCAGCCTTTTCACTTCACCTGCACACACCAGATTTAGTAATAAAGGTGTACAATTGGTGTGGCTGTTGATTTTAATCACTTTTTATTTGTCACATCAAGGAGCTATTGCTTCTTGTTCAGCACCTATTTCTTTGCTTTACTTGTTTTGGACACTATTTTCTTTTTGAAAAGGAATGGCAACCGATGATGAGAAAGGGGCATAGAAGTGGTAACATCTGCCAAGTTCCTCGAGGGTTGTTCGCCCGTGAGGTGCCTTCCTTTTCACCACACATTTTTTTGTTTGTCTAGTGTTTAAGTGTGGGTGGATGTACTGTCTCAGTGGGCAGACATCTTTGGTAATGTCGAGTTGAACTCTGCCCGGAATCTCCCACTTGCAGTTCACAAACAGTGTTTTTGATGTGGACGGTCAGGCATTAGAGAAGATACACCTAACCACAAATTGAGAGGGGGTGACGTTGGACTTAAACAGTATTTTTTCCAACCAAGCAGATTCTCATGCCTAGCAGATGTATACTAACCTATGTCCATGGTACAGGGATTTTTTTTGGTATTGAAGGCTGTCAAAATGGGTCAAAGTTCAATTCTGTAAAGAGTGTGGTTAAACTGTTCAAAAATGCTGTTAAAACCAATGATGGTCGCATCTGGAACCACAGCTGTGTTGTTCATGTTAGGCCAAACTACAACAACATTTATGAATCAGAGGCTTTTGACGGAGTCTCTCCTGGTTTGGAATGTGAGTCTACTCGCAAGAGTGTTAGAATCAGCAAAAGCCCAAGTTATTTAAATAATTTTGTGAGAAACTAATTCTGCATCTAATATCTTTAGTTATTTATTTATATACTCTTTTCCCTTGTTTTGTGTATTTTAGAGGAAGGAAGGTATATGGGTTGTTTCATGTTTTTATCTCCTTGGAAAATGTATTTCAAATGTAAAAAGGAAAAAGTGGGACATGGCCTGCCTCCACGTTCAACGTTCTAGCGTGGAACCATGGCATCTGTGAATTCTAGGTTAGCCAGTTTGCCCCGCTTGACGATGGTTGGGGTTGTTGAATAAAGTCTCTCCTAGACTTTACCTTTTACGTTATTTCAACACCCTCCCCATATCAGATCACGTACAAGAAGGGAAGCAAGTTAGGAACGCAGAGTTCAAGTTCAAGTGAAACAGAACCAAGTTCAAAATTTGCCAAACTGGATAATTGGAAGTGATAAGTTAGAAAAAGTAAGGAACAAAAAAAAGAAGGGGCGGTATACTGCCCATCATGGAGATGGAAAAAAATAGTATTTTTTTTTCTTGAGCACAGTACGCGTTGAAGATGGACAAATGCCAATTCAATCCATCAGCGTATGGGCACGGTATGTTGCAACAGCCTCCAAAAGGAAGTCATTGTTAACATCAGCAAACGATTCAGCCATCCAATTCAATAAATTGAAGGAACATACATGTTCCTTGATAGCTGGAGCCTCTAGCACCATCAGAGGACAACTTGTGTGTTCTTCGAGATAACTTAGTGCCAGGAAGTCATGTGCAGCCGCACATGTATTCCAATTGCCTAGAACTCCATGCGCCGCCGCACAGGCCATAATCCCGATACCAGAACAGCCCAACTCATGAGCCACTAATGGACTCATCAGTCGATCATAATCCGGGGCAGAGACACCATATTGCAAAGACACAAATCCAGAGCCCATTCAAAACAGCAATCCAGGCAATGGAAAACAGGTTGCACGCCTGTAAAGTACGAGAACCGGAAGGATAATCCATATGCTACACTCAAGGTGGCCAGAGGTAGCGTTCCATAATATTCAAGCATTCTGTTGCGCAGCTGGGGCAGGCTAGGCTGTTTTGTGACACAGACTGTGCAGCCATTTTTGATCAAGGAAATCAACAGCAGCACACCTGCAGCCAAGGCGGGAATTAATGGTAACCCGCCGAAGATGCTGGAAAAAATAGAATGAAAAAATGCCGGTATCACGCCAAATATAGTTTGGAATGAGGTCGCAAGGCCGGAGCTCACCATTTAAAAAAAAATGCGCCAAGCCAGTTGTTGACGAGGCATTGAATATAGTGTGAATCAAAGTGCCAAAATAAACTGGGAGATCAGTATTTAAAAGCACATGCACCTCAGTGCGGGTGTTTGCCACATGAAGGACAAATGTTTCACGAGAAGAAGTAAGGGCAACTTCTTTCTGGGACAATAGAGCCCTTATTCTGCTCATCTTGTTGACCTCTGCTGTAGTGTAGTTCCTATATTCCCAATAGGCTCTGCGCATTGGAATAATATATCCTATAGATTAGACGTAGGACTGAGGTCTACTAGGTCTCTACCGAATATATTAAACTTAATTGTGAGTGCCAGCTAGCTCAGAGGTCACTAGAAACTTTCTCGAATTCACAAGAAGGGATTAGTTTCTGACAACCGCATAAACATGACAACTTTGTTTCCCCAAGATAAAACTGATCATCAGAGTCGTGGAAACAATGGAGAACAGCCATAACAACACGGGGATTACCCCGCACTGCCAATACAATGCGGGGATTACAACGAAAGCCGTTACAACGTCTTTCGCTGGAGGGCGCTGTTGGATAGGGAATAGTTTAATTTTCTATTCAACACCTTCCCTACTGTCAACGTGGGCTGGAGTTGGAATAGAAAAGTAAACTATTCCACTATCCAGCTCCCTCCAGCGAAAGTCGTTGTAACGACTTTCGTTGTAATCCCCGTGTTGTAATGGCATGCGGGGTAAAAGCCCGTGTTGTATTGACATACAACCGGAAACAATTGATAGATATTTTACTCAGTCAATCGTGCATGCTTCATTTTACCGGAGGTGCAGAGAAATAGAGAGACGGGCGTTTTCAATAAAAAGGTTTTATTGAACAGTCTTCTTTCTCAAGCATAAGAAATGAACTGCTACAATCGTAAAACTTGTTGTAAACTATAATGCATTCAGTATAAAGAGTAGAATAAAATAATACTGTAAGAGCATTGTATGTTCCTAAATCATAGATGAATACATACATAAATAACAGAGGCTAAAAATACTCAACTGGTGCCTCTAAAAGACGCCTACCCTAATGTACCTAACCTAAGCTTAGTACGAGGGAAGAGGTAAGTGAGGTGTAGCATAAATGTAGTATTCTTTTGCCAAGAATCTGTCCAAGATTTCTCTTAGGGTCTAATCAGCTCCGTACCTTAGTTTGGAATGAAGATGGTCAGGCTCAGGACTCGATTTCCTAGCAACCCACAAGGGTAGCCTGGAAACACTGGAGCTGGATTTCTCGGCAGGAGAAAAGACAGAGTCTCTCTCAGTGCGTCTGCTGGAGGGTCGGCTTCCTTTGGCACTTGCTGTAGCAGGATGCGTCGGGCAAGTAGATAGTCGAACTGCTCCAAACCACCGTGTCTTTGCTAAGGCAAGTGTGGGCATATTTATACCTTGAAGTTGCCGAGTTTGACGTAAAGGTTGACATAATAACGTCATCAAAGACTCTCGGGTCTTTGAATACTCCATGAGTTCTTGGATAATTCAGGTCTCGAGCAAGGGAAAGTCGCTAGCTGCTGAAGCCGAGTTTTCCAAGAAATCGTTGTAGATTTTCAGAACTAGTGGAAGTAGCCCTGCCGTATTTGGACTGCATGAGCTATGACTAAATATGGTTATGATTCTTATGCCTACATAAGGGCATAGTGATTTATACCTATATAAGGGCATGAATCGGGAAATTTACAATAGTGTCCTAAAATGGTTCACAACACGCACTCCACGCTATTTTGTTCATCTAAGAGTAAATACTAAAACATACAATCCCACCCTAAAAATACATGAAATGTATTTTAAAAATGGTCGTACACAAAATGAGCATTTGAACAGTATGCATCTAAAAGCAATGATTTTATTGTAAGCATATGATATGATATTAGTAATGCTAACCAAATGAATCACGAAATTTACATTTATGAAATGGCTCTATATACAGAAGAAAAAGTCGAGACCATCCCATAGCAAAATATACAAGCTAGTTTGATTTGTGCATTAGGTCAATATTGTTTCTAGGAAGTAGTCAAAGAATCCTTGTTCTCTAAGAATAGTTCTACTTTAAACAGATTGATTTGTGCCAAAGTTCAGTCTGTTTTGGAAAAAAGTCAAATTAAATTGTAGTGAAACAGAGTTCCAAACTTGGAAGCTTTTGTTTTGAAAAAATTAAAGGTCGAATTTCAGAGTTCCAAAAAGAACGCTGTGTGATAATTTCAAAAGTTATTCTCGGTGTCAGGAGAAAACATTAAGTCATCAAGGCTGGCAAAGAAATCGTCTACCACAGTAGATGAAAGTTCAACCACTTCATTAAGAAGGTCAATTGTACACAGATGTGAAGCATCGCCGTCAGCGTCAGTCGCATTAGCAATGTTCACAGTAGATGGTACCTGTGTGCCTGTTGATCCGCGTATCTCACCTCCAGTTGGATTTGCCGGTGAGACCTCAATGAATACCGTCATCAGGATTGGTATCCATTGGGGGCAATACAACACATGAGCCGATACCGGACCCAGTAATGCGTTAGCATCTGTTGGTATAGCCGAGGGTAGTGTTAAACAGATATCTAACACGCATTCCTCTCCACAAAGCAGGCCTCATAGAACAGGTAAAATGCAATCTTGCCAGATTGGTCTGAATGACAGGAACCATGTGGTATTCAGATCTCTCAAACGAGCCAAGCCAAGGATCTGTGTTATTCTGTCACGATACCTCATGGCCTGGAGCACATTCTCCATGCTGACTTGGGTATCGCTGTTGGCCGGATTTGCCATAACGGAGTAGGAGGAATAAAATTAGTATCCCTGCTAAGAGTCCAAAAATGAGAGGCAGGTCGCCGAACACAGAGTGTACAAAGTTAGGAAAAATGCCCAGGACTGCTTCAAAGGGTGCTAACAGTCCCGAAAAAATCGTCTTAAATACATGTGCAATGCCTCTGGTAACAGACATGTTAAAGATACGACCTAACATTTCTGCGAAATGTATTGGGCAGTTTGTTGATAATAATGCATGTATCTCTGCAGAGGAACTTGCAGATCATACGTCTCTCTAGACGAGGTCAGTGGCACAGTTTGTTTGCAAAAGAATGGCTTTCATTCTGCTTAAAGTATCAATTTGTGTAGAAGAGATGTTCAGTGAAGGCCATAGCGGCGACTCCCCGTCTGTCTTGGTTTTAGGAAACAATACTTGCATACAACAAGTGACCCTGGCAGACACAGTAACCAGATAGCCTATTCCTGGCATCATTCCACAACAGCTGTGATCATTTAACATAATGTAGCTACCATTGGAAAGCTGTCTGAAAATTGGATCTATAACCACTGTGGGTGAACCCTGCAGGTGGCAAGAAAGGTTATTAGAAGAACCCTCACAGGATCCATGTACATTAATACCTTGACACAATAGTGTGTTTTTACAATTTTTACCACTCAGAAATACCTCCTTTCCCCCACTCCAACATTTGTGTGTGTATGGTAAATCCCAGGTCGACTTAATGTATTCTTTACCCAACCTTTCATATAGGCCTGCTGGTATGTGTTTTAAGCAATACTGAAACTGGAAAGTCATCACTGGTATCGTGATGGTGCCATGTATTATCCATTCAACTGATGGTTTCTCAGAAACGGTCAAAGATAATCTCTCCAGTTTTTCTATGCTCAGCACCTTATAGTCTGCTCCCTTCTGTGCCAACGAGATTTGTTTATCTGTAAGGTTAAACACAGTAAACAATGACGTAGTGTTGATTAAACGGCAAGGCACATAGTCAGAACGAAGGTTTTGTAACGTCCAGCCTAACAGCATTATGGAACGTAATTGAGACTGGCCATGTTGTAACATTAGCAATTCCTGTTCCATTATGTCTATGGCAGAGGATACAATTCTGTCCAAAGAATATATTCTGGACGACAGAGTTGTTAACCCATTGTCAACTACAGAGAGTGATTTCTCTAAATTAATACGATCGATTTCTCGTATTCTTTCAGCTGTTTCAATTTGCATGACTTTCCATGCTTCATTGTATGTAGCGTATATACCGGCGAATATGAAACGTTTATGACGTGGATTACGAGGTCCCAGTAAGAATTCTCGTAAATCAATGCCATCTTTTAGCAAAGATAAGTGTTGTATTATTTCTGGAAGTGTGGATATCTGTAGCCACTCAAGGCATAGTTTTCCTACACTATAAGTTGTTATTATCCCTGGATGTTGTCTTTGGATATATCTTGGATCTGGCCTAGTTGCCGTAAACCCTTGTGTCTTGTTCAGGAATCTATCTTGACAGTTATTCGTGTCTGTGGGCCAGATTAACCATTTTTTTCCATTCAGGATTTGTTCTATTCTGTTGTAAAATATGGTTGACGTCTACCTCCTCATCTGAAGTTAAATTACTATCAGGTGTGGGCTTAGGTATGGACGGTTTGTTTAAATCTTTTATCTTAGCAATGCCAAGACAAGATGTCTGTTGAACAGTGTCATTTAAAAACATAATTTGTTCTGGGATGATGCAGGCTCTGAACAATGCTTCTAAACCTTGTACCTGCCAGTCTTTTGTACCCCAAACAGTTTTTGTCTCAATGTTGTCTTTTCCAAAATTCAAAACCTAAGGTGGCCAATGGAGCATAAAAGGCCGCAGAATAAATTTGTTTAGTATTTGTCAACCTACTTTTCATGCCTGTCTTATTCACATTTCTAAAGTAAAAACGTTCTGGATTTGTAACATTAAAACCTAACCTGTAAAATATGGACATATTCTCATTCATGTTTTAGAACTACCTTTTTGAGGTGTTGGGCAATGTTCCCATTGATTATAAGCTAAAACATTTCTAGGGTTTGCAGATTTGTGCAAGTAATGATGGCCAAAATGATTAAAACAATACATTTCTTCATAATTTGATGAACTTTCTAAGTATTCATGTTTTGTAAATTTTGCTGACAATTCTAAGCCTGCCATCATATTATTAACAGTTTCAAAGTCCCAATCATCAGAAAATGTGCTGGGTGAAACAAAGTCACTCAAGGAAACCTTAAATTGGTGTGGAATTTTCAGCAGCTCGACAGAGCCATGAATGTCATAATCAGTTGTATCCCAAGCTACTCCACCAGGTAGAGGAACAACTGTGATGTTCACTGATGACAGGTCTTGTTGTTCACGATGAGATGATTTGTGTGGCTTCAGAAGCAAGTTGATGTTCTTACTTGCTGTGTTCATTTTAATATGTTTTCCAACTATCAGCTTTCCCAAACTTAAAACAAGAATGAGCCATAGCAGGAGATAAAATACACCTGATCCAATACAAAATTCAACCCATGGTGATACCAGATATGTTTTGACAAGCTCTTGACCGAGTTCCGTTAATTTTTCCTTGAACGTTTTGTTTGCTGGCATTGTTTCGGGCTCACTGGGATCCTCAGAAAAGTTATCGAAGTTGATAAAATAGCCAGAGGCAGTTCTGATATTGCATCCGGATTTTTGTAAATCGCTGGAGTTGCTTGTTCCCTTGACATGTTTATATAGTCAGATGCTACTTTATTGTAGAAGGGAGTTTCTTGACGAACTGTTATTTGGGTTTCAAGAGGCACAAGTTCCATGGCTTTGTTGCATAGTCCTTTTTTTCTTACTTTAGAATTTTTAAACGTGATGAGTCTTTCTGTTTGAATCTCTTGAATAGTAGCAAGATTTGGTTGTCTGCTACATCTTGGGAGCCCACTGGGCCTTCTACTTATTATCGGCCACATGGTGTGGTTTTACCAGGTCATTTGATACAAACCGGTTCTCCTATTTTCCAGCAAGGTGCAGCAGTAGCACTGTTCTTGATCCGTGGACTGCTAGAACTGGTACTGGTATTCTGTAAGAAGGCTCAAATTCCTTCTTGTCCGCTATTTTTTCCCTGACCAGATCCCCAATCTTTGGAATCCAGACAGGTCTTGCTGGGACAGGTGGTTTCTCTTCAGAGGTCGTTGGCTTTTCGCTGGTGTTGCTTAGACTTCTTCTTGTTTCATTTAAGTCCTGTAAAACGATCTTTGAAGTGTGACGATCGAGTTCTTCAACCAACATTCTAGTACCAAAAAGGATTTCATATGGAGTGATTCCACCCAGAGAATTTCTTGGCAGGTTATTAAGACTATGTTGGACATTTATTAGATGTTCGACCCACCCATCACCCGAACCTAATACCCTAGCTGCTATAGATTGCTTTATGTCACGTTTTTTTCTCTCCACAACCGAATTTCCCTCAGGATAGAATGGACTCAAAAATCGCAATGCAACGCCCAAGCTGGCCATGGCCTCCTTGTAAGCCCTGGAGCTAAAAGCAGGACCCTGGTCAGAATGTAGCGTGCCGATTGCGTATGTGCCGATAAAGACTTGTTAATCTTTTATAACAGTTCGGGCGTTAGCCGAGCGCTGAGGCCACATCCAAATGAATCTTGTCCTATTATTTGTGGGACCGCTTTTGTCCATTGGGACGTTTGAGCGTGGATAGTCTAATGCTATCTAATAATGGTGTCTGTACTGGGCTGGCTACACTGAAGTCAGGAATCTAGTGGTGTTCAAAGCTGTGGTATTTGTAACAGTCATCGCAAATAATTCCGAATTCGTATACATGAGCTTTCATCCCTGGCCACCAGTACATCTCTTCTAATTCTAATAGAGATTTAGAGATCCCTTGATGTATCAGACCCTCTCCCATATGTGCTTCATGAATCAGAGCACTTCTCCGGTTCCTGTTTGGAATTACCCCATCCCCCACTCCAGGGATTCAAGCAAAAGGAGTTTGCATCAATTATGTATGTATATTTGAGTGGATAATTTAGAGGTAACGTGGCTCCGGTGCCTTTGCTCGTGGCATTGACAGCGAGCATGGTTTCACCTTCTATTGTTTTTTTCGAACGAGTAATCGTAGCTACGGAAGCCGTTTGTACAGCTGCCTTCGCGGCTTCATCAGCCAATGAATTCCCTTCAACGTGAACGCCATCACGCTGATGACTCAGTGTATGGATCATGTGAGTCTTTTGTAGTTCTTTCTGTAAAAGAACTACTTGTTCCCAAAGCATTTTATGCTTGATTGTGCCACCTTTTGCGTCTTTAAAACCATTTTGAACCCAGTTCTGCAGATATTTATTGTAAGACTGGACGCAGTAATACGAATCGTACACTATGAGTGTGGGGAATTCGCGATCGCTATTTTCAAGCGCCATCTTGAAAGCTTGGAGTTCAGCTCACTGAGCTGTACAGTCTCCTAGAGATTGAGTTTTTGTGACCATAGGTCTGAATTTACCATTGCGCCAGCGACCTTTAACAATCGCGCATGCTGCACTATAAGCTTGTTTGCCCCCAATTGCGGGCTGAGCTGATCCGTCTGTGTATATTATACAGCCGTAATGTTCTTGAGGTAGAATTTCAGTAGGCAGAGGACATTCTTGTTCGTATTGGAGAAATTCTTATGTCTTCAAGTAAGGGTCAAAAACGCATTCAACGTCTGTTGCAGCAAGAGAATTAACCCATTGTATCCATCTCGGATGTAGAGCTTTTGCATTTGGAACGCTTGCCTTTGTCACTGCCTCTAAGGCAGGTACAGGTGTAACCACTTTAATGCGTTTACCCTGTGCGAGGGATCTCTCCTTTGCTACAGCAGTCTGAACCGCTGTCAGAATTTTTTCTGTTGAAGTGAATTTCATTTCAGCTTGCGTATACAAGTGTGATTTGTAAGCTATTGGTACCTTTTCACCTTCATTAAAGGTTAGGTATGTGAATCCGCATCTCCCTGGGATGATTCGGATTACAAGGTTGCGTACATTGTCGCGTGTTTGTAAGTGTGTTGTTGCCAATATGTCAGTTTGTACTGAACGCAAAATTTCTGGGTGTTTTTGAGTCCAGTTAGTAGGTTTGAAATCAGGTTTGATTAGTTCGTAGAGAAGTTTAACCATTTCTGCGTAATTCAGAATGTAAATTCTTCCGAAGTTTAGCAATCCTAGAATTGACAGTAAGTTTTTCAGCTTTTTTGGAGGTTGGAGCAGCGTACATTTTTCTAAAAAGTTGGCTGCTAGGCTTTTGCCTTCACTTGAAAGTTCGTAGCCCAAGAATAGGACGTTGAGGTGGG
This sequence comes from Lissotriton helveticus, assembly GCF_964261635.1. Taxonomy (NCBI): domain Eukaryota; kingdom Metazoa; phylum Chordata; class Amphibia; order Caudata; family Salamandridae; genus Lissotriton; species Lissotriton helveticus. Next base: position 692,684,585 of record NC_136068.1, read on the forward strand.
CAATTCTTGATTTCTTAAAGTTGAATTTATACCCATCACAGGCAAATTAAAGTATTATGGTGTTCAGCCTGTTCAAGTGCCTGTCCAAAACTCCAAATCATCATCTGTAAGATAGATGTCCCCACATTCTCGCGCCAGGATACTATTTTTTAGTAATAGAGCGCGCTACAAAAGCCTTTATATCATATCATATATCAGATGTCATCAACTTAAGATAATGCCTCATCATCATATGTTTGTAGTAACTCTGTTACGCTGGCTGAAAATAATCCAGGACTGTTCTTGAATCCCTGGGGGAGATGACAAAAGTGTCGTTGTGTCCCCATTATTGAGAAAGCGGTCAAGTACCTGCTTTCAGGTGCAATGTTTTGACAGAAGAAACTGTTTGAAATATCTAATGTAGTTTTGTATTTCTTGCGAACGATGTTATTCATTAGTGCTGCATTGTATGAATTTTGTGCTACAAAGGTTTTGCAACAAGAGTTTAAATGTCTGTAATCCAAAACTAGACGATGGGCCATATGTAGGTGGCCAAATACCGGTCGGTAACGGCCGATTTCCGCCGTTACCGACCGGTATTTGGAGTTTCAGATGTAGGGGCCAAAATATTACCGAATCTGTAAATTTACCGATTGGGTAAATTTACCGATTCTGTAAATTACCGAATCGGTAAAGTTACAGATTCGGTAATATGGGATGTAGGTGGCACTGAAAACAGTGCCACAGGCCCTTAATAATTCGTTATTTACCATCAAATTCTATTTGATGGTAAATAACGAATTCCTGTGTACATGCACATCTGTGCATGTACACCTGTGCCATGTGACACAAGCCTGAATCCGGGGTGCAACAGGGTGTCAAAGTGACACCCTGTCACCCTTGTAAAATCGGTAATTTTACCGAATCGGTATTTACCGATTCGGTAATTGCCATTGGTTCCTATGGGCCTTGAGGCCCATAGGAACCAATGGCAATTACCGAATCGGTAAATACCGATTCGGTAATTACCGAATGTTACCGATTCGGTAATTATTTCGGTAAAAATACCTACATGGCATTTACCGATTTGTAAATACCGAATCAGTAAAATTCGGTATTTACAAATCAGTAAATGCCTTTTACCTACATATGGCCCGATATGTTTTGTCTGGTTTGGAGACAGGAAACAAAGGATTGTTCATTGACGAGGTGCATGTTTCAATCACCCCTTGGTATTCAAGTTGATCTAAGATCTCCCTGACTTGCTTTTTAGCTTCCTGCTTTACTGGATACTGCCTCTGAGCAGTAGGTTGCTTTTTTAACTGAATTTTATGGTGAGGAGAGTCCTCATCCCACCCACATGATTTTTATATAATGGTGGAGCCTGGGCCACAGCCCATTTTCTGGCATAGGTGTATTTTTTATGTATAGGAATATGATTTGTGAAGGCTGGCATAATTATTTCTTCTCCATGTGGGCACTCCCTAACAAATTCAGGTGGCCAGTCTTTTTCAGCCAGAAGGATGTCATAACCCTTAGATAGTTTTTCCCAAAAGAGTGCTTTTATTTTTCTACTTATGTCCCCCTCTATTCGGAGTGTGACTTCATAAAACTTATGGGGTACACTAACCCTGGTATCTGCAGTTTCAACTTGAATGCATTCATTAAGATCCACTGTCTCCAGATGATCCTTCAGGATCCTGCGAGCTATTGGGACCTCTGCTGCACTGTCCAGCATTGTCTGGGACCACTCCCCGTTCTTGAGTTGTGTCCTCAAGATCCTCGGCATGTCTTATTTTAATACTTGCTCCCTTCTTTTTGGAGAATTGAGTTTTCTTATTATTTGGAATGTGTTGATCGTCTTTGGACTTCACACGTTCTTCTTTGTGTCCTGATCGTCCTCTTCTTTTGGATTTCTGCAAGGAAGTCTGAAAGGTACGAGAGGATTTTGTATCAGTATCTTGATATCTATCAGGTTTTCTTAAATGATCCCTATTTCTAAGGTTATACCTCTTTTCAGAGTGCTCCTTTTGAGGAGATCTACCTCTGGACTGAGAGCGCTTCTCTTTAGGAAGTGACTGTCTACTATTGTCCCATTTCTTTTTAGAAGTAGTTGGATTATTTTTGATAAAAACTTTTTCAGGATTTTCTGTCAGTTCGGGCTTTACAGGTTTCCCTCCCAAACTATCTCTACCTAGTTCTTCATAGGATTTTTCAATAATTCTGGCAAGTTCATACGGTAGCTCAGTAATATCGAGTTATTTTAATTTTTGGCGGATTGCCACGGATGTTGCTTCACCTTTAATGTTAGCTAATAAGATAGCCGAGACCTGTTTGAAATCTTTCAGTAATTTCATACCAAGATTCAAGGCTGGTTCTGGACCGTATTCATTTTGAATCTGTCTCAGAACGTCTGGTATCACCGCCATAGACGGGACACCATGTGTTTTTGTGTAAATTGAAGCAAGGACTGTACCCCAAGTGTCACAGTCCTTCACGTGTGGTGCTATCCCCATTGGTAAACAGATTGTTAGAAGCTTGTGTTTCTCATGAGGTGTACTATCGGGAAATACTGCCTCTATTTGAGTAATTTTCTGGGCTAACCAGAATGGAATTTTTGCGGGCAATTTACCGATTACTGACTGTATAGTCTGTGGTGTGATTTTGTTTGTGTTCCCCTGATGAGGGGTGTACTGTGGAATTCTTATAGCAGGTTGGACTGTTAAAGTCTGCATGACATATTGTACCAATTGTCTATGTATTTTAATTAATTGTTTTAGCTAAGCTAACAGTTCTGGACCTGTCATTTGTTCTATGGCAGGATGTGGTGTATAGCTGGCTAGTACCGGCCATGTTGCTCCTGGTCTACCTAGTGGACCGAGCCTGGTAATGTGATTTTGATGTTGTAGGGCACCTTTAAGCCAAAGCTGATGCTCTTGGTAAGTTAGTGGAATTTCAACGTCCTCGAAAGGAGCTTATTCCGCGGCAGGTTCCTCCATCTTGTAGAAGTGGAACACATGTGTTGTGGGATTTGCTGTTGAAAGATAATCCATGAATAGAATACCTCTGTCTGCCGATATTCATGTGCCTCTATGACAAATATGACTCTACCACCTCTTGGTGATAGGCCATTTTCTATAAGTTTTATAGCTATGGCTTTCCTTCCTTTTTCCGGTATGATTATGGCATCCGCGTCGTCTTCATTAAACCCTGTAACGTCTAAACCCGGTTGGGCTACTGCAGCTCCACCGGTTGCATTGTTGTCGTTATTTGACATTGTTTAATGAAAGTTTTTGCAGAGCAAGTTTCAAGGAAATAAAGATAAGGTGCACAATATTTTGGAATACTGTATCCTTCAACGTTGAACAAAACCAAAACTAATACATAGGATTTTTCGTCCTACTCAGTTTATGGCGGATATTTTATACTTTAACCCACTCCAGACGTCTATTGGAGTATTTACTGGTAAAGGGGTCTCTGTGAAAAGCACAACTGAGTTACTCTAGTATCTAGCGTTAAATTAGGGCCTTACAAAACGTTGGGCGCCATGTAGTGTAGTTTCTATATTCCCAATAGGCTCTGCGCATTGGAATAATATATCCTATAGATTAGACGTAGGACTGAGGTCTACTAGGTCTCTATTGAATATATTAAACTTAATTATGAGTGCCAGCTAGCTTAGAGGTCACTAGAAACTTTCTCGAATTCACAAGAAGGGATTAGTTTCTGACAACCGCATAAACATGACAACTTTGTTTCCCCAAGATAAAACTGATCATCAGAGTCGTGGAAACAATAGATAGATATTTCACTCAGTCAATCGTGCATGCTTCGTTTCACCAGAGGTGCAGAGAAATAGAGAGACGGGCATTTTCAATAAAAAGGTTTCATTGAACAGTCTTCTTTCTCAAGCATAAGAAATGAACTGCTACAGGGGGCGCTAGGTGGCGCCGGACCAAGATGGCCGCACTGGAGTGAGGCTCCCGCTCGACCGAGCACTCTCCCCAATCCTGCAGTGATCCTGACCGGGCGCATAGCCCCAAAAACCGACTGCCTGCCCTCGCACTGCCGAGCTGATCACGGCGGTGTCTATCTTCCCCGGAGAGCCCCATTGAGCGCGGAGCTAGGGGCCCCGGAAATCTGAGCGGACCCATCGCTGCCCCGGAGGCCCTCGCCCGCCGGCTCGCCCTGCTGGGAAAGGCTGGTGCTCAGAGGCCTTCTCCGACACTGCTAGTGGAGCCCAGATCGCTGGGGTGATCCGTCTTCGGATGGCCAGAGACCGCATCGTGTGCCTGAGGGAGACTCCACGCTACTAGCACCAGGTGAGCGCTGCCTGCGGGGTGCCGCTGCGTCCCTGCCCTTGTCCCTCCAGCACAAGGCCGCCACATTGATGCACCAACGGTCTGAGGGATTCTCCCGCCAACCGCCATCTTGAGAGGCTCGCTTAACGGCCGCACAAGCCGTGCTGCAGTGGAACGGTGGACGCCGGCTGTGTAAACGCCGCCGCCGTTGACCCACGCACTGCACGGTCAGACACTGCGGGGAGCGGCGGTGCCCCCCCCTCCACGGCAGCGTACCCACCACTTTCTTGTCCTCCGGGGCGGCAATACACCTGGTGCCTGCTTCCCCGACCTCCGGGGACTTACCATCGCACGCCTTCTACCTCACAGCCACCTGTGCCATCATATCCACAGCGAAGCTCCCTGGCTGCACTGTCCACCTGTGTTGGGTCCCGAGGGCTGTGGTTGCCCCCCCCATCCGACGGCGCACTGGCCCGTGGTCTCCCTCTCTTCCCACGGAAGGCGCCACATTGTTTTCCGGACTTTCTCCTGCCTGCTGCCCCGAGACCGCTCGATCACTGCGGCACTGCCCATGTCCTGCGCCATATGAGACCGCCCTGCGACGTGGGGAGCCACAGCGGTCCTGGTACCAGTGCCTGCAGGGTGGTCTGCCCTCCCCCCTGCCTGGGGCCGTGACGGTTGGGCTTCTACGGCTGCAGCTGCTTTCGATTCTGTACCACCTCCGGTGAAGTTTCATGGGGCGCTCCTTCCCCCTTATATCCACATCGGCACTACAACGAGCTGGCGCCCATTTCCCCACCTGCATCGCTGACGCCCAGACGCAACATGGGGCGCGCCGATGCGCGACAGTCCAAGATTCCATTCGAATCCAAAAAATCCACCGGAGCGACGCGGGAGTCGGAGGGTGGACCTGCGGCCTCGGCCCCTCAGGAGGAGGACTGGAAGGCTTTACTACTGGGCATGAAACAAAGTCTCTCCACGATTGACGCCAAAATAGACACCATGAACTTGCGCATGGACAGCTTAGTGGCCAAGCTGGGTCAGCACGACACTCGCATCAAGGAGGCTGAGGACAGGATATCTAGTCTGGAGGACGGAGCCACTTCCTCCCATAAACAGGTCACCCAGATGGACAGGCTGCTCAAAATCATCGCCGACAAGAACGAGGACCTAGAAGCACGGTCCCGCCGCAACAATGTCCGCATTTTGGGCCTTGCGGAGACCACCAACACTGGCAAAATGGAGACGTTTGTGGAGAATCTCCTCATAGAACTCTTTGGGAAAGAATCCTTTTCTCCGCACTTCATTGTTGAAAGGGCCCACAGGTCTCTGGCAGCGCGCCCACCAACTGGGGCTCCACCGCGCCCTATTATCGCGCGCTTTCTGAATTATAGAGACCGTGATGCGGTGCTGAAACGTTCGAGAGAACTGGGTACTGTGAACTACTGCAACACGTCTCTCTCCTTCTTTCCGGACTTTACTGCCTCCGTCCAGGACGCCAGACGCAAATTTTCAGTGGTAAAAAAGAAACTTCAGGCGCTGGAGCTCCCATATGCCATGTTATACCCGGCCAAATTGAAGGTGACGTGTCAGGGTAGGCAGCATTTCTTCCAAAACCCGCAACAAGTGGAGGACTTTCTCAAACGTGGCGGGAGGGATCAGGGCGATGATGACACTGCTGACCCTCACGACCGCCGCTCCAGATCTCACTCACCCCTTTCGCAACAAGACTGAGTGGGAACAGCGAGACACTAACCCTTGTCACCTTCCGCTCTTGGCTACTGGCTGTGCACTTCCAGGCTCCTTCCAAACAGCAGCTGTGGTGCTCTAACTGTACTACACTTACCGGTCCATGGACATACTGAGTGCTTGGTGGGTCTGGTGCCCCCTAGTTCTGTGTTCCCCACTGGGCGACCCCCTGCACGCCCCCACCCACCTGCGGGTGGGGGCCGATGTCGAACTAGTTTTAGTTTTTGGTTTATTATGGGTTTGGGTAGCAGGGTGGGTGATGTATTCCCGGCGAGTTGGGGTTGCCGGTGTGGGTGGGACGAACCTCAACACATGTACCACTGTCCTTAATGTACTCAATGTGTGGTTATTGGGAGGGCTACATGGGGGGGTACTGGGAGGGAGGGTTCATTGCCATATCGCTAACTGTGCCAAGGTACTTATCTACAGTATAACATGTCATAGAATCTGTTATGTTTTTGAATGGGTGACGTAGACAACCAGCAACCATCACAACAGTTAAGGCTAGTGTCGTGGAACGTTCGCGGATTGAATAACCCCAGAAAGAAGAGGCAAATCTTGGGATATCTAGACAGACAAGGGGTGTCAGTCGCCATGCTTCAGGAAACTCACTTACTGCCAGATAGCTCTCCCCTCTTTGCGTCCAGGTGGGCCTCCTGTAAAGTTTTCTCTTCCTACTCTAACTATGCCAGGGGGGTCACGATCCTTGTTCGGCGAGGGCTAAAGTGTACACCCGCCGGGACGGAGGCGGATTCCAGTGGCAGATACTGCATGATCTGGGGGCAATTATATTCACATACCGTCCTGTTTGCATGCTATTACGGCCCCAACACTGATGACACCTCCCCTCTGCTCACAATGTGGGGCAAGATTCAAACACTGGGAATAGGCCATGTCATACTGGGTGGAGACTTTAATACTGCAATTGATCCGTCCCACGATAGGTCTCACCCCCAGGCAGCGCACTTCTCCCATACCCAACGCGCACTGGCCTCTATCACTGCTGAACACCATTATGTAGATGCATGGCGATACTTGCACCCTTCCCTCAAGCAGGGTACTCATCACTCTGCTGTACACTCCACTTGGGCCCGGCTGGACTATGTGTTCCTCTCAGCTGGTCTCACTTCCTGGCTAACCAGCACCCTACACCTGGCTAGGACTTTCTCTGACCATTCCCCAGTCCTCATATCGCTGCGTATACCCATTGCGATCTCCCCTTACCTGAGCTGGCGCCTCAACCCTGCCCACCTCACAGACTCTGCTTTCCGAGCTGAACTGGAACAAGACATTCAGGACTTCTTTGAGCGTAATGTGGGGTCGGTGTCAGATCTCACTACAGTCTGGGAGGCCTTTAAAGTTACGGTGCGAGGTTGGTGCATCGCGAAGGGAGGTGGCGTTCTTAAATCACTACGGGGCGAATTATGTAAACTTGAGTCCGAGCTTCTAGACCTAGAACGGAATAGAACCCGCAACTCCCGCGATAATGCTACTGATGCCCTTCTTAGGGAAAAACTATCCGAATATACGGAGGCGGCAGATAAGGAATGCAAGTTCCTCGGCAAACAGCATACTGCGCGCATTTACGGCGAGGGAGACAGGCCTGGCAAGGCACTCGCATCGGCTGTCAAACCCCCTAGGTACAACAACTTTGTTGCCACCCTATTGGATGAACACCACACTCCACAAAGAGACCTCACAGAACAGCTCCGCATACTCACACATCACTATTCCACGCTATACACGTCTCATAGATCGACACCTATCGAACTACACCAATACCTAGATGACACCGCCATCGCATGGCTAGGCCCAACCCAGCAAAAATTTCTACACCACACTCTTGAGCTAGCTGAGATAAAAGACGCTATCATGTCCATGAAATCGGGCAAAGCACCCGGTTCTGATGGGTCACCAATCGACTTTTACAAGGCCTACATTCATTTACTTGCCCCACTTTTACAACAGGTGTATTACGCTGCCCTCGAAGACGGTACCCTGCCGCCCTCTATGCGCGAAGCCCTTATAGCATCTCTTTTGAAGCCTGGCAAGCCGCCTGATAGCTGTGACTCTTACAGGCCTCTCTCGCTGCTCAATACGGATGTTAAGATATTAGCAAAGGTGCTTGCAACGCGCCTCAACCTGCTGATGGAGCGCCTGGTCTTACCGGACCAAGCAGGGTTTGTCCCCAACAGGGCGACCTCCCATAACTTACGTACCCTTCAAGCTGTCCTCCAGGACATTACTCCCCGTTGCGAGGCAGCTGCTGTGTTCCTCGACGCTACCAAAGCGTTTGATTCTCTTGAATGGGACTACCTCATGTCTCTTCTTGAGTGGATGGGGATTCCGTACAGCTTTTTAGATTGGATCAAACTACTATATAATAACCCATGTGCCTCAGTCCTACTGAACGGTGCTAGGTCGGCTCCCTTCGTCATTCATAGAGGCACTAGACAGGGCTGCCCCCTTTCCCCTGTCCTCTTTGCGCTCGCCATTGAACCACTAGCGGCTAAACTTCGGCAACACCACAATCACCGCTCCCTGATATACCCAGAGCGTCAGCTGCTAGTGGCACTGTATGCGGATGATATAACTCTGTACATACACAAACCGCACGAGAACCTTAACCCTGTCCTGCGCGAAATTACTAAATTTGGAGCCATATCGGGCGTACAGATCAACTGGTCGAAATCCGCTCTCTTCCCCTTGACGGACAAGACTGTGGAGTTCCCCCTTGACTACCCCCTGGTGTGGGAATCGGAGGAGCTTAAATACCTGGGCGTCATCGTCTCCCGCAACCGAGAGGAACTCATCAGGGCTAACTATGGTACAGTCCTGGATAAATTGACTGATACTATCACTAGGTGGATTCATCTTCCACTTTCCATGGCGGGGCGTATATCCCTCATCAAGATGGTCATCCTTCCCAAATTTCTGTATCTCTTCACCAACATTCCGTACAGTCCGGGACCACATTTTTTCCGTTCCCTTAACTCCCAATTATCACGCCTCATATGGGGCGGCAAGCAGCCCAGGATTAGTTTACAGACACTCATGCTACCATACCACCAAGGCGGGTTCGATGTGCCAAACTTTCAGCGCTACTACGATTGCTCCCAGGGTCACTTTGCCGCCTACTGGCTTCGCCCCGCCCCCTTTATGGCCCACTTGGCGGTTGAGGACGGTTATATGAGACCTGAGCAGCCATCGGGTTACTTATACACCTTGCCCCGGGTCACTGACCGTGACCCGACCACGGTTGACTGCACGGTTCTAGCTTGGCAGCGATTAGCAAAACACATGGGAATCGCATTCCTCTACTCTCCGCTTATGACCCTAGCACACGATCCGCGGTTACGTGTGGCTTGTGAAGAGATCGGCCGTAAATTGCTAGTGAAACTGGCAATGCACGCATGGGGTGACCTTTACCTCCAGGTGCAATTCCGAACGGCGGCACAATTTTTTGGAGAACATACCCCCTCTGTAATGGACACCTTCCTTTATGTGCGGCTTCGTCAAAATGTTAAGGCGGTTACGCCTTCTTTCCCTGACGAGCCAGATACACTGGCCCCCCTCCACACACTCCTACAGGCAGACTCCCCGAAGCACGTTGTGTCTATGCTATACCGACATGCACAGCCAGCTCCATCCACCCCCCCACTCAGATCCAGCAGAGACTGGGGTGCCGATCTGGACGCCCCGCTTTCGGACGAACAGTGGGAGGAAAGTTGCTCCCACACTAATGCAGTCACCGGTAATGCCCGTCTCAGGCTGCTGCATTTCAAATTCTTGCACCGAATCTATTTCACTCCCTCTAAATTGTTCCGACTCGGACTGTGCGCTGACGATCGCTGCCTCCGATGCAGAGGCGAAGGGGCTGACTTTTTTCACCTAGCATGGACTTGTCCCGCTGTGGCGGAATACTGGCGTGAAGTTTTCGAGGCGCTGTCCGACATGGTCGGGGCAGATATCGCTCCCTGTCCCAAGATAGCTCTGCTGGGTCCCTCAGCCCCGACGCTGAAATCACATAGGAACTTTTTTGCACTAGGACGCTTGTTAGCTAAACGCCACGTGGCGTGTAAATGGGGCAGAGGTCGCGTGCCTAAGTTCAAAATATGGCTCAATACAATGATCACATGGCAAGAAAATATACACAATTATGCTGACCTCCTGCCGCACATGTCCCGCCCCAAAGATCTCTGGGGACCCCTGTTAGCCTATCTTCTTTGTGAGCAAAGTGACGACTCTTCGGATACATGAGACGTTCTAACGCGCAGAGCGCTGCACTGCATACCCTGTCTGATTATAACGCCTAGCCCCGAGAGGCCCTGCGACACGTTCCCCTTACATGATTTCATACTCGTCTCACAGACATGTTGCACAGATCACCACCGTTGCGACCTTGGCACTGTTTCCACCTTGTGAGCTGGACTTACAGCGTTCCATCGATTTCCCCCCCCCCTCCTCTCCCTCCCTGTCTGTCCTCCTCCCGTATTAGCCTGATGCACAACACTGGTGTGAAGCGACACTAACCCTGGTGACGGCGGCATCGCCTTCTCCTTAAGACAATCGCATAGACCCCCCCGCCTCATTGCCCCCCCCTGTCCAAACACAAGATATGGTGGTATATCATGTGGGAGTTTAGTTTCGTTTGATGTTTATGTTGAGTGTTTTACAAAAAATTACAAACGAAACCTCAAAGCACGTTGCCCGAATATACGGTGCTTCCAGAGTTTTTTTTTCTACTTTGCATGTCATCAAATTCTGCCAGTTTTTATCGCGGCCGGCCCGGTAGGGTTGTAGGCGGCATGCTGTGTCTAACTTCTGTAGTAGTATCCTTCTAATGCTGACCATATTATGAACCGATTTCATAGTTGCTGCCGGCCTGATGTCACAGGTTTGTTGTAAATAAAACAACGGTATTATTAAGCATTAGCTGAAGCCATAATGCATCAGTCCAAATATCTAGTATAGGGATTCCATTTTGTATTTCGAGTCCGCCATTTTTTATGCCCTACATTGCCATGTGTTCAATGTTCTGATTGTCCTACCTCTCTGCCAGTTACACTGTGGATTCTACCTAGCAACAGTTATTATTAGTCCTTCTTGAGAGTGTAGCGCATGCTCAGCAGAAGTAACAGTTGTTCCTTATTAGCATAGCCCTCCCATGTTCTAGAAATACTGTTAGCTCCACCCACTGATATATTTGGAAATGTCCTTACGTGGTTGTAACCTCTGTCTAAGCTGTAAGCTGAACCCCTTCCACTGTGTATAAAAGGGGCCATGTGCTTGTATTCAGTGTGCTACTCTGTACAATACTGTAGAAGTGTTGTGGAGGTTGTATCACCACCTTTAAAGGTTTATTAAACTATGTTTTTGTATTTCCAGTTTCCTTGCCAACTTCATTTGTAAGTCTAAGGACTTTGTACACAGAAGGGCGAACCCTTTCGGTACCTTTGGGCCTTGCTGAGGCCTGAACTCATCAATTGGCGCCCGTCACGTGGGGCTCATCGGCGACTCGGAGGCTCGAAGGACTGGTCGTGACGAAGGAGTGGAACTCTGCCGGGGAAGTGATCACTGCCAGCGGCGTCTTTAGTCCTGGCATCCTGAGGTATTTCTTCCTTCCTTCCGATCTGACCATCTGGGTGGCGCCGGTCTTCGACTGAGACCTCTTCTGTCGGTTTGCTGTGGATAAGCTGTTTGAGCAAATTGTGGAACTTGGCAAGTGGAATCTGGACGCTCGTGCTTGGTAAGGACCAATGTATGGTAATTACTGTGAGTGTTTATGGTAGCCAGTGATTAGCAAGGCAGTTTTAGGATACGCTTGCTGTGGCTTATGGATATGGATATGGAGATGTTTGGATGATCGATCATATTATGATTATGAATATGGGTATATATGCGTTGCAACACATATAGGTAGGCAATGTGGAGATTTTTCTCCAACATATGGTTGTGAGCGGCGCAACGATTAAGTGCCATTTTTCTGTATAATATTGCGTATTTCGCACTATTTCTAGCATGTCTACTTTTAGCGCACTACGTAAGTGGTGCTGCTGTGGAAACCGGTTAAGTCTTGAAGAATCGCAGCCGGCTCCCCCAGAAGGGACGCCGAATAGGGATATGTACATTAAGTTTGGTCTTTCCCCTATAATGTACAGCACATTGTGGAGGAAGTATACCAAGAAGGATCCTGAGTTGAGATGGCCTTTGTATGGTTCGTTTGATGTGCGAAAAATTGAGTATGTGGAACAGTGCCTGTGTAAGCGCCGAGCGAGACAAGATATGTTTGAGAGTGTGCGAATGTGGGTGAAAGAAGTACGTGAGCGTGAGAAACGTGAACATGCGCTGATTGAGAAAGAGCAGAGGAAGAATGTGCGTGAGAAGGCGCAAGAAATGAGACAACGTGAACAAAAAGACGCGGAAGAAAAACGGGAAAAGGAACGTAGATTGCAGATATCTGGCCAATATCCCATTCGTCGGCCTCTTTATCCTGTCCTTAATAATTCTGATGATGATTTTTCATTACTAGATCGTTCTCCGCCTCCGTATGCTGGCCCGTCTGCTCCGAAAGGGGAAGATGAGGATTCTGGATCATTTAAAGATAAGGTAGACACGCGGTCTAAGCTAACATCTGATCGTATGGCGGAGCTCCGACAAATTTCTTATCGTATTCTTAAGGGTACAATTCCTCTTGCTGAAATATTGTTGTCTCTTGAAAAATGGCCGGACAGGGAAAAAATTTATTTTCTTGAAACCTTTTCTGATGAAGTAGTCGGGGCTTTTCGAAAATATTCTCCTGTTCTTGAACCTGATGACATAATACAAGATAAGAAAGAATTGCGTAAAGGTCTCTTTTCTCCTTCCCAGGCAGCTGATGCAGTTCGACGGTTATTCGTATTGCGGGATGAGGCGTCTCGGTTACGAGAAGAAAAGCGACAAAAGACGGTGGACGACAAAGAGACGGGTTTGAGTGGCGACGGGAAACAATCACCTATCTTTTCTTCAGATAAGGTCGATATTGTGCATGTTAAACCTATGCGAGAGGCAGCGCCTTTGTATGTTCCTCCTAAAGGAGCGGGTACTAGTTCAGATAAAGATTCAGCTGATGCCCGAGGGTATTTTATCTATAATTGGGTATATACTCCTTGGAATAGAGCGGATGTTATGGCCTTAAAGAAAGCGTTACCTGACCCACGGAAAAATCCTGCTGCCTTTTATGAGGAAGTTGAGGGGCTTTGAATTCTTGTACTATGACATTAGCTGACGTTGATTTATTCTTTGGTCTTATATTACCCCCTGACATGTGGAGATCAGTACGGAAAATTGATGATTTAGTGACGTTTAAAGCTAAATGGGAAGACATTGAGGAGGAGGACATAGCTAGGAAACCTGCGCAGAAACCACCCCAGCTCATTCTAGACCTCCCTGCTGCTATTTTGATTAAATTAAAGACGATTATTCCCCCTAAAAAGATTGACTGGACTATGTTAGCATCTTGCAAGCAAAAGACAGATGAATCAGTTTCTGACTTCTTTACGCGATTTGAAGAAACTTTTCATGATTTTAGTGGTCAGTCTCTGACGGATGACACGGGTCGACATCTGTTTGTAGACAAATATGTTTCAAATTTATTACCGGGAGTAGCAGCTCGGTTGAAAGCGAGTGAAAGCTCCTGGACGACTTCGACTCCGGCATCCCTCCTGACTATGGCTCAGTATTACGAGCGTCAGGAATTAGAAGCAAAAAGTAATGAAGATAAGAAATCTAAGGATTTGAAAACAAAAGTTATGTTAGCACAAGTGTATGGACCACCCCAGAGAGGAAATAATAGAGGTGGTCGGGGTTTTTATGATTCTACATATAACCGCACAGACTTGGCTAAAGATCAATGTGCATATTGTAAGCAACGAGGCCACTGGGCCAATGAGTGTCCTTTAGCGCGAGAACACAGGGCTATGGGACGGGGTAGAGGTTTTGGGAGAAATCGTGGGGGTTTTTCTGGACCACGAGGTAACCTAAATGATAGGGCTAGATTCGAATCTAGGGAGCAACAACAAGGAGGGTCTAATACCTTTGATAGACGAAATCAGTATCAGATGTCTGACTATGTGCACCCCGAAAGTCATGATTCCCAATATGCATAGGATTGCGTAGGATGGGGGGAGGAATCAGTTGAAGTACCAGTAGATCAGAGGGGTCCTTATGTTACAGCACATGTTTTGGGTTCTACTGATCAGTTTTTGGTTGATACAGGGGCTACTCGTAGCGCTTTGTCTAAACAATTGGTTCCGAGGGCTCCCCTGTCTGGCTTAACGATCACATCTGTAGGGTTCGATGGAACACCTTCTCTTAGCCCATTATCCCAACCCCTTGCATTTCATGTCGACAAATTTACAGCACCATGTCCATTCTTGCTTTCCTCAAACACGCCTGACAACATTGTGGGTCTAGACATGCTGAAACATTTTAGAGCCACAATCCGCTGCTCCCCTGAAGGAGTATGCGTGATTTTAAATGACAATTACCCTGCAAAAGAGAGAGTGTGTATGGTCGCTGAAAGTGCTGCATTAGCCTCTTTACCTCACACGTTGTGGGCTACTTCAGACACTGATGTGGGACAGATGGTCATTCCTCCGGTTCACATTAGTGTGAAGGAGGGAGCTGTGTTACCACGCCTGCCTCAATATAGGATTTCACAGGAGGGTGAGGAGGCGCTCATACAGATTGTGCAGGATCTCATCCGAGTGGGGGTGGTGGAAGAAGTCCCATACAATGTTTGTAACAGTCCTATTTTACCAATCTTGAAGAAAGACACTGATACTAGGGTATATCGATTTATTATTGATTTGCGGGAGGTGAACAAGATAGTGGTGCCCCAATACCCTGTTGTTTCTGACATCACGACACTCCTTACCTTAGTTCCACCAACAGCGACAACATTCTCGGTTGTCGACCTGAAGAACGCCTTCTTTTCGATCCCTATTCACCCTGATAGCCGTTACCTTTTCGGCTTCACTTTGAATAATCGATCGTATAGATTTTGTAGAATTCCACAGGGCTATACTGAGAGCCCTAGTATCTACAGTCAGGCGTTGAAAAGACAGTTGGATTCCTTTGTCTTGCTTGAGGGGGTAGTGCTTATTCAATATGTCGATGACATTTTGTTGGCTGCTGACACCCCTGAGCAATGTGAGACTTGTACGTTGTCCTTGCTTTCCTTTTTGGCTTCTCACAATCATAAGGTATCTATGAAGAAATTGCAATTCTGTAGACCTAAGGTGACCTATCTAGGCCACCTTTTGTCTAAGGAGGGGCGTGCACTTACATCAGATCGTATCCAAGCCATCCTGGACACACCAACACCTTCTACACAGAAAGATGTTCGAGCATTTTTGGGTCTTACGTCCTTTTGTAGGCAGTGGATACTGGGGTTTTCACATATAGTCAAACCACTGTTAGCGCTATTGACAAAAGACACTCCAATTCCCCTTCCTTGGACAGATGAATGTGAAAACGCTTTCCAACAGTTACGTCAGGCCCTTTGTTCAGCACCAGTGTTAGGCACTCCTGATTACACGAAACTTTTCACATTATATGTGCATGAGAGAGATGGATGTGCGTCATCTGTGTTAGTACAGATGCACGGGGACAGGCAGCGTCCGTGTGCATATTTCTCGGCATTGCTCGATCCTGTCGCTCGGGCATTGCCGGGGTGTTTTCGTTCGGTCGCAGCGACAGCTGTGTCAATACGTCAGAGTGAGGGAATAGTGTTATCTCACAAGCTGTTAGTGTTGGTTCCCCATGCTGTTGACGCCCTTTTGAATCAAACAAAGACGCAGCATTTAACAAGTGCCCGTCTGACCGGATATGAACTAACGTTGCTGGCTCCCCATATCACATTGAGGAGATGTGCTACGTTAAATCCAGCAACATTGTTACCATTCCTGACGACTCAGCCTGAGGCACAAGAAGCACATGATTGTATTTTTGTGACTGAGGAACAGACAAAGGGTCGTATCGATCTCCAGGATACGCCTTTCTCAGATGTAGATGGAGAATTATGGGTGGATGGCTCCTGCCTGAAGCTACCGGATGGTACGACTTCGGCAGCATATGCCATCACTACTTTGTATACTATCGTGGAAACAGCACGCATTCCACAGAAATCAGCCCAGGCAGCGGAGTTGATAGCATTGACACGAGCATGTGAGCTTAGTGCAGAGTTGTGTGTGAATATTTATACAGATAGCCGCTATGCTTTCGGAGTAGCGCACGACTTTGGCCTGCTCTGGAAGGAAAGAGGTTTTCTGACATCACACGGAACACAAATTATGTATGGAGAATTGGTGCACAATCTTTTGACTGCCCTGACATTTCCTAAGAAGATAGCTATAGTGAAATGCAGTGCACATAAGAAAGTTATTGACAAAGTAGGGCAAGGAAATGCTTTCGCTGACCAAGTAGCACGAGAAACTGCAATGAGACCTGACTCCACTTCAATGTATGTTGTGAAGTCACAAGCAGAACGATGGCATGATGCTAGGAAAGAAGTGAGGGAAATACAGAGAGTTGCTTCTGATAAAGAACGAGAGCAATGGTCTGAAAATGGAGAACTGGATGATGAAGGTTGTTGGCGCAACAAACAAATGGATAGGTGGAAGTTGCCCACAGCTTTTGTCCAACCTATGGTTCAAATGGCACATGGGCTAGCACATGTTGGAGCTTCAGCGATTGTGAAATTGCTTGCGCAAGTTTGGGAGCATCCAGAGATTGCTAGCACGGCCAAGAGAGTGGTACAGACCTGTATGATCTGTCTTAAATACAACCCAGGGAAAGGAACACGGACTCCAGCAGGAGGATTTGAAATACCTACTGCACCTTTTGAAGTCCTGCAAATGGACTATATCCAACTTGAACGCTGTAATAATCTAAAGTACGTCTTGGTAGTGGTGTGTGCTTTCAGTAAATGGATTGAAGCCTACCCTACTAAGGACAATACTGCAATGACTACAGCAAAGGTGCTACTGAAGGAGTTTTTCCCTAGGTATGGTGTTTGTAGACTATTATGGAGTGATAACGGGCCTCATTTTATAGCAGACGTTATCAAGTACGTTCTGAGAGGTCTGGGGATAAAACAGAAGTTTCATGCAGTGTTCCATCCACAGTCGGCTGGCTTGGTGGAACGCTACAATGGAACACTGAAGCTTAAACTAGCAAAGATCCAGGCTTCCACTTCTCTGACTTGGCCCGACGCTTTGCCTTTGGCATTGTTGTCAATAAGATCAGTACCACACTCCCGAACCGGCCTTACACCGTATGAGGTGGTGTTTGGTCGTCCCATGAATATTTGGGGAGTGCCCAAACCAAGTTCCGTATATGATGTACCTTGTGTATTGATGAATGACTATCTGGCACAATTAACTGATAACTTGGTTTCTATTCATCAACAGGTTCGAGAAGCACTCCCTGACCGGTCCACAGGTGAGGGTCATAGTCTCCGACCCGGTGACTTCGTCCTCATCAAGGCGTTCGAGAGGACGAGTGGCCTGGAGCCCCGATGGTGCGGTCCCGAGCAGGTTCTGCTCGCAACAAGAACGGCCGTCCGAGTGACCAACCGGAAGAACTGGATTCACTCCCTTCATTGCCGCAGAGTGCAACCCGGATTGGTGGAGCCTGCCGTGTTGACTGACCATCGAGAAATCCTGACTACAGAGAAAGGCCCTGCTGTGGTACCTGATGAGCAAGAGGAGTTCTTCCCGGACCCGACGACTTCTGGAGTAAGAAAATACAACCTTCGACCCAGGAAGAAGTTTTCTGCTGTTTAGACTGCTGTCAGAACGGCCTCTTGGTTGGTGCAACGGAGAGCCGATGAGGCAAGGGGGGGGATCAGCCTTGCATTAGAGTAGTGACACCCGTCTTGGCCCGTTGGTGAAGAAAACAACAGCCGCCTTGGGGGAAGAGTTCTGACAGCCTTTTTTTTAGTTTCAGGAAGATTTGCGAGACATTTGTTCAACATGGAGAGAAAGAAAGTGATCTGCGCCTTCGGATTTATTGCTAGTGTGGCAGTTGTTGCCATTATCACGTGGTTTATTGAGGATGTAATTCCTGCCCGTGATCTATATGTGGTTTCTACACCGGTGCCAGAGGAGCATTTCTTTTATACGCTCCCCTATCAGGAATCAAAACACCGCTTGTCCTTTGTAAATAACACCTTCATTCAGATGCTACATCATACCCACACTGCTACAAATGAAACAAATTGCTGGATATGTGGTATGATGCCAGCGCACCAGAAGAAGGGGGGAACACCGTTTATACCTCTCCCTTTCTCTCATAATGGTTCTTGTCGTGCCTGGTATACTCTTCTATTTGCCACAAGAAAGCCTGCTGTTGGAAGATTACTTTTTAGACTAAACAAAGAATGTCACCAGAATAAAGACGGCTATCCACAAGCCAATGGAACTATATGGGAGTGGGAAGAATATCGACCAGACAATGAGTCTACTCCCTACATTTTTACGAACACTAGAGACACTGTCGAAAGTGAAAAATTTGTGATCTCAGTTGCACAAGCACAAGCGGACTTATGCGTACAAAGTGTTGGGAACATCCCTGTAGGTGTTAGTGATTGTATTAAAGTCTTAAATATAGATGGTCTGAATAATAGCACATTTTTAGCATCCCATAATACATATTTTGTATGCGGTAATAGAGGATATTATCGATTACCAGCTGGCTGGTCAGGAGTATGCTATGTATCGTTTTTATTACCACCAGTGTTTTTAGCACCTGCCACTTATCATAAAGACTTGAAATTGTTGAATAATGCCACTGTGAATAGATACAAACGTACTTTATCTATCGATGATGTGGACCAGACCGACACTAGTTTGCAGCAATATGTAGATTTTAACCTAGGGTTATTCTTTTTTGTTGGAGCTGCCCTAAATAGTAGAAAGATAAGAAGATTAACTAGAGTTGTAGAGGCAGTGACCAACCAAACTGCTGCAGCACTAGGAAACGTAACTGAAGAGTTGCAAATTACTAGAATTGTTGCCCTGCAAAACAGAATGGTGTTAGATGTCATATTAGCAGAAAAAGGAGGAGCTTGTAGACTTATTGGAAGTAGCTGTTGTGTCTTCATCCCAGACAACTCGCCTTCTGTTTATAATGCCATAAATAAACTGCATAAAATAGCTGCTGACATACATGTTGATAATGGTACATGGACTTTCTCTAGTTGGTTTTGGACCTTATTTACTACATGGGGTTGGAAGATCCTCACTGGCCTTTGTATAATAGTAGTAATTCTTTTTTCTTGCTGTATGTGTATTCAATGTGGTCCTATGATATGTTCCCTTTGCATTACCTCTTGTATACCCAATAAGAAAGCTGTTTCCGAAGCTGCTTATCAAAAGAGTCTAACTAAAGAGATTTCTAACATTATGAGCATTAATATTCAAGATGAGTTTGATGACTACCCTATGAAATGGAATGGCTTCAGCTAACGCTGAAAGGGTCGTCTGTTGTAAATAAAACAACTGTATTATTAAGCATTAGCTGAAGCCATAATGCATCAGTCCAAATATCTAGTATAGGGATTCCATTTTGTATTTCGAGTCCGCCATTTTTTACGCCCTACATTGCCATGTGTTCAATGTTCTGATTGTCCTACCTCTCTGCCAGTTACACTGTGGATTCTACCTAGCAACAGTTATTATTAGTCCTTCTTGAGAGTGTAGCGCATGCTCAGCAGAAGTAACAGTTGTTCCTTATTAGCATAGCCCTCCCATGTTCTAGAAATACTGTTAGCTCCACCCACTGATATATTTGGAAATGTCCTTACGTGGTTGTAACCTCTGTCTAAGCTGTAAGCTGAACCCCTTCCACTGTGTATAAAAGGGGCCATGTGCTTGTATTCAGTGTGCTACTCTGTACAATACTGTAGAAGTGTTGTGGAGGTTGTATCACCACC
The DNA here is from genome assembly GCF_964261635.1 of Lissotriton helveticus. Lineage (NCBI taxonomy): Eukaryota > Metazoa > Chordata > Amphibia > Caudata > Salamandridae > Lissotriton > Lissotriton helveticus. The sequence goes on from NC_136068.1 coordinate 692,704,592, forward strand.
TTTAAAGGTTTATTAAACTATGTTTTTGTATTTCCAGTTTCCTTGCCAACTTCATTTGTAAGTCTAAGGACTTTGTACACAGAAGGGCGAACCCTTTCGGTACCTTTGGGCCTTGCTGAGGCCTGAACTCATCAGGTTGTAGGCGTGAAGCTGTGTATTGCTTTTTCCTTGTTGCCTATAAAGGTTTCACAAAAAAAAAAAAAAAGAAATGAACTGCTACAATCGTAAAACTGGTTGTAAAATATAATGCATACAGTATAAAGAGTAGAATAAAATAATACTGTAAGAGCATTGTATGGTTCCTAAACCATAGATAAATACATACATAAATAACAGAGGCTAAAAATACTCAACTGGTGCTTCTAAAATACGCCTACCCCTATGTACCTATCCTAAGCTTAGTACGAGGGAAGAGGTAAGTGTGGTGTAGCATAAATGTAGTATTCTTTTGCCAAGAATCTGTCCAAGATTTCTCTTAGGGTCTAATCAGCTCCGTACCTTAGTTTGGAATGAAGAAGGTCAGGCTCAGGACTCGATTTCCTAGCAACCCGCAAGGGTAGCCTGGAAACACTGGAGCTGGATTTCTCGGCCGGAGAAAAGACAGAGTCTCTCTCCGTGCGTCTGCTGGAGGGTCGGCTTCCTTTGGCACTTGCTGTAGCAGGATGCGTCGGGCAAGTAGATAGTCGAACCGCTCCAAACCACCGTGTGTTTGCTAAGGCAAGTGTGGGCATATTTATACCTTGAAGTTGTCGAGTTTGACGTAAAGGTTGACATAATAACGTCATCAAAGACTGTCGGTTCTTTGAAAACTCCATGAGTTCTTGGACAAGTCAGTTCTCGAGCAAGGGAAAGTCCCTAGCTGCTGAAGCCGAGTTTTCCAAGAAATCGTTGTAGATTTTCGGAGCTAGTGGAAGTAGCCCTTCCGTATTTGGACTGCATGAGCTATGACTAAATATGGTTATGATTCTTATGCCTATATAATAGCATAGTGATTTATACCTATATAAGGGCATGAATCGGGAAATTTACAATAGTGTCCTAAAATGGTTCACAACACTGCTTTCAAGGTCGAAATGGAAGGCCAGATGGGCACATCGAGTTTCCCATGCGGGGGCAGGAAAAGCACATTTTTACAGCAAAGTACACATTGGGACACAGTCACAATGTACGTAATCCCTGCCAGAACACCGCAGCAATCTTCATTATTTAAAAGTAAATAGCTACCGTTAGCTAGCAGCATGAAAGTTGGTGTTATAGCTGGCACTGGATTACCTTTTAAAATGCAGGCTAAATTCGGGGCTTGCATGTTACATGAGCCATGCAATTGTATGTTCTTGCAAACCAGTGAGTTATCAGTTGTAGAAGTGCACTTCTAGCCCTGTAAATAAACTTCTTTACCCTCTCTCAGGCACCTATATGTGAATGGCAGAGACCAAACGTCATGGAGATAGGCACTTCCCAATGGTTCTTATCTACCTATGGCATAGTGTTTCATATGCAAACTGAATTTAAACAAGGGGAAGGGCAGTGTGATCAACCCATGATTTAGCCATACAGCTGAATTAGATTCGGCAACAGAACATGGTAAAAGTTCTAATTTTTCAATGTGCAAAAGTGAATATGTTGCATACTTCATGGACACAAACTGTTGTTTTTCAGTTAGATTAAACTGTAAAAACAGAGATGAGGTATTCATGTAGTCCCAAGGCACTTTCCCAGACTTTAAAGTTTGTAAAGTCTACGCAAATTGAATTATATAATGTAATTGATTTTGATCATGATACAAAACAGACACTTCATCCTGTACAATATCCACAACAGAGGAAACAATATTATCTAATGTGTAAATTCTGGAAGAAAGAGTATTAATTCTATTGTCAATGACAGCAAGCACTTTTTCTAAATTAGCTTACTCAATAGCCCTCAACCTAGAAGCTGCTTCAATTTGAGACAATTTCCAAACCTCGTTGTAATAGCATATATCCATCTTTTGGACCTGCCTCCTACAGGGCCTTTAAGAAAGTCATTCAAATCAACATCGTCAGTCAATTTGGACAAATGAAGTTTAACTGACGCTAAAGCGGAATGTTTAAGCCAGTTCTGACATAATTTGCCTACTGAATAGGTAGTAACAGAATGGGAATTTTAAAAACGGGGATCCACCCTAACCTGTGTATAGCCAGGGGCCAGACCCAGAAAACGATGTTGGCAGGAATCTGAACTTTTTTGCCATAATAACCAACCTTGAGGATCCAAGCTGGAAATCTTAAAGGAGGAATTTGTTATTAGGGACCGCAACTCATCTAGGGACCTACCGGTGTGATTGTACCATGTAGGGTATTCCCCCAAGTCAGGAATGGAAGGGGCATTTAATTTTGTAGATGTAGCCAATCCAAAGCAAGTAGTTTGTGAAATCGTAGAGTTAAAAAAACAACATGTGGTTAGGGATTAGACATGCACGATGCAAAGCTTCAGTGCCTTGCACTTGCCAGCTTTTTGAACCCCACACAGATTTAAGATCAATAGTATCTTTTCACAGCTCATAGCCCCCTATAGCTAATTGATTGATAAAGGACTTTGAATAAAGTAATTTAGTGTGGGTGAGTCTAACTTTGGAAGAGGACTTTGCAGTCATCTTAAAATAAAAGGTGTCAGGATTGGATTGATTAAAATCAGAAAAATATGTAAATTTCTTCAAAAGAGTTTTCGAGATTGCCTTCAATGGGGACTGGGCAATGTTCCCATTGTGTATAATTAACCACATTTCTAAATGTGATAGCTGTATGCAGATAATGATTGCCATATTGTTGGTAGCAAAATAAGTCTGCACAATTAGCTGAGTACAAATCTTCAGCATCAAAAGCAGCATAATATTTCAAATCTGAAAAAAAGAGCCTCTACGGCTTGGACATCCCAATCGTTAGAGCGTATGTTTGTTTCCCAACATCCCCCATAGAAACAAGAAGTACATTGGGAACATTATTAACCTCTGTAGGGCCATGAATTAGAAATTTTACAGCATCCCATACAATCCCATCTGACACAGGACAAGCTGTGATGTTGACAAAGGTCTGGTCCCTCTTCATGATGTGGGACGAGGAGTGGGGTGCCAAAGTTCCATCAATTAACCTAATTGTAGATCTTTATTTAACATTATGTTCATTCACTAGACGAAAAAATACAACTACAAATCCAATTGACATGAATCAAAAAATTGAAAAATTACCAGCCAAATGTTAGTCCGAGGCGTTATCAAAAAATGTCTTTTAAACCAAACAGCAAAAATAGAAATTTTCGATGGGGAACACGATGTTGTAGAGTTAGTATCAAATTAAAACCGTGACTGGTCAACTGCACTTGTTTGCACACCAGGCAACTACACAATTGTGGGACAGTACCTGTTATCCTTGCGACCAGGAAGTGGAGGTAAAATGACTGTTCTTGTACCCTGCACTCCAAGCACAGGAATTGGTGCACAATATAAGGGGCCAAACTCTTTCTTGTTCTCCACCTTCTTATGGACCAGGTCACCGACTCGGGGTAGCCAGCCAACTACCGGAATCCGAAGTGTAGCATCAGTTGTGGAGGGCAAGTGTTCCTTTGTGAGACCGTCTCGAGTCTCTTGTAAGTTCTGTAATACAGCAGAATGATCATCTATGTCTAAGGGTGCAGCAGAAGCCGCCATGTCTAGACCCTCAAGGTCCGGGACAAACATTTTTATGCCAACGTGCATTTCGTATGGGGCCTGCCCACCCAGAGACCTTATAGGGAGATTATTAAGTGCACGTTGAATGCTATACAGATGGGCCAGCCAGTTTCTACCAGTACCTAACTGTCAAGGATTGCTTTAAGTCACGGTTCATCTGATTCACAACTGAATTGCCCTCAGGCCTGTATGGAAATGAAAATTTGACCTGCACCCACAAAAGTCCTCATGGCATCCTTGTATGTCTTAGAGGCAAAAGCCGGACCCTGGTCCGATTGGAGGGTGCCACATGCAAAAATTCCCACAAAGACACGCAAATCCCTGATGACAGTTCGAGCATCAGCACTGCGTGGTGACCAGAGCCATATAAAGCGTGTGAACGAATCCACTGCAACTAAAATGTACTTATACGCAGTATCTGAGTAGAAAGGACCGCAGTGATCTATATAAACACACTCAAGTGGTTTATTAGATATGTACAGCTTTGTTTGTGCTGGACACGCAGCAGTCGAAGGTTTAATCTGCTGGCAAATGTCACAAGTAAGAACATAATCACGTGTCTGTTTGTACAATCCGCGCCACCAGTAACGTTGCTGTAAGATAGAAACAGTCGCTGAAATGCCGGCATGAGCCGAAGCCATGCCCTCGTGAGCAGCTGTTATCAAGGAGAGCCTGCGGCCCGCTTTGGGAATCAATCTGTCACCAACATTGTTAATTCTCACATAGGGAGCTGTATCAGGACTTAAATGATAAGAGTATTTAGAAGGGAAGCCTCTAGGGTAATTACCTCCCTTCTCTGTCGCAGTAATAGCTGCCAAGATGTCATTATCAATCTTACTTTTGGACCTTGTAACTGCTGCTACTACATAAGTTGCCACTGCTGTCTTTGCTGCTTCATCCACACGACTGTTATCAACAGCGTGAGAGTGTACTCCTGCACGCTGGTGACCAAGACTATGAATTGCATTCACGAGAGGCAGACGTTCTTTAAGTTCTGCGACTCAAACCCATAGCATTTTGTGTTTAATTGTGCTACCTTTGGAATCACGATATTTATTCTGAGTCCAAAAGAATAAATTGTCATTGAAAGACTGAACACAGTAGTAAGAGTCACTTACAATTAGAGTAGTCACACGAGGATCAGCAAACTCCAGTGCAACCACCAGAGCACGTAGCTCTGCCAACTGGGTGGGACAGTCCCCTAATGTCTGCGTGTGCACGACATCGGACTTGAACTGCCCATTCAGCATGTTCACCACCACTATTGCGCAGGCTGCTGAATAAGTATGCTTAGATTCCGTTGCCGGTTGCGTCGAACCATCAGTATAAATGATACAATGGTAATCCTCAAGCGGGCGCAAGGACAAAGGAGCAGGATGAACAAATTCATACTGTAAGTACTCCTGAGTCTGCAATGAGTAATCAAAGATAAACGTGACATCCGGAGACGTCAAGGATGTTGCCCATTGTATTGTGGTAAATAAATAAATAATACCCTATTTTTGACTAGACATATATCGAAACAGATAGCTCAATAAATAAGAGTCAAGATTCGAGGTAGTAGGAGTTTTGCAGGTTTAATACAGCATAAGGACAGGAACAGGACAACCTGCATAGGAATAGGATGACAGGGCCCAGCAGCTGCTGGGGCTGGATCTGGGATGAGCGCGCTAACTTTTAATAACAATACATGAGTATATATACATAACGCAAACACATAGCATTACATTGCAGTGGGCGTAGCAGTGGGTGGAGCAGAAGGTGTGACGCGTAGCAGTCGCGAAGGATAAGGGCGAAAGTAGGTGTAACTGGGCGTATACATAGACATGTGATGCAAACGTAACAGAATATGTCATGAATGGGGCGGAAACCATGGAGGGGGCTACCTGAGGAGCCGGGACCTCTAACCTGATAGTGCGCGCAAACTGGCAATGACGTATCACTAGGAGAAGCTGGGGGCTACGAACTCTGTGCTAGGAGCAGAGACTGAAGTCTGGAGGGTCGGAGCGACATGTACCTAAACAGTATCTAGTATCTGATGTTTAGAGAACATGTTGATATAAACTAGAAGTCAGGAGGGGAAAGGCGAACAGACTCTAAGACTGGACCATGCATTATTCTACATGTAGTGCGTGTTGAAGAATACTAAATGACCATTAAATACAGTATTTCTCTAACGTGGAGACGTGAAGGCTAGACAATGACGGAAACTATTGATGCAGTTCAGTAGCTTAGGAATGCAGAGAAGGAGGACTGAACTGATAACTGGAACTATAACATACTTTTGGCAGACTCAGAGGCAGAGCCAGGCTGGACCGGGCACTGCGTGGCAGGAAGTAAGTGAAGGGTCGAGGATACAGGTGGGGGCTGTATCGCTCCTCAGCGAGGCTTCAGGAGACAGGAGCTGAATCTGGTGTCCGGGCCCTTTTGAGGCCTAGAAACGGGGACTTTATAATAGAATAACGTGCACACTGAGAAACGTGGCAACGTAACTTTACATAGGCCTGATATTCGTAGTATTCACGAGGACTGGAAACTGGCATATTGAGGTGGACACAACTATAATTGCGTCATTAATCAAACATAGGGAGTACATATGCATATTTAATCATGCACACATAACATATGATGGATGACACGTAGGGACACAGAACATGGCAAAATTTACTTTTCCACATTCCCTCCTTGTCACTACGTTTCCATCAGGAAACATCAATTTTCATGATACCGTCTATCATTTCATACAGTATCATTTGCTCGTCTCGAATTATCCTGGAACGGGATTTAGAACGGGGCTTGGGACTAGGAGTTATACTAGGAATACAGGATGTAGCACACATGCCGCAAATCGCAGGGCCACATTGTATACAGAGGCAGCAGCTGAATATGATCGCTACTGCAATACCTAGAAAGGACAAGACTTTCCATCCCCAGGCGGAAATTATATTCCAGAACCAACCGGACCATGTCCAGGTGCCTGGATCTTGGTGTATCAGATGGGCAATTTTATGGAGTCTGGTTATAGCTGAATAAACAGACGGCGCGTTATTTGGAATGAAAATGCAGCAACTAGATCCGATGACTCTACAGGCCCCGCCCCTATCGGCCAGTATGACGTCAAGGACGAGACGATTCTGTAAAACGACAAATCTCATAGCAGATTGCTCTTCAGTTAAGTTACCTAGAGCAGAGGCAGTCTCATTTACTACAGCTTCAAGGGTTCTGGTTAATCTACGGATTAGCTTACTATTCTGGATAGGTCCTATAAAGAAGAAGAAACCTTTATTGAAATCGGTATATTGCTCTAGAGTAGTTTCAGTATAATCGACAATTGGGGACTCCCTTCTATGTCTGATGTGTACTAGATGTGTGTTTCTATGATAATCGGATGGGGCTAGAAAAACTGGTGGCAGTAGGAAGGCAATGTAGCAGGTTCCCTCCCAATCGAGGGGCAGACGAACATATGCGGTCTGACCACAAATAAAATATGAATGACGTGAAGCTTTGAAAATAGATTTCCCACTGTCACTATACTTGACAATAGTAGTACAATCACTATGTCCTACATGTACGGAACCATTATTTCGGACACATAATTCGCCTTTGACTGGTAGTACTGAAATAGCAGGTAAGTCTGGAGTAGTATCAGACTGGACATTCAGGACCATGAAATTCGACGAATAGTTACCTAAATTATACACTTCATTTTCTAGATCTAAACCTGTTCGGTGAGGGAGACCTTGCTTGTCTGGGAAACATGTACTGTTAAGAAAAGACATATCTGTGGAGGATGACGTTAACGTGGACCATGCTCCACACGAACCATTATGTGAAAAAGGATAAGGAAAGAGTGGCAGAACTCCCTTCGGCGTCTGGAAAGGGGGGAGTCGACCACACACCCAACAATTAGTGGCATTGCTGGTCTGGTGTGAGTAATGTAACATGCGGATAAAGGAGTTATTACGCATAGCGAGGCGGTAAGAAAGTTCATGAGGGGGCAGATCACTAAACGTGTGTTCTACTGTAACATTGAAAGACTTATTTACATGTGAAACTGGGAAACATAGGTAAAATGCATAACTGGTGCAGGAAATCATAATGCTGAGAAATAATATGAAACATAGAAAAACGATACATCGGATTGAGTTTTGACTAACTCTCTCACTATGGGGGTCTATTTTATACATGTCAGAAACAGTCTAACCGTTTCACCTAGGGGAGGACTTAGACAATCAAACTGGCTGACTTAATTTACTAGACCGTAGTTTCTGTTTATACTCCTGCTGCGGAGTTTTCTCTAACAGGGGAGGGGTTGTAGCAATGTCTTTTGCGGGACAGTCCTTGAGAAAAATATTTTGGCAATCCTTCAAATCCTGGGAAATGTTCTTTAAGACGGGTTTTAGTTCATTAAAAAGTTTAATATGAGAAAGGTGCACCCAGCCTTTGCGTCCTTCCAACTTCACGGCTGTACGGGTGGTGAGGAGGACCTGTCGGGGCTCTTTCCAACGAGGCTCCAGCGGACTTGATCTGTCAAAGTTGCGGACCATCACCATGGATCCTGGAACGATTTCATGCGGTGCCACCTCGGTATTGTCTGGAAATGCGGCGGCAACCTGTGAACGACATGAGTTGAGGGCAGACATCAAGGAAGCTAGGTAATCTGTCAGCATATTACTTGAAACATCGGTAATACTTCGGGGTCTAGGAGTACCCCACATATTAGGGGGGCGGCCGAAAACGACCTCGTACGGGGACAGACCTGATCTGGAATGTGCGACCATGCGCATATAAAATAAAGCGACTGGCAGAGCTACTAGCCAGTCCACACCTTTTTCTTTGCATACTTTGGCAATTCGGATTTTCAGGGTCTGATTATGTCTCTCAACGAGACCGGCTGCTTCAGGATGGCGTACACAATGGAACTTCCACTGGTACCCTAACAAAAGGGAAACATGCTTCATTAACTCTGAGGAGAATGGCTGGCCGTTATCAGAATATACGACTCTAGGGAGTCCATAACGGGGGAAGAACTCACGAACCAGCTGCTTGGCAGTGGTCGCGGCTGTGTAATCTGGGACTGGATATGCTTCTGTCCACCTGGACAAAGCGCATACAACTACAAGGACATACTTGAAACCTCGACATCGCTCCATCTGAATATAATCCATCTGGAGGACTTCAAAAGGGTGGTCAGGAGGCTGGAAACCACCTTGTTCCACTGGGACACTTTTACCTGGATTAAACTGGCAACATATCATACAGGTACGGACTTTCTGCTTGGCTGCAGCTCGTAAATGTTTGTTGAACCAAATGTTCTGCATACTGTCTAACATAGCTTTTTCCCCTAAATGTGCTGGACTATGTGCGGTATTAATAATGACTTGAACCATAGAGTCGGGGAGGAACCATGTGGCTCTACCCTTTGTTAACCATCCTTGATCTGTCTGGACCCCTCCTTGTTCGGACCATTTCTTGATTTCTTCGGGAGTAGCATGTAACTGGATATCTATGACATCTTGAGTAGGGTCCTTAACTGTCATACATGTGGTCGGATCTGGAGTATGTGTCTGTGTCGGATTAACTTGAATGTCTGGAGTTTGTGCTGTAAGCTTGGCTGTGCGATCTGCTAGATCGTTACCCTGGGAAATAATGTCAGTGACTTTCGTATGTGCTTTGCATTTCATGATGGCAATGGATGTCGGTAAATGTATTGCATCTAATAGAGCTTGAATAAGGAGACCATGCTGAATCTTGGTTCCATGAGAAGTCATGAAACCTCTCTCCTGCCAGAGCACTCCGAAGTCGTGTACGACTCCAAATGCGTAGCGTGAATCTGTGTAAACATTAACTTTCAGGTTCTTGGCGTGTATGCAGGCTTGTGTCAGAGCAACTAGCTCTGCTGCTTGAGCGGACAGGGTGTCAATACGGTGTGTCTTAATAACTTCAGTGTCAGTAGTCACTGCATACGCGGCGACTAGTTCTCCTGTACTTGTTCTCATACATGAACCATCCACATAAAGTGTCAGGTCGGGATCTGGTAACGGAATATCTGTCAGATCTTGTCTTGGCTTTGTCGTAATGTTAACTACTTCCACACAGTCATGTGTGGCAGAATTTGAATTAGCTGATGGTAACAGTGTAGCAGGGTTCAGGACGTTGCAGCGTCTGATATCTATGTGTGGCTGGAACAGTGTCAATTCATAACCTGTTAAACGTGCAATTGTCAAGTGCTGAGTTTGTGTTCGGTTCAGAAGAACTTCCACGGAATGTGGAACTTGTACTGTCAGGATGTGTCCTAAAACTATGGAATCACTTTGTCTGATAGCTAGGGCTGTGGCTGCAACTGACTTGAGGCACGCAGGCAGAGCCTGGGCTACAGGATCTAATGTGCTCGAAAAATAAGCACATGGCTTGTATTGTCCTGCTTGATCTTGTGTGAGAACAGATAATGCTGTACCTTCACGTTCTGTGACGAAAAGTGTAAAAGGCTTACTGTAGTTCGGTGTGGCTAGAACTGGAGCTTGGCATAAAGCTTTCTTTAACTCATTGAAACTAAGTGTATGTTCAGATGTCCAAGGGAGGACAGTCGATACGGCTGCCTCCTGTGTTGTTAACTGTATCAGTGGCTTGGCTAGAAATGCATACTGAGGAATCCATTGACGGCAGTAAGAAGTGAGGCCGATAAAAGCACGTACCTCCTTCTGGGTCTTGGGCTGAGGAAGACTCGCTATTAACTGGATACGGTCTGGTGTCAGCTGCCTACCCCTCTTGGACAGTAAGTGTCCTAAGTATACCACTTGCTGGACACAGAATTGAAGCTTCGAAGGGGACACCTTGTGCCCCATCTCGGCTAGGAAATACAGAACTGTAAGTGATGCTCGTTCGCAAGCACGTTCAGAACGGGCTGTGATCAGTAGATCATCGACATACTGGAGCAGGGCAGTGTCAGTTGGCATGTGAACATTATCAAGTTGTCTCTTAAGTGCTTGACTGTAAATACTAGGACTTTCTGTGAAACCTTGAGGAGCGCGTGTGAACATATAGCTCCTTCCATTTAAACAGAATCCGAAAAGAAACTGGCTGTCTGGATGAATTGGAACACTAAAAAATGCATTCTTGAGGTCTATGACAGTGAAGAACATGGCTTCGGAATCAATGGCTGTCAATAGGGAAGAGATATCTGGAACAACTGGGTACTGAGGAATAATACATTTATTAAGCTCTCGTAGGTCGATCACTAATCGATATACTGGGGGTGCATTTGGATCAGTACGTTTCATGACTGGAATGATCGGAGAATTACATACGTTGGAGTCAGTTTCTACAACTACTCCTTGAGCGATGAGCTCGTCAATAATTTTGGATAAGGCTGCTACAGCCTCAGGTGGCAATCTGTACTGTCTGATTCGTGGTAACACTACACCTGGTTTGAGAGTCACACGATGGGGTGTGATTTGCATATAACCTACATCAGTTGGACCTTGTGCCCATAGATGCTGCGGAACATTAGACAGTCTTGGATCAAAATCTCGTAAAACATAGTGACCCTTAAAGTCACGTAGGAACAATCGTATTCCCTCTGGGGAACAACATATAACTGCACCCAACTCTTTCAGTGTTTTAATGCCTAATAGATTTTCTGGACATGACTTAGTAAGTAACAGATCAGTAGTACGGGACAATGGACCTACTTCTAGAGTAACTGGCTTTGAAATCTCATTTACGATAGGTTTTCCTGAAAATCCAAGGGAAACATTTCTTGAGCCTGAGAGCGGAGCCCCTGGAACTTCGGCGTGACTAATTGTGGTCCTACTTGCCCCTGTATCAATCAAAAACTTTCTGTCTTTCCCTAATACTTGACTATGAACATAGGGACCTTCTTGATCTACAGGTATCTCGATGAGAGGCAAGCCTACCTCCCTCTCTAGGCTGTTTCATGAATACTGCTGGTACTCTGGATACTCGGACTGTGCATACTGGTACATCTGGGATGTAACATGCTGTGTTGCAGCAATAGGCTGCGGTGCTGTAACTGTCTGTGGTGTATTCTGTGGCTGAGGAATCTGTGAAACTTGCTCTTGTCTAGGCGGACGTGGTCTTTCTTTAGTCTTACCAGTAGCTATGTTGTGTTTCAGAACTGCACACTCGTTTATAAAATGGCCTGGCTGTTTACAATAATTGCAATTCCCTTTAACGGGAGCTGTAGGATGACTGGCTTGATTCGGACCCCTCTTCTGACTGTCTTGAGGAACGGATTGTGCAACTAGTACTTTAATTTTCGTGTCTTTCATACGTTTTCTCTCGTGTTCTTGCTCTTCCCTGATTCTATTCTGGTGGTACTGGAGCATCTGGAGCATCTGGGACGGGGTATTAGCTTGCCAGGTACTTTCGACTTTCAAAACTCGATTTTTAATTTGTGGACTTGAATTCTCGACTAATTTAGTAACAAAAAGGTGAGGATATGACTCACTACTTGTCTTGAGGCCACTGTTGATGCTAAAACATTTTTCAAACCTAGAATAAAAATCACTAATGTCTTCTTCTTGTTTCTGTTTACAGGCTGAGATTGCATCCCAGTCTTCTTTTCTAGTTGTTAATAATCTGGGTAAAACTTGTATTAATAATTCTGGTAATTCTCTACATTTATCCCCAAGACCGGTACCTGGTACTCGTGACTTGTCTTCAGCTTCTAGAACTGCCCAATCGATCTTTTTCTCTCCCACCTCCCATTCTTTTTCCTTTAGCTTTTCATACACCCCTGCGGGCAACAGGACCTTTAACATTTTAATGATATCTGGGTAAGTGTATTCTCCCATACGGAGCATGTCTTTTAATTCTCTATGGAACCCTGCTGGATCTTTATCATGACAGGGAATTAATTTCTTCATTTCGAGGAGTTCCATCTTTGTAATTGGGGTGTAAACAAACACTCGTTGCATTTCACCGTCCTCTGTCTTAACTGGATGCACTTCTCGTAACGGGTTCTGTCTTTCCATGTAAAATGGTTTACTTTCTGGGGGTGAGACATGAACAAAATGCGGGTTCAGAAACGTTCTATATTTGTGGCGCTGTTCTAGAATGACACTAATTAAATCGGTACCTAGACCTCTCCATCTATACTGGAGTAACTCGTTCAGGATATCGTGTAACGGACCTGGATCAGAGTGCTGACCCTCATACAGAGTAATAAGGTGCTGGATCATATACATACCCACCAGTCGCTGCTCGGCTGGGGGCAATTTCAGAAACATCTGTGCCACTGTTTCGTCTGGAAAAGTGGTAGAATCAGTAATCCATCGGACTGCTGATCGGGCTAGTTCTTGTTCATGCATAGTACTTAACTCACTGTAACCGATTCGTGATTTTAGAATGTGATCGGTAGCTTGGAACACTTGTTCTAGGGAACCTTGTTCTGGTGCTGAATGATGGAAAATTGACTTGTGTTCTAGGCGTAAATGGCGATCTGGAAATCTAGATTTTCCTACATACGCTATTCTGGCAGAATTCTCGTCCTCTACCTCTTCAGTATCAGAGTTACTTTCTTTCTCGCTTACTTGTGCTGCTTTACGTTGTTCGTGTATCTTTATTATTTCTCTACGGATTTTCTTGTACATATTCTCCATGGCACTAATGGTATTGTGCTTACCCTCGGCTATATTATCACTCCACTTTGTCAGGATTTTCATTTCGGCCTGATCTTTAGACGGGTAATCTTGTTCTCTTATTAGACAGTTAATTAAAAACTTTAATATCATACGCTGGATCTCAGCTTTCCTTTGAGACATGGCATCTCTAATACTTTCTGGATCATCCCCTGTACGGATGAAACGATATATTCTGTCTAGATCTTCTTTCATATTTGGTAGGGTGACTAGATACTCGGTCACCCTCCTTACGCGAACCGAATATAAAACCATATTATTCTCGCCTGGGACTGGGTCATAGGCACATTCGCCAAGGGCTTGCCTGATTTCTGCAACAGACTTATTACTCTTGGGAGTACGCTGTGATGCTTGAGCATGTAATTCGAGTGCTGATAAACGCTTGCGTGGCGGCGGGGTTTGAGGAGGACCTCCTCCTGCGGCCCCTAGACTAGAATCGTCGACTGATATTCTTCGTGGCGGAGCGGGAAATTGAAATGCTGGCTGGACCGGGGGTACCGTAGCAGGTACTGCATGGGGTGCCCCGGTGTCTGGAGGAGCAGGATGTGCCTGATTTACTGGGACTGGCGGAGCGCGAACAGGATTTGCATATTCAGGGACTGTGTCGTCCAGATAGGACGAAATAAAAATATCAGCTGCGGTCGGTTTGTGACGTAGCTTGGTCGGAACCAATGGTGGCGGGAAATTACTGGATGCCTCCGGGGTCGCTTTTGGCAAACCCTCGGCAAGAAGAGGATACATACCCTTAATAAGGGCATTCCTCTGTCTGTCTCTCTGTTCAGTTTTGACTTGTTCACCTATCTCGATTAATTCTTTTTCTTGGGCTCGCTCTTGGGATTCTCTGCTTAATTCTGACTTTCTGATTTCTTTTTCGGTTCTTTTATGAGCTTCTTTGCGCCATAACTCGATGGCATCTTTCTGTGACTGTCTGGCTTTCTTTTTCCATAATGCTTCTTCTACTCGCATGATGCACTCGGCATCCCATGTACCCGATACGGGCCATCTATACTTTTCTTCTAACTGTTTGGTATACTCTACCCATAAATCTAGATACAATATGGCACTTATGCCATGTTTCTGATACATAAAGTGACCTGGACTGTCCCTGGGCGGGACGGGAACTGCTGCTTCCAGCAGACCCTTTCTAGTTTTTAACTGACGTAACTTTGAAAAGAGTGGCATGACTGGACTGTAATCTAGACGCAATACAATACACAATGAACACGATACTTATTTCTCATTCATACCACGACATTGAAATACATGAAAAACATTTAGAAATAACAGTTCGAACAGAATACTACCTGGAAATACTGAGAACAGAACGCATACATTTTCTCGAGAACAGAAACTGACTAGAACAGAAACTAGATGCACTGCTGAAACAGTACGAGACTTACCGGTCTCATAAAGAGACACGTCAGGACCCGCATCCACCGAAGTGGACACTTCGTTTGTGGGACTGTGTACCACCAACCCACAGACCAGAGTCAATTAAATTGACCCTGTCTAGATACCACCCCAGTAACGGTACTCACCGGGCAGCAAGAACGGAAGGCCTCGGACTGGACTGGACTGCTTCGACGACGGACGACGAACTTCGGACTTCAGTTACGGGTGGACCTCCGGATACCTCGGACCTTGGACTCTTGGCTTGGGCTCTGGTCGGGACTCGCCGCGTTCCTCCACCGTCTCGTCTGGATGCTGGACCGCCTCCTCCGTCTCCTCCGTGGGCCTGAGGGATACTTGAGCAGAAATATCTGCCACTGCGCAGAAGAGTTCCGTCACGACTGCAGAGGGTCAGGGGGTCGGCGTGGCTTCACCGACGCGTGGGGAAAGGGCAAGTCCCTGTTCGGGCGCCATTATGTGGTAAATAAATAAATAATACCCTATTTTTGACTAGACATATATCGTAACAGATAGCTCAATAAATAAGAGTCAAGATTCGAGGTAGTAGGAGTTTTGCAGGTTTAATACAGCATAAGGACAGGAACAGGACAACCTGCATAGGAATAGGATGACAGGGCCCAGCAGCTGCTGGGGCTGGATCTGGGATGAGCGCGCTAACTTTTAATAACAATACATGAGTATATATACATAACGCAAACACATAGCATTACATTGCAGTGGGCGTAGCAGTGGGTGGAGCAGAAGGTGTGACGCGTAGCAGTCGCGAAGGATAAGGGCGAAAGTAGGTGTAACTGGGCGTATACATAGACATGTGATGCAAACGTAACAGAATATGTCATGAATGGGGCGGAAACCATGGAGGGGGCTACCTGAGGAGCCGGGACCTCTAACCTGATAGTGCGCGCAAACTGGCAATGACGTATCACTAGGAGAAGCTGGGGGCTACGAACTCTGTGCTAGGAGCAGAGACTGAAGTCTGGAGGGTCGGAGCGACATGTACCTAAACAGTATCTAGTATCTGATGTTTAGAGAACATGTTGATATAAACTAGAAGTCAGGAGGGGAAAGGCGAACAGACTCTAAGACTGGACCATGCATTATTCTACATGTAGTGCGTGTTGAAGAATACTAAATGACCATTAAATACAGTATTTCTCTAACGTGGAGACGTGAAGGCTAGACAATGACGGAAACTATTGATGCAGTTCAGTAGCTTAGGAATGCAGAGAAGGAGGACTGAACTGATAACTGGAACTATAACATACTTTTGGCAGACTCAGAGGCAGAGCCAGGCTGGACCGGGCACTGCGTGGCAGGAAGTAAGTGAAGGGTCGAGGATACAGGTGGGGGCTGTATCGCTCCTCAGCGAGGCTTCAGGAGACAGGAGCTGAATCTGGTGTCCGGGCCCTTTTGAGGCCTAGAAACGGGGACTTTATAATAGAATAACGTGCACACTGAGAAACGTGGCAACGTAACTTTACATAGGCCTGATATTCGTAGTATTCACGAGGACTGGAAACTGGCATATTGAGGTGGACACAACTATAATTGCGTCATTAATCAAACATAGGGAGTACATATGCATATTTAATCATGCACACATAACATATGATGGATGACACGTAGGGACACAGAACATGGCAAAATTTACTTTTCCACAGTATCCAACGTGAATGCAAAGCTTTTGAATTTGGTACACTGGCTTTTGTCACTGCCTCAAGGGCAGGATACGGTGTAACAACCAACATGCGTTTCCCCTGCAACAGCGCTCTCTCTTTAAGAGTCGCCATCTGCACTGCAGTCAAAACTTTTTCGACAGTGAAAAAGCGCATTTCCGCCGAAGTGTACAAGTGTGACTTGTAAGCAATAGGGACTGTGTCTCCTTCATTAAACGTCACGTACGTGAAACCCTCTGCACCTGGCACAACTCTTTTTACCAGGTTTGTGTGGTTGTCACATGTCAGTAAGTATTTAGATTAAAGAAGATCAGACTGCAAAGACTGCAGTATAGCTGAATGTTCTGGCAGCCAGCATGATTTGGTAAAAGTTGGTTGTATCAAGGCATATAGCGGCTTGATACGCTGGGCATAACCGGGAATGTAAATACGGCCAAAATTTGAAAAAACCCAGTAAAGATTGTAGTTTTTTCATAATTGTTGGAGCGCACAACTGTGCGCACTTCTCCAGAAAGTTATGTGCTAAACCTCGACCTTCGTTGTTGAGCTCATAGCCCAAGAACAACACTGTGCGATTTTGAAAAGTCTGCAAACATAACAATGATGCGGTCAACGCGACACAGATGTGGCCATAATTCGTCGTCTGTGAGTTAAATATCATTAACATACGAGTACGCATCAGGGTCGATTCTCTCTAACAGAGAGACAACACTGCGGCAAAGACACCGGGGCTGTTTTTATAGCCCATGGCCAATATTTTGAACTGTCATTGATTACCGCCAGAAGTGAGAGCTGTCCATTGATTACTAAGCGAGAACAGGCTATGACTAAAAAAGCCATTGGATATGTCAAGTGTGGTCTTAAACCTTTTTCTCACGAGACTATCAACAAGTGCAGAACTGTGAGTACTCTGTACCGCGCAGGTCCGACAATGAGAGTTCAAATGCCGGTAATCCAATACTAGGCGGTACGACCCATCCGGTTTGGTTACAGTAAAAAGAGGATTATTCATGGGTGACACACATGTTTCAATCACACCTTGATATTCCAATTGATCAAGGATTTCTTCAACAGGAGCTTTCGCTTCTCGCCACATGGGATATTGGGATATTGGGGTTGAGTCTGTGGCAAAGACCGCAATGGAATCTCATGTCTGGGCAAATGTTTGTCCCATCTGACTTGAGTACGGTACAAAGCTGGTGCAAGCACCTTAGCCCACTCTTCTGCAAAATTTTGCGCCTGCTCCTTCGGCACAGTGTGTGCGAAACTAGAGAGGATTACCTCCTCCCCTCTTGGAGCTGCCAAAACGAAAGGTGGGGGCCAGTCTGCCTCAGCTAACAAAATTTCATATGTAGATTTTCCCCAAAAATCCCTTTTATTTTACGTTGTATGTCACCTTCAATTAAAAGGACTATTTCATATAGTCTGTCAGGGGGTGCCACTCTAGTGTCAGCTGTCTCTACAGTGACCAACATTTCAGTTTCTGTCGCCTTCAGATACGGACGCAGTGCTTGCCGCACTACTGTAACCTCCGCTGTGCTGTCTAGCAGCATTAGCGCCCATGTCAGGTTCCGAAGCTGTGTTCTCACTATCCGTGGCACTCCTTGCGGTTAAAGCAGCAACCTTCTTTTTCTGAAACTGAGGGCATTGACGTTGAAAGTCGTCCTGCTTACCTTTACCTTCTGTCTGGCGGGACTGAACACGTCCTTGTGGGGTACCCCGGCCTCTGCCGCTTTCTCCTCCACCGGTTTGTGAGACTGATGTTTCCTGTAAAGAACCAGGAGAACGTTGATCAGGAACCTAAAATCTATCAGGAGACTTAATCCTCGCACGGTCGCGCAAATCTTATGTGCGCTCAGTAGACACAGGTATTGGTGATGCAGGAGGCGACACTTGTTTCCTTTGCTGCTTCCCCTGTTATTTAGTTTTTCAATTTTGTTTACGAAAAACTGGTCGGTTATCTTTATTAGACTTAGCTGTCTGAGTTTGCAGTTGAGCTGCTGGTTTAGCAAAAGACTTAACACCCACACTATTGCGGCCAATGGTCTTATAAGCCTCTGCAATAATTTTCGGCAACTACCTGGATTTATCGGCTTCGGGGACAAGACGCAAAGCATTAGACACCTGGAAGTTAACCACATCTCCCTTGATGTTGGCAAGGATGAGATCGGAAACTACGTCAAACACTCCGACTAGTCTCATTCCCAACTCTACAGCCGCCTCCGGACCTTGTTGATCCTGAACACGCTTGATCACGGAGGACAAGACAGTCATAGACGGTGTACCGAAGCACTTTGCATAGACTGCCTCAAATACTTTACCCCAGGTTTCACAATCGGCTGCCTCAGGCACCAAGTCTTTCTGCAAACTAACGGTCAGAATCCTGTGTTTTTCAACAGGAGTCGTATTAGGAAATACTGCTTCCAGTTGGTCTAATTTCTCGGCAAGTCAAAAAGTAGGGTTGGGTGGAATTTGCGTAATCGCGGTATGCAAATCTCCACGAAACGGTAAAAAATCTCTGCAAACACGCAGAAATTCCGCGAACGAGCGGAATTGCTTGTTCGCGATGCTTTTTCACTGTTCGCAATCGCTGTTTGCGGGCTCGGGGGGAAAATATCTTGCGAAAACGCATTTGAGAACGCGAACAAGCAAGACATTTCGTGAAGTCGCGGAACACAGAATTTTGGGCAATTTCGCGTTCTCTGCAGAACATGAAATTGCCCAAATTCCGCGACCGGAACGAAATTTACCGCCCAGGCCTAAAAAAAAGGCATTTCGTCCTTATCTTGGGGGCACTTGCCCATAACCAAATTAACCATGACAGGACTAATTTTTATCCCGGCCGGTCCAACTGGTTGCGCCGCAACTCCAGGTGCCCCCACCTGGATGACGCGGGAGACGTATTGCACTAAAGCCCTATGTACCCCGATAATGGAGGCATAGAGCAATTGTAACTCAGCTACAGGGACTGCTTGACATCGCGGATGCGGTGTGAACCCGGCCCAAACTGGCCAAGTGGCCCCCGGAATAGACAAGGGACCTAACCAAACCGTAGATACGGTGTGGGGGAGGGTGCCATTAAAACAAACCTGATGCTGCCAAGCAAAAATCTGAATCTCCTGTGACCTATACGGTGCATAGGCTGCAGGCACCGCTGACTGAGTATAAGTATGGAATGCACCATCATCCGCATTCGCAGCAGGAAACGTAACCCAAGAGTAAAAAAGCTCAAACGGATGTGCTGCATCAGCACTTACCACAAAGAGCACTGCCATACCATCAGCGGGTATCCCATACTGTGTCAAATGATTTCGGAGTGGTACACAACAATGCTGAGCTATGTCAACATCACCCATAAGGACACAATCTAAATGAAGTGTAGCACAAACGCATAATAATTCAAAGTACGAACCTTTTTAAAATCTCAAGCTTGAATGAACCTATAATTTATCCATATAGGTAGGTTAATCCGTCACCGCTGTCAACCGGAAACAGGAGTGAGGGTGTTCTGGACTGTTATAAGCCCTACTCAAGTGTCTCGAATATAAGACCAAACATTAGGTGCACCATGCTGTGGGGATTCTGCTCATGCACAGAACTATGCACAGGAAACCAGGACCTCAGTGAATTGTGGTGTACCAAAAAACTCACCTCAGTACCCAGAACCCCTATCCGACTAGCATCAGTGTCTCATTAGCTCTCCGTCCTACAGCGAAGCTACCAATGGTTAGACCACCCAGAACATGCAACAGGGTACTCTCAGGAATGGTGGGAATCAAGAACACTCTTTCGTTTTTATTCTCATACCAGTTCGCAACGTGAGTATTCAGAGACACGGACAAGTTTAAAATGTTTATTTTTAACTACATGCTCTAAGATGCAGTATTTTGGCTAACATAAACAGGCATATGATTAGAAATAATACAATCAGCATTGTTACAATTCCATAAAACACAAAAAGAGAAATCATGTTACACTGATAGTGGAAACAGGTCATAGAGCACCTTGTGAACCACCCTCCCCTGCTAGGAACTAGGTTTTATAGTAATAGAAGGTCTCTTAGGCTTAAATGGGGAACCCCATACCTCCAAGATCAGAAGAGGTGAATCACATCACAGGATCAGCAAAGCTCTCTGTCACTAGAAAAGTTTTTTCTCCAAGTGCCCAAATCATGCATGCAGTGCAATATTAAAGGCACTAGAATTTCAGTTGGTTGCATCTGTGTGCGTGTTGTGTCGAGAGCACGGGTACTCATAGTACCGCTACCCTTGTGGCCTGGGACCTTGCAGACAATTTACCCTTGTTTAAAAAAAATATATATGTAGAGTGACTGCAAACACTGCGCGCCGAGACTCTGCTGCTCTGTGGGGGCCAGGGCATTCCAGTGATAGTCAGAGTGGTGCTGCAGGGGCGCTAAGAGGTGAAATACAAAAGCCTCATTAACATACAAATGGTCTTTTAAAGACGTGTGAAGTGCTCGGGTGCGGCTGTGTGTGTGTGTGGGTGCCCGGAAGCTGTCTCAGCCCGGGCACACACAGGCAGGGTGAGATGAAGAGGGTGACAGAGGGAGGTAGAGGGAGGGAGACAGAGGGAGACAGAGGGAGAGCAAGGGAGGGAGTGAAAGGGAGGGAGAGCGAGGAAGAGCGAGGGATGGAAAGGGAGGGAGACAGAGGGAGAGCCAGGGAGGGAGGGAAAGGGAGGGAGACAGAGGGAGAGCGAGGGAGGGAGGCAGACAGAGGGAGAGCGAGAGAGGAAGGGAAAGGGAGGGGGAGCGAGGGAGGGAGGGAAAGGGAGGGAGAGCGAGGGAGAGCGAAGGAGGGAGGGAAAGGGAGGCAGACAGAGGGAGAGCAAGGGAGGGAGAGAAAGGGAGGGAGAGTGAGGGAGGGAAAGAAAGGGACGGAGAGGGAGGGAGAGGGAGGGAGAGGGAGGGAGGAAGGGAAAGGGAGGCAGAGAGAGAGAGAGAGAGGGAGGGAGGGAAAGGGAGGCAGAGAGAAGGAGAGCGAGGGAGGGAGGGAAAGGGAGGCAGACGGAGGTAGAGCGAGGGAGGGAGGGAAAGGGAGGGAGAGGGAGGGGGAGCAAGGGAGGGGGGAGAGGGAGGCAGAGAGAGGGAGAGGGAGGGAGGGAAAGGAGGGAGGGAAAGGAAGGCAGACAGAGGGAGAGCAAGGGAGGGAGGGAAAGGAGGGAGGGAAAGGGAGGCAGACAGAGGGAGAGCGAGGGAGGGAGGGAAAGGAGGGAGGGAAAAGGAGGCAGACAGAGGGAGAGCGAAGGAAGGAGGTGGAGGGAGGGACACAGGGAGGGAGGGAAAGGGAGGGAGTAGTAGGGAGGGAAAGGGAAGGAGAGGGAGGGAGGGGAAGGGAGAGCAAGGGAGAGAGGGAAAGGGAGGCAGACAGAGGGAGAGTGAGGAAGGGAGGGAAAGGAGGGAGGCAGACAGAGGGAGAGCGAGGGAGGGAGGGAAAGGAGGGAGGGAAAGGGAGCCAGGCAGAGGGAGAGTGAGGGAGGGAGGTGGAGGGAAGGAGACAGGGAGGGAGGGAAAGGGAGGCAGACAGAGGGAGAGCGAGGGAAGGAGGGGTGGGAGAGCGGGGAGGGAAAGAGAGGGAGGGAGAGCAAGGGAAAGAGGGAAAGGGAGGGAGAGTGAGGGAGGGAAAGGAGGGAGGGAAAGGGAGGCAGACAGAGGTAGAGCAAGGGAGGGAAGGAAAGGAGGGAGGGAAAGGGAGGCAGACAGAGGGAAAACGAGAGAGGGAGGGAAAGGGAGGCAAACAGAGGGAGAGCGAGGGAGGAAGGGAAAGGGAGGCGGACAGAGGGAGAGTGAGAGGGAGGACAAGGGAGGCAGACAGAGGGAGAGCGAGGGAGGGAAAGGGAGATGGAGAGAGGGAGACAGAGAAAGGGAGACAGACAAGGGAGAGGGAGGGAGACAGAGGGAGGGAGACAGACGGAGACATAAAGAGGGAGGGAGACAGATGGAGACAGACAGACGGAGGGAGACAGGCAGAGGGAGGGAGACAGACAGAGGGAGGGAGAGGGTGACAGAGGGAGGCAGGGAGGGAGACTGAGAAAGGGAGAGAGACAGACAGAGGAAGACAAACAGAGGGAGGGAGACAGACAAAAGGAGACAAACAGAGGGAGGGAGACAGACAGATGGAGATAGAGAGAAGATGACAGACAGAGGGAGGAGGGAGGCAGAGGTAGGAGGGAGACAGAGGAAGGGAGACAAAGAGAGGGAGACAAAGAGAGGGAGACAGACGGAGGGAGACAAAGAGAGGGAGAGGGAGGGAGACAGAGGGAGACAGACAGAGGAAGACAAAGAGAGGGAGAGGGAGGGAGGGAGACAGACAAAAGGGAGAGGGAGGGAGACAAAGAGAGGCAGAAGGAGGGAGACATAGAAAGGGAGATGGAGGGAGACAGAGAAAGGGATAGGGAGGGAGAGAGGCAGAGGGAGGGAGGAGGGAGGGTGACAGACAGAGGGAGGAGGGAGGGAGGAGGGTGACAGACAGAGGGAGGGAGAAGGGAGGGAGGAGGGAGGGTGACAGACAGAGGGAGTGAGGAGGGTGACAGACAGAGGGAGGAGGGTGACAGACAGAGAGAGGGAGGAGGGAGGGAGGAGGGTGACAGACAGAGGGAGGGAGGAGGGAGGGGGAGGACGACAGGGAGGAGGAAGACGGAGTGAGGAGGGAGACAGAGTGAGGAGGGAGACAGAGTGAGGGAAACAGAGTGAGGGAGACAGAGAGGGAGAGGGAAGGAGAGAGAGGGAGACAGAGAGGGAGAGGGAAGGAGAGAGAGGCAGACAGAGAGAGAGAGGGAGACAGAGAGAGAGGGAGACAGAGAGAGAGAGAGGGAGACAGAGAGGGAGTGAGAGGGAGTGAGACAGTCTGAGTGAGACAGAGGGAGAAATAGGGAGAGAGGGAGGGGGAGAGAGGTTGGGAGAGGGAGATAGAGGGAGAGAGAAGGAGATAGAGGGAGAGAGAGGGAGAGAGAGGGAGAGAGAGAGAGAGAGAGAGAGAGAGAGAGAGAGAGAGAGAGAGAGAGATGTGTGTATGCCGGGTCTGGTGGCTCAGTGGACGAAGCCGTCCGCTGAAGGGACCTGTGTTCAACCTCATATTCACAGTTTTGTTTGTTGCTCTAGCCCCGCCCCCTCCCCCACTGACCCCGCCCCCACCGGTGCGGCCCTCGGACACAAACCACACTGTAAATTTGGCCCCCGAGAGAAAGTTTGTGAGTACCCATGGTCTAGATCATGGGCCGATCAACCAGAATAACAGCATACATTGTTATGGTGACCTTGAAGACTTCTGCATGCAGTGTACAGACTAAGGTCGCGGAGTAAGTCTAGGGATGTGAAAAACAGACTGTTCTCATGCGAGGAAAATCAAGCAGTTTAACTTACAACAACAATTATATGTAGTGTCATATGCAAAATCTGCAAAGTGGCAAAATGGCGTTTAAACTTCTAATAAGTTTACGCTAACATAGCAATGTGTGCAAGCAAGGCCCTGTCTTCACTACAATGGACGGAGCGCTGAAACCTTTCAGACACTCACTCCCAGTGACAGATCTGGGTTGAATCCATCATCATTCTTTAGCTCTCTTCGCCACCCCAGTTCAGACACAGCTATATGCAAATCAGTTTTGACCCGTGCCTCATGGGAACAGTCCAGCCCGAACTGCTAAGCCATGTCTTCCCTGGACCGGAAACAAGCATCCTGGGACCGGTTTCAGGGTAACACCCCTCATCAGCCAGCCTAGCTTGAATCCAGTGGCAAAGTCAGCAAGGGAGCCACATCTGGGCATACCCTGCCAACGTAGGGCAAGCAAAGCAAACACAAGGAGATGATGGACAGAACGGGGAAACTTTTCAGACACTCACCCCCAGTCACAGATCTGGGTTGAATCCATCATCATTCTTTAGCACACTTCGCCCCCCCCAGTTCAGACACAGCTATATGCAAATCAGTCTTGACCCTGTGCCTCATGGGAACAGTCCAGTCCGAACTGCCATCCATGTCTTCCCTGGACCGGAAACAAGCATTCTGGGACCAGTTTCTAGGGTAACACCCCTCAACAGCCAGGCTAGCTTGAATCCAGTGGCAAAGTAAGCAAGGGAACCACGCCTGGACATACCCTTCCAACTTAGGGCAAACAAAGCAAACACAAGGAGCTTTGTCCGCCCGAACTTCACAACAGAACAAAAGTACAACATAGGGAGTAGCAGGGCAACTTTCCCTAGCACAAAGAATAAGTAAAGAACAGGTTGCTGTAGCAGGAGGAACATCACACAATTCCCTCACTCATACGGGGCAGACACAACACAGGTAGTTAACACACTAAAGTGGCAGTGAGAGAAACTAAAGGACTAGTGTACACTCTGTAACACACATACATATACAAGAAGCAAAACACACCTGGAAGAAAGAACCAAACATCTAATAGAATTAAAATACATTCATGTACTCATATGGTGTGATGAAATCAACCTAGCAAGTGAGGTATGGTTCGTCAGTGGGTTCCGCTACTTGCACTATAAACATCATCAAGAGTACCACTGTTTCCTAACTGTGCAGTTTCCTAGTTATGGGCTTCCAAGTTTTGGTAAAGTTATGTCCCTTATGTAAACTCTCAGACCAATATTATAAGTTGCTGCTGGTGTCTACCAACCACAAGATTAAAAATAGAGGGCAGAGCAAAAAACCCTGCTTCTCTTTTTTTGTCAACATGCTTTGGTGAAAGAATATTTATCCTTTGAGGATAGGAACTTCCTCAGGACTATAAGCTTCTCACAGTAAATATTGTGGATAAGTCCTTGTTCATTGGGGATGCTATGTAAATGCATTCCATTTATCTATTTTTCTTCATAAGCATTGGAGACACCTTTATTCAACAGGTGAAACACCCTTCTTCATAGAACCGGTACAATTTGGGCAGAAATAGTGTAAGCTTTCCTCCTGCAGAGGATATAGGTAGGGCAGCAGGGCATGCGTTCCCCATCACTGCATACATAGGCGGCCTCAACAGTGCAAGATTTGCTTCTTTATAGAACTGGTACAGGATGGCAGTAGCAAATCAAATTTCCCACGCTCTCCATTCCCAACAGAACAGATTCTGCAGGGCAGAAGACAAATCTCTGAGGGGAATTAATAGGTGGATGAGTGGATACATTTGCTAGTTGTGACACCATTCTCAGCTAGCGGATATTCCATGACAACATCTTGAAAGATTCAAGTTTTATACATATGGATAAATAGCTGTTAGATCGTAGGTCATTGTTATTTGATCAGCTCAGCCACAGCCTAAGTAACTATGTTATACACAGACACACAGGTGGCAACCTCTTCAAAACGGTTTGAGTGCACGCACACCAGGTGCTGTGCAGTTCCAGTCTTGGTGCTGCAACTATTCAAAATGTGTGAGGGCCACCCATGGCTATATCAGAGTGTCAACTGGACGGATTCCCGTACAGGCAGCTATTCTTGAGGTAGAATGTGTACTGGGCCACCACTGAAAATCATCCTGCCTATGTTGTGACATCACCGGGCTGACACAAATTTCCTATCACCCAGCGTTCCCCCGGGTCTCCCGATGCAAATGGTGCCTCACTTGTGTGGGAGGCCCAAGTACCCACGACAGGCAAGGGCCCAAAACATATTGAGGCGACATTAAAATTGCCTATCACAAAACAACCTGGTTTTGCACGGGGTGTCACCTGGGTTTTTGGCCCCGTGATCGGCGGCCAGCTTGGGAAATCTACCAAAACCACACATTTCTGAAAACTAGACACCCGGGGAATTCCAGCGAAGTATGGCTTGCGTAGATCCCCCAACGTTTTCTTACCCAGAATCCCCTGCAAACCTCAAATTTAGCTGAAAAAATCACTTTTTCCACACATTTGTTTGTGGAAAAGTTGTGGCATCACCAGGCTAACACAAATTTACTATCATCCAGCGTTCCCCCAGGTCTCCGTATACAAATGGTGCCTCACTCGTGTGGGAGGCCCAAGCACCCCCACCAGGCAAGGGCCAAAAATGTATTGAGGCGACATCAAAATTGCCTATCACAAAACAACCTGGTTTTTTAAGGGTTGTCACCTGGGTTTTTCGCCCCGTGCTCGGCGGCCAGCTAGAGAAACCTACCAAACCCACACATTTCTGAAAACTGCCTCGTGTGGGAGGCCCAAGTACCTGTGACACGCAAGGACCCAAAGCATTTTGGGATAGGCAATTTTGATGTCGCCTCAATATGTTTTGGGCCCTTGCCTGTCACGGGAACTTGGGCCTCCCACACTAGTGAGGCACCATTTTTATTGGGAGACCCGGTAGAATGCTGGGTGGTAGGAAATTTGTGTCATCCCGGTGATGCTACAACTTTCCCACACAAAAATGTGTGGAAAAGGTGATTTTTTCAGCTAAATTTGAGGTTTGCAGGTAATTCTGGGTAAGAAAACTTTGGGGAATCCACGCAACCCATACCTCCCTGGAATCCCCCGGGTGTCTCGTTTTCAGAAATGTGTGGGTTTGGTAGGTTTCCCTAGCGGGCCAAGTACCCAGGTGACCCCCCTTGAAAAACCAGGAGATTTTGTGATAGGAAATTTTAATGTTGCTTCAGTAGGTTTTGGGCCCATGCCTGTCACGGGTCCTTGTACCCACCAACGCGAGTGAGGTACCATTTCTATTGGGATACTTGGAGAAAGGTGGGGTGGAAAATTTGTTGTTTCTTCCTGCAGCATGACAATTTGGGCACAATAATGCAAGGAAAATGTGACAGACACATTTTGAGGTTTGCAGGACATTGTGGGTAAGATAACTTGTTGGGATCCATAAGAGAGACATCACCATGTACTCCCATGGGTGTTATTCTTAGATGGAATGTACACCTTGGCTGAGAGACTAAAAAGACAAAGATTACTGCACAGCCATCTATTCCTCAAGCACACACACATACAGGTTGGATTTGGCACGCGGACGAGTGATGGTTTCAGTATATAAAATTTTATTAACAAGAGATTTCACAAAAATGAAATGCACTGTCAATAATTGAAAGGACAAAAAAATGAACCAGTGACTCGCAGCTCGTGAGCTGTAAAGCCACATCAAAGCCCCAACCCCTTTACAGGCAATTCACACACCTTTCATACGTGATACACACAAGACCATTCACACCACCAGGCGCGAAACCAACACATTACAACATTCACAAAAAGGGACAAGGTACCCCCTGCTTGAGAAAGACAGAAAAGACAAATATTTATACACAAACACCTATTCTTCAAGCATACAGACATATTGGTTGGATTTGGCATGAGAGTGAGTGATGGTTCCGTATATACAGTTGTATTAACCAGAGATTTCACAAAAATGAAATGCACTGTTAATAATTGAAAGGACGAGAAACTGAACCACTGACTCACAGCTCGTGAGCTGTAAAGCCAAGACAAGGCACCAACCACTTTACAGGCCATTCATACACCTTTCATACGTGTGACACATACAAAACCATTCACACCGCCAGCCGTGGGCCCAGCACATTACAACACTCACACCAGCTGACAGCGCCATTAAAGAGCCAATCACTTTCACATGCCCACATTACTGACACAGCAACCACACCAGCTCACAGTTTGCGTGGAGTAGCGTTTAGCTAGCAGTGTGTGTAGGGACCAGCAGCAAGTCACTACTCACATACCGCCAGCCAAGCACCCATCCACGCACACCGCCAGCCAAGCGCCAGTCCATGTACACAGCCAGCCAACCGCCAGTCCACGCACACTGCCAGCCAAGCACCAGTCCACGCACACCATCAACCAAGCGCCAATCCACACACTCCGCCAGTCAAGCACTAGTCCACTCACCGCCTGCCAAGCTCCAGTCCACGCACACCACCAGCCAAGCGACAATCCACGCACACCGCCAGCCAAGTGCCAAACCACGCACACCGCCTGCCAAGTGCCAAGCCACTCCCCGCCAGCCAAGCGTCAGTCCACGCACACCGTCATTAATTTCTTTCAAACAAGAAAGAAAACACAAACCAATTGCAACTGAATACAAAACTATTACTATAAAAACAACAGCAGTAACTTAAGACATCATTCTATTGCCAAATGTTAAACTGAACAACTATATAAAACCATACAGACCAAGCAGTACACTATTAGACTCACGGTTGCTCCCAAAAACTATTTTGAGTGTGATACAATCTGAAACGTGGGCACACACAGCCAAGGATTAGAAGGACAATCGGCACAGTGCATGCGACTCTCCTTCCGCACACCTCTTCGCAAGCATACTCTACATCTCTTCCAGGGATTGTTTTTTTGTGGCGTGGGAGTAATTAAATCAGGAAAGTGGCGATCTTTCAATCTAGCCACATCCTCCACCACTCCAACACTTGCCTGTTCCACAACAACAAGGCTGCCTATCACAGACTCCTGAAACTGAACAAAAGTAAACTTTGACGCAGGTGAACACTCCTTGTACACAATAAAAGCATTGAAAGTTGCTAAATTGAAGAGATGAATGGCCAACTTCTTATACCAAATGTAAGCCTTACGAATAGCAGTGTAAGGTTCCAACCTCTGATCTACTCTATCAACACCACCCATGTGCTTATTGTAGTCTAAAATGAACACAGGTTTGCGCACTTCAGCAATCTGACCCCAAACAGTCACAGGTGAAGTACTCTCATCATGGATGGTAGTCAGCATGTACACATCCCTCCTGTCCACAAATTTCACAGCTATTAGTTCATCACTACGCAAGGAACTGCAATGTCCCCTCTGAAGTTTTTTGCAAACAAGCTCTTTTGGATAACCTTTACGGTTAGAGCGGATTGTGCCACAAGCAAAAGTGTTCACTTTGACCAATTCCTTAAACAATTGCACAGCAGTGTAGAAGTTATCAAGGTACAAATGGTGGCCTCTGTTAAACAGCCCTCTAGCAAGATCCCACACAATTTTCTCTGAAACTCCAAAAGTGGATGGACAACCATGGGGAGCAATAGTGAAATCCCTACCAGTGTACACCCAGAAATTAAAGACATCCTGTCCTACTCTCAGACAGCATATACAGCTTAATTACATAACGTGCCCTCTTGCTAGGAGTGTCCTGCCTAAAAAGAAAACAGTCTTTGAACAGTACCAAAGACTCATCAATAGCTATTTCTTTTCCTGGAGTATAGATCTCTGAAAATCGATCTACAAAGTGATCAAGAACAGGCCGAATCTTTAAAAGACGGTCACAGTCAGGGTTATCTCGTGGCAACCCCAAAGTATTATAAAAAAAAGGCAGCATCCAAAGCAAAAGTAAATACCGATCACGTCTCATAGTTGCAGGAAATATGGCGTTGCCATCCCAGGACTGGTAGACCAATTTGAAGCCATGGACTTACAGCCACAGCAAAAGGGATAAAATCTGGCTCCCCTTTAGATCCAGCTCGACCGAAGATAATAATGCAGGGAGCAAACTTGATTATGCCATATATTTCAGAGCTTATTCTACTGTCCTTTCAAAGTGGCGTGGTTCCCACTAAATGGAAACAGGCCATTGTTAAACCACTTAAAAAGAAGCCATCAGTAGAGCAAGCAGTATTGGAAAATCTACGCCCTATCTCACTGCTACCGTTTGTGGCCGAAATTGCAGAGAAAGTAACAAGTAAACAGCTGGTAGACCACATCAACAAGCATGACCTATTGCATCCCTCTCAATCAGGTTTCAGAATGGCCCACTCCACAGAATCAGCCCCACTCATGGCCACAGAAACACTGAGGAAATAAGCAGATGAAGGATAAACGGCCGCACTTATTTCGTTAGATATCAGTGCAGCGTTTGACACTGTTTCCCACAAGCTACTACTTCAAAGATTAGAGGCTTGTGGCATCAGGGGAAAGGCGCTGAGCTGGATGACATCATTTCTCCTCACACGGAGCTTCCAAGTCGCGCAACAAACACATCTATCTGAGAGGATTCCTTTGTCCCAGGGAGTTCCTCAGGGTTCAATCTTGAGCCCCACCTTGTTTAACATTTATGTGGGACCACTGGCTGAGCGAGTGGAGAAGTATAAGATGTCGATTGTCTCCTATGCAGACGACACACAACTAATTGTGATGCTATCGCAAGACAAGGGCCAGGCAGCTATCCGGTTCTCCGAATGTTTAGAAGAGGTAGCAGACTGGATGTCTAACCAGTGCCTCAAGTTAAACGGGAATAAAACAGAAGTAATGGTGGTAGGCAAGGTGCCATCCATATGGTCTTCCATGTGGTGGCCTGAAATATTAGGCCAACTGCCTACCCCAAAAGCAGAAGTGAAAAACCTCGGAATATGGCTTGATTCCGAGTTGACATTTGAAAGTCATATTCGGAAGGTAGCAGGTAAATGCTACGGGACCATGAAAATCCTGAGGAAAGTCCTGGATCTATTACCACCAAATGTCCGGAAAACCATAGTACATGCAGTAATAACTTCCCAATTCGATTACGGGAATGTACTATATTTTGGTGCTACAAAAAAGGGACTAGCCAAACTACAGAGGGTGCAGAATGCGGCTCCTCATCTAGTACTGGGCCTTCCGAGAAAAACAAACACGAAGCAGGCCCTGAAGGCACTACACTGGCTGCCAGTGGAAAGGAGAGTCGCATTCAAGGCAATGTGCAATGTCACCGTATTCTATTAAAGAAAGGCCCTAGGTACCTTCAACCGTTAATAACCCAATACACCCCAGGACAGAATTTAAGATCTATGTGGAAGGCACTGGTGACTGTACCTATAATATTTAGAGCAATAATTGGAACGCGCTCATTCAGGTACCGTGCAGCTAAAATGTGGAACAGCTTACCGATGGATCTAAGAATAGAGCCTTGCGAAAGTAGATTCCGTAAACAGCTGAAAACATGGCTATTCGGGCAAAACGTATAAGGTTACTGTCAGATAGTATGCACAACACAGCAGGACATGCGGATGGCAGTCACCTCTCCTCAGAGTCTGTGTCTCAGTGCAAGGACACACCGATAGTGTAACAATGCACTCTACAAATGAATAAAAATAAAAAATAAAAATAAATGGATGGCTTCCTTATCAAGCCCATCAAAAAAGTCAAACCCAAAAACTTCTTCATCTCTTCCAGATTTGTGGGAGTCCACCGGGTAGCTCTAGAGTGGGGCCTAAGTCTGGCACTGTTGTCCCTCAAAAACTGCTCAGCATACAAATTAGTCTGCTCAACATTCTCAGCCAAAAATGCATCATCCATAAACAACTGAAAAAATTGTATAGGCAAAACATTTTCACAATCCACTCTATACCCTACATCCACACTAAAGGCAGGCAACACCATGTTTGGATCAACCCAGAACCCAGAACCCAGCACTTCCAGTAGGAAGCCTTGCAGCCTCAGGCTGCAATACCGATGTCTTTTGCTGCACCATCAGCACATCAGTGTCCCTCTCTAAAACAGGCATTTCATCCGCAGTGAGAGTAGCTTTATCTGCACTGAGAGTTGCTTCATCATCCAATGATGCCATGTGGAGAGAAAACTCACTGCCTGAATCTTCCCCTCACTCCTCTCCCTCAGATGCACTGTCAGTGTCATAATCCTGCTCAAAAGAAGATTCAAGAAGCATACTAACCACCTGCTGAGCAGTAATTCTACGGCTAGCCATAATGCTTACTAATAAAGGTAACTTGTCAAACAAGTCAAAAACAACAAACCCTTTGTAAAAAAAAGAAATAAAAAAATTTAGCTTTTTCACAAAGACCTATATACTCCACCACTATACCACTCACTTGCCAGAAGCAGCTAGACTCATCACCACCTACTCTGCACAGACACAGTAAGGGTAAAAAATATCCCACGAAAAAGAAAAGGAAATTACACATAAGGCAATGCAAAAAACACATCGCAAAGAATGTCATGCTCAAACCACTAACTAAATATGCTGCCATTATGACACCACTAACAAAAAAATCATTTATGCATGACAATAATACTCATTTGGAGTAAATACAACAAAAATGTTTTTCTTACCAAGAAAATGCAAATACGGTAAACTGCAGAACAACCACTGCTGAAACGGCAAACAGGAATCAAAAGCTTTACACTAGAATAAAAAGTAGAAACAAAAGCATTACAATCACATATGCAAATAAAGAACCAGGCCACACATAATCCACCAGCTAAGCTAAGGGGTAGTCGGGCCTAAGAGTATAAATAAAATATTCACCCCCGTAAAAGGGGAGCGACCCTTGTCCTTCAGGCCACTCCCCAACACAAACATTTAAAAACACCTGTTGTCTAGTGGCTTCTGCAGATGGGCCTAACAAACATACTGCTAATCTGCCATCCAAAGAGGACAGAAATGGCAACAATGATCCTCCCATAAAGGGGAGCGACCCTTGTCCAAGGGGCCGCTCCCCAACATAAACAAAAAATAACCCTGGTGGCATAGTGGCCATACAAAAAAATAAATCAGCCAATCTGCCCCTTAGGGGGGCAGAAACGGCCAAATTAATGCTCCCCAAAGGGGTGCGACCCTTGCCCAAGGGGCCACTCCCCACAAATAAATCCCTGGTGGCCTAATGGCCATACCCAAAAAAATGCAGATCTGCCACCCAGGGGTGCAGAAACTGTCAAATTAATGCTCCCCAAAGGGGAGCGACCCTTGCCCAAGGGGCCACTCCCCACAAACAAATCCCTGGTGGTCTACTGGGCCCAAACATGGCAAGACACAGCCCCCAAAGGAGAGCAACCCTTGCCCAAGGTGTCACTCTCCCCAAAAAAATACCTGGTGGCCTAGTGGGCCCTAGATAAAAAGAAATGCGAGACCTGCCCACCCCATGGGGGCACACAGCCAAAAACATAGTCCCCAAAGGGGAGTGACAATTTCCCAAGGGGTCACTCCCTACAAAGTATTCCCTGGTGGTCCAGTGGACCACTTTAAAAAAAAATGCGAAATCTGGGGGGGGGGGGGGGGGCAGACAAAGCCAAAAAACATTCCCCCCATAAGGGGAGCGACCCTTGCCCAAGGGGCCACTTCCCACAAACAAATCCCCGGTGGTCTAGTAGTCAAAATATGGCGAGACACAGCACCCAAAGAAGAGCGACCCTTGTCCAAAAATACCTGGTGGTCTAGTGGGCCCTAGATTAAAAAAAAGGCGAGATCTGCCCCCCCCATGAGGGCAGACAGCCAAAACATAGCCTCCAAACGGGAGTGACCCTTGTCCAAGGAGCCACTCCCCACAAAGTACTCCCTGGTGGTCCAGTGGGCCACTTTAAAAAAAATGATGACGAAATCTGCCCCTCCCGGTGGGCAGACAAAACCAATAAACAGTGGCCCCATAAGGGGAGCGACCCTTGCCTAAGGGGTCGCTCCCCCAAACAGTAAATCAATTTTCACCCTCCCAAAAAATCCCTGGGTCTAGTGGGCATTCCTGCTGCACGATCCGCACAAAAGAGGCATCAAGAGAAAGGAGACCCCTTTCCTTTCCCCGATGCCTCTTTTGTTTAAATCCCCCCACCCACGAAGAGAAACTTACCTCCTCTTCTCTCCAGCGTGCTGGAAGCAATGGCTTTCAGCTTTGGCCGCCTCGAACAGTCTGAATTGTCACACTTGAGTATGATGGTTAGTAGTTGTGTAAGTACAGTGGCAATGTGTGGTGCAAACTGCAGTGGCCTCCTGATGAGGGCCCCAGAACTTATTTTTTTTACACATGAAGCACTGCTGCCCCTACCAACTCTCCCCCCAAAAACATGTTGATTAGTTAATAAGTATACCTGCAACCTCAGGTCAATTACCCACAGGTCAAAAGGTTACTGTATAATCATAATAATATTGTACAAGTAGGAAAACATTTTCCAAAGAGCATGCAATTGGTGTTAATCACTACCGAATTCCTGAAAAGGCTGTATCAAATTGCCACCATGTAGTTGCTTAAGCAGCATGAAATTGTCAGAATACAAAGCACAGAGCATAGACAACAAGCTTTCAGGTGAGGCAAGCCTGCCATGAGCCACGCACTTTCTTATCATAAGAGTTCGAATTATTAATCCTCGAAATAGGATACTATGAACCTGGCCACTTGAGACAGGTACAGTTCCACCAGTTCATAGCCACAGTGAGGCAATCCGAGGTCACTGCTGCATTGAAAAGGCAGACAAACCATAACCGCTCTCTTCTTAAAGGGTAATACACAGTACCACGGTAATACCAGTCGTAGAAGCATTTACCTGACATTACTCCCCAGTGCAAAGCGGGAAAACAGAATCTGATTTTAAAAAATGACCACATATGTTGTAAGAATATTTCCACTGAGCGTATCTTACACCCGTTTTCACTTAGTAACTCGAAATGAGCAGCAAAGAGTGCTGTTATCGATGGCAAAAAAGATGCTTCACAACATCCTGTTCCAGATGTTTGTGGCAGGTCTTCACTTGTTCAAAAATAAGTGACCGGGCCCTCACCAGGAGCCCATTGCAGCTTGCATCACGCATTGCCCCGGCCAATGCCCCCAACAGAACCAACACAACTATTAACCATCACATACAATAAATGTGACATATCAGACTATTCCAGGCCCCCAAAGCTATCAAATTGGCTTGGGCAGCAGGTATTAGTCATTTTAAGGTATATTGAATTAATAAACAACTGTTGTTTGTTCATCTCTAAGTTAGACAAACAACACCACCATGTGGCAGAGTGTCATAAGTGTTGATGCTGCCAACTAAGTGCCAGTGCTGAGCACTGGAAACAACCTGCTCAAGTTAAGCAGTGGTTTGTGGATGTTGGCCCTACTTCATAAAGGGAAATCTGCACTAGTAGAACTATTATTCCTCCAAGGTGTGGAGTTACTATTTTACCCGATTCCAAAAAGCCAGCACTACTAAGCCTGGAAAGCTGCATCATTCACAGCTTTCTTGGCAGCGGCGGGTTCTCCATGGTAACGTCGATCCCACACTGCTGCGCAGAGAGTGTAAAAAAATGGTAATAACATCATTTTAATATTTTTTTGTTGTTGCTCTCTGCCAGTAAATGGAATGCGAGGGCAGGGTGGGGTCATTGCGTCACTTCTGCCAATGATTGGCAGAAGTGAGGAGTGGCCACTTAAGCTTGAATTGCGCATGTTGGGTTTGCCGGCTGCCGGCTACCTCCTATGGCCAAACTGACACGTGCAATTTAAAGCTCTCTAACCCGGCTGTCTTGGACAGCCCGGTTGGAGAGCAGGCACTAGCCTACAGTACTTTTAGAAGTGTAGAGCCAGCCTGCTCCAGTCAATCAAGATGCTACACTCATGCTGCTTAATAGCATGAGAACAATGTCTTGATTGGATGAGAGAGTTGGCTGTGGGCTTAGCACTCAGAGGACGTGCTGCAGAAGAATGTGGACGTGCTTCAGAACATCGAGAGGTAAGTGATTTATTTCTTACGTGTACATTCATGTTATTGTGTATTGTGTAAATTATTATGTGTATTTTTTATGTGTATATTTTTTGCACCCCGCCGACATGATTTATCACCAACCACCACTGATTCTTGGCATATTGGTAAGTGAGCCATGGGATCTTTTCAGAGGCTGCTATTAATTTTCCAAATGTGTCATTGTAAATAGTTTACAATTACACAGTGCGGGAAAACAACATGCTGCACAAATGCACACTGTTTTCTTTTTCCACAATAGGTGGAGCCCTTCCTCTAAACCTCAAGATATATTGGGGTGTTTCTGTTCTCCTTCCTACCCTGGAAAGTGTTTTAATTGACTCGAAGTCGATGTAGTTGATAAGCAGGTTTATTGGAACAGGTGCTGCGCAGCAGCTCACAGCCAGCAGATCATCAATTAAACAGTTGGTTATTCAAAACACATTCTAAATAGAATCTAAGGGAAGCAGGGAAAGAACAGAGAGGGTAAAGGGTTCTAGAAAGACTAGACAGGGAACCTAGCAGAACACTACATTATCCTCTCTCCTACAAAACAAAGAGGAAATAAAGAAAAGGGGAAAAGGAAATCAGGACAAGGAAAAATAGCGAAATCTTGAAACTACAGAAGGGAACAAGAACATTAGCGAAACCTAGCAGGAGTAACTCGAATGCGAGCACTCCTACGAGGTAGGACAGGGACAGAAGAAGTAGAAGGCAACACAGGAACATCATGAGAAGACTGGTGATAGGTAATGGGTTCGCCCACCTTGACAACCCTGGCAGCATTCCACCAATTCTTCATATTGACTCTCACAGAGTTGCCACAAACTTTGTCAATGACAAAAGGTTCAGAAAACTTGGGACTACCCTTGGTGGAATGAGTAGGTAATTTAATCCGAATTCTTTCTCCCACCTTGAATGATTGAGAAACTACCTTCTTCCTGGAGTAAAAAAAAATTTCTGTTTGGACTGGGCATGCATTACGTTGGACCTAGCAACTTCATCCACCTTGTCAATAGAATTCAATTTAACCCAACGTGACATCCACCCAGGACAAACTTTCGAACATGGCTTTCTCCCACGTAGCAATTCAAAAGGGGACACTTTGGTGGAGGAATGAGGGGTGGTGCGATAGAACCACAACATGGATCTAACTGCGTTGGGTACATGACAGTGCTGAGCAATGGCCCACTGAATGCAATTGTTGAGAACTCTGTTCATAGGCTCAACGAGACCATTCGTCTGAGGGTGATAAAGTGCACTCCTCAGATGATCAATCCCACTTAAACCAACAAAGGAACTAAACTCTTGACTGACAAATTGCGAACCATTGTCACTTACGATGGAGGAAGGAAAGCCCTCCCGCAAAAACAAATCCTTCAAAAAGTCAATAAAATTCTTGGAATTGGCCTCGCTAACAAAGCGGACCTCTGGCCATTTAGAGTAATAGTCGACAGCAACTATCGCAAATCTGGAGGAAGGAGGGAGTAAATAAAACGGACCTACCAAATCAATACCTATCTTTTCCCACGGCCTATCAGGAAAAGGGATAGGTTGAAGAGGAGGAGAACGTGTTTTCAAACACTTCTCAGCACTAGAACAAACAACACACTCCGCAACAACAGTGTCTACGTCTTGATCCATCTTGGGCCACCAGTAATGTTCTCTAACCCTTCTTTTAGTCAACGTTTTGCCAAGATGACCCTCATGCGCACCCTTAACAATCCTGATCCTAAGGTCACTTGGAGGGACTAATCTATCACCACGCATGAGAAGACCACCCTCAATAGAGAGCTCATCAGAAACTTTGACAAAGGTTTGGAGGGAAACATGGACATTCTTCTCCCTTGGTCACCCGTCCCTAACATATTTGATCACTTCATTGAGAAGGACATCATTGGACAAGTGCTCCCTCCATTCTCCCTCATTTATAGAACGCATATCATCAATGCCAACAAAAGCTACAAAGCAGTCCTCCTCATCATAATCCTCCTCGCAATCTCTATCACAGTCAAGATCGACAGGATTCCTTGAAAGGTAATCAGCTCTTGTGTTCTTATTACCAGGTATGTAGCTGACCTCAAAGTCGTATTGAAGAAGTTTTGTTGAAAGCCTGGCAATTCTAGGGGAGTGCTCTTTGATGCGAACCCCAGTAAGGATAGAAATTAATGGACTATGATCGGTCCTCAAATGGAAATGCTTACCCCAGATGTATGGATTGAACTTCCTTATTGCCCAACAGCAGGCAAGGAGTTCCTTTTCAATCAATTTCAAAGCTTTATTCGACTTTTAGTCATAAAAGCAACCTCCTAAACATCATACAATAAATACTTAAAATAATGCATTAAAAAACATATTAAACAGCAAAAATCGAAAAGCTAATGATACTATAAAATGTATACATACAATTTTATAAAATTCCATATAAAAGTGTTAAGAAGGGGCAAGGAAGATTATACAGGCAGTTAATAAATCATATTATTCAATAGGCTTTAGAGCACGAGATCCTATTACCCACGCCCATGCAAGGAATTTTGCTACGCCTATTACCCATGGTGTTGAGGTATCAGACATTAAAATTCTTAGGGCCTGTGAGCAACAGCGGGTACCCATGTTCCTACAAATTGGTTTTAACCACTTTCGACGTGGAGTTACATAGAGGGGGCAGGAAAAAAACAGGTGTGCAATGTCCTCTGTTTGTTTTTTACAGTGATCGCAGTAAGCGTCCTTTAGTGGAGACCATTTTTGTGTAAAAACGTTCACTGGAAGAGTTCCCACACGAAATTGGAAATATAGTTTCCTATCCAGTGGACGTTCAACTACATCCCAATATTTTTCGTATGCTGGAATTTGTTTTGTG
Organism: Lissotriton helveticus; assembly: GCF_964261635.1. Taxonomy (NCBI): domain Eukaryota; kingdom Metazoa; phylum Chordata; class Amphibia; order Caudata; family Salamandridae; genus Lissotriton; species Lissotriton helveticus. Next base: position 692,743,290 of record NC_136068.1, read on the forward strand.
TCCAAAAATCGTAAGGTCAGGGAAGATTGCAAACCTTTGCGATACAGTGTTACGTATACTGACTCCCAGTAGATATCCTTAAGTTGCTTTTTTGAAGGAAATTGTGCAACATCCTTATTACCCCACAAATGGTCCAGACCCAATTTCACCAATGTGCCCCGCAGTTCCTTTAGCCATGCAATACAGTGAAAGCGATCAAAATTCACAACATCAAAAAAAGCAGATGCATAGTGGCTTAACTCTGGGGTTACCATTAACCGCCTCCAATAAAGCAAGGGACGTAGGCGGGCAATATCTTCAATATTTTTCCTACCTAGGTCCATCTTAAGTGGGATAATAGGTGTACTTTGTGGGGCCCTAGCAAGCCCTCGTAGGAATCTATTTTCCGCCCGCCCTAAGTCACCTAGGTTTGAAAAACCCCAGAGCTCAGACCCATACAAGCATGCACTTACTACTTTCATACTATAGACTTCAAGTGCACAATTTATAGGTCTTGTCAAAGATGTATTATGTTTGACAGTAACTGCACCTGCTAACTGGCTGAATTTTAAAGATGCCATGCTGATGTGTGAATTCCATTTCATGTCATTTTGAAGGGTGATTCCTAGATAAGCAAAGGCATCTACTTTTTCCAGTGGTTCACCCTTATATTTTATCGTCCCCTTAAAACCTGTTTGGGAGCTCAGGCACATAAATTTGGTTTTGCTGGTATTTAATTCCAGGCCTCGACTGTCGCAAAAAGCCCCAAAGGCATCAAGCGCTTTCTGCAATCCACTAGGCGTACGTGATAATAAGAGCGTATTGTCCGCGAACATTAGTACGGGGACGTGTACACCTGCCATGGTTGGAGCATCATTTGGAGATTTATTTAAATGCTCCACAATTCCATTTATATAGATTGAAAAAAGCGTTGGGGCCAGGACGCACCCTTGCCTCACCCCTCGTTCTACTGGGAAGGGGGATGTCACTTCCCCCTGTTTGCCCCACCTTATTTTTGCATAATTATTTTCGTGAAGGCGCACCAGCAAAGTGAGGAGCTCATGGCTTATTCCCGCCTCAGCCATGGTTTCCCACAATTTCTCTCTCGGCACCAGGTCAAACGCAGCTTTTAGGTCCACAAAAACTGCATACAACGTGCCATTTCGCAGCGTGACATTTCTCCAATAGATGGCTAGAAAATAAAAGACTTGGTCAACACTACTAGTCAAGGGGCGAAAACCCGCTTGATATGGTGACAATATATTTTGGTCTTCAATCCATTGTTGCAGTTTATTCTGGACTAGTCGACCCATTATTTTCTGCGCTGTAACAATCAGACTAATGGGTCTGTAGTTTTGTGCCTGGGTTTTGTCCCCCTTTTTATAGATAGGGATGATTTCTGCCCCTTTCCATGAGGCTGGGACTTCTCCACCCATAGCAATTGCATTTGACAGCATTGTGAAGTATGTGCACCAAGAGACGCGGTCAGATAGAAAAACGTCTGCTGGGATGCCATCCATGCCTGGCGCCTTTCCACCCGATACACAATCCAGTGCCAAATTAACATCCTTTTCAGTGAATATCTGATCACTGAAAAATATAGCTTGGGGGGGGAGATATGGATGCATATATAGAGCTTCTGGCATACTGAGGTTTGAAAAAGTCATTCCAGCCATCTATTGGCACATGATTTTGTGGTTGGTCAGCTATCCCACCCCTAGTTCCTTTTCAATAACTGCAAAATTAGTTTCAGCTCCACGAAGAACCCTCGAGGCATATCCTAGAGTATGCTCAACACCACCAACCTCCTGAGTAAGAACAGCCCCTAAACCAAACCCACTGGCATACACAGTAATAGTGCACAACAAATTGGGATTAAAGGGCTTTAAAACTTTTGAACCTGTCAATTCTTGTTTGATCCAGGGAAAAACCTTTTCACAATTAGCATCCCATAAAAAAGGAACTTCCTTTTTAAGCATGTTGGAAAGAGGTTGTACCTTGGAGGCATAATCAGGTATGAACCTAGCATAAAATTCACAAAGTCCTATGAATGACTTTAAATCACTTTTGTCTTTGGGTGCGGGACTATCAACTATCGCCTTAACCAGACCCGGTCTAGGCTCCACACCATTCTCAGATAATACATGACCAAGGTATTCTACCTTTGGTGCTCTAAAAACGCACTTTTCCTTCTTTAGGACAACACCTGTATTGCCCAGAGCTTTCAAAACCTCCCTCAGAATTTTATCATGGGCATCGCATGTTTTACCGTGAATGAGCACATCGTCCTGGAAAACCACTACTACACTGATGTCTTTCAAAATGTTAGTCATAATTCTTTGAAAGACGGCTGCCGCAGAGGCTAACCCGAAGGGCATACGGCAGTATTGAAAGGAACCTACAGGGGATACAAAGGCAGTGTCTGGAAGCAGGATCTAGAACCACCTGGTGGTATGCAGATGCCAAATCCAATTTGCTGAACCACTTGGAACCATCAATAAGGGACAACATGTCAGGGATTTTAGGCAGAGGGAAAGAATCGACCCAGATGTTCTTATTTAGACTGCGTAAATCGACACAGACACGAAGTTCCCCATTCTTTTTCTTAGCGACCACTAGAGGAGAAAGCCATAGGGAAGATTCAATGGGTTCGATTATTTCTCTACTACAAAGGTCAAAAAGCTCTGACTCAAGTTGATCTCGCACACTGAATGGGACGTTTCTCAGTTTATGTTTAATAGGGATGGCATTGTCTTTGATACGAATGGTGTGCAGAAATCCTTTCACTTCTCCCAACTTACTGCTAAAAACGGAAGGAAAATCTTTGGCCAAAGTACAAATAAAATCATCGTTCTGAGTGGAAAGAACATTACTTGTAGAGGGAAGATCATCAGTCTGAACGACTGCAATGGAGATGGGATCTTTGGTGCCAGGACGGAGAACCATCTTAAACAAGCCTTGGTGGAACCAACCAAGGATGTTAAGACCTTTAATTGAGTATAGTTATTGTTCCACTGTTTGCTGAACTGAGGAAGAGAAGAATTTCTTTTTACACTTTGGCACACTTTGGCGAAATGGCCCGTTCTACCACACAGTCTACATGTGACACTTCTAGCTGGGCAAGGACGTCCTGTCTTTGAATGAGGAGCATTCCCACATTTAAAACAAATATTAGTCTGTTTGAAGAATTTGTTGTCAGAACGACCAAAAACATTCGTCTTATTATCAACAACTTTAACAGCACTAATAACAATTTCCTCCTTACTAATGGAAGAGGAAGATTTCCCATCTAGTTCCTTAACAGAGAGTTTAGAAAATTCTATACTTTTTGCTACACGCACAGTTTCTTCAAGAGAGGGGTTACCTAGGGAAAGTAACTTTTGCTGAATATTTTTATCTAAACACTTACAAATGTACTGATCTCTAATCATTTGGTCTCTAAAATTTTCGAATTCACATTCCGCACTCAGTATTCTGAGTGTCGAGATGAAATCTTCCACCTTTTCACCTTGCTTCTGTTCGCATTTGTAAAATTTATGTCTGACGACAACCAAACTAGGTTTGATATCAAAACGTAACTCAAGGAGTTTAACAGTTTGATTATATTCATCCAAATCTTCTTCGCCAGGAGAAAGCACCAGAGGAGGTAAATGTTTAAAAATTGAACGGCCCTCAAATCCAAGACTGTTTCACAGAAGATACTTCTTCCTTTCTGCCCTGTATCTGGAAGCACCAATAGCTCCTAAATAAGTAGTGAATGCGTCAAACCACTTTTTCCAAATAATAGGGGGTTCACCAGGCAGGTCAAGGAACGGTGGTGGAGGAGAGACAGCTTGCAAACTCATGACTGTAGAAGCAATTTGTAATTTTCTTCACAGAATGAAAAAAATTATGCAACAAATATTTGGATTCCACTTGTGTTAAAAAAAATTAGATAAAGAGTAACACACAGTTTGAAAGATAATGGCAATAAGGCAGTCAAAAGAGAAAAAAAACAAATTCAATTTCACTTTGTAAATAAATAAGATGAAAGTTAGATCATCACTGTAGAAGGTCGGACTTAAAAGGTTAGAGACTTGCCGCCACTCATTTCGTGACTCTGAAGCGACGGTAACACAATTGGTAGCTCCACACGAAGTGACTCTATTAATGTACACGTTGAGTAACGCGTCAAAATCCTTTTTTTTTCTTTTTGTGTGTTTGCGCTATGACGAATAAAGATAACGTTGAAAAGAAATGATCCGCAAAATGGCGTCCTGCGCTGCGTGTCACAGAAACCACGCTGCGTTCCAGTGACGTGTACAATGGCGAGGGTGTTCACTGGTACGTTAGATGCGTTGCGTAGTGAACAACGTACATAGACACCAATGGCTGAGCGTTAACCAGTACGCCAACAACGTAGGTCAGATGAGCATAAAGCGCAAATGACGTAGGCGAGCAGGCCGAAGGCACAAAATGCTCGCGTCGAAGGGGAGCTGCTGCCGCTTCAAGTAAGTAGCCAAAATTGTACAGTACCTTAATTGATTTACCGGGTGAGTAAATCTTTAGACAAGATGTCGAAGGAATGCCAGTTGACAGGGGTACTTCACGTCTTGGTGTTTTGGTGTAGCGGATTGGCCAAGTTTTGCTTTTTCAATGCACGCGTGGACAGCAGACACCTGTAAACGATTGTCGCCACGTTTTTTGTAGTAATTGACTCGAAGTCGATGTAGTTGATAAGCAGGTTTATTGGAACAGGTGCTGCGCAGCAGCTCACAGCCAGCAGATCATCAATAAAACAGTTGGTTATTCAAAACACATTCTAAATAGAATCTAAGGGAAGCAGGGAAAGAACAGAGAGGGTAAAGGGTTCTAGAAAGACTAGACAGGGAACCTAGCAGAACACTACAGAAAGGGAATTACTCAAGCCCTTTGCTGGGGTAAATCTCTGACCTTTTTCATGGTAGGAAGAGATAATTGAGGTGTAACCTCCCAAGCTAGTTGTGTTTATGTGCAAGACAGACCACTACTTCACTTCCCACTTCCTATATGGGATTTATTCCTACATGATTGTGCTTAATTGTGGCATCCAATTTACACAATAGCAAAACCATGTACATCTGACAGATATCCTTTTGTGGATGGCATCAGATGTACATCAAGTGATTTTCAGTCCTTCGTGTTTTGAATACTGAGCGGTACACATAAAAAACAAAATTTGTCCTACTAAGATCCTTCACTGGAGTGCTTTGCTGCTTCTTTTACTGCTGTGTCTAGGTGGTATAGCCAGGGCACGAGTCAGGGGTACGCCCGGGTGGACGGCGTCCACCCACTTTTTTCACAGGGTGGACGCCGTCCACCCTGCCAAGAAGTTGGGCCCCACTGAAAAAGATGCTGAATTCGCCCAGGTTTCCAAACACCAGGACACTTTCAGCAGCGCCTGCACGTCGTTATCTGCTTTCGATCGCCCACAACATGCAGGTGTGGAAGGGATGGGGCTGTATTTTTTCTGACTCCTGCTGGGCCCATAACAAAGGCTGACTTTGGAGAGGTCAGCAGGTCTCCTTTTGTTTGTCTCTTCTGGCTGGCAGCAGTCAGGAGCCTCACACCTAGAAGCAAGTGCAGTAGAGGGGAAACAAAGGCTCAAACCTTGGTAGCACTTCACTCATACTTAGGAGAGGCAGCTTTTCACTTTGTTCAGGCTCTGTTTAGTAGATATGCATGCCCTGTAAGAAGTCAGATGTGTTGATCTTTCCCAGTATTTACACAAAATAAATAGCATTTATATAGCACATACTACCCCTGAGGAGGCTATGTAATAATTTAAAAATCACCATTTTTTTAAAGCACTATGGGTAGAGGAAGCTTTACGCTGACAAAAGGATACATTTGTTTATGTGAAGCTTACAAAATTGTGTATCTTCTGCCTAAATCAGGAGTGTTTGCAAGTATACTCGAAATGTGCTCAAATGTACTCGTGATAGACCTGCTAAACATATATGTGAGGGGCTAAGGCCTAATGTCACTTCTTGTGATGCCACTTCCTGTGATGTCATGCGCTGTGGTGTCACGCGCTGTGATGTCACGTGCCGTGATGCCTCTTGCATATTGATTAATTAGGTTAGTCCCCCCACTTCTTTTTAGGTCTCGCCTGCGTGGGCTGCACACATGCGCAGTCTCGCTGGCGAGATTTTATGTTTTTGTGGGAGCTTCAGTATTAGGCTTTTTCCCATTGGCCGGCGTCACCGTTTATGCTAAACGGTGGCCAGACATTTGGAAAGAGCTTTTGATGACGTATACTTTTGTCTTTTTGAGCCGTCCCACTTGGACTGGCTCTCCTGCTTTCCGTTGGTCGTAAAAGATCCTTATCTTTATGGGGGCATGTGACATGGCCCCATAAAGACAAGAAATCAATTGGCAACGGATGGAAATGGAAGCTGTGTTTTCATCCCGTCGTAAATCATGCTCGTTATCCAATGAGACTGTACGACTTCTCTCCGGAATCGGTGTGGGAGGCATCATCACCAGTAAGCAACAGGAACCACTGAACAAGGAAGGAGAGCGATGCTGCAGGGCAGGCTGAGCTTTGTTGTTACTGTGGTGGCCATCTTGGAAGAGAAACGTCTGCTGCTCTGGTTCAAAGTAAAGGTCAAATGTGAGGAAGCATTCACATTTTTACATACCGTAGGTATAGCCTACATTTTTTAACTGAAAAGTACTGAAATGGTAATATTTTCAAACCACTTGGAGTTAGGTGCTTTTATGAATGTAAGACGCTGGTGGTAAGTATGAATGCGAAATGCATTTAGGCGACCTAATGATTTTGTGTTGTAAACCCCCTCTAGGGAGCACTGCTATCCCTACTTTTCTCCGTACTATTAAACACGTCGGTCAGAAATGGCGACCCCATGGATTTCGGTTTAATGACAGCCTGTCACATCGCTTGCCAACTGCATGCAGGGTTAACAGAGAGATAGAAACAAAACAAGGGAGGCAGGGAACCTGACAAACCCCTATCGACTCCTTCCCCTTCACAGACTGACTGCCCAGTGCTGTTGCTGCACGATGTAAACAGTGTGGGGAGGCTGAGTGGGCTCCACACGCTGCAGCCTTTATACAACAGCACAGAGGTCGAATTTAGATACCCTACTGTTGCATTTCTGTAGCTCTGGAGATAGTTGCACCCTCTGCTTAGTCTGAACATTTGCATAGGATTCCGGGCCACTGGTGGGTTCTGGGACATAATGAAGTCAGGCTGAGCCTCCCAGCCCGCTCAACCTACAGAAGAAAGGTCGGAGGCTAAGTCATGCCGAACCTGAAAAACAGCAAAGGCTGGAAGAACAAACGCACCAACAACAGCAGCGATGAGCAAGGGAATGGGGCACTGGCAGCTGCAGCTCTAGGTGGCCAAGGGCCCCAGGCTGCAGCGGGGCCACAGCCGGAGCTGCGCCTTCCACAGGTGGAGCAAAAGCAGCTGTGCCAGTAACTGCGCCTCCCGCTGCAGCAGCGGGTCCGTGCCCCGCTGCAGCAGCAGCGTCCAGTGACACCCACACCGGTGAGCAGCATTCTTGGGAATTATGTGTGGGGCGGGTTCCACACTTGAAGGTAGGTGGTCGTGCTTGTTGCAGTTGCAGGTCATAGAGGATTCTTGCAAGCCCGAAAAATTCAGGAAGTGCCGCTACTCTCTTCCCTCCCTTCCCTCCGTCTGCCACATTCCCATCAACTCCACGATCCCTACACTAACTCTCCCGGCCAGCATCGACGAGCCCTCCTATGCATTAATAGTTAGCTCCCAGGGCTTCATTGCATGCGTCTTCCTGCATAACCAACCCTTTCTCCAGTGGGCGGCCTCTCCCTTCCTCTAGCAGGTTGCTTGCCCCAAGTTCTAGCCCCCCGCTTCCTGCAGCACTTTTAACCACCCACTGAAAGTTATCCCGTTGTAACTGGATTCCTCCGACCACCGACCGCATGGCCTTTGCTGGCTATGCTACCCTCAAACTTCGTCTTGTTGCAAGGACCCCGTCTCCCCTGTCTGCTCATCCATTGAACGCTCAGTCCAGCTGCAAGATCCTAACACTTTACCCCATTCTCTCTCTAAAGTACAGATGCAATCTATTCTGCAACGGCAGACAGCTGGGAAACAAAATTCAACAGCTCTTAGCTATTTATTTTGTTTTTTTTATTTTATTAAACTTGAACTTCACCCAACCAGGTTTGCAGCGGAAAGACGCGTGTACACGAGGCAGAATAAACCATGTGTTGACTGAAAGCAAGAGATTTGTTTACAGTATACATGTACAAAACATTACAATACACAGAATGTATACATAACTCGTCATTTGTATAGTGTCGTATTTTTTCCAGTCGTATTTTCGTAAAAGAAAAATCATTATTTTGTCAACGTGAACATGCTAATAGTCCTTAGTTTTCAGTACATGTGTATGGGGCATTAAAAAACTACCCAATTACAGGTAATACACATAGTTCCCAACCTGTCTTTAATATAATTCCTCAGAAATGGAAATGCACGTATTGAATGAATCCCTTTGAACTGGCTTTACGGTTGTGGGGGTCAATCACAAGAGTAACCTGGTTATTTGTTAGCTAATTGTCGCAATTATAAATAAGGCTCCCTGTTTAACATGTTTACAGAAAAAAATACAGACAGAAAACTGATTTTACTATCTGTGTTTATTTTTAAAAACTGACAAATACTGAAAATCTTGACAATAACCCTCCATGTTGCCTTTTACAATTCCAGGACAACCGCTGAGCAGATAGACTGGATGGGGAGTTTAAAAAAAACAGAATGCAAAATACAGAATTCAATTTCCTTGAATACAGGCATAAGTTAACATATATTTGTAGTATAATGCTAATATAATGCTAATATTTACCTGTAGGGGTAGTGTTTTGTTGACTGATTAATGTGCTAAACAGTGACAGGCCTCCAAGTATGAGTGCATGTTTATCAGTTAAATAGGTGTGGAAATATACAATTTTACGACTACATTTATTCTCAAAATAAATATAGATAAATACCAATAAAATGGCCAAAAATACATAAGGATAAAAACAAACATAAAGGTTTAAAAAAAAACTGAAAACTAGGAGACAGTTTTTAGGCTAGAATGATTGAGGCTGCTTTCCTAGTATGACACTAGCACTCAATTAGTTTGGCCTTTGCTGAGATTTAACAACTACTGCTGAAAACCCTTCTGATTGAGCACCTCAGCAACAGAGTAGAGGTCATAATGCACATGCTGCAAAGAGACAATGCTTAGCCATTATGAGTATACCTAAGTGGTGTCTCGTGACCGCCCACAGAGTAGGCATTATATTTGAACCCAATACCTAACTATTATACATACAGTTAAGAGAATGCAGTGACGTCATCAGTTTGGTGAATTCTTTGATTGGGGTTAGCTTGTCAGGGATGCTGATCCCCATTTCCCTCTCTTACTCTCTGTATGTACACATTTCCTTAGTTAGGAAGTTAACATGGTATCCTCGGTAAATCTGGAGAAGGTAAGTGAGTAATCCAGAGGAGAATCCGGTACCTGTTGAATCTCTGAGTGACTTTGAGTGATTAGACTGGTCTTGTGGATCTCTGTGTGAAATTCAAAATTTGTGCATCCAGTCATGCTCCTTCAGTCATAAACCTTAAATTTTCAAGGGGTTCAATGAACATTTAAAATATATTCTATGCAGTACAAAGGCATACTTTTGGGGATGTTTAGTCGTAAAGAAGTTCCCTCTTGTAGAGCGCAAAGTTGTGATTAGTGAGAAGGTGAGTGTGTAAAGGAGTACGAGGCAAAAACAGAACAATGAGTAAGAGAGAGGTGTTTAAGAAAAAGGACATTGGAAGATTGTGCATAACAGCCTTTGGGTTAAATTAGGCTTGGGCACAAGTGGTAAAATTGGGTCCAGATACAATTGGGCCCTTTTTAGTTTGAGCATTCGAGACCTTTTGTATATTCTTTAGTATATACTTATATGTGTATGTACTTTGTGGGCTCTAGAGATCAGCCCTAGGACGTGTCTGCTTCCTCTTATGGACTTTTTTTCTGTTCAGTTGCCTCTATTTAACTGTCTTGATAGAAAACGACCAGCAGAGGTCTGTATAATACCAGAATCACTTTCTCTAGATTCCAGTCCATAGAAATTGTCTTCCACGAGGTCCCGTAGACAATAATATTTTTTTCAAATCTTGTATTTTCAGTGATATGACCACCGAAGGCCCTGCTTTTATATTAAAAACAGAGCTTTGGACTATACCATTTCCAGCTGAAAGGCAATATTTCTCCCATGTGTTCCCATACCAGGCGTGTCGTGGAGTTTGGTGCTTACTTTCCATCCATGTTAAAGAACAGTAGATGTTTCAGCAGCCAGGATAATGTGCTGCATAGATAAATACATATAAGGTCCAAAGGCGAAACGGATTGCTTGTTTTAGGACGTGTGCTCTGGATATAGCTATTGTCGATTACGAAAGATTTACCCAAAAGCCTGCACCTCTGAGAGGCCTGCGCGGATGGGCAGAGTAGCCAGCAAGGCCTATCCGAAACGCCACTTTCTCTGAAAATGTGCACATTTACCAAATATGCCCTCTGTCGTCACGCTCAAGAGCTGTGTGTTGCTAAAAGAGGCCAAACATGAGGGGGCCTGAGAGAGGGGTATGCTTCTCAGGAACAGGGTTGCACTGATTCTGACAGCTTTGACAGAGGCATTATTCACGGTCTGTCATCCCTTCGAATCAAAAATAGAGCGCCGCCGGCACTCCCCTTTTGCGCTTTCTGGTAAAGCTCACGGATCCGCGAACACCTGGACGCTTGTATAACCGCATGTTTAATGTAGGGTGAGGGGAACATCCGCAGCCTCGGGGAGGCTTTGCTCTGATTACACAGACGATATCTACCTGCATGTCAAGTAAAGGAAGTGTACACTTAAATTACGAGCACCTGTAGCTCTCGGTCTCAGTGCGGACAAGAAAATGCTGTAGAGTATATATTTGTGCATAGGCAAAATTAAAACAAAGTGGACTAGATTCACGAACATTTTTTATGTTTCTACTTGAGACTTAATCCTGATTTACCCCAGGATTTTCAGATGTTAGACACCCCACGAAATAAATAATAAACTTTGTGTCGTGGGTCCAGGGGAGTCCTTAAACCACACATTTAAAAACAACCCATTCTGTTTTTCATACCATTACTTTCCACTAAAAAGGCAAAAAAAAAAAACTCTGGGCATTTACGGCTGTTTAACGTTTCGGGTCCTGAGGTTGGTGTACTTGCGAAACACACACACACACGGAAAGGTAAGGTAGAGATAATAATGCCAACCTATTAATTTTTTCAGTGTTTTCACTTAACAGACTCATTATTCAGAAAAGTCCCCTACTGAGGTCGAATACAGAAAATGGCACAGTATACAGCTCTCGCCCGACTGTCCAAATCTCAAACCTAATATCCAGCTCCGATATGCCTGTTTCACAAACAAATGAACGCGCATTAACAAAGCCAAAAGGCCAGGGAGAGGTTACATTCACTCTTTATCGAAACCTGCTAAATATCAACAAAGTAACAATGACGCAGCAGCAGGCATGTACAGGTACCTTAAGTAAGTCACCAAGGAATATTTACTCCCCATGCACCAACTTTATATATTAGTTGTTTTTACAAAGAAATAGGCCAGCTTTGTTTTTCCGTGTGTAATTTTTTTTCTGTACAACCTTTTTTTCACAAGCTTCCAAAATAGAGAAAGGCGAGAGTTCTTTCTTATAATGGTCAGAGGTCGTAGGGATGAAGTCCCATTCTAAGGGCAACACAACACTCTAGCAGATATTGTGACACAATGGGTAACAGTTTGTTTTAGGTATTCTCAGAAATTAGGGCAACCCCATATACCCTTGTGGACTTGGGTAATGAAAATGATTAGGTGAAGTTGCCAACAAGCGATTTTACTTCATAAACAAATATACTATACATTTATAAATATTCGGGATGCTCTACTGTAGCTTCATAAATTAATTATCATAAACATACTTTAACTTTCCACAAAGAATCTCAACAAAACCAAGTGAATTTCTTATTTTGATATTTATAACCTTTTGCATAAGTTTTCAGGGCACAAATACTTCTTAAAGCACGTTGATGTCTCAGTTTCTGATGACCATACCAACAAAGAGGGTGCAGAATCTTGATAGTTTTAGTCCCAAAACTGGATGGTGCGATTCGGTTTTGCATAGACTTTTGAGAAGTTAATACAATCTAAAAATGTGACTCTTATCCATTACCCCGCATTGATGAGATGATCGAAAGATTAGGACATGCCCAATATATTAGTGGATTGGAAGTGGTTCTTTCTCAAGAAGATGAAACAGGGGTTGAAAAAACCTGTAATTTATATGTTATGTTATGTTATGTTATGTTATATGAATTTATTTCGCGCACGGCTACTCATGAGTGTCCCGGTGCGGAACCATTGGGGTATAACAGTTTAAATCAGATGAATAGGTATGTTTTTAAATGTTTTTTTAAAACAGCTAGATCCAGGATAGAACGCAGGACCAAAGGAAGGGCATTCCATGCGGTCGTTGCTTTAACTGAGAAAGAGCTGCCCCCCTCCTCTGACGCTTAAAGCGAGGTACTTGAGCAAGGTGGAGGAACGAGGAGCGCAAAAGACGCGCAGGAACATAAGAGACAATGTAAATTGATACTTGTATAGCGCACTACTCACCCGCAAGGGTCTCAAGGCGCGTGTACGAATACCGCTGTGGAACCCATCCTGGCTTTCCCTGTGAGGTGTCCACTCCTGGGCACCCCCAAGGTGGAGGCCAGGCATCCTCAGCTTTGTGGGGGCCGTTGTGGAGATTAAGCAAGCTATTGCCCAGAGTTGCAGAGTGGGACTCCATGATTGGAATAGGCACCAAGGCGAGAATTATCAGGTCCGTGGAATTTTGAGCCCAAGACCCGCCGAGGCGGGGAATTGAACCCTGGTCCCAGGCTAGACCTCTGCATCAGGGTCTGCCGCTCTAACCATTGAGCCACACTTCTCCACAATGCGCCTCTGCAGATAGAGTGGGCCACCTCCATGCAGCGCTCGATGTGCCATGATCAGTATTTAAAATTTAATTCTGGTGGCTTCAGGGAGCCAGTGATATAAATGCAGCTGGTTATGAACACTGTCTCTGCTAGATAGTCCTGATAAGAGTCTGGCTGCAGTGTTCTGGAGCACCTGTCATTTCTTTAACAGGTAGCCCAGAATGCCAGCAAAGAGGGCGTTGACATAGTCCAGTCGTGATAAAATCAGCAGCCTCCGGCCAACTTCCTAATATGGACTGCAAAGGAGAGATCTTCGTCAAACCAGACACCAAGATTTTTTGCTGGTTTCCCAATGGAGGTCGGGCAGGGGTAATCGGGAGGCGAAAGCTGCTCTCTGAAGTTTGAGGGAAATGTACCAAACAACAGAATCTCCGATTTGCCTTCATTGCACTTAAGTTGTGCATTCGCCAGCCATTTGAAAGTTGATACGAGACAGTGTTGAGCCTGAGATACAGAGTCCGCCCCTTTGGCCGAGGTAAAAAGCAGCTGCGTATCATCCGCATAGGCCATCACCTTAGCTCCTAACTCCTCTGCCAAATATATCAGAGGAGTCATGTAGTTGTTATACAGGAGGGGACTAAGGAAGGAACCCTGCGGGATGCCCGTTGTAACCGGCTGAGGAAGGAATGAGGATGGTGGAATCCAGATCTGCTCGGAGCGCTCTTCCAAAAAAGAGCGAATCCAACCCCACACCGCACCCGAAACTCCAATCCTGGCCAGCCGAGACAGAAGCAATGGATGCGGGACCGCGTCAAACGCAGCCAAGAGGTCGAGCAGAATTAAAGTCGCCCTCCCACCAATGTCCAGACAGTCCCATATAGCCTCTGCCACCTCAACTAGAACTGTTTCAGTGCTGTGCGATGAGCGAAATCCGGATTTCGCCTGATGTAAAATCACTTCCCTCTTCACAAACTCGGTAAGCTGATTGTTTACAACCTTCTCACACACCTTAGCCAAGGTAGGGGGAAGGGAAATGGGCCTATAATTCCCTGGACAAAGGGGTCTAGTGACTGCTTTTTCAAAAGGGGCCGGATCTTAGCCTCCTTCCAGGCCAAGGGAACCACCGCTTTCCGGAGGGAAAGATTAATGATGGTGTTAACTTCAACATTGTTAAAGATAGAGAGGTACCCCTTAAACTGGTCAAGGGAAATAGGGTTAAACAACCATGTGAAAGCAACGCCAGGCCACGGAAAACTTGCAAGCCGGGCCCTACGATCCATTCAAAAAGCGGTTTACCTCTGCAACGAGTGATAGAGAAGTAATGCGGCTGCGCTCTCAACTGTTGAAAAAGGAGCTTTACTCACGGCTCGACTTGTCAACAAAGTCACTACCTAACAGCCGTCGATAGAGGTCATCACCTGGTTCATGGTAAACAACACGAGACGCTATAAATCGGTCTGTGTGTGGCGACGCTATTTTAAAACAGCAATCTATATGCAACATCTTCGACCACATTAAGGTCAGATACTCTGATTCCGGACATTGTGCCACATACCCACGTATAGAGGGACGAATTTGGGAGCTTATTCAATTCCCATAGCTACTTACACAAGGGGAAATTTTAATGACCCCCTGGTCACGACAGACATTGTGCAAAGTCTTGATAAAGGTGGTCATAATCTTGGAAATCCACCGAAACGGGTCGACGCTTTCTAGCCCTGTATAATTCAAGACTCTCTCATCGTTGTTGACGCATTGATTTTTAGTGTACATAACACCGATGTTAGAAATCAGGAGTCCGAATATACGATTAGTATAGTACAATTTTTATGTCCTACTGTTTCTGTCTTTGTGTACCAATTATGCGGGTCATAATTGCTTGTTATGATTTGTTATGAAATGTTTTTATTTAGGTCCTAGAATAGTTTGTCTAGTGCCCACTGTATTTTATTGTATGTATACATAATAAATTGTGATCCTTTTTTCTTATTAGTTTGTGAATTTGTACAACTCTTTTTAATTAGGTATGGATTGTCTATGTCATTTTATTTAAGTTTAGTTCAAGGGAACGTTGCTTTCACATGTTAACTTCAACATTAACAGCCTCTGCAACCGCTGACAGCGTCCTGGCTGGACATGGGTCTAAGGGGTAACCTGATTTTAGGCCTTTGAGAATTTTAAAACATTCCAACGGGCCAACAGGCCACAAACTCTTTCCACGAGAATGTAACTATACCATAGTTGGGAAAGAAAGACTAGCAATGAAATGGGCTATCAATACTTGCAGATATTATCTCGAAGGGTGTGAGTTTCACTTATATACCAACCACACCCCATTAGAATGGATATCTCAGAATAAGTGAAACAATGCCCTACCATAGGAAAGGACGGGAACAAACCAATGCAGAATTCCTATCCCAATACCCTCAAGGATTATTTCTTCCAAGGAAGAAAGTAAGGGAGAAGAGTTGTGAGAGACCTCCATCCTGACCCATACACTTAACTGATAAAATGAGCATATCTCACACCGAGTTCCACGCCAGATGCCAGTAGAAGCTGGAAAAGAGAAACCAAAGTATACCCAACGTCATTGAGAAAGACAGTAACATAGAAAAATGTTTCTTGCTTTTAGCATTGGGGGAATGGAGATACCAGAAAATACTACGGACCAAGAAGGAGTGGGTGGAGATCCAGGAAACAACTCCGGCTTCAAGGACGCAACGAGAAACGAAAACATAGAGACACCATGAAAGTTTCCAGAAGGGCAGACAGTGCTAAGGTGGAGGTTTGCGGTATACAGTCAAAATATCGAGTTTTTAATATCGATTTGCATTAATATTGATTTAAAAATATAGAATGGACACAGTATCGACTGGACAGAATATAGAGTACAAAAATATCGAATAGGATAGCATTAATATCGAATAAAAAATATAGAATGGACATAATATCGAATGGACAGAATATAGACAACAAAATTATAGAATGGACAGAATATAGACTACAAAAATATAGAATGGACAGAATATGGACTACAAAAATATCGAATTTGAGGTAAGTAAGTTAATATCAATTAAAAAAAATTTTTTTGTTAGTATATGTTTGAAAAGTGTATATTTATTTTATTATTTATATTAATTAATTCTTTATATGGTATTTAATTTTTGCGTAGTATAATTCTGTAGCGGGTTGTGGGTTTATAGGGGAATAGGGTGGGAAGTAATTTAATTATAATTAATTAAATATGTTAATTTATTTATTGGTATTTATTTTGAATTAATTGTTAATTAATTATTAATTGGTAATTAATTAAAATATAATTGGTAATTAATTTTGATTAATTGATAATTATGTTAATTTTAGTAATTTATTTTCTGTAGCGGGTTGTGGGTTTATAGGGGAATAGGGTGGGAAGAAATGTAATTATAATTAATTAAATATGTTAATTTATTTATTGGTATATATTTTGAATTGATTGTTAATTAATTATTAATTGGTAATTAATTAAAATATAATTGGTAACTAATTTGAATTAATCGATTAATTGATAAATATGTTAATTTTAGTAATTTATGTTCTGTAGCGGGTTGTGGGTTTATAGGGAAATAGGGTGGGAAGGTATTTAATTATAAATAATTAAATATGTTAATTCATTTATTTGTATATATTTTGAATTAATTGTTAATTAATTATTAATTTGTAATTAATTAAAATATAATGGGTAATTAATTTTAATTAATGTATTAATTGATAATCATGTTAATTTTATTAATTTATTTTCTGTAGTGGGTTGTGGGTTTATAGGGGAATAGGGTGGGGAGTAATTTAATTGTAAGTAATTTTATTTTTAAATTCTTTTTTTATCTAATTTTTAATTCTTTTTTAATTGTTAATTAATTTATTGTTAATTGGTAAATAATTTGTATTAGTAGGTAAATATTTTTATTAATTAATTTGTATTTGTATTTTTAATTGATTAATTAATATATTATATAAAAGTGTTAATTATTTTAATTAATTTGTAATTGGTATTAATATTTATTTTATTTTTATTTATATATGAAGTATTTACTTTCCCTACTGTTGCACTCACTGGAGTGGGAATAATTATTTTTACCCTCCTGCTATCCAACGCTTTCCTTACTGTTGCACTCACTGGAGTGGGAATAGTAATTTTTACCCCTATGCTATCCAACGCTTTCCCTACTGTTGCACTCACTGGAGTGGGAATAGTAATTTTTACCCCTACGCTATCCTACGCTTTCCCTACTGTTGCACTTTCTGGAGTGGGAATAGTAAATTTTACCTCTACGCTATCCAACGCTTTCCCTACTGTAGCACTCACTGGAGTGGGAATAGTAAATGTTATGCCTACGCTATCCAACGCTTTCCCTACTGTTGCACTCTCTGGATTGGGAATAGTAATTGTTACCCCTACGCTATCCAATGCTTTCCCTACTGTTGCACTCTCTGGAGTTGGAATAGTAATTTTTTACCCTCCGCTATCCAACGCTTTCCCTACTGTGGCATTCATTGGAGTGGGAATAGTAATTTTTACCCCTATGCTATCCAACGCTTTCCCTACTGTTGCACCCACTGGAGTGGGAATAGTAATTTTTACCCCTACGCTATCCAACGCTTTCCCTACTGTTGCACTCTCTGGAGTGGGAATAGTAATTTTTACTGCTATGCTATTCAATGTTTTTTCTACTGTTGCACTCACTGGAGTGGTAATAGTAAATTTAACCCTCTCGCTATCCTATGGTAAATATATTGTATATTTTTTATTAAAACTATGTTTATATATATATATATATATATATATATATATTCACTGAAAAAACCATAGGTTTCAGGCCTTATATAGTTAGGAATTAGCATTTAAAAAACCTTTAAGATTCACTCAAAAAACTATACGTTTTAGGGGTGTTATAGTTAGCTGGACATTTCACTCATACAAAACCATTGAAATTGCTCCTATATAGTTAGTTGTACTAACTATATTTCACGCACCCGCAATCCACTGCTGATGATGTCACATATTACATCATTCATGACATGGTCAGTGACATCACTGATGACATCTCAAATGACATCACTGATGACCACTGCTGACATCACTGATGACATCATCCAGTGAATGTGGTTTGCTTCGTTATTTAAATATGCATTATTTATATAGCAATTTGCATTGAAGAATGAGAGGATATATAAAAATAAATATTTGGATGGAGAATTTAGTAGCAGTGTAATTGACTGTTTACTTGACCAATTTATAGTGTCTCACTAAATATAGTGGATAGTGACTAAACTGTTTGAATATCTGTATCACTTTGTCAGTTGTTGTGTAAACTGGTTCTCCAGTTGGTTACTAGCTATGTGAAAGTCTGTGGGGTATATTATCAAGCCTGTGAGATAAAATTATCGCCGCTTTACGGCGATAATGGGCTTGATAATATGCTCTAAGGAATTCCAATCGAAGCCCATGTTAGATGTGAAAACATCTAACATGGGCTTCGATTGGAATTCCATAGAGCATATTATCAAGCCCATTACCGCCGCTTTATCGGCCGTTTTCGGCCGATAAAGCGGCGATAATTTATCGCACAGGCTTGATAATATGCCCCTGTATTAGTTATTGATTAGTTAACTGAGTATTTGTATGGGAGAGTGAATGTGTGTGTGTTTTCGGTGGGGGTGTGTGACTGCCCAAAGATGTGTGAATAGTTGATTCACTAGATATATGAAGTTAAAACTACATGTTCTAACAGTTGTTTGGGTTAGTGAATATCTTTATGGTTGTGGTGATGAGCAAATATATTTCTCAATGGTACATGTCCAACAAACTAGAAAAAAAAAAGGCAGTGTATGTGTCAGTTGTTGTATATTAATAAGTATACATAAGACTCAATGATTGTGTGAGTGACTGTATGGATAACTTTATACTTGTAATAATGATTTTATAATTCACTAAGTATGACTTACTATCTAAATGAATAGATGAAGTTGTGTTTGTATAACTGTGTAGCTAAGTAAGTATGATCCATTGTTTGCATAAGTGAGTAGGATGACTTCATATGTGAATAGGATGTGTGCCGGTGTGTAATGTCGGTTTAGGTGTATAAGTATTTTTGAAAGTGTTCTATTGTTCATTGACAGCATGTATGAGTGAATCTACAGGTAAGTGATTAGATGTGTGTATACATCTATGAATCACTGAGTGGGTTTTTAGATACTTTTATTGCTGTAACAATGGATTCAAATATGATACTCTGTATTTTACAAAGAGTGATGAGAGATTTTACTAGTGTATAAAAAGGTGTATGTGATTGTCACGTGGATGATGTAATCAGTGATGTCATCAGTGATGTCATTTGAGATGTCATCAGTGATGTCACTCACCATGTCATGAATGATGTAATATGTGACATCATCAGCAGTGGATTGCGGGTGCGCGAAATATAGTTAGTACAACTAACTATATAGGAGCAATTTCAATGGTTTTGTATGAGTGAAATGTCCAGCTAACTATAACACCCCTAAAACTTATAGTTTTTTGAGTGAATTGTAAAGGTTTTTTAAATGCTAATTCCTAACTATATAAGGCCTGAAACCTATGGTTTTTTCAGTGAATTTGCAAGGCTTTTATAAATGCTAATTCCTAACTATATAAGGCCTGAAACCTATGTTTTTTTCAGTGAATTTCAAAGTTTTTTTTAATGCTAATTCCTAACTATATAAGACCTGAAAGCCCACCAGGAATCTCCAGTATGCGCCAGGGGACTGCATTGCAGAGAGGTGTATTGAAGCCACGCCCCTTTTTACACCTCTCAGCAACGCAGCCCCCGTGCATGTTTGAAGAGGGGGAACTAATTCCCCTTGCATACTGGGGGCCCCTGGGGGCCAACTAGCCCACCTTGAACCTCCAGTATGCGCCAGGGGGCTGCAGTGCAGAGGTGTAATGAGGCTATGCCCCTTGTTACACCTCTCTGCAACGCAGCCCCGTGGTGCATTTGCAGAGGGGGAACTAATTCCCCTTGCATACTGGGGGTCCCTGGGGGCCAACTAGCCCACCAGGAGCCTCCAGTATGCGCCAGGGGGCTGCATTGCAGAGAGGTGTAATGAGGCCACACCTTTTTGTACACCTCTCTGCAACGCAGCCCCCGTGCATGTTTGAAGAGGGGGAACTAATTCCCCTTGCATACTGGGGGCCCCTGGGGGCCAACTAGCCCACCTTGAACCTCCATTATGCGCCAGGGGGCTGCAGTGCAGAGGTGTAATGAGGCTATGCCCCTTGTTACACCTCTCTGCAACGCAGCCCCCTGGCGCGTTTGCAGAGGGGGAACTAATTCCCCTTGCATACTGGGGGTCCCTGGGGGCCAACTAGCCCACCAGGAGCCTCCAGTATGCGCCAGGGGGCTGCATTGCAGAGAGGTGTAATGAGGCCACACCCTTTTTACACCTCTCTGCAACGCAGCCCCTGTGCATGTTTGAAGAGGGGGAACTAATTCCCCTTGCATAGGGGGGGTCCCTGGGGGCCAACTAGCCCACCTGAAACCTCCAGTATGCGCCAGGGGGCTGCATTGCACAGAGGTGTAATGAGGCTATACCTCTTTTTACACCTCTCTGCAACGCAGGCCACTGGCGCGTTTGCAGAGGGGGGACTAAATCCCCTTGCATACTGGGGGTCCCTGGGTCATATCTGCCCAAACAACCGAAATTCCGAACGATTGAAAATGACTTTTTTTGAGAAACATTTGGATTTGGATTATCATGTCCTATACTTTAAAATTTTTGAAAAACTGACTTTGAGGATGCTATAAATTACTCAAGTCTGCCCGAATTGTGTGGGTAAAATTGATACCTAGTCACTTTGAATAAGAATGTACTTACGTCTTGTCTAACATTTGAAAGAAATATCTAGTTATATTGATCCAGCGGCCTATAGAAAATATATCATAAACAACGCTACCCAACTTCATAATCTAAAAACAAGATTCTATACTAAATTATGGACCCATTTATAAACCTGACATATTTTTGGGCCTACTGAATCAGGTGGTCGGATTAAATCTATATACACCTAATTTACAAATTATATACAATATTATACATTAGCGGAAAGAATATTGTCATTATAACAAATCCTAACTATTTAGACGACCACCATTGGCGACGTGATCTAGCTAATAGTAACCTACACTTCTGAATAATCAAGACCAGCTTGTTTGTCAAAAGTAAGATTTTATTTACTAAATTATGGTATTTCAATTGATAGTTTATAAATGTTATTTATTAGCATTGAAGCAAGCATGATTGTAAAGAAAACGTGAGAAAAATACAATTTAAGCAAATGAATCAAAGTTAAAGTAATTATTTAAAATTTAGCATTTCTAAAACCTAAGTCCCTAACTGAGCTAAATAGATAGAAATTAAAGTAAAGTTCTTTGAGGATTCTTACGTGCTCCACGCAATGTCCGACAGCACTTCACCCTCATCGGAAAGTCAGAAAGCAGCAGCCAGCCCATCCCTAGGGGCATGACTTTTTATACCTTTCTACACTAACTAAACTACGCAAAGGAAAGTTTTCAGAAATCTTCGACGTCCCATTGGCTGAGAGTGACAAGTGACATGTCACCCACATTTCAAATCTTCCATTAGGTCACTTTTCTTAAGGACCATTGTCCTTTCCGAATGCAACCAGGAGCTTCCTAGGTTTGCAACAAATGTACAATAATGTTCTCATTGCTTCCAATTGACTTCCGCGGATGCCAAGTTAAGGGCTGACAAAATGTTCTTTTTCGACCTTGGCCATGTCCGACAGAATGATGATAGCACGTCAGTTTTTGCTTTGTGAATGCAGCTTTTGACGAACACTTTATTTCAGAATGGGCGTCTCGTGACTTTTGCAGAAGTAAAATTCAGCTCTTAGCAACTTGAGCAACCTAGGCCCAAAAGCAGGCAACTTATGCTTTCTAGTATAAAACAAACACAAGAGAAGTATTAATGTAAGAAATAATGTAGATTCTGTATTCACCCCAGGATTTACTAATTAATTAACCCACCCAATTAATCAAATGTTACCTAGCAAATGCAAACAAATAAAGCAGCGTTTATATCTACCAGTCTTCATTAATCCATGAGACTTATGTGCACCTAGAATAGTAGAAATGACATCACACAGACAAGGAAAAGCAAAACAAGCACATGCTTCTTTTAAGTTTGCAGCAGTTAGTAGTGACAAAAACGAAAACAATAAATTATTTTATTATTTTGCACGAACAAAAAGATGCAACAATTATGCACGTTTATGAGCACACATGTTAGTCCCCCCATGTGTAAAGTTTAATCTAAGTTGTATTAGCACGACATATCACAAATCATTAATATTATTATTCATGTTATGGAAATGTGACTTCACGAGTTTAAACAAAATTTTGTTTTCTATCTCGCTCCATCAACTCCCTCATCTGGTGATTAACAAATCACCACACCAGCACCCAAAATTTTGGTAATTTAAACTTCCGAGAAATCGATTCAAATTCATTTGTATCAGTAATCCTAAAAGTCTGTTTCTGCATAATCTTTGGAATTAGCATAACGCTCTCTATGTAACTCCTGTAATTCGATCTCCCTTTCTTCTTCTTTTCTAAGTTTATAGATTCTTTTCTTCTCTTTCAACTGCTTCTTTCTTTTATGTAACAAACAACCTATTTTGGTTAAAATAAAAATGAATATTATTATAATCAAAGGTGCCAAAATCTTGCCAAGAATTGAACTTCCGATATCATGAAACCAGTTTTTAATTGCTTGAAACCTTTTTGAAAGTTTCCCTGTAAAATCTTCTTCTTCTAAAGGAATTATCTCTGAATGCATTTGTGTAATATTCTTGATATACATTTCAATATTCTTACTTTCGTCGGGTATATATGTACAACAATGTTGTACATGTAAAATGCCACAGACTCCTCCCTCTTTTGCTAGGAGTATGTCTAAAGCAAGGCGATCTTGAATTACCATGGATCTAATTGCAATAACTTCAACATTCACTAATTGGAACCCATCAGCTGTGTCAGTTGATAATCTATCAACTATAGTGGACAATTTTCTGATTCTCCCTGCATTTAAGGTTATACCAACAAAAGGTATCACTGCTTGAAAAATATCTCCCAGAACTTCAGTAAAAGTTTCTCTTTTAACTCTATTTACATAATTATGAATTTTAAACAATCCTTCTGAATCTCTGTCAACATGAAACACTTTAGGAAAAACAATTCCCACATAACAAGTTCCATACCAGTGGTCTGGAAGGTTGTAGTAGGCTTTGTCACCACAAACAAAATAAATCCCAGGAAAGATTGGATCCTTTCCACCTTTGAATCCCCAACCTCCCAAAATCTGATAAGTATCTTCACAGTTACTTGCACCTACAAAGTAATTATCAAAAAGTGTGTTATCTCTCCTAATGCAAAGCTTTCCACTAACTGGTTTGTCTATGTGAATTGCAATATTTTCAAGCATTTTGCCATTTAACTTTTCATCCTCTTTTTGCCAGAATCTAGACTTAGTCTGCTTGACTAATTCATTCCTCTTATAAATTGCTCTTCTCTCCTCAACCATATTCAAAAATTTCTTTCCTTCAGCACTTAATTTGCAAGTTAGATTATTTTTATAAGCATATTCATAAGTAAGTTCGTTAGTAACAAGGAAAAATTCTCTCATTTGCTTTGCTTTCTTATGCTTATTTAAAGCATTTTCAATCTTAATATTTGCAAAAATCTCGTCAAAATCTGAATAGAAATATTCTAAACGTCCAGTTTGGTAAAATAAGCTAGTTAACACACTACATGTTACACCATAAGTGAGAGGAAGCATATTATATGTTACTCCCTCAGAAACAGAAGCAGGTAACTTAACGCAGACGTAGCAGTCTTTTGCATCCATTACCTTAACATATTCACTCAATAGCTTTGTGAATGTATTACTTGAAAAATCACTAATTGATTTATCTTGATGAATGTTAGGCTGATGATCAATAACTTTTGTAGACGTACTATGTTTAGTTTGGCTAACCAGAGCTTTGCTTGTTATGTTAACTTTGTGTAATTCTCTATTCATCTCCAAAGGGATAATCACAGCTAAAACCAACCAGAGCAGAACTAAAATGAGCAGACACACCAGAGTCATCTTACAGCATCTCTTAAAAACAGAACACTTTGAAGTGCTCTCCTTAACATAAGGCATTTTTGGTTAGTTTAGCCTCAAAATAAAATAAAATAAAACAACATTTTTTTTTTTTTATCTAAATTTATATTTACACCCCCCTTTTAAAAATTTTTTTTTTTTTTTTTTTTTTTTTTTCAAAACCCTAAACAAGATTTCTTCGACCTTATGTCATACATAAGTTTTCTTCAACTAAACAGTTTTTCTTCGACCTTGTGTCAACTAACAAATTTTCTTCAGCCTTTTGCCAATTTAATATTTCTGTACTTCAATCATTGTCACTAATTTCTTGGACTTCGTCTTCTTCTTCACTACTACCATATATGTCAATAACGGGTGGAATTACTAAATAAGTCCACTCAGGTGACTTGTATTTTTGGTTTGGTCTTACTATTCTTTTTCCTTTTCTCGACACTACTTCAATTTTCCTTCCAACTCCAACTTCTTTTCCAGGACTCTTTTGACTACTGATTTCTTCAACTTGTTCTTTTGGTTTCTTGATCAATCTGACTCTCAATCTTCCACCAGGCCAGTAGTCTGCTTTTCTCACGTACTTCTTCTTTGGTTCAGAATTATTTGATTCTGACTTCCAAGTCCTTTTCTTTCTGTTTTCACTTTCACCATCCACGTCACTTTCTTCAGTTTCGTAGTCTGAAATTTCAATTGACTCAGGAACTTCTCTATTCGGCAATTTCACTCCTTCAGGAACTTCACTTTGTTTTCCATCACTGGTACTCGGTAATTCGTCTTCCTCCTCTTCTTCAATTACCCCCAACTTCCCAGATTTCGGATTTCTGTTCCTTACTCCAGAGCTTGTTCTCTGCCTTTCGATACTCTCCTGGTCTGAAACTTCTTTTTGTTCTGCTTCTTTGTCTTCGATAGAGACAACCGAATCCTCAGTTATCTTTCCCTTTAACAGATTCTCTTCACCTTCAGAATCTATTTCAATGATTTCCAAGTCTTTTCTTGTCAATTTTCCATTTACTGGTACAATTTCCAGATGTCGACTTTCTTGTCGATCTTCAAATTCTGGATTTATTTCACCTTCTGTTTCGCCTTCTGCTTCAGAATCGGAATCATCTGTGGTATCACTTTCAACATCAGAACTTTCAGGAGTTGGTACTGGAATAGTATGACTAGGATGAATCCAACGTTTCAATCCTCTGCACTTTACAGCATTAGTAGTGATCAAAATTATCTGCCTAGGCTTCTGCCATCTAGGAGCTAGACAATTCCTTCTCCGATGTACTTTCGTTCTGACCCAATCGCCAGGTCTCAGATCATGTGTCAAAACCTTTTCATTTGATTGTGCTTCAGTTCCCACCTGATTAGACACAGAAGTTACCATATCAGATAACCTTTTACAGTAATCCAAAATAGCACTGTCATTTATGCTCAACAGTTTACCTATAGGTACAAAAGCTTGCCTCATAACTCTTCCCATTAAAATTTCATGAGGACTCAAACCTGTCTTTTTATCTGGTGTACTTCTTAATGACATCAAAACAAGTGGAAGAGCATCAGTCCACTTTACACCTGTTTCAAGACACATTTTTCCAATTCTGTTTTTAATTGTTCCATTAATTTGTTCAACCACTCCTGATGCCTCTGGTCTGTATGCACAGTGTATTTTCTGCTCAATGCTCAAAGCTTCGCAAATTAACTTCATCAGTTTGTTATCAAAATGGCTTCCTCCATCACTCTCAATAGTGACTGGAAAACCGTACCTTGGGATGATTTCTCTGAGCATTAGTTTTGCTACTGTAATTGAATCACAATGTCGTGTAGGGAAAGCCTCTACCCATCTTGAAAACAAGCAAACAATTACAAGCACATATTTCAAACAATTGTGTAAGGGCATTTCGATGAAATCCATTTGTAACCTGGTAAAGGGACCACCCTCTCGACCAATTATTCCTGTCCCCACCACTGATTTTCTGTTTGGATTCATTTGTTGGCATGACAAACACCTTTGACAAAAAGATTCTGCAATAGTTCTGAACTTAGTATTGAACCATGTTTCTCTGAAAAGTCTAACCATAGAATCTCTTCCCAGATGTGCTGGACCATGATATAATCTGGCCATGTCAGCAATCAAACAATTTGGTAAGACTACTCTGCCATCTTTGTAAACCCACACTCCATCTTCTTCACGTGGTCTACAATCTGATCTTAACCACAAGTCTTTTTCTTCATCTTCTGCTTCATTTTGTAAATCTCTAATTTCATGCCATGTTTCTACAACTGTTGTTAGCATTAATGAATTTGAATCAGTTTCTTTACTCCTTTCCCGATTGTATGAATAATTTTTCCTTGCGCAGTATTTAGCTGTTTCATCTGCGAAGGCATTGCCCTTGGAAATATAATCAATTCCTCTAGTGTGCGCTGCACACTTAACAATGGCGATTTCTTTCGGCAATTGTATTGCTTCAATTAATCTCCTAATGAAAATTGCATTTTTAATTGGTGATCCTGCTGATGTCATGTATCCTCTCTGTGACCAGAGTTGTCCATAATCATGCACAACTCCATACCCATACTGACTATCAGTAATGATGGTAACTCTTATATCTTTTGATATTTCACATGCACGTATCAAAGCGATTAATTCAGCTACTTGTGCTGAACGAACTCCTTCAAGACATGATGCTTCTTCGACATCCTTAACTGTACAAACTGAATATGAAGCTTTCAAAACACCTCCTTCGGATCTTAAGCATGAGCCATCTACAAAGTAGACAAAATCCGATTCTGACAAAGGTCTGTCTTTGATGTCTTTTCTTGGTTTAGTGCAGAATTCCATGACATCTAAACATTCATGTTCTGTTTCAATGTCATCAACAATTTCAGAATCAGGCAGTAATGTAGAAGGATTCAGATTCAAACATCTTGAAATCGAAACATTATCTGCTCCTAGTATGATTTTCTCATACTTTGTCAATCTGCTACTTGTTAAATGCTGAGTCTTACCTCTTGTCAGTAATATTTCTACTGAATGAGGCACAAAAACTTTCACAGGAAATCCCATAATGATCCCCTCACTTTGTTCGAGACTAATACTTGTAGCTGCAACTGCTTTTAAGCAACCTGGTAATGCTTTTGCAATTGGATCAAGAACTGCAGAGAAGTATGCAATAGGTTTCTTTAAATTTCCGTGTCTCTGAATCAACACAGATAATGCACATCCTTCTCTCTCACTGCAATACAGTTCAAAATCTTTCTCATAATTTGGCATACCTAAAGCAGGAGCTTGGCATAAGCTCTTTTTCAGGTTCTCAAAAGAATCCATCTCAGCATCATTGAGAATAATTGGATCTTTTACATCTGACTTTGTCAATCTTTGTAGTGGTTTTGCAATTACTGAAAATCCACTTATCCATTGTCGACAGTAACCAACCATTCCCAAGAACATTCTGACCTGTCTTTGTGTTCTTGGTGGTAACATTGCTTGAATCATTTTTATTCTCTCTATTGTTACTTGTCTTTTTCCCTTTGCAATTCTGTGACCAAGATATTTTATTTCTTGTTTGCAAAACTGTAGTTTTGTTGGGGACACTTTATGTCCTTCTTCTGCAAGGCGATTTAACAGAATTATTGTGTCTGTCACACAATTTTCTCTTGTCTTTGCAGCTATCAACAGATCATCAATATACTGCACTAATGTAGACCTACCAGGTAAGTCTAGGTCTTCTAATGATCTCTTTAACAATTCATTAAAGATTGAAGGACTTTCTGTATAGCCCTGTGGGATTCTTGACCATCCGAGGGTCTTACCTTGGAATCTGAAAGCAAAGATTTCATAACTGTCTGGATGTAAGGGAACGGTAAAGAATGCATTGCAAAGATCAATGACTGTATACCATTCAGCATCATGTGGAATCTGATATAGAATTACTGCTGGATTTGGAACCACAGGACAACATGGAACGACAATTTGATTAACCTTTCTCAAATCTTGTACGATTCTAAATGTTCCATTAGACTTTTTAACTCCCATAATTGGTGAATTACAAGGACTACTCTCCATTTCTTTTAATACACCTTGTTTGATTAATTTTTCAATTATAGGTGTAATACCTTCTATTGTTTCTGCTTTCATTTTATACTGTGGAATGTTTGGAAATTTTATTCCCTGTTTCAATGTAATTTTTACTGGATCTACATTTTTCATTAGACCCATCTCGTTCCCAGTAAAATCCCATATATCAGATTTCACTGTTTCTTTGAGCTCTTCAGGTAAATCCTTTTCTTCAAATGCAGGAAACAATTTTGTTTCTTCTGCTTCCATCATCATCATTGTCATTCTGTATAAACCATCTTCCTCCATTGTTTGTAACTCAACTCCATCGGGAGAACAATATATTCTGCAATTCATTTTACATAGGATGTCTCTGCCCAATAGATTCACTGGACTACTATTACAAACCACACATCTGTGTTTGTCTCTGTAATTTCCAATTTCAACTGGTACTGGATCAGTTAAGTCAGTTTTAATTTGCTGATTACTTACTCCAACAACTTGGATGGTATCCCCAGAGAGAGGTAGGTTTTCAATTTCCACTGATCTAACAGTAGAACGGGTAGCACCAGTGTCCACTAGAAAAGTGATGTCTACATCATTAACTTTCCCGTTTACAAAAGGACCAGACTGGTCAACCTCAAGAGTGGCTCCAACAACACACTCTTCCTCCTCTCTCGGGCACCGTCAGCAATAATCATCAGAATCGCTGTCTTGACTTTCTGCTAATAAAAACTGTTGTGAAGCATTTTGCATTTGTACTCTTTGCTGCTTTTGCTGTTTTTGCGGTTTTATTACCTGTTCACTTCCCTGAAATCCCACGTTTGGATTATATTTTTGGACTCCCCCACAATTCGGAAAAGGTGGTTGTGGCAATTGATCTTGACGATTATTCACCTGTTGCTGTTGCTGTTGCTGCAACTGTCGCTGAATGTTTAATTCGTTTAACCCCTGTTGCATCTGTAGCTGTCGCTGCAGGTCAACACCATTCTGCATCTGTGGATTCAATAAGGGATTCTTTAAGTTTTTAGGAGGATGAGGACACTCGTCTCTCCAATGTCCAATTTCGCCACAATTAAAACAAGGTAATCTTTGTTTCAACTCCTCAATCTTTGGGCTAAATTTCTTTGGGAAATTATTACTTTTAAACTTTCCTTGTATCTGGTTTGTATTTCCAGTTTGAACAAAATTAGTGTTCTTATTACCCATGCTGGCAATCTGTTGCTCAGCCACTTTTACCTGAGCCCACATGGCTTTTTCCTTGAGCTTCTTCTGTTTTACTTCTATTTCATCACTACAGTACTTAGCCTTTCTTAGAATATCATCTACAGAAAGTGATTGCCATCCTACAATGCTATTTCTGATCATTTCTCCGATTTCAGGTTTTAGTCCATAAACAAATCTATAGACAAAATGACTCATATCCTTTTCATCTAGTTTTTCATAACCACTGTATTGTTTAAAGATTAACAGTAGTCTTTCATAAAAAGAATGAACTGATTCTTTTGTTTCCTGTTCTGTCCTTTCTATTTTAACCCAATCGACTTCTTTGGGTGGAATTTTGTTTTTCATCCAAACAATCACCTTTTCATAAAAATCCATTACAAGAGGATTTGGAGCACCTGTTTCTTTGATTCGCTCAGGTTCTGTTCTTGGCCAACTAATCGATATTTTGCATTCTGTCCAAAGATCTGATGGAACGACAATGTCAAAAAATCCATCTAAATCAATCCACAGAACTTTTGACACTTTGATAAATCTATCTACTTGTCTGTACCATTCCACAGGTTTTTCCCTCAATTTTGGAAAGTCATTCGTAAACAACAGAATGTCCTGTCTCGACCAAGGGACATGAACATATCCTCCACCTGCAATTTCTCTCATTGGAAATTGTTTTGACAATTTTTCCAATCTTTCATCTTCCTTCTTTTTCGTCCATTTTACTCTCCACTTATTCAGTTCTCCTAGCTTTTTGATATAAACAATTAAATCTTTTATATGTACTATTCTTCCCATTGAGTTCAAACTCTCAATGTCACTTTCTGAAAAGTCTAATCTGTAATGTTTCGCAAAATTCTTTTGTTTGCTCACATCGATTTCAAGTTCCGCTGCTAGATCCTCTAGTTGATCATATTTATTTTTTGTTTTCCACTGAATGCTTTTGCAAATGAACAGTAGTTCATCATCTCAATAGTAATTTAAACTATCTGGACCGATTGTTCCGATTATTAATTCTTCGATATTCGCTTTTAATTTGGCCACGTCAAGTTTTGGTGTGGTTACCCTGACTTCAGGACTCCCTATATCTGATATAGCACCCATTGGTGTTTTCGGAGATAAATCCTCATTAAAGGTTAAATCAGGCATTCTTGATTTAGAAGAGTTTATTTCAGATAAGTCTGAATAAAATTTTTCAGCAACCCTTTGAATTTCTGCATTTAAAGGAATAGATAATCCTGTCTTGTTTGTTTCCTTTTGGTCAAATACAGGCTGAACAGGACCAATTGTTACTGGAACTGTCACAGCTTCCATGCCTTTTGTCATTCTTTTTATTAATTCTTCTTTAGATCTTAAATATTCATTATAATCGACATCTTCAACATTTCTTGTCTCTCTTGTATAATCTTTTGGAGCTTCTCTTGCCCTTGGAGCCATTGTAAAATGTCTACCTTCATTTCGAGCATTATCAAATTCTGGTCTTCTAGGAGTTTCAATGATTTCACAATTATTTGGATAAAGTTTAGGAGCTTCATTAATTGGAGGTGCACTCGGTGAAGTTTCTGTAGAAACCACCGGAGTAGACCATGATCTAGGAGGTCTCAAAGGTTGATTCTTTCTAGCTGTAGTATATATTTCTTCCATTACTGCATCCTCAGATTCACTTTCCATAGATTTCCCTGTAGGAGTACCCATTACCATTTCTTGTATTAAATACAATCCTTCACTCATGTTTCCCTGTCTCCACATTCGCAATCTATCTTCATGAGTTTCTCTTCTCCAAGGTGGATTTTTAGAAGGTCTTTTAATTCCACTAGCTTCTCTTTGTAACTGATACATCTCATCTTCCCACTCAACTAAAGCTTCAAATTGAGTTGGTCTCGGTTTTGGAATAAGAGCATTCATTTTCTCTCGTAAATTTCTCAAAACTTTTACGTTAAATGAACCATCATCAGGCCAAGTTAAAACACCGTTGTTCTTAGTATAGCGTTTCCAACTATCAAACCATAAGACAGTATGATATCCATATTCACCTTCCATGTACGCTGCAGGTGTTTTATACTTATGAAGTAGTTTACCACCTCGCGTTTCAATTTTCTTGTCAGGTGAAAATAAATTTTTAAATTTCTGAAATAATGTTGGCTTTTTCTCAACATGTTTAAAATGATAACTCATTTTTAAGAGTTAATTCTAATTCACAAATTCGTTCGTAAAATATTTCCGGGATGCTCCGCAAAACAACCAATCCGTGCGCGAAACACACCGACAAGTCAATGACAGTTGAGCTACGTCACTTTTCTGCTCAACCAATAAAAATGGAGTTTTCCTAAAGAACCAATTAGCTTACAGATCGTCAGAGACTCAAGAGCCAATCAGAGTATAGTTTGTGACGTAGGTCACCCAATCCCAGCGCGGCTCTGTGACGTACACAGCAGCTGCGGTTTCTCGTTTCTCACTCCTGGCGCTTACCCCTCCTTCACAAAATCTTTTCACAGCGCCATTTTAAGAACACTTTTCAGTGTAAATTAATTTTTAACAATGACTATAAGGACATCATCTGTTCGTTTCACTATTTAGGATAGTTTACATACATTCAAGTATCCACACTTCGGAATAGACGGCGCTATTCACACTAAGGATAATATTCAATTGTCAGTAGAGTAACCCTTACCCCACCCTTCTAACACGTATAATTATGAACTCGCTTTCCTCTGAACGCACCGCGAAGTGACAGTTCTAAGAGTTCCACTTGAACATAAAATACAAATCAAACTCGCACTTTCACACTGAAAATTCCCTAATTTCAAACACACATGAAATCCGTACAGGACTCTCACCTGTTTATAGAATTCATGCACCGTTAGCAAAATAACGACGTTATCCGTACAGGGCTCTCACCTGTTTATAGATATGAAACATGTACCCGTACAGGACTCTAACCTGTTTATAGATAATCATGCACCGACGTTACTTTACCCTTCACTCAAGCTCGGATATAACTAATACTCTTATCACAGTGAGTTTTATGGAAGGCGCTTTGTCCCTATTCTCATGCTGCTCTAATTTCTTAGAAAACCCTCACTATACAAGATTTACACCTAGCCCTAAAACTGTGCTGCTCGGCGACAACACTATGGTACACGGCGATACCTCTTGTGATACTCGGCGATATCACTACAAACAGAACAGATGGCTTGCGTGACTAATTTCTCGCCACACAATCTATACCGGTATAGCTTACAGATAGCACGAAAAACGAACTCAACATGTGTTAAAACAT
Source organism: Lissotriton helveticus (assembly GCF_964261635.1). Classification (NCBI taxonomy): domain Eukaryota; kingdom Metazoa; phylum Chordata; class Amphibia; order Caudata; family Salamandridae; genus Lissotriton; species Lissotriton helveticus. The sequence continues at coordinate 692,776,032 of NC_136068.1, forward strand.
CGATCCTATTTCCATACCATAACACTTTAGTAACCCTTAGCAACCAACATATTACCTTGGTTACCCTTAGCAACCATCAATTTCTGCTACCAGAGAATTGATCCAGCGGCCTATAGAAAATATATCATAAACAACGCTACCCAACTTCATAATCTAAAAACAAGATTCTATACTAAATTATGGACCCATTTATAAACCTGACATATTTTTGGGCCTACTGAATCAGGTGGTCGGATTAAATCTATATACACCTAATTTACAAATTATATACAATATTATACATTAGCGGAAAGAATATTGTCATTATAACAAATCCTAACTATTTAGACGACCACCATTGGCGACGTGATCTAGCTAATAGTAACCTACACTTCTGAATAATCAAGACCAGCTTGTTTGTAAAAAGTAAGATTTTATTTACTAAATTATGGTATTTCAATTGATAGTTTATAAATGTTATTTATTAGCATTGAAGCAAGCATGATTGTAAAGAAAACGTGAGAAAAATACAATTTAAGCAAATGAATCAAAGTTAAAGTAATTATTTAAAATTTAGCATTTCTAAAACCTAAGTCCCTAACTGAGCTAAATAGATAGAAATTAAAGTAAAGTTCTTTGAGGATTCTTACGTGCTCCACGCAATGTCCGACAGCACTTCACCCTCATCGGAAAGTCAGAAAGCAGCAGCCAGCCCATCCCTAGGGGCATGACTTTTTATACCTTTCTACACTAACTAAACTACGCAAAGGAAAGTTTTCAGAAATCTTCGACGTCCCATTGGCTGAGAGTGACAAGTGACATGTCACCCACATTTCAAATCTTCCATTAGGTCACTTTTCTTAAGGACCATTGTCCTTTCCGAATGCAACCAGGAGCTTCCTAGGTTTGCAACAAATGTACAATAATGTTCTCATTGCTTCCAATTGACTTCCGCGGATGCCAAGTTAAGGGCTGACAAAATGTTCTTTTTCGACCTTGGCCATGTCCGACAGAATGATGATAGCACGTCAGTTTTTGCTTTGTGAATGCAGCTTTTGACGAACACTTTATTTCAGAATGGGCGTCTCGTGACTTTTGCAGAAGTAAAATTCAGCTCTTAGCAACTTGAGCAACCTAGGCCCAAAAGCAGGCAACTTATGCTTTCTAGTATAAAACAAACACAAGAGAAGTATTAATGTAAGAAATAATGTAGATTCTGTATTCACCCCAGGATTTACTAATTAATTAACCCACCCAATTAATCAAATGTTACCTAGCAAATGCAAACAAATAAAGCAGCGTTTATATCTACCAGTCTTCATTAATCCATGAGACTTATGTGCACCTAGAATAGTAGAAATGACATCACACAGACAAGGAAAAGCAAAACAAGCACATGCTTCTTTTAAGTTTGCAGCAGTTAGTAGTGACAAAAACGAAAACAATAAATTATTTTATTATTTTGCACGAACAAAAAGATGCAACAATTATGCACGTTTATGAGCACACATGTTAGTCCCCCCATGTGTAAAGTTTAATCTAAGTTGTATTAGCACGACATATCACAAATCATTAATATTATTATTCATGTTATGGAAATGTGACTTCACGAGTTTAAACAAAATTTTGTTTTCTATCTCGCTCCATCAATATGACAACAGGATACCGACATAACTTGAAGGAAATAAGAACGCCCTGAAGAAGTTCTGTTGTACAGAACGAAACGCGTCAGCTGGCTGTGGTACATAAACTTAAGGAAAATAAAAGAATTTGAATATACACCAAGATTCAGCGCTTCAATAAGGACTCTAAGTGATATGATTTGATTTGACTTATTGTGCAAGTGGTGCTGTGCCAAACTTTGGAATATTCCCCACTACTCTGTACTACTTACTCTCTACTACTCCACTACTCTTTAATACTCACTCTCTACTACTCATTCTCTACTACTCTACTACTCTCTACTACTCTCTCTCTACTACTCACTCCCTACTACTCACTATCTACTACTCTCTACTACTCACTCTCTACTACTCTCTACTCTCTACTACTCACTCTCTACTACTCTCTCTCTACTACTCACTCTTTACTACTCACTATCTACTACTCTCTACTACTCACTCTCTACTTCTCTCTCTCTACTACTCTCTACTACTCACTCTCTACTACTCTCTCTCTACTACTCACTCTCTACTACTCACTCTCTACTACTCTCTACTACTCACTCTCTACTACTCTCTCTCTACTACTCTCTACTACTCAGTCTACTACTCAATCTCTACTACTCTCTACTATTCTCTCTCTCTCTGCTACTCACTCTCTACTACTCTCTACTACTCACTCTTTACTACTCTCTACTACTCACTCTCTACTGCTCTCTACTACTCACTCTACTACTTACTCTCTACTACTCACTCTCTACTACTCTCTACTTCTCACTCTACTATTCACTCTACTACTCTCTACTACTCACTCTCTACTCTATTACTCACTATCTTCGCTCTACCTCTCTACCTCTCGCTACTTATTTCTCTACTAGTCTCTACCTCTCTACCTCTACCTCTACCTCTCTACCTCTACACCTCTACCTCTCTACCTCTCTCTACACGCACACATATACACATATATATATGCATATATAAACATATATAATCTGCATGTCTATATAAATACAAATATAAATGCATGCATACATATACATATATGCATACATATGCATGTTATTTACATGAAAGTTTTAAAAACACTAATAAAAGCAAAGCTAAAAAGCCACCTCATTACAAACAGAATGGCTTTAACTTAAACGAGGGCGAGATCTATTGCATTTTCAATGCTTGTTTACTTTGGTTCCATCAAGAAGTCATTCAGATGTGTCACACATTTGCCATAAATTCTGAATGTTAGCACTCTAGTTGCTCATTAGATCACTGTAGTAAAGCTGCTGCTCACCAGGGAAGTCTGATGCTAATCATACTTTCTATGGCAAAATGAACCCCCTCATTTTGTTCCTTTTTAAATTAAATGTTTTCACACTTACCACTTCATTCCAATCAAGATGGCTTCAGGTGTGCCATACCTTTGTTATAAGTAGGACTGTTAGCGCTCTAGTTGTTCTTTAGAACACTCTAGGAGCCTGCAGTAGAACACAAAGGAATCAACTGACAGTCTTTGTCCTTGTTGGATGTACATGTTTTACTGAGAATGTCAGACTTCATTCTCACGTGACTGAGAAAGATAATGTGAATTTACAGAAAATATGTTTTCAGTTTAGCTTATAGATCCCCTTCCAAACCACTGTGGGAAAAGCATGAGATAATAGTTTTCTTTCAAACATGATTCATGATATCCCAGCAGAAGGCTTTTTCACATGGTAAAATCACCTTAGAACACACCACAATTCCTAAAATGAGTATGGTACCATCAACAAATGATTTATAATGTAACTAAAGTCCTAAACCCCTCTATTAACTACAATGCTTTTTAATGAGGTGCTATCATGTATATTGGTCCCAAGATGGCTGCCAACACTTCTTGGATGAAGTGCTGACAGCCAATCAGATCTCACGATGAGATGTGTGGTTAGGCTCCGCCCATATATATATATGTTTTTGAAGTTAATTTTCATAAAAACCACTGGAGCAAATTTCACCAAATATTGCAAAGGCACTTCTGTGTACCAGTCCCTACAATTTTGCCAAGTTTGGTGTAATTCCGTTCAGCGGTTCGGGCTGTAGCCTTGTCAGAACGTCCTATGGAAACTAACATGGGGAAAACATGTTTTGGGACCCCCCTTTTTTCTCAGCCCCCACTTCACGAATCTCCCCGAAACTTTCAGGGAAGAATCGCAGCGGAGCTGGCCACAATTTTGGAAAATTACACGCAAATTCCTCAACCGGCGCCAAAGTTATTCCCAATAGAATGTTGCAGATTTCCTATGGTAGCTAGGTCCTAACTATATGTTATGTTATAGGGGGTGCTTCTATAGCACACAGCTACTCCGAGGAGTGTCCCGGCGCTGACGGAGCCTCACAGGTCCAGAGTGGAAAAAGACGGGACGAATGAAGGGGGCATAGCTCAGCAGGGCGGTGTTATTGCAGGAAAAGCAAGGTCTTCAGGTCTTTCCTGAAAGCCAACAGATTGGGGTTGGATCTGAGAGAGAGTGGAAGATCGTTTCACAGCTGAGGGGCGAGATGTTTGAAAGAGCGCCCCCCACAGCGGGCGCGACGGATCATGGGAGTGACTGCCTTGGCCTGGGTTGAAGAGCGCAAGGATCTGGATGGTGAGTAAAAAATGATCCATTTCTGAAGATAACGGGCACCTGTGCCATGCAGAGCTTTAAACGCAATGGTCAGGGCCTTGAAATTGATCCGCTTCTTCATGGGTAGCCAGTGAAGAGTTCCTAAGAAGCTCACTGGCCCTTGCTCTCCGGGAGAGGCCGAAGATGGCGCGGGCCGCCGAGTTCTGCACCACCTGAAGACGTGAAAGGAGATAGTCTGGCAGTCCAAGGTAAAGGATGTTGGAGTAGTCCAGCCTTGATCCAATGAAGGCCTGGACAGTGGTCTTTCTGTGTTCCAAGGATAGAAGCGGCAGGAACTTTCTCAGCATCTTCAGGATGGCGAAACATTTGCCGGCTAGGCCCGACACCTGAGCCCTAAGGGAGAGACAGTTATCGACCTGAATGCCCAGGTTTTTTGCAGCCCCAGAGTCACCAGTGGGAGGGAACATGGCAGCCGGCCACCACTCCTGCCATTTGGGGTCAGCGGGGCATCCGAAGAAAAGCACCTCGGATTTGTCGGAGTTACACTTGAGGCTGTGCTGACTAACCCAGTCGAACACAGCCCCAAGGCAGCCCCGAATGGATGCCCCGTCGAAGTCATGACCCCTGTCACAAGTAAACAGGAGTTGAGTGTCAGTATCGCCAGTAGGTAATATATATATATATGTATTACATTTTTTTATTTATTTTTATTTATATTAATTATTTATTAATTTTAATGTTATTTAAGTATTTTAAGTAAGTTTAAGTTAGTTATATTTATTATTTCATCAATTTAAAATTACTTTTAACTATTTAAAAAATTCGATATTTTGACTATCTATATTTTTGTAGGTCGGTATTTTTGATTCGATATTTTTGTACTTACCTGTTTAAAGATCGGAAGTCGATATTTTGGCATTCTATATTTTTTACTTGATATTTTTGTAGGTCTATATTTTTGCCATCGATATTGTTTCAGTGATCCGAGGTTTGCTATATCAGAAGGCCGGGGGGAGACCTTGAGGAAGGCGGGTCTAAAGAGGAGGACGCAAATGACTGGAGCAAAGAATGGTGGATGCAGCCAGCCTTCACTCAGAAGCCTGCCACAACTCTGGAGAGTTGTGGCTCTGCAGGTAAGTGATGCCGAAAAGGCCTAAAAGCAGCAACCGAAGATTTAATTTATCTATTTGTTTTGTCTTTCTTTAAGGGGTCACAATCACAAGGCCCCTCAGGGATCACTTTGGGGCCTCAGGCAATTTGTCAAAAAGGGAAAAGGACACCCCTACTCACGAATTCTGTTTGGTGGAAATGTTTTCTTTCTTTGAAGACGCCGCCTAAGTTCTGCATTTGCACAAAGCCTGGACAGGGAGAGATCCTGGAGGGGGAGGGGCAGGGGGGTTGAAGAAAAAGGAAACCCAGTCCGCCCAAACTTGGGAACATATCTCAGTGATACACCCATTATAACTGGGCTGTATATCTCCTTATTTGTTCAATTTCTTTTTATGCTTGGTATCCCACGGGTGATTGGTGATGGTATAAAGGAGACCCAAAACCTTACACTAGCTGCTAAAAAGGGAAGCATGGGGGTTACAACCACCCAGTTACTGTGCTGCATAAGTCCTCATTTTACTTACTACAATCTTCTCCTGTTTTTTTGAAGGTGCTGGCGTCGACCATCTCACAAGATCTAGAAGCAAAGAAAGGTCTTAGTATCCATATAACAGCTACCCTAGGAATCGACTATCCGACTAACTGTTCATGACCTAGCTGATACTGTATCACAATTTCATATACTTTACTTCAAACCCTTTAATAAAGCCACGATATGAAAAACAGAGAAACCACCTATCCCTCACACCTGTCTAAACAGAATTGCACTTCACTGTCAGGGTTGAGGGCAATACAAAATGTTGCTAAAGCTTTTATCTTTCCTTTCTTTTGCCTTTTCTATATTAGAGTCACCCATGTGTGTTTAAACTGTCTTCAGCCTACATTAATTCAAAGCAATAGTTCATTTTCTTTGTAACAATAAAAATCATATTTCCTGTCATACACATTCATGCTCCGGGACGCAAGGCTACCTGTAGCCAAAATGTGGAAATCACCAGATCCTCAATAGCTGCAATTATGGTGGACTAAGATTTGCCAACAAAATGCAATGGAATAATGGCTTTTCCATTGTAAACTCTTAAGTACAAACAAACATGGGCTCCTTTTTGGATCTTTGTTAATAAAGAGATTAACAGACCGAGTTTAGAGTGTTATCAATTCCAAATTGTTCATCAATAAGGCAAGCTCAGAGAAGACCACTCTACTCTGTGGAATTCTCGACTTAAGCTGATGTTGTCACTATTTCAAAAATGCTTTTAATATTACACTATTTTCTGATTCTTTTGAAGCTGTGAGCTGGAAGTCAACTAGCAACTGTCCCAAGGGGTTGTACTGTGACTGCTGAAAGCAGTTTTATCCACTCAATTGTAGGGTAAGCAAATTGGCATTTTTGCCTCCAAGTTATCTCTCCTATTTTTTTTAAATTTGTAACATTAATACTGTGTTTCCTATCCAATAAATAAAGTTGTTTAAAAAAATTAAGAGGGAGGAGAAGTGCTAGGCCAGCAGATTTACAAGTGCTCAAGATCTTTGCCCTCAGGTCAGGTCTGACGAAACCATCCCATTCACAGGTCCCCATTTTCATGACTCTTTGACTGAGGCTGCCAGATGGAATTGGTGAATGGGAACAATAATACAGAGCAGAGTGGAATCTATCAAATAGCGTCAGCATTCTTGCTCTATTCCTTGTAATCCCTGGACCTTCGCAACTCACTGTGAGCCATGGTACAGGACTCATCTGTAAACCTCAAGTGACAGACATGAGCAGTACTCTACACATAGTATGTCTATATTAACAGCTAGGCCTTTGCCTTGGTTCCCATGACCTGCACCTTAATGGATAACTGACATTGGTGGAATAAGGAGGGATCCAGCAGATCCAAGATCCAAGATAAAGATCTAAGATAAAGAAGCTATTATTGAGATGGACCAGGAATCCATCTGGTCCCAGTGGAATGAGCTGAATTTGTCCCTGTGTAATTTGGCAACACCACGACACAATTCAGCAGCACCCGCATGTTACCTGTTTTTTGTTTTGGAGCAGCAACATGTAGGTGGTGAAGGAACTTTTTTATTATAGATTCCAGCGAAGACTGAATTTCATGGGTCATCAGCCCCCTTATTTTCGAGTATAAACAGATGGGCTTATTTACAAGCACCTTACGCCACCGGTGCGTCACTTTTAAAATGGAAAAAAGTGACGCACCAGTGGTGCAAGGGGCTTGTAAATAAGCCCCAGGGCTGGGAGATATATGGAGCCTAACACCTAGACACCAATACAATGGGAAATATCATTTACAATGTGGTGTTTACACCGCACGACCTTTACCATGCAGCCATTACAACGCAAGTCATTACTACGACTTGCGCTGGATGGCGCTCTTGGTTAAGGAATAGTTTGAATTTCTATTCCAACACCTTCCCTACTGTTACGTGGGCTGGAGTTGGAATAGAAAATAAAATTAATCCTCAATCCAGCGCCCTCCAACGCAAGTCATTGTAACGACTTGCGTTGTGAAAACCGTGTTGTAAAGTACCGCGATCAAAAAGATCGCGTTGTACTGACATACATCCAATACAATGGAGCAAAACACAGCTTGTTATCACTTCACAAGTGCTTAAGAGAAATAAGAACATTGTAATGTTGAGAGCTCCAATGAAGACAATGGAGTAGCTCCAGACTTATAGTGGCTGGTGTAAGATCGGAGCTCCAACATTCCAATGTTTGCCTTCATGTTTCTCCCTTTTTATTTTAGAACATTCTACCCTCAGTGGGTGGAATGTGCTAATAACATTTTAGCCTTTCTGCCTCTGGCTCTACAGGTTGTAAAGGCCCTCTCCTTCGTTATAGGTCTCGTATTCAGGGCCTTTAACAACCAGCATAGCCCTCAGTAGAGGGTTATAAGGCTATACTATGATTTGGAGGCAAGATTTTCAATTTGCTCAATTCCTGTATATATGAGATATGCTTCACTGTAAGAATGTCAGATGTATTGGTCTCTACGAACATTCACATGAAAAACAATTAAAATAGTACCTATTTTTTCTAATTTAATTCTTTATCGCACTATCACTCAATCAATCAGTTGATTTGCATAGCGGAGCCAATCACCAAAGAGGGTATCCAGGCACTACTAATCCCAATGTAGAGTGTCAGAGTGATTTACATCACATGCACATATTATATATTGGTAATAAGTCATACAAGTGTGCAAATCGATGTACAGGATGCTATATAAGACATCAAGGGTTTCAACGTGTAGGAATCGCACGTTATCTTTACAGATGGGATTATATGCTAAGAGTGCATGGTAGGGAGAAACACAAAGTCAGGATTTAAAACGTAAGGCAGTGCTTGTGGTTGTCTGTACTCATAAAAGGAACTCTGTAGCAAAAGCATTAAGGGCCAGATGTAGGTCGGTCGGTAACGGCCGAAAATGGGTATTTTCGGCCGTTACCGACCGGTATGTATGAATTGGTATGTAGGGGCATATTTTTACAGAATCGGTAAATTTACCGATTCGGTAAATTTACCGATTCTGTAAAATACCGAATCTGTATTTTTTACCGATTCGGTATATCCAAATGTAGGTGGCACTCCTGAGAGTCCGTCTTTTGAAACACGGCGACCGGGAACACACAGAGGAGGGATACCGCAACTTCGTTCGCAATCCACAGAGGGATCGAACCGTAACTGATTTCTGGAAACCTTCATTTTGGATCCCCTCCCGGTAGGGTCTGGTACGCACACGTATCCAGTATTCCCTTGCGTGCATTCACCATACTTGGTTGGAACTTACTAATACTGAAGACTAATTAATTGCTCTAAATCCAGAGCGGAAAATTACTACCTATCTCTGAGGTTTATTATCCTCATATACCGAACTGTCCACCAGAAACGTCAATTAAATCCGACCTACTGACCAGTGGGTCTCTCCACTAGCCCTGAAGAGTCGTGTTGACTCAACTCTAACACGACGAAACACGTGTCGGCTGAATGTGGATTTAATAAACAACCTTCCTGAAGGACAAGACATAAAGACACACGGATTTGCTGTTGCTTATTACTGAACTGTTACCTACCTTGTTTAGACATTCTGTCTTTGATTATACTAAATTGTGGTTGCGAGAGCTTTGCCTTTTTATGCACTCCTGAGCGTGCCACAGGCCTTACAGATTCAGTATTTTACCACACAATCCAATTGTGTGGTAAAATACCGAATCCAGGTGTGCATGCACACCCTAGCCATGTGACAGACAGACATGCCCTTAGGGCATGTCTGTGTGCCACATGGCTCACATGCCCGTCTTTGGGGTGCTAGAGGGTGTCAAAGTGACACCCCCTGCACCCTTGCTAAAATCGGTATTTACCGATTCTGTAATTACAGAATCGGTATTGCCCATTGATTCCTATGGGCTTCAAGGCCCATAGGAATCAATGGGCAATACCGATTCGGTATTTAAAGAATCGGTAAATACCGAATCTTAAAGATTCGGTATTTACAGATTCTGTAATACCTACATCTCCCCCCTTCATATTTACCGACTCTTAAATACCGAATCGGTAAAATTCGGTATTTAAGAGTCGGTAAATATGAATTACCTACATCTGGCCCTAAGTCACAAAACTGCACAAAATTAAATTCTGTCATCTACATGTTATACAATGTGCTTTGCAGGAGATACTTGAACCCTGAATGCTATTTCATGATTTCTCCAGCAACTCCATTAACCATCAGAGTTATCTTACCATTATTATAATTCCCTTTGATTTACTGAACACACAAAGCGCACAAAATACTTGCGTTCAGGGTGCGAGTCGAGTGTTTCACGCAGATAGATGGTGTCTCCCCACTGTTTTCACCATCTGCACTGCCAAGAAGTTGAACCCCAAAGAAATACACTGAACTTGTCCCATTGTCATTTTAAGACTATAGAACACCATCAGCAGCGGCTGCACGATGTCTGCTTTCATTCAGAGCAGTAACATGCATGTTGGGAGGAGACTTATCAGATTTCAGCTGGGCCCATTACAAAAGCTGAAGCTAAAGGGCCATCACTCTCTGGGTTTCCTGCTGCATGCCCGCATTTCCTGGACTACTGCATCCAGCATCTCCTGCTCGCGGACGCGCTACAAAAACGGGACGCCGGCCCACGGCACCTGGTACCCGCCTTCACTCGCTGGGTCTCCAGCTGCACACCTCCATTACCTGCACTACAGCATTGAGCATCTCCTGCACGCAGACGTGCTACAAAAATGGGATGCCATCCCGCGGCACCTGGTAGCCGCCTTCACTCTCTGGGTCTTCTGCTACACGCCCACATTTCCTGTACTACAGCATCCAGCATCTCCGGCGTGCGGACGCGCTACAAAAACGGGACTCCGGCCCGCAGTGTGGGGCCAAGGGTGAGCAAATCCACGCCCGTCGGAGCCCAAAGGAGACTGGGCTGGGCATCAAATCGGACCCAGGATATAAGGTACCCTTTACCTCCCTGTATTGGCTGTTTCATTTCATACAAGCTGATTTGGGCCATTCCTCCTGTGCTCAAGCTAACGGACATCCAGAGGCTCAATTTACATCTCCTTCAGTCAGAAGGGATAAGGATTACCAAGCACCACATGGCCCAGGCGATTTAAAAGCAGGTTCCTGTTCTGCTGGTATTCAAGGACCACATGTAGCATCGGAGGCAAAACATTCACATCAAGTCCTCCATCTCCCACCATCCTCCTCACCACTTGTATTGGTCCTGGCTAATGTTCCTCCTCTGCGGGCCCAATAGCACAAAACAACCACCCAGCTAATGGACAAATGCCTACACTGGCTATCAGCTCATCTCTTTGACTGGGGTACAGGGAGCTATCAGTTAGCAAACCAGATTATTATGGCAAGGAGAGTTGGGTGGGTTGGTAACTCCACTAAGACTATTGCAGGGGACTATGTGGTGATACATTTTAATAACCCATTTTTTGGCAGTGCACTTTTTGACAATTTTCACAGAACACCTTCTAGAAGCACCCATATCACCCTTCTTGGTCTGGAGTTCTTCTACAAGCAGGGTCCCCAGCTAGACCTCATTAAGAGGGGGGACAAGGGCCAATTATGCATATACCACCCCTCCTTACTTATGCGACCACCACCCCGAGGACTGGGGTACACAATAGATTTACTCCCCTCTCTGGCTTGGAAGCTTGTAATTGACCATCAAAAATCACTTCCTCTCGAGTTATGACACAAGTCAATTCTGCTTCTCGACCCCAGGTGCCCTTAACGTTTCTACAATCTCCGCCATCAATTGTCAACAAGAATAATAGTATGGCTTCATGGAATGTGGCAGGGATTGCAGCCAAGGTTGGAAACTTGGAGTGGCAGAGTTATTGGTCAAAGATGGACATTATCTGCCTCCAAGAAACATGGGCGAAGGACCCTGTATTCTTTGCAGGATACCATACATTCCATACCCCTGCGATTCCCTCAGTGTCAAGCAGGGCCAAAGGGGGTCTATTAACCTTAGTTTCTAACACTTTACCCCTTCAAGTAAAACAGGTAGGTGCCCAGAATAATAATTTCCAAATCTTCAAATTGGAGCACAAAAAGGTTGACCCTTGGCTTTTATTCAATTTGTACAACAACGAATGTGGGGGTAATATGAAATTTGTGGCAGAGGATTTAAATAAGGAGCTAGGCTCACTCGACATGTTTGCACAGGGGCTCATTTATTTTAATATGGATTGGGGAATTCAATACACATTTGTGTAAGCATAATGAGGTGAGGGTGTGCGGGTTGGATGACCCCCAGGGTAACCCCCTCCTTCATTTCACCCATAGTGAAAATGGCGAGACACTTGATAGCTTAATTTTTTCGAGGTCCCTGAGCATAAATAATAGCTCGAAGACAGGCCGGGTAGAGAAAACATCCAGGAGGAACAACAGTGAGACCACAATAGATTTTGTTTTAGTTTCCACAGCAGCCCAAGACAGAGTGAGTCACTCAGCTAACCTGTTTACATCATATAGTGATCATGCAATTCTATATACTTACATGACAATTCCCCAAAAAACAGAAAGATCCCAACAGGTAGTGTATGATATTGCACTAGCCAGAAAAAATGGATACCAGTTAAAGTGGGCACAGGTCCTGAAGCAGAACTTGGCCACCGCATTATTAACCCAAGTAAGGATAATATTTTACACTGTCTGGGTGAAGAGTTGTCTCCTCCTTTGCAAGTCACTCAATTCATAACCCTCCTATCGGAATTAAAAGTTGCACTCACGCGACATAAGCCAGCAACTGATCACCAACAGAGCCCCTGGTTTGATACACTGTGCTCCTTAGCAAAGAGACGTCTTGTTACTGCCCTAAAATCCCAACCTAGAGATGTGGCCTTGGTTAAAACACTTAAATATGAGTATAAACAAGCCAGAAACAAACGTGTAAAAGATATAAGGGAGAAAGCTTGGGAGGATCTTGAAGAAGCCGCCATTTCTGTAAATAGTAGGGAGTTCTGGAAAGTTATAAATGCCCCTTATTTTAAAATTATAAAATACCCATATTTGGACACACATGTAGAGGAAGAGGCATGGATAGAGCACTTTAAAGGCATCTTTGGGCGAAAATCCGCCACGGAGCCACCTCTTTCCGCTTTATTGTCCCTTCCACCAAGACCGCTGACATTTATGATACACAAAGTCAGAATAGGGCTAGAAGCTTGCACACCGGGAAAGGCCCCGGGACCCGACGGGATCCCAATCGATCTGTTCCAGGACAACAGTGATATCTGGGTCCCCCTACTAACAAATGTCTTCAGTAGCATGGTGGTAGAGGTGCCCCCTCATCCTGGAAGCATAGCATCATAGTCCCGATCTTCAAGAAGGGTGATAGGGGTTGCCCAAAAAACTATTGACCAATCTCCCTTCTTGATACAACAGCTAAATTAATGGGCCGGCTGCTACTAGCCAGGCTGGAGGATTGGGCACTGGAACTGAATATTTTAATAGAAGCACAATATTGGTTTCAGAAGGGAAGGGGACGGTGGACCAATGTCTCAACCTCTCGCTCTGCATAGATAAATATGCAAAGGTGGTAAGCTATACTTGGCCTTTATGGATTTGTCAGCCGCCGTCGACTACGTATCCCATCAGAAGCTATGGCCAATCATGGAGGAAATGGGTATAGATCCCCAGGTCACCTGTTTTATGCGCCAGATGTACACAAACGCTACCACCTGTGTGAGGTATGGAGTTAATGGGGAGTGCATGCGCCAGTTCAAAATCGAGAAAGGGGTCAGGCAGGGCTGTGTCCTCGCCCCGTTTTTGTTTTCCATCTATACTAACGGGGTTTAGGTAGCCCTGTCCGGCTCAACCCCAGACGTACCTATATTTGACTGCCAATATTGGCCTATGCCGATGACGCAGTCTTAATTGCTAGAACGGGAGTAGCCCTCCAGAGCCTCATTACAGCTTACGCCTCATTAATGACCTCCTAGACCTCCGAGTCCAGAAGCCTTCAATCAATAAAAGGTTTCACTAAGAAGCTAGGAGCGTGGGTACAATAAATAAATTATACAAAGCTAAAACAAAGGCGTCCGTAACCTACGGGTTGCTGGCATTTGGGGGATGGCCCAGATTGAACAACTGCAAAAAAAGGAAGACATATTTTTCAAGTCCAGGGCCTCATTACCATCCTCAGCCTCCAACTATATTTTACATCTGGAATTAGGGCCCCCCTACCTGTCTGACTCAATCAGAATGGACAGATCCTGCTGTGGCACTCCATCTGGTGAAGTTTAACGGTCAACTTAACCCAACGAATAATCGGGGATTATATGAGGCTGGATGGGTGCAGCAGGATCGGATAGCTCCGATATGTGGAAGCACAACTCTCCACTATCGGGCAGGTAGATCTTTATAGAGATCCCACTAATTGCAGAAAGGACCCTAAACAGAAAATAATCGAGCTATTCATACAGAAGGCTAGTTTTGCTCGTAAGGAAAAGAACGAGCAGTTGAAATCATTTAGAGCCTATGCCCTCATTCCGTCTAGCCCAGGGGAAGCTTATTCTTACCTTTCATGTTTTACACTAGCCCACCATATATTTATTTTTTTACGCTTTCGCTTGAACTTCATTTCATTGATGCTTTGGTTTCCAGAGAGGAAGATCAAGCACACTGATTTAAGTATTTGCCCCTGTGACAATGCCTCTTCTCAGACGGATTTACATTTGGTACTTTTCTGCAAATTTTATCAAAGCGAAAGAGAAGCGTTTATTCTCCCTATTTTAAGATGCTATAATTTTAAACAATGTAGGGTGGCTTTGTACTTTTTAAAATCCCTACCTAACCTGTATGTATGTTTTTCGGTCGCATCATTCTTGTGGGCATGCATATGGAAAAGAAATTTGCTGGGTTCATTATCTTAATGTTCTACAAGGAACACCTAATTTTAAAAATGATTTTAAATTGTTTTCCATGGTTTTTTAGGAGATCAGTGTGTCATGATGAAATTGTGCTTTTATGATCTATTTGTAAACAGATCGAATAAAGATTTTTAAAAAAAAAAGACATATCCGTGAGGTCTTAAGGTCTGATACCACTTCTTGTGATATCACTTTCTATGAGGTCTTCGGTTGTGATGCCACTTCCTGTAATGTCACATCCTGTGAAACCATTGTCTATGCCATGTGTCGTGATGTCACTTGCATACTGCCTAACTTGGTTAGTCCCCCCCTTCTTTTTTTCTTCTTTTTTATGCCCTGCTAATCTTTCAATATTTTGTATGCACTATTTTGTCCGTGATATTCGTATCCCTCGATAATCCTTCTTCAATATTCAGGATGTACACCGCATACAGGAGATACGGCTGGCATTTTGTTGTATTGACTAGCAAATAGGGACAGCTGTGGCACAATACCTATAGGGTATTATTTGTGATACCCGAAGCACATCATGGCGTTGACTGACAAATGATGGGGATAACTGTGTAATAATATGGGGCATTTGGGAACACGATGACCATAACTACCATATAAACAACTATTACTGCATATTTTCTAATATTTAAATATCTGAATTCTACGCAGCCACCTAATCTATTCCAAGCAATCAGTGTACTGTACTCAATAATTGATGCACGCCTTCGGGATAACAGAACTGTTTTCATGTACATATATTCATCTAATTATTTCCGTACATGTTAAATAGTTCAATGTTCCTTCTATGACCGTGTTTCACTTCTTTCCATGTGTTACTTCAAATTTACAGTCTGTACTACCCTACCTCTATTTCGTTTATTCCTTGGGGCCTGCATATAACTTTAAAGAAACATTTCTAAACATCACAGACCGACTTAGTTTAGTGCAAGATTTACTGATCCTGGGCTCCCACACTTACCAAAGATTCTGCAAGCCCCCCCCTCCGACCCCCATCCCCCCACCAAGATCCTTTCCTTCCCAACCGTTATATAGGATCTACTTTGCTCTTCAAATCTCTTTATGCCCTGATGATGACCCTGTAAATACCACTCAGAGTTCAAACACCGTCGGCACTAAGGGGCATAAAGATATCTGTCAGGGTCTTAAACGTCTTGGGAGCAGAGTGATGGTATGTCCCAATGCCTACCTAAGAACCTTCCCAATCTCCAAAGATAACTAGAGGCTCGAAATGCTCTAAGAGGAGGTAGGGGCTGGGATAGACAAGAAGAGACAGCCTCGTCCTGGTCTTCTATGATTCTCTTCCTTTACTTCTGAGTAGCAGCATTATCATCCAGTTGAGTAACTGTAATAAACAATGGGTAGCCTAATATGCATTATTCTTACTAGTAGGAAACATAATTACATATAACCAACAATACTGTCTGTTGTTATTCTTTTGTTTTGCATACCCATCAGGACTAAGGTTTTTGCTTCTCTTCTAGTTTCTTTCTCTTAATGATGAAGTTTTCTTTTATAGTCTATTTGTATTTCATCATCATAGTACTCGCTTTAAGAGTTTTCTTTTCCTTCAATTTATAATTTCATATTTACACTACATGAACATTTACATAACTATAAATTAGCGATGAGCAATTATGTTTGAACTTTTTCCCATATAGGGATACTTGCATGACAGAAGAATCTTCATGGGAAAGCGACTAATGCTTTGCCAGCTGCCACAATGTTGACTTGGTAAGTATTTGAGAGAATTTCTCATTATTGTAGGCGTTCTTCCATGTGGAAGTCATGGAAGTCTTGGAGAACAAATGCTCTGAAGTTTCGGTCTTGTTATGGGGACTGAGTGCACCTTGAAAATTATCTAAGAGAAGCGACAACCTCTAACCTCCTGTGAATGGACTCCGAGACTTGAGTTGCACATAAGCAAATACGAGTCACGGAAATCATGGATGATTTATTCACAGTATCAGAAAAGGGTCTTACGAGCTTCTAAACAAAACTTTTCATGCCAAGTAACGCAATGATGCCAATCCTTTGCATTTGGGCTCCGAGACTAAAGGCGCAAATCCGTGTTGACGAGTCTCGGAAATCCTGTCTAGTAAACTGAGCTCATGCACTGCTAGAACATTACCCAACTATACTGATGATATACAGGTGCTCTAGCTACGGCGAGAGAATTACAAAAACCTTACTAATCCTGCAGTAATTACGCACCTAACACCTATAGGTCTAGTCAGGGACAAGAAGTTGGAAAAATGCTCATTTTAGAACATGGCACGCACTTAAGATTCTTTCACTTCAGAACTCTAGAAAATTCTAAGAATATAGTTACCTGCAGCCGCCATCTTGAGATTCCTTGTATGTAACACTGAATCCCATCTTAAGGTAGTAGCACAGGCTACTTGATGACATTTTCTGTGGTGTGATCTGTGGATCCTGAGAGTATCTCTCAGCAAGGGTGGGCCTTCAAGTTGCGTTTTGGTAGGGTATTTTTTATAAAAGGCTCAAATTTATCTAGGAACATGTGCATCTGTATACAATTCCCAAGACCTCTCTTCAGGACCGACGCCTTTCCAATCCATTTTTCTTTTTAAATCAACTATCTTTTTCACTTCAAATTCCAAACTTGCTTTCACTTCCAATAGTTTGGTTGGTAGTCTTTTTCTCAGATTTTGAGCTAACTTCTTAAGAAGTGACACATGAAAAACTGGGTGTATTTTTAGTTTCTGGGTTATCATCAAATGAAAGGTCACTGAATTGATTATTTTCTCTATGGAATATGCACCCACAAATATTGGTTGACATTTCTGGCTGCCTTTCAGTCTGAGATGTTTAGAGCTCAACCAACTCTAACCTGAAGATCTGGCCTGATTTTCCTTCTCTTCTCTGCGTGGAATTCATAACGTTCTTTGGCTAGTGTTAAGTTCTCTGCAGCTGACTCATGTACTGTGGTTAAGTGTTGGACTAGGTCTCCCACCACTGGCACTGTGATTTCTTTGGAGCTAACTAAGGAGTTCAGGTGTCTTCCATAATAGAGAAAAAACAGTGATTAGCCAGTGGTGGATGTCTCTGTTCTCTGTCAGGTCACCAGAATTGACACTTAATCAAATCTTCAGTTTTATGTATCCCTTCATGCCCAGCGAATGGACTGTTGTAACATTCGTATAAAACGTTTTCCTGTAGATCTCGAGTTGGTATGCTCAAAACTCAATCACAATATTGTAACTGGTTCCAAATCTCTCTATTATATTATCCCTTAACATATTCCCAATCTTCTGCTGAAGTCATCTTTTTTTTCATCATTTCTTGCAGACTTCTAGTAGAAATAGCCTCTACAATCTGAGATACTGGAATGATTCTTTGTATCTCGATTGAGTGCCATGGTGTTTTCCATATTAATTCAGGACAAGGCATCAGCTTTTCCGTTTTAATTCCTGGATGATAAGTGATCACAAAAGTCATAATCTACAAACTACAAAGACCAATGTAATTGCCTTGGAGTGAGTGCTCCTGTGAATTTCAAGAATTATACGTTTTTATGATCCGTAAATACGATAACTGTGTGCCTTGCTTCCATCAAGTAGCATCTCCATTCTTTGAACGCATCTTTGATTGCCAACAGTTCCTTCTCTATATTGGAGTAAATCATCTCTGCTGGGTTCAATTTGTGTGAACAATAGGCCAATGGATGAAGCTGACCTGTCTTTTTGTGTGTCTGAGACAGCACTCCACCATGGCTTGATCCGTTTCCACATAGAAGAGTTCTGAGGGATCTTGATGGATCAAGATTGGTGCTGTCATGAATTCCTTCTTCAATGACATAAAGGCTTCTTCCGCTTTTAGTGACCATTTGAAAGGAACTCCCTTTTTAAAACAATTGGGGAGTGGAATTATTTTTGGGGAAAAGTTATTGATAAATCTTATTTCGTAAGTGCCACTTGGATCATGCCTATCTGTATTGGTTCTACCCCCTAGTGATTATCTGGAACCTCAGAATTTTCTGTTCTGATACGATCAAACCTTGGGATTTTTGGGTGAAAATCTTTTTTCTCTTTCCTTTCGGTTTGTCTGTAGTCTATTTCTAAGGTCACATAAATCAATGCAGAGATTTTGGCTGGTGGATTAAGGATTTGGGCCAAGGCATCCTTTAGCTTACCTTTAAGATCCCTATGAAATGGAGCTGCTCTTTTACCTTCTTGGCATTTTGTCTCCACAATTAATTTATTGAATTGTGCCCAATAGGCCACAAGATCCTTATTGCCTTGTCTTAGCTCCAATAGCTAATTATCAGTAGCTTGTGAGATCTTCCTTCTGTCAAAAATTCTGAGGAACTTTTTTTTAACTCCTCAAAATTATAAAGAATAGGATCACCTCTGGAAACCAAGGGCATAGACCAGATTGCAGCATCCCCACTAAGGTATGACAAAAGAAAAGCCACCCGAGATTGTGCATCAGGGAAAATCAAAGATCGGCATATGAAATGAAGGGCACATTGAATTAGAAATCTTTGGGCCTTCGGAGGGTCACCACTAAAGCCCTCCAAAGGGCTAAAGGAATCACTGGGGTTGATGAGTGCATTACCTGAGTATGACTCTAGATGCTGGGTTTTATGTGGAAACAGGAGTTGAAGAGGCAAGACTCATTTCAGCTATGATTTCACCTATCTTGGCTGTTAACTCTGACGTTTCTCTTATAGAAACTATGATGTCTTGTTGGAAATTTCTCTCACCACGACTAACACTTTTTGTATTACTTCTAAAACCTCTACCAATTTTTTTATATCAAAACCACTTCATGCCATTCTGCTCAGGAGAGTAGACAATGCAGTGGCACAGCAAGAGGGAGTGGGGTGTGGTCTGCCACAGGTAGCACAAGATTTAGTGGAGGCAGCCTCCACCTCTAACATGCGTTTACTGCCCCCCCAGCAACCATTCCCCCATTACATGTGTTTACCGCAGGGCAGCATAAGCAGGAATCGCAATGGGTGGCAAAGTGGCTAGCTACGCTATTGAGACAATGATAGGTTCAGGGGAGGGATCACCCAAAACTATGGGGCCGATTAGGATGGCGGACGGACTTGCGTCCGTCCGCCACCCCTGAGTAGGAGTGACCGTCCGCATGGGCAGCGGCGGTCCCTCCATGGCAATTAGGATGTGACCGCCAGGGTGGCGGTCACATCCTCTATTTTTAACATTGCGGCGGGTGCAGCTTCAAGCTGCACCCGCCGCAATGTTAAAAATGCATGTGTTGCATTTACATGCACAAAGCGGCAGGCACCGCACGGTGCCTGCTGCTTTGTGTACGCAAATGCAGGGGGGTACCATAGGTACCCCCCATGTGCACCCCCCACCCCCCATTCACCCAGGGGGCCCGCAACGGGCCCCCAAAGTGAATGTCCGTATGCTTTTCCATGGCGGAAAAGCCGCCGTGGAAAAGCATACTTACACCAACATCATAATATGGCGGACGGTGTCTCATAGACACCGCCTGCCATGTTATAGCTTTTCCGCCGCGGTCGGAAGCCGACCGCGGCGGAAAAGCGGCGGACGGAATTCCAGACCCACCAGCCATCCTAATTTGGCGGTGGGTCTTTGGAGTCTCCGCCGCGGTTTTTCCGCATCCTCCAGGCCGGCGGACACTTCCGCCGGCCCGGAGGATGCGGAAAAACCGCCATCCTAATCGGCCCCTATATGTGATCCAGCACATTAACTTTAGGTTTACAAACAGTAAAGAAAAACAGTTAATCAGTCAAAGAAAAGAGAGGAAAATTGAAGAAGCCCTTCAAACAATATTTCTAGTATCAAAAAGAAATTATTTATTATACATAATACAAAGAATTCTAAAAACTATTACGCTCAAGACAAAGTGCTGGTGTACAAAAAAAATATCACAAACTAGACATGTGGCAAACAAAACCATTACATATACACCAACATCCCTCAACTTGAAGGTATAGAGGTGATCAAAAAAGTATTGGATACCTGGATAGCTCCTGTGCCTGTTCCTACAGACTTTATTGTTGAGCTATTAAGGATATCATTGACCTGTAATTATTTTGAATTTGACGGACAATATTATTTACAGATTAAGGGTACTTCCATGGGGGCTTCTTATGCCCCCAATTTTGCTATTTTGTTTGTTGACGATTTTGAACAACGGTTTATTTTTGACTTTAACAACAATCCTTATTTTGACAGCATTCGCCATTGGCGACGCTATATTGATGATATTTTTTTCATTTGGACCGGAACGAATGATGACCTGAACTTGTTCCTTAATTGGCTCAACTCTTGTTCTTCTGACTTGAAGTTTCCTTCCAACTCCAGTAATGTCCAGATTGATTTTCTGGATCTCACAATTTTTCCACATGACGGTAGGTTGACCACTAAATTGTTTACCAAGCCGACAGCCCGTAACACTCTATTGGAATATTCCAGCAATCATCCAAGAGGGCTCAGAGATGGCCTACATTTCGGGCAGTTTCTGTGGATACGTAGAAATTGTTTTTTTAAGGAAGATTATTTCTGTGAGGCAGAGATTTTGGCCAAGAAACTTCAACAACGTGGTTACTCACGCAAATTGATAAAAGGATCCATGAAACGAGCATGGTATAACCATCGCGAATTTCTGTTGACTCCCAAAGCTAAGAAACAGACCAAACGTATCCCGTGTGTAACCACATTTGGAGCACGACGTAATCAAAACTCTGGTATCATTAAAAAGCATTGGCCTTTGGTTATCTCTACCGGAATTACGCACGAACAGCCGTTATTCTCGTACAATAGAGGAAGAAACCTTTGTGACCATTTTGTCCGAGCAGCTCTACCCCGTACAGGGAGCCCCAATTTAACATCCTTGTGGAGCCTCAACAAACTAGTGGGACACTACAAATGTGGTGGGTGTCTCATGTATGGGACAAGTATGAACACAAAACAGTTCATTCATCAGAACATTACCTATGATTTACGAGATTTTTCAAATTGCAACACAACCAATGTTGTGTATGCAATTTGGTGCCCTTGTGATCTGATCTATATTAGTCTGACAACCCAAAAAATAAAAACCAGGCTCGGGCAACATAAGAGTAGAATACGTTGCCAAACAGAGAATGCCCCCCTGGTAGCTCACTAATTAGAGCTCAATCATGCACCCAGCGAAATGCGCTGGCAAGTGATTGAAGTGACACACATTTCGGCCTGGGGTGGAAGTATTCTGAATATCCTCAATAAGAGTGAATGCCGCTGGATACTGAGAAGTGACAGTGTAAATACGGGACTTAACTCGATGGAGGACTGTCACTCAGTTATAACCAGCTAACATAATCTGTGTAAACATCTGATCATTTTTTCATATAGATCTGATGGGCACAATAAGGCTTTACATTTTGTCAATTACTGCTATGAGTGTAATTTGCATATAATTGCCAAGTGGTATATGTCTTATAATTGCAATTGCTGTTAATCATGGAGTATGTTGAACTAATGCTTTGACTGTTCTTGTAATACGCCTAATAATTGTAATAGTTGTTTTCTTGCAATATAATGGACTAATGTTTTCTGTTCTTTTTGTAGCATGTTTTTTGATTGCGTGTAACTAGGCCTCTTCGAATGAAAATGCTATTTCTTTCTGTAGTTTTTTACTTTCTATTCCTTTCTTTCGAGAGGTGAAGTGACTATATTACCCCTGTTACTATTGACATCACACAGCCGGGATATTTCCCCTATAACGTTGAATTTTAGAACTATTTAATACCAGGACCACCTTGGCTTCTAATAAGAACTTTTTAGCACATACTTGAAGTTTTGCCATAAGGACCAATATGGTTCCATTTCAAGATGGCGCCCGACAATGTTGTTTGGGCTTTTGTCGATATACATGACACGGTAATGACTTAGAGTAATTGTGATTCGGCAATAATGTTGGTTGGACTACGGCTGATGTGATTACCTTCCGGATGTTTTCTACGCCCATAACCAACTGGCTAACTTGTAATCGCCAATAGTAGTCGTTACACTCTATCTGTGCTTAATATTGTGTAGATTTCTGTGCCTATGTACCTTGCTGGCACATTCGCCCTTGTTGCGGTTCCCCAGTCCTTATAGCACAATATGAATTGTTTGCAAAGTTGTATTGATTGCATACTTTGCCCCACTCTAAGATGGTGCTTTTTCACCCTTCCGATTTGACCAAATGGTCCGTTGTCCATGTCTATGTTCTTAGAGTAGATTGATTTATTTCCGGTAAAGTGGCCGGTGGGACTATAGCGGGCGGAATTTGACTCTGCACTATCTCCGCCGGTATCCTAATGGAGTAGGTAAGTCTAACCTTCTTTTTACCTACAAGTTGAATTTTACCTGACTTTGTAGCAATTGAGGCCTTTAGAGGTGCGAGTGCGAGTGTATCGGGCTAGCACGTCATCTACGAGCTCCTTTTTTCAATGTCTCTTTGCTTTTATTGCTTTCTGAGCTTCGAGCGTGTGCGAGTGTATCGGGCTAGCACGTCATCCAGGAGCTCCTTTTTTTCGATGTCCTTTGGCTTTTATTGCTTGCTCAAGTTTGAGCTTTGTAAACGTGCCGTTGTTCTCTGGCTCCCATGTGTTTGTTGATGTAACTTACACACTTAAAAATGTCTTATTTTTTTTAACGCGGCATATTTTTATCTATTGCAGGCAATTTTGGATCGTTTCCTACACTTATAATGGTGTGTGAACAATTAAGATTTGCCTCTGTTAAGTTTTACGCTAATTACATTGTGAAACCACGTGTTGGCCCTAGAGCACTGCTGGGTCTACACTTATATATCCTGACAGTAGCCATGAATTTGCTTGTCTAAACATGGACTTGTTAACTAAAATTGTGCGCAATGTGGTTTGTAATATCCCTAGCGTGGAAACATAAGGTTGTTTGTTCCCCTTTCTCCATAGCCGATTAAATGGGTGTCCAGTTTGGTGGACTTTTGATGCCACTGATAAGACTCCACTAAGTTTCCATTACGCAGTGTGTCTCTATACGTCTGTGCCAGTAAGTTTCTCTATCATGGATTACTTTGAATTGAGCCCCCATTCAAGTCATCGATATTAAATATGTTTCTTTCTGTCGCAGTATTTTTTAGAATTCCTGCGGATGACCATAATGAATGATTGGTCTTTACAATTTTATACAGGTGACCTTGCCTAGTTATTTTATATCTTGGTGGTGGACTGGTACTTCTTTTTAGTTACACTTGGTTTGATGTTGGCTTGCTTTACTCTTTTCTGACTGATTTGCCACAAGGTGCTCAATCTTGGTCTATACTTGAAGCCTTTTCTTTCGAAGAAGTCTATTGAAATATAAGTATATGTATAACAGAATAACACAATAAAAAAATATATTTTTTCACTGTACAGATATATAACGCTCAAGTAAACTGTGTGTCCTGAGGATGGCCGTACAATAATATAGCGGTCGAAACGCCATCGATGCTTTTTGGTGGCCAAAAATTTAATTAAGGACACATTATTTATGTTTGTGTTGTTCCTTCACCGTCATATGTAATGGTTTTGTTTGCCACATGTCTGGTTTGTGATATGTTTTTTCGTACACCAGCACTTTGTCTTGAGCGTAATCATTTTTAGAATTCTTTGTATTATGTATAATAAATAATTTTTTTTGATACTAGAAATATTGTTTAAAGGGCTTCTTCAATTATCCTCTCTTTTCTTTGACTGATTAACTGTTTTTCTTTACTGTTTGTAAACCTAAAGTTAATGTGCTGGATCACATATAGTTTTGGGTTATCCCTCCCTGAACCTACTGTTAGGTGTATTGATTGATTGTCCCGGGTTCGGGGTTCGGGGTTGTCGGACAGCCCCTGTGGTTGGTAATGATTGAGACAATGATGGCACTTCCCTCTGCCAGGGTCTTCTCAGGAGCATAATGACAATAAGTCAGAAGGCCTACCTAAGAACCTGCCCAACCTCCAAATATAGCCAGAGGCATCAGGAAAGTGGGCCATGATTAGAGAGGCATTAATGATGGTGGTGAGTTGGTGGCTGATCCAAGGTTAAAGAGTAGGTGTGGCAGGGGTCGGCGGGTGCTCCTGGGTGAATGGAATTCATAAGGGTGGTTTTGTTCGATGAGCTGAGTTTTGTTCATGCGGTGAGCAAGTGGTTGGCGCTGCGGTGTTGGTTGATCGGAGGCTTGGGAGGTTGGAGGGTTGGGGATTGAAGTTCTTATAGATGGTTGCAATCTTGTTGTGGAAGTGTTTTTCAAGGGTGTGGCAGAGTTCCTTTGATGAGCGGATTGAATTTTTGTTGTTCCTTGTGTAAGATGGCGATGCCACCTCTGTGTCTGTTGGTGCAGTCGCGTTGTTTCATCTTGTAGCTAATGGGTGTAACCGTGGCGATGTACAGGGTCGATGCTGGGGTGAGCCAGGTCTCTGTGATTAAGGTTACGTCGAGGGTGAGGATGGAAATGGGGTCCCAGATTTCAGTGGCAGTTTGCAGAGAGATCTTACATCTAAGTTGGTTCTGTGGGGTCTTGGCCAGCGGACAGCGGTGTGCTGGATACTGCATGGCTGATCGGTCCTGGAGTGGATGTGAAGCAGCAGTAGAGGCAAGTGAATGATCCTACTGTAAAGCAAGGAGATGCAAGACTGCAGTTGTTATTGGGACCAGAGTCTAGTGTACAAAGAGCAGCGGTGGAGTAACTGGCGGTGTCCGGAGGGCCAGGGTTCCTGTCGCTAGCCATGGCCTGGCAAGGGCAGGCACAGATGGGCTTACCTTTGGCATGCCTTCCGTATGCTGGACTGTGGCCTCCATTAAGTAGGTCCTGGGAGGACGGAAGGGATGCTGGGGAGGTGGGAGAAAGGGAAGCGGGACTCAAAAGAGCGAGACAAATAGCGAGGGGGCCAAAAAGGCAAGCAAGGATCCTAGAGGAGAGGAGACCTTGGTGCTGGTCCTGGGAGGCAGAGGGAACTTGCAACTTACTGCTGCTTGGCGACTGTCAGGTAGGCCTGCAGTCGCTGGCAGCAGTCAGGGGAAGCTAGTCTGGAATGTGCCAGAGTAATTCCTTTGACAGGTAAAGACCTCCCTTTTAAATATCATTGCTATCTCTATGTAGGCCTTGAAACCCACAAGGCAAGGTGGATGCTATTTAAAAGTGGAACCAGTAGCATATTAATGTTGCCATTGGAGTTGGGTGAAATATTCTGTTCCGCCCGTGGAATTGGCAGAATGTTTGCCATTTTGGTTTATCTTTAAAGCAGAGTTCTGGCCAAATACCGTCAATCGCCGAGGGGTAGACTTTTTCTCCTGCAAGACTCCACAATATAAGAGTGAGATTTGGCAAACCCTAGCACGATTTTCTGACATGGGTGATCACTGGAGGTCGTGGGCAGTCACAGTCAGAGGGCTGCCGCTTGATTAGATTTGCTGCCACTCGAGTAGATTTTCTACTTGAGCAGCAGCAAAATAAACTCAAATGGCTGCGTGCTCTCGCGCAACGCATGGTGCAGTTTGCGCTTATTTTCAGCGCTACTCACACTGCTAGTGCACGAGCAGCTCAAGCTGCATAGTTTTTGCCTGTTGGCAGAATTCGCCGGAGTCTCATGGAGTTTTTCTGTAACTCCGTGGACTTTCGCGGAGTGAAACTTGCTACAGAACAATCCTTCGGACCCCGGGAATGGTTTGTTCTGCAAGGGGCAAAGAAGCTTGGGTGAGCACAATCATTTTATACATAGCCACTCTTTCCATCATTGAGATCGACAAGTGTTTACAGTGGCATGAAACATCTTTAAATATAGTGAGGACAGTAACAAATTTTCTCAGAGGAATGTCTCACGATCCATCACATTATAGATGCTTAAATAGGGAAATCCCTAGTTGTATAGGGGAAAATGTTTCTCGTGATCAGTCCTGAGGTTCCGCGACGATTTGAACCCGTGTTTTCAACATTGTCGTAAACTCATAATTTTGGTACCGTTGAACCGCAAATGATCCATTTAGTATATCCTGGTGTTTTCACTACGTTACGAATAAGAGCACTCCTGTTATAAACACATTTTCGATACAGCGAGGGCATCCATTTTAGATCATGGCATCCATCTTGTCTTCTTGCCCTCACATAGCCAATGAACACACAGTGACCTCTGATTACTTGATTTCAGTTAAATGACACGTAGGCTTTAGCCGGCGATTCACCTTGCTAGTGACACGTGCACCTTGGGTCAGTAACGCTGTGGCCGCATGATTCGGCAAATAACTGCCTCCCCAGCCTGAGGCCAGTCCTGCTATACTGGTTTCCGTGTTCGTTGGCCTGATCATGATAAAGCGACCGAAGCTGGTAGCCTTGCCCATTTACGACCCACAAACATCTCTTATCCTACTTTGCTATCTTCTGCACCTGGCTCGGCTCTTTTCCTTCTGGGCCTTTATTAGGGGGAGGTAAAAAAATTTACAATGAGGCGGTCCGGCTCGTGAATGAAAAGTTGACGTGGGATTGTGATGGAACAGTGGGAACCCCTCGTTCGTAATATTTTGACATCAGATACTGTGGACGATTCTTGTGTAACGCCAAATATTTATTGTTTAAGACACAAAGGTTTAGATACGTACTAGCATGTAAAGAATTTGCCCCAAGCTGAAAATATAGTATTTAAGGAGCAACTCACTTTGTACAAATTGAACAGTCTCCTAGACTCTGCCCGTGTGTAGATTCTGTGATTTCTGTGTCCCTGCAGTAATAAACCTTTGGTCTTTGACGCCACCACCGAGAAGCCCGTGTTTCTGTTTATGTGTGCACCAAGACAGGTAGAACTCAGGGGTCTTCGGGTGTTGTCCCTGACACCTCTGGACGGTACCAAAAAGTCCAGAACTCCAATTGGCGCCCAACGTGGGGCGACGTCATTTGGTTCCGGTCCAAAAGCCTGAAGAGTTCGAGAAACTTCGTGTGAAGATTCCGGAGGGAGGCGCCCCACTTCATCGATCCCGGTATATCGCAAAAGTGGCCTGACGTTCTCTTCCACGAGGGTTCCCGTTCGGACGGCTGCAGTGGTCCGTTGCCTTGACCGTCGCCCTGTCTTGGACCCGAGGTGCAGACCTTAGTACAGCGGGACGTGACGGGTTTCTCCTTGGTGACGTCTTCAGTACCTCAGTTAAGTATTAAGCGGTTGTGAGTTGCTTTGTTACTTCGTAAAGGTCCAGATAATTTTTAGTTCCTTGGCTTGGTTTGGTTTTATAAGACTATCGTTGGTTATTCTGGTTACGATAACCTTTTTGGGTTAGTCTAGGTATCGATACATTTTGTTCTCTTTGGTAGGCCTAAGTCCGAGTGCGCGCTGTTATTTGTGTTTGTTCTGTGTTCCGGTTTCTAAAAATGGTAAGTCGGAAAAATTCTGTGTTATCATGTTTTGGTTGCAACAGCGATTCCCGGTTGGAGGACTCGTGTTCGGTCCCTCCGATTGGAACTCCTCTTTATGATCTTTATTGCAAATTTGGTGTGGGCCCTATCTCTTATAACGAGGTATGGATCCGCTACACAGAGAAAGATGGTGTCTTTAGTTGGCCACTACATGGTAGTTTCGAACCTGGAGTTCTCGATAATTTAGAAAGAAGGTTGTTTAAGAAGAAAGCCCGGCCGGCAATGTTTGATTCTTTCCGTTATTGGCGGAAAGAATCTAAACAGAGAGAGATTAAAAAGTTGAAGAAAGAACAGAAAGAACAGGAATTGAATTTGGAACAGTCGGCCAAGCAGCTGCAACTCAATGAATCTGAGAAAGCGATAGAGGTAGCCAATAGACAACGTAATTTAGCGATAGATAAGTGCTACCCTGCCTTGCCATCTAGTACAACTAAGATATTGGAGGATCCGGAAAATGATCCTTTGCTGTCTTATTTGTTAAGGTCACCTCCACCGTATGCACAGGGTGCTACAGCTCCACCTCTGCCGAATGTCGTGTTACCGGTTGCTGGACAGCCTGGTATACCGGCTCCTGTTCCCCTAAATCAAGCTCCTGCACCCCCCGTGGTTATCAATGTTCCTACGGCACCCCCTCTTCCAGGGTTGCCAGCTCCTCTGCCTGTGCATGTACCGCTAACACCTTTTCTTTCGCAAACTATCTTGCCTACTACTCCTACTAGTGCTGTTCCTCTTGTCCCAACTACTACACTACTTCAGACTTCCGCAAGCTATGCGACTCCGCTTTCTGTTCGTCGGAGGATCACCGACTCTGTCTCTAATATTCTCTCTCCTTTCTACAAAACTTTGATTAGGAGTCCTGCCTCTGAATCTGTTCAGAGATGCAGTCAGCTTCCTAGTATCGAAGAACGAGGAATATTGGATTCCACTGCTTTTAGATGGGTTTCGAAAGTGGGAAGATATAGTATACAAGATATATTAGATACATTTATGCAATGGAACGAGCCGACACAACGCTATGTGTTTGATGTCATGTGTTCTCTTTTGCGTGAAGACTGGGAAGAGAACGATTCCGAACAAGTTCCAGACGAATTAATTCAGGTTCAGCAGAAATTTGCTGCAGGTATGATAGTTGGTCGAGAGATAAAGGAAGCAATGGAATTAGTTTTAGATTTTAGATTTGACCCTTCCCGGCACTCACCAAGAGATTCAGAGAAACGTAACACGAAACAAAATCGTCAATACCCAATGAGAGAGGTTCCACCAATTTGGCGTGAAGCTGTGCAAGCTAATGTAAACCTTGGTATTGCAGCCGCTCCAGCCCAATTTCAGAGAGTGTGGATACACATCCCGTGGAAACGAGCTGAAGTGTTAGCATTAAAACAGGCCTTGCCAGATCCGCGTAAAAATCCAGCTGGATATTACAAGGAATTGGCTCAGACGGTTGAAGCTTGTGTGATGAATCTAGCGGACATTGATATGCTATTTGGTAACGTAGTACCGCAACCAATTTGGGCTAAAATTCCTAGAGAAAATCATCCAGTGGCCCTTGGTGGAGACTGGGCAGCTATTATTGCGGCGGATGGCCAACAAATTGGGGGATCTAAACCTGAACCTTTAATTGCTAATTTGCCCGGTAGAATAATTGACTTAATGAAAACTCTGATGCCCGCGTTGCGCGTTAACTGGGACAAGTTGTCCGCATGCAGGCAGAAGAAAGACGAAAGCGTCTCCGACTTTTTCACCAGATTCGAAGAGACTTTTGTAGATCACAGTGGTCAAGATATGAGCACGGAAGGAGGTCAGAGATTATTTGTCGATAAATTTGTGCACAACCTGATACCAGAGCTCAGCAATAAGTTAAAGAATTCTGAAAGTGCGTGGGCTGTCTCTACGACTGCGCAGATACTTGCCACTGCCCAGTACTATGAAAATAGGGATAAAGAAGAGAAGGAAAAATCAGATAAAAAGACGAAAGATTTAAAAACTAAGGTCCTTTTGCAACAAGCTTATCCGCCTCACACGAATCAAACGAATACGCAGCAAAGGTCATATCAGAGAAATGACTATAGTTCACAGAGACCGCAATACCAATGGAATCAATGTGCGTATTGCAAAAAGGAAGGTCATTACAAGAATGAGTGTCCAGTATTAGCGCAGAATAATGCTGCTACAGCTCAGAGAGGTCGTGGTGGTTCTATGCAAGGTTCTAGAGGTCGAGGACGAGGTGCTATGCCTCCACAAACAAGTGATCGCCCCTCTAATTATTTTGACCAACGAAATGGTCAGTCTACACAGCCAGCTAGATCTCAACAGTATCACGTGGAAGATTACTGTGAAATTGGTGAGGAATTCCAGCAAAATGAATACTAGGACAGCCATGGACAAAGAGAGGGAGTAGTGTCAGTTCCAGTAGACCAGAGTGGTCCTTATGTCGCAGTAGCCACATCAGGTGTAGTCGAACCGTTTCTGTTGGATACTGGTGCAGCAAAAAGTTCTATCATACATGCGAAACTCCCTGGCGCACCCTTGTCCGGCTTAACAAATGTTTCTGTAGGTTTTTCAGGCGCCCCCGTTCACAACCCTGTTTCTGGTCCTTTGTCTATTTCTGTTGGGCCTCGTCAATTAAAAGCACCCTTGATTTTAACGACTGGTTGTAATGAAAACCTGCTTGGTTTAGACTTGTTGAAACGCCTATATGCGACATTGTACTGTTCTCCTTCAGGAGTACAGCTTACATTAGGTAAAAGAATCATCTCCCCGATGTACTTATCAATGGATGCGCTCCCACTGGAGCTGCGTTCTCTCCCCGATACTCTTTGGGCGACTGGTCCTAACAATGTAGGCCTTTTGGAAATCCCGCCATATGTAGTGACGTTGAAAGCAAACGTTAAATTTCCACGAATCCCACAATACAAAATTTCTAGTGAAGGTGAGCGTGCGCTCCTATTAATAGTGCAAGATTTGATAAAAAGAGATGTAATAGAGGAAACCAGAGGAAATGTCTGTAATAGTCCTGTACTGCCTATTCTGAAACGAACTGACCCAACAAAGCCTCCAGTATATAGATTTGTAATCGATCTTAGAGAGGTTAATAAAATTGTAATTCCACAGTTTCCTGTGGTTCCAGACATTACGGCATTGCTAACGCTGATCCCTGCCACAGCCACATGGTTCTCAGTGATCGACTTGAAGAATGCCTTTTTCAGCATTCCGATAGCCGAAGGAAGCAGAGATATTTTCGGTTTCTCTCTAGGAGGACGAAGCTTTAGGTTTAAACGTGCTCCACAAGGCTATTGTGAGAGCCCGTCCATTTACAGTCAGGCATTAAAAAGTCAGTTAGACTCCTTTGTCCTTCCTCCTGGTTCTGCCCTAGTGCAATATGTCGATGATCTTCTAGTGGCTGCCGATGACAAGGAAACTTGCAAAGCAGCTACAATTTCCTTATTGCATCATTTGTCTAATTTAAATCATAAGGTGTCACCTTCAAAAATGCAATACTGTTGCCAAGAAGTGACCTACCTAGGTTATCTCTTGTCAAAAGAGGGAAGAAGGTTGACCCCAGAGAGAATAAAAGCAATTACGCAGATGAATGTTCCTAGCACACAGAGAGAAGTGCGTGCGTTTCTGGGTATTACTTCATACTGTAGGCAATGGATTCCAAATTTTTCCCTCCTGGCAAAGCCGTTGGTGGCTTTGACGGGGAAAGGTGTTCCAAATCCAGTACCATGGTCTGACAAATGTCAGCAGAGCTTTTCCGAGTTACGAAATGCACTATGTTCAGCTCCTGTGTTGGGTACTCCTGACTACAGTAAGCCATTTACACTCTATGTCCACGAGAGAGAAGGTTGCGAATTGAGTGTTCTGACACAGCAATTTGGTGATAAACAACGCCCTTGTGCGTATTTTTCATCAACGTTAGATCCGGTAGCCAGAGCGTTGCCTAGTTGTTTGAGAGCTACAGCGGCAGCTGCAGCGTCCATTCGACAATCTGCTGGGTTGGTTATGAACAACATGCTGGTGGTCATGGTACCTCATGCTGTGGACACACTCATGAACCGAACAAAGACACAACACCTTACCAGTGCTAGATTATCAGGCTATGAGCTGACACTACTTGCAAGTCATATTCAGATCAAAAGATGCAATGTATTGAATCCAGCCACATTGTTGCCGACGAGTCAAGAGTCGAGTGATTCCGAACCACATGATTGTTGTTTCAGAACAGAGGAAGAGACAAAAGGACGAATTGATTTAAAAGACACTCCGTTGTCAGACCCAGATGGCACGTTGTATGTTGATGGGTCGTGTTTTAAATTGGAGAATGGTGATGTGACAGCTGCCTATGCAGTAACAACTTTGAATACAATTGTGGAGACTGCAAGAGTGAGTCAGAATTCTGCCCAAGCTGCAGAATTGATTGCGTTGACTAGAGCGTGTGTTTTAGCTAAGGGAAAGAGAGTGAATGTGTTCACAGATAGTCAGTACGCATTTGGCGTAGCCCATAGTTTTGGACGATTGTGGAAGGAAAGAGGTTTTATTACGTCACATGGGACTAAAATACAGCATGGTCAACTGGTTAATGACCTGCTGGAATCTCTAACCTTACCAATGGAAGTTGCGATTGTGAAGTGCAGTGCTCATCGAGCAATCACGGATGATGTCGGTCGAGGAAATGCCTTTGCTGATGAGACAGCGAAACAGACAGCTAGGAATTTGATGAGTAGAATGTATGTTGCAACGTCTGCAAAGTGGGTTACTGATTCAGGAATGTGTGAAGACACAATGGAAAGTGTGAGGATGATTCAAGAAGAAGCAACTGAAGAGGAAAGGCTTGCATGGAAAGAGAATACGGGTAAGTTGGACTCGAATGGATGTTGGATTGATTTGACGGAACAGCAGCGTTGGATGTTGCCTGATGCGTATGTGCTTGCAGTAGTAACAATGGCGCATGGAACAGCGCACATCAGTTCGAAAGGGATTTGTAAGATGTTGGCCCCAGTTTGGAAGAATGATGGAATTAATAAGTGTGCAGAGCGAGTGGTGAGAAACTGCATGATATGCCTGATGCATAATCCTGGCAAGGGAACCCCAACACCTGCTGGTCATTTCGCTCCACCTTCCTGTCCCTTTGAAGTGATTCAGTTAGACTTCATTCACATGGACCGGTGTAATAATCTCAAGTACGTCCTAGTGGTAGTCTGTGCCTTTTCAAGATGGATTGAAGCTTATCCACTTAAAGACAATACTGCTTTGTCGACTGCCAAAATTCTCCTCAAAGAATATTTCCCTAGGTTTGGCATGCCACGGATTGTATGGTCAGATAACGGAAGTGAGTTCGTAGGGAAAGTCATGCAGAATGTGTGTGCAGGCTTAGGCATAAAGCAAAAGTTCCACAGTGCCAATCATCCCCAGTCAGCAGGTTTAGTTGAAGGCTACAATGGCACCCTCAAACTGAAGCTGGCTAAGGTACAAGCCTCCACGGGCTTGTCCTGGCCAGACGCCTTACCTTTGGCCCTGTTATCCACGAGAGCGACTGTGCATTTTCGAGTAGGGCTTAGCCCCTATGAGATTGTGTTCGGTCGACCCGCAAATGTTTGGGGAGTACCGAGACCGAGGGAGTTTAAGCAGCTGGAATACCCGATGTTAATCGATTATCTTTTTGACTTGACTGCTAAATTGAGTCTTATTCATCAACAGGTTTTCGATGCATTGCCAAAACCTCCGGAAAGTCCAGGCCATCAGCTAAAACCTGGAGACTTCGTCGTTGTGAAGAATTTTGGACGAACCAGAAATCTTCAACCAAAATTCATTGGACCATATCAGGTGCTTTTGGCGACAAGAACTGCTGTACGAGTGGTCGGTAGAAAAAATTGGATCCACGCGACACACACCAAGCGTGTGCCCTTACCACTCCCGTATGATCATTGGGTGAGGAAAGGGGTTGGGGCCTCCGAAGTTGAACAGATTCCAAAATACATACCGTTCAGCGATGCAGAACTGATCACTGATACACCGAACTCTGACTCCCCTTCTGAAACTACTCTTTTGAACTCTGGAAATTTGTCCTCTGCCCCAACAGAACATTCGCCATCTGCGAATTTGAACATTGCCGCCCCTGCGGAAGATAAACTGTTTCCGGATCAAACAACTACAGGAAAACTGAGATATAACCTACGTTCTCACACAAAGGACAAATAAAGCAGGAAACTGCCTATTTTACATATTTGAATCTCGATATATTACCTCCAGCCAGGAAGTTTGCTAACATGCATGTTATGTTGTTTTGAATTACCTTGCCGTCTGGGTAGCCGTAGGGTCGTGGCTGTGTGCCTAATTGAATCTGCGGGGGCCAGACACAAGGTCGGCCTTTCTGTTAGTTCTGGGAACTCCCAGGGCTGATAGAGGCATTTTCAACTACGTACACATCATCAGTGGTCGCGAGCGGTTGTAGAAGATGGAGCTTCCTGGGCTGCACCGAGAGAATGTAATTTATGTCCGCAGAAATAGACTTTACAAGATTCTTCATAACAAATGTTTCTTGATGCAATGTGCAATTACGTTTTTGATCGTTTTAATAACGTTGGTGGGTGGAATCGTCTTTGGTGTACATTTAATTTTTACACCGGTAGCAACCACAGTGCCTCCCTTTGATCCTATGCCTCCTACTATTTCTTCTTACCATTCCTTTCATCCGTTTCCTGAACACGAACAAGCTCGACGCTCTGAATTCATAAACAACACTTTTGTTCAGCTCTTGCACCAACACCAACTGGTAGTTAACACAACAGACTGCTGGGTATGTGGTTTGATACCCCACACTATGGATAAAGGCATTCCCTACCTGGTCTTGCCTTTCAGCTATAATGGATCATGTTGGGCCTTCCAAACCATATTCGTCTATGCTCTCGAAACCTATCCCCCGCGCCCTCCTCGCTCCACTAGGTATACATCTGTTAATAAAGCCTTGATAAAGGGAGTAACTGATATGGTTAGAGACGTTAATAACTCACCGCCTATCCCTAGAGATGAACTACGAGTTTATTTGAGTTGGAATTCTACGGAGTATAGCATTAGTTTGGGTGAAAACAAGCGTAAGAGCTCCACTCCAATTTGGGTCGTACCTCACCGAGGTCAAGTCTGTTTGCAAGGAAATGGGAGAAATCCGAGAGCTCAGCTAGGGAAGAGTGAGTGTGTTGAGACCTACGTGTATCCGTCTAACTCTTCCCCTGCCTTTCTGACTGCTAGGGGTACCTACTTCATCTGTCAGGATAGAGCATATACATGGCTGCCTGCTGACTTTTCAGGTTCATGTTATATTGCTCGACTATTGCCTCCGACATACACTGCCTCTCCAGATTATCACAAGACTAGAGTAGCAAGAGGCGTTTTCAACAAGGAAGATACCGCTGGTCAGGAAGCTGGAGACTTCTTCAAAGGTTTCATTCCGTTCTGGGGGCCTATGGCCAATAGTAGAAATCTACGCCAGCTAACACGGGTAGTTGAATCTACTATTACAGAAACTGCTGGTGCCCTTAGTAATCTAACAGCTGAGCTTCAGGCGGATCGTCTCATGACGGTGCAGAATCGTATGGTTCTAGACGTAATACTTGCAGATCGAGGTGGGGTATGTAGAATGATCCAATCGAGCTGCTGTGTTTTTATACCCAATAATGCTCCGACAGTATACGAAGCGATCTCTAAGCTACACAAAATTTCCGACTCTATTCACGTAGACAAAGGAAACTGGTCCTTAATGGAGTGGTTTTGGACTCTGCTGTCAGCGTGGGGATGGAAGGTTCTGATGGTCGTAGGTGTTATTCTAGTGTTCCTGTTCTCGTGCTGCCTTATTATCCAATGTGGTCCTGCTTTGTGTAGCCTCTGTGCCGCAACCTGTTTCAGAAAACCACCTGTATTTGGAGACAAGGTACGAGAAAGAATGATGACACAGCAGCATATCACTGACCTGATGAACATCGAGATAGACTCGGAGACAGACTGAGTAATTGCCTATGTAAGGGCAAAAGGAGGTTCTGAGGTTCCGCGACGATTTGAACCCGTGTTTTCAACATTGTCGTAAACTCATAATTTTGGTACCGTTGAACCGCAAATGATCCATTTAGTATATCCTGGTGTTTTCACTACGTTACGAATAAGAGCACTCCTGTTATAAACACATTTTCGATACAGCGAGGGCATCCATTTTAGATCATGGCATCCATCTTGTCTTCTTGCCCTCACATAGCCAATGAACACACAGTGACCTCTGATTACTTGATTTCAGTTAAATGACACGTAGGCTTTAGCCGGCGATTCACCTTGCTAGTGACACGTGCACCTTGGGTCAGTAACGCTGTGGCCGCATGATTCGGCAAATAACTGCCTCCCCAGCCTGAGGCCAGTCCTGCTATACTGGTTTCCGTGTTCGTTGGCCTGATCATGATAAAGCGACCGAAGCTGGTAGCCTTGCCCATTTACGAACCACAAACATCTCTTATCCTACTTTGCTATCTTCTGCACCTGGCTCGGCTCTTTTCCTTCTGGGCCTTTATTAGGGGGAGGTAACGAAATTTACAATGAGGCGGTCCGGCTCGTGAATGAAAAGTTGACGTGGGATTGTGATGGAACAGTGGGAACCCCTCGTTCGTAATATTTTGACATCAGATACTGTGGACGATTCTTGTGTAACGCCAAATATTTATTGTTTAAGACACAAAGGTTTAGATACGTACTAGCATGTAAAGAATTTGCCCCAAGCTGAAAATATAGTATTTAAGGAGCAACTCACTTTGTACAAATTGAACAGTCTCCTAGACTCTGCCCGTGTGTAGATTCTGTGATTTCTGTGTCCCTGCAGTAATAAACCTTTGGTCTTTGACGCCACCACCGAGAAGCCCGTGTTTCTGTTTATGTGTGCACCAAGACAGGTAGAACTCAGGGGTCTTCGGGTGTTGTCCCTGACACCTCTGGACGGTACCAAAAAGTCCAGAACTCCAGTCCCCTTGGAATCTAGGTTGTAATTATATATCACTGATTTAAGGCCATTAACTCAGAAACCACAGTACTTCCCAAATCTCTGCATCATTTGCAGGAGCCTGCAAATGGAAAATTCAGGATCCAAGGTGAACAAAAATATGTCGCCTGCATACAGAGATATCCTCTACTCCCAAATCATCTCTCATCACGGTCCCCGCATCAGAGTGTCCTCCCTCAACCAACATGCAAATGGTTCTAATACTAATGCAAAAACATGGGTTAGAGAGGACAGCCCTGTCTGGTGCCCCGCCTTAAAGGTACCCACTCTGTGCAGGTCCTATTATCCTCCACACAGGAATTGTACAGTATTAGGCTAGGTTTCATGTTCCCCAGTACAACCTAACACAAGTCACTGAGACTTGACCCCTGCACACTATTGCTTGAAGGCAATTGCTGACTACCTTTAGACACAATTCTAAACAATACTTTGTTCAAATATGAAACATAAAGCTTAATCATACATTTGATTGACAAAAACAAACTCAGTTATTTTTCCATCGACTTCTCTTTATGGAAAAATTATGATAATTAGTCACA
This sequence comes from Lissotriton helveticus, assembly GCF_964261635.1. Classification (NCBI taxonomy): domain Eukaryota; kingdom Metazoa; phylum Chordata; class Amphibia; order Caudata; family Salamandridae; genus Lissotriton; species Lissotriton helveticus. Next base: position 692,813,773 of record NC_136068.1, read on the forward strand.
CATAAAATAAATAAAGTTCTTTTTTCAGACTGAAGAATTCAAAACTTCATTCCCATATCTTTCACTGGCTACCCAATGCATTTCGGGCTTGTGAAGCCCTTCTTCAGGGCCCTATGAATCTACAAAAATGCATGTAAACAAGGTTTTAGAAACCATAAACCATCAATTTCAATTTTGTAAACATTGATAAACATTAATAGTTACTCCATGAAAAATTTCAGAATAAATTTGAACAATTAAATCCAGTTTACACATACCATCACTGACAAAACAATTTCATTCCTGGAAGTTAGAATCACGATTGAAGGATTAAAAATAAAAACCGAAGTATTCAGGAAGGGGACGGATGTTAACAATACATTATGCTACCAGAGTTTTCATCCAAAGAACTTGAAGAGCAACTTACCATTTTCACAGTTTTTACTGATCAAAAGGATTTGTTCGGAATCATCCAATCTAGAAACAAATCTAAATGTTCAACAACAGAAACTAAAGCGCACCCCTTCCAGCGCTGAAGAGTGCATAGATCGATTGGGAGATGCCAAGTACCTCCGTACGTTTGACTTAACGTTTAGGTACTGGCAGATTGCGTTATCTGATGGAGCAAATGAGAGGTTTGCATTTTCAACACCAGAGGAGCACTACCAGTTCTGAGGTCTGCCATTTGGGTTGAAGAATGCCTCTGCCACCTTTCAGAGGTTGGTCAATCAGGTGTTGGCCTGGCTGGAGGATTTCAGTGCCGTCTACCTGGATGACATCACAGTGTTCAGTACCACTTGGGAGGAACACCTACGTCAGCTCTGGGAAGTGTTGAAGGGTCTGCAGAGTGCAGGACTCATGATTGAGGCCAGCAAGGGGCAGATCGGGCAGGGATCAGTGGTGTACTTGGGACACCAATTAGGGAGCATCCAGGTAGCGCCCCTACAGCCAACGATTTATACCATTCTGGCTTGGGAACCCCCCAAGACCCAACAGAGGTTAGAGCCTTTTTAGGCCTCACCGGGTAATACAGGAGGGTTGTCAAGGGATATGGCACCATTGTTGCCCCCTTGACAGAGCTGGCTTCCAGGAAGCAGACCATGAAGGTGAACTGGACTGACGCCTGTCAGAAAGCTTTTGATGCCCTCAAATTTGCCATGTGCACGGTGCCCGTGCTCAAGGCACCCAACTTCTCATAGGAATTCGTGGTACAGACAGATGATTCAGAGCTTGGTGTGGGAGCTGGGCTCTCACAACTGAATGATGAAGGCCTAGACCAACCCGTAGCCTTCACTACTAGGAGGTTACTTCCCCGGGAACAGAGGTGGAGTGTGATTGAATTTGAGGCTTTTGCTGGGGTCTGGGTGCTGAAGAAGCTGAGACCCTACTTGTTTGGGACTCACTTCCGGGTTCAGACCGACCACAGGCCCCTCAGATGGTTGATGCAGATGTGGTGTGAGGACCCAAAGTTGTTGAGGTGGTCCATTCCCCTACAGGGGACGGACTGTACGGTGGAACACCGCCCTGGTACAGAACACACCAACGCTGATGGCTGTCTAGATTTTTTCGCCTTAGTGAAGAGAACTCCCAAGAGGGTGGGAAAATCTCTCCACATTTCAGCTGTTAGACCTGTCATCCTTGGCCTGGGTTTCCCCTGTATTTTTGCCTTTGCCTTTTGTGTTTTACTGTGTGTTGAACTTCATTTTTGCTGGTCTAGATGCTTTGGGCACTTTTCCACTGCTGTTCAGTGCCAAAGTGCACATACTCCCTCTGTACATTATTGTCATGGATTAGTGTTTCCATAATTGGCTATTTGGTTTACTGTAAAGTCCCTAGTACACTGTGTGTGCCCAGTGCCTGTAACCCAAATGCTGCTAGTGGTCTTGCAGCACTGATTATGCCACCCATCCAAGCAGCCTTGCAAAATGGTCTCAGGCCTGACATTGCAGTGTCTGTGTGCAGTTTGATACTGCCATTTCGACCAGGCAAGGGCACCCACTTGCCAGGCCCTACCCTTCCCTTTGCTTACATATGAAACGTAAGGCATGTCCTGATGTGGGTGGCATGTCATGATAGTGAAATACTGCCAATTTCCACTGCTGCTCAGTGCCAAAGTGCACATACTCCCTCTGTACATTATTGTCATGGATTAGTGTTTCCATAATTGGCTATTTGGTTTACTGTGAAGTCCCTAGTACACTGTGTGTGCCCAGTGCCTGTAACCCAAATGCTGCTAGTGGTCTTGCAGCACTGATTATGCCACCCATCCAAGCAGCCTTGCAAAATGGTCTCAGGCCTGACATTGCAGTGTCTGTGTGCAGTTTGATACTGCCATGTCGACCAGGCAAGGGCACCCACTTGCCAGGCCCTACCCTTCCCTTTGCTTACATATGAAACGTAAGGCATGTCCTGATGTGGGTGGCATGTCATGATAGTGAAATACTGCCAATTTCATTTTTCACTATTGAAAGGCTATCTGTCCCATAGGATAGAATGGCTGTTCATTTATAACATCTTATAAATATAACCCATTGGGACATGATAGGAATATAAAGCTTAGTATGCCTGAACTCAGAATATAAAGATGCATCTTTTAGTGAGTATGATTTTTACATTCTGTGTTTGAAAATATCACTTTTAGAAAGTAGGTAATTTCTTCCTTAGCCATCCTGTGTGCCTCTGCTAGGTTTGTGTATTGTCTGTCTGGCTTTGGCATGACATGGGCAGGGGATGTGCATTCTGTTCAGACAGCCACTTGGGGGTATGAGGTATGTCTTGCCTTTCCAGGGTGAGTCAGGGCTGGGGTGAATAGACCTGGGCTGTATTCAGAGTAGGGGGAGGAGATTTCTTTCACACCAGAATTGACCTGGTCTGCCTTGGACAATGCTATCTCCACCTCCTGCCAGGAAGCTGCACCAGAGAGGACAGGACTGGTTTTGGCTGGGCAAAAAGTTTTTCTGCCACCAGAGGACAAAGGAATTTGTGCTATAAAAAGTGGGGCCCGAACCCCTGACTTTAAGATCACTTCTAGAATTCAAGACTAACCTTAGCCAAGAAGGAGAGCTGGAGAAACTGAAGGAGAACTACTGCGCATTTGCTGTGTGCTGTCTGGGGTTGGCCTGCAGTGGATGTTTCAGCCAAGGGATGGACAAGGACTTTGCTGGGTGCAGTGTCCTCTGCTTGAGGAAGATCTCCAAGGGCTTGAAGTAGAACTTGCCTACTGTTTTGAAGTCTCAGGGACACAAAGACTGCACCCCCAGTCCCCCCTGAACTCCACTGCTGGGAATTCTGACATGCCAAGAGGTGCCTCCCAGTGTTTTGGGCCTCTGGAGGTTGGTTCTGGGGCTGGGAACTGCAAAGACTGAAGAAACTGTGAGAATCACCTGGATTCCCACGCATCGTAGCGGTGCGAGAAGAATTTTCGACACCTCGCCACAGCCGAAGAACCAATGCACTGAGGGGACGCAGCTGAAATCGTTGTAGCGCCTGTTTGCCACTGCCCCGACTATCTCCGCATCCCAGATCTTCACGTATTGCATCATCCCGGATCGTCACACATCACATCGAGATGGCGAGTCTGTCACATCGTTGGGGGACGCAGTAAGAAACCGAAGCATCATCTCCACACGCAGTAAGAAACCGACGCATCGCCTCCTCTCCGGTAAGGAACCAATACATCACCTCCCCTGAGTGTAAGGAACTGACGCATCACCTTCCCTGTGACCCCTTTTGCTTGTAGTTTTGTGCTGAAAGTGTTGCAGCCATAATTTTCTATGAACAGAACTGTCTTTAACTTTCAAAAGTTATATTTTGAGTACTGTATTGTGGATTTTTGTCGTTTTGGTCTTGTATGGTTTAGATAAAGATTGCTTAATTTTCTAAACTGGTGTAGTGTCCATTTGTAATGTTTTCACTGTACTACTGTATGTGTGCACAAAAGCTTTACACACTGCCTCTGAGATAAGCCTGTCTACTCGTGCTAAGCAACCAAGGAGGTGAGCAGGGGTTATTTTAGAAGTGTATCCTACTTAGCCTGACTAGGAAGAAAGGTCCCTACTTTGACAAAGGTGCAAACCATTGCCAACTAGAACCCCCATTTCTAACAGAAGGCGACTCAAATCTTCCAGTCTTTTATAAACCTCAAGGGTGGCCCATAAGGTCCCGGCACATTTCCAGATTTTAGTGCTTCTATGGCTTCTTTTATTTCAGTTGTCGTGATATCCTCTTCTAATGCTAGCATATTAGAGTCACTCAGGCTCCACAGAATTATGTCTGTCAAAACGTCCTGCATGTCTGTCACTGAAAAGTCTTTGCACAAGGGCCAATGAGAATTAAAGTGGTCAGCAAAGGACTGCACTATGTGCTGGTACCATGTGACCACCCTGCCTGTGTGCACCCGAAGAATGCTCACCCATCTCATTTCTTCGTCTCATTTCCCCAACCATGCTAATAATTTATGCCCCTAATTGCCACTTCATATATTCTGTGCTGGGTAGCTAAATATTGTTTTTGGTCTCCATAAGTGGCCAGTTCCTGGTATTCTTATTTTTTTAGTTCCAATTGGCAACACAGTTCAGTAGTTTGGCTATTCGTTATGTTTCTGTTCACAGACTAGAAGTTGCATTTCAGTGTTTTTTGCATTTCCCTCCACCTGAGTTTATCAATAGCCAAAGCAAGAAAAAGCACCTGACCCCAGTTTTGTATGCCTTCCATAGGATCTCCTTAGAGTGCCCAGTGCCTTTATTTTTGAAGAAGTAGCCTTAGGTGGTGAACCATAATTCCTCTGCCACCACTTCAGGGACCACATATTTAATCTCCATCGCTGATAGTCTACCCTAAGTTGAATGCCGATGTTGGGTGTCATCGGCGAGTGATTAGAAATTCCTCTAGCCAAAAATCTACGATTTGAGAATTCATTCATGTGAAGTCCCTTTCTAAATATATAATCAATGCATGAATGAATTGTGGGCCCCTTAGTAAAATTAAAACTGTTAGTATAACAGGCACACTGGAATCAGACGTATCTCCTCTGTTAACCAGGAGTTGATACATCCCTCTATTTAGCATACAAACGTTATTCTCCATAACGTGTGTCTTCTGCTAAAAGACCACATCTAGGCCCTAGCACCTCAGGTATTGGAAAACCACAACCCTTTTGATCTTACAGCTCAGCCCATGTACATTTCAGGATTTTGAATCCCCCATAATTTTGAGAAGTCACTGAGGAAGTCATTGTGCGTCAATTCCCACTGCGGCTCATCACTGCTATCCACCCCCTCTTTTCTCAGACCTTGCCTGTACTTCTGTACTTCAATAACATATCCTGAGTAAAACACCTGTTAGACTTGGCATCTTTTGGCGTGTTTCCCCTGAGTTTTTGCTTTCTGCCCTTTCGGTTTTGACTCTGTTTTTGCTGGTATTACGTTTCTGTGCACTTTTCGCACTGCTGATCAGTGGTAATGCACTGGTGCTCCTGTGGTAAATTGTGTTATGATTGGATGTGTGACTTACTTGTCAGTCCCCAGTAAAGGCACTGCGGGTGCCGGGACTTGTGAGTCAACCGCTACTCGCGGGCCTGCAGCATGGATTGTGCCACCCACATACGCAGCCCGAAAAAGGTATAAGTGAATGAAGTTTGGAATGCCTGAACTCAGCGTCTAAAGACACAGCCTTTAGCGAGGGTGCCCTTTTCATTCTGAGTTCATAGAGGCCACTTTTAGAAATGGGTATTATTTTGCTCGGTCATCCCGTGTACCTTCTCTGGAATGTGGATTGCCTGTCTGGTTTTTGGACAACAGATGGCTAGGAAGTAGGGTGGCTCCAGATAGTCTAGGTAGGTCAGGAAAGGAAGAAATAGACCTGGGTTATGATGGGGGAAGAGGGAGGAAATTTCCTTGCACCTCAAAGGTCCTGGTCTGTCTCTGATAAAACCGTCTCCACCTCCTGCCAGGAATTCACGGCAGAGAAAGCCCAACTGGTTCTGGCCGGACACCAACACCCTCTGCCTGGAAGATCAAAGCATTTTTGTGTACAAATACTGGGTCCCAAACCCCTGAACTTTAGAACTCATCTGGATCAAGAAGACTGTACCGAAGAAGAGCTGGAGAAGCTGCTAAATGGAACTACCGATTTGCTGCGTGCTTTGCTGGGCTGACCTGCAGTTGCTGCTTCTGTCTTGTGCAGTGAAAGGCCTGGACTGGACTTTCTGCAACCCAATTGGTGAGAATCTCCAAGGGCTTGAGGTGGAGCTTGCCCCCTATACAGAAAGTCTCAGAAAGAGCAAAGACTTCAGGTTCTTCGACCTGCAGCACTGGGGACTGTTTGTTTTGTGCTGCAACCCGAAGAACGCCACTCGATGACTTCTACGACTACCTTGCCGAACCCATGTCCTGAAGGCACCACAGGGGCCACCGCTGCACCGTGACCCTGGTCTCACCGACGCGCCTGCTGACTCCATTACCGAGCAGATGCTCGGACTGCAACCTGTGAGCACCGCACTCCGCACTGCCTTGCTTCACGCCGAAGCTTTGGCACCGCAGAGGGCACCGCCGCCATGCCACACCGCGACCCTGATCTCACCGATGACGCCGGATGATGCCATCACCAAGCCGCTGTTCGCACCGCGACCTGTGGGCCCGCACTCTGCACCGATTCTACACAACAACGCTGTGGATTCCTGATGCCGCCACTACCTGCCGAAACCGACGCAGCTGCTTGCACCATGGTTTGGGGGCACGGTTTGTAAGTTACATGATGCACCGCCCTCATCCCACACCACAGCCTTTGCCCACCAACGCCGGTGTAATCGACTCTAGTTCATCAGCCGACTACAGCGCTTCAGCAACAATATACCGCTGCTTGCACTGTGACCTGCTAGCACCGTGACGAGCACCGCATCCATCTCGCACGCGACCCTTGTCTCACCGACGATGCCATCTGATGCCGCCACCAAGCTGCTGCTTGCACCACGACCTGGGGGCACCGCACGCCGCACCGCTGCGCTTCACACCACAGCACCCAACGCATGTTGGCACCAGCACTCCGGATCCCATCAGAAAGGAGCTCGACCTGCAACGCGAGTGACATCAAGGGCCACATCGCCCTGCATCTCTGAAAGGTACTATTTGCCAATCTGCCCGACACCGTAGTTGGCCTGCGACCCCGCGGTCAGTGAGAACAGTTTTTGAATTTGTGTGCTCACAATGCCGTGGAAGCCTGGACGGAGCTATCCACACAAGGAACTCTTTTTAATCAACGTATTTTTGAACTGTGAACTTTTAAGTATAGTATTGTGGATTTTCATAGTTTCTGGTCTGGTTTTAATTATATAAAAATATTAGATATTTTTCTAAACTGATGTGGTGTCCTTTTGTGGTGCGTACACTGTCTTACTGTTGGTTATGTGCAAATGCTTTACACACTGCCTCTAAGATAAGCCTGGCTGCTCGTGCCAAGCTACCAAGGGGGTGAGCAGGGGTTATTTTAGACGTGTATCTCCCTTATCCTGACTAGAGTGGTGGTTTTTGCCTGGCTTTGGCCTGCGCCCTAGCCTACCAAAAATCCCATTTCTAACAACACCTTCAACAAATGTATTCCCACCAACCAATCCTCCATCCCCATCTCCCAGCACCGTGGGTTTGAAGCTACCCACCAACTCAATGCACTAATAGCCTGTTCCCCACAAAATGAAAACCAATCCATTTTAACACTAACTAGTCAAGAAAATATCAAAGGATTAAGACTTAGCTTAAATAAATCCCCCTTTGAAGTTCAGTATTGTCCATATGTGACAGTAATAATGTCTGTTCAATTTAGTTTTATCAGCGTGCAGTTCATGTGCACAGTTTTCGGCACACTTCCTTATTCTACATGAAATCTCACTGTCTGGTGCTTGTCAATAGTTCATCTGCCTTGGTAGATGTCTCCACCTCAGTGATATCAGTGTTAATTTGTCCATTTGGAGTGTCCGGCAATCGGCCACCACTGCCTCATCCAGAAGGTCGTCCCCATGCCATGACTCTCTAGGAGTTATGTGGTTGGTGTGGCTACTCCCTCTTGCTCTGGTTGAGGACCAACACTGTATTGGCCTCCATCTCTCCAGTCAATCCCAGGTGTAAACTGGTGAAAGGAACTTCCACGACCTCCCATCTACTATGATCTTGAGCTTAGCTGGAAAGGGCATCATATACTTGACATCCTGCTCCCTTAATAGCTTCTTCACCGCTCTAAAGAATTGTCTTTTCTTTTCGACAGCCAGGGTAAAGTCAAGCTAGAGCCTAATGGCGGTGTTGTCAACTCAGATCTTAACTCTACATGCTTTCTCGCAGTCTGTAGGATAATATCTCTCTTGATGGTGGCCCCAACTCTCAATCAGTCCAATTCTCCTGTGATTCTCCCCACACTTTGCTGTTGACTCACTGGTATGATGGACCCTCACTGCCCATCCAATGTCCCCTTTCCTGCTGGAGGCAGTCGGTGACAGATTGAAGAGGTGGGGAACAAAGCGGCGCACCATAAAATCTCTACATTGGGCCACTGACACTCTTTATTGAGTCTACACTCAGACATGGGGCTCCTCTATCCATGCCCCTTCATGCTGTTTAGGCGTGGATCTCCTTTTTAGATGTCGCCTACACAGCGCATGCGGTGTGCTTCAAGACATATTGTTTACAATTCAATAGACTTAAATCCTGCCCACAAGAAAACCGTAGTTCCTTTTGTTGTCACTGTCATTTGCAATGTTTCGATTGTTTAGGTCCCGTAGGCTTGCCTTCCTTTCTTATGTTATTTACAACAAGGGGTGGTGATGGACAGAGTCTCTGAATTAAGCAGAGTACTCTCACCCAGTCAAGAGATCAGGGCTAGATCCAACACCGTTTTTTAGCTCATTGCACCATCCCAGTTTCAGAACCTGGCTGTATGCAAATTAGTCTGTCCCTGGCCCAGTGCATCATGGGAACAGGGCAGACCAGACTACAAAAGCCAATTCTTACACTGGGAAGGAAACAAGCTTCCGGGGACCGGTTTCTGCCATTTCAGGCGTCTTCGGCCCGGCTTGCTTGAATCCTGATGGTGCAATGAGCAAGGGACTCACATCTGAGTATACCCTTCCACGCTTAGGGTGGACAAAATTATTTACAACAAGGGGTGGTGATGGACAGAGTCTCTGAATTAAGCAGAGTACTCTCACCCAGTCAAGAGATCAGGGCTAGATCCAACACCGTTTTTTAGCTCATTGCACCATCCCAGTTTCAGAACCTGGCTGTATGCAAATTAGTCTGTCCCTGGCTCCCTGGCCCAGTGCATCATGGGAACAGGGCAGACTTGGCTTGGTAGTTTGGTCTGCCCTGTTCCCATGATGCACTGGGCCAGGGACAGACTAATTTGCATATAGCCAGGTTCTGAGCTGGGATGGGGCAGTGAGCTAAATAACGGTGATGGATCAAGCCCTGATCTTTGGACTGGGTAAGAGTGGTCTGCTTAATTCAGACACTCGGTTCATCACCACCCCCTTTTCTGATTCCTTTCTTATGTTAGCTTCTACCTAGAGCATGGACCAAGTACTTGTGTTCTTCCGTGTCTTTTTTCCCCCTTGTCTTTTTGAAAAGCACTATTTTGTTTAATTTATAAAAAAAAAATCCTTGACGTGCAATGTGCTTTCCTACTTTTAACACAGACATACAGCTTCTTATTCATGACCCTTACACTCACAAATGTACCACTATACTCTATGCCAGTCTAACTCACTCCACTCCACTCTACTCTACGCAACTCTACATAGAGTAGAGTTGCGTTGAGTACTCTACAGTAGTCCACTCTGTTCTACACCAGTCCACACAATGCATCTCTACTGTATGCCACTTTTTTCTATGCCACTCTATGCCATTTTACTCCATGCAACTCCACTCTATGCCACACCACGTTACTCTACTCTAATCTAAGCCACTCCATTCCACATCTTTCTACTTTATGCCACTCTACCACCCAACTGTATGCCACTCTACTCTACGCCACTCCACTCTATGCTACTCCATTCCATTCTGCGTCACTCCGCAGCACTCTACTCTACTTCACTCCACTCTACACCCCTCCACCGTACTCTACGCCACTCTAAACTATGCCACTTAATGCTACTCCACTTAATGCTACTCCACTCTACTCTACTCCACTCCACTCTATCCCACCCCACCCTATGTTAAACCACTCTTCTCTATGCCACTTTATGCTACTGCTCTCTACTCTATGCCACTCCACTCACAGCCTCTCCACTCGCTGCTCTACGCCACCACCTCTACATCACCCTACTCTACTTTATGCCACTCTAAGCCACTCCACTCTACTCTATGCCACTCAACTCTATGGCATTCCACTGTATGCCTCCCCAGGCTACACTACTCCACATCATTTTGGTCTATGCCACTCAACTCCACAGTAGAAGGCTAAGCTACTCTATGACATGCCACTCCACTCTATGACACTGTACATCACTCCACTCAATGCCACTCTCCTCTACGCCACTGCACTCCACTCTAGGTCCTCCACTCTATACCACGCCACTCTACTCTACGCCACTCCATGTCACTCTACGTCACGTCCCACTACGCCCTCCACTCTATGCCACTATACTCCACTCCAGGGCCGGACTGACTATCTGGCAGTTTGGAATGCTGCTGAGCTGCTGGCTGATTTTATTGCAGTGGGGGCTGATTTCGTTCATGGAGACCTGCGTGTGCTTCAAAATAATTAAAGCAAAATGAATTTCATTTAGTACACGCAGGTCCCCATCAACGAAATCAGCCCCCAGCTCAGCAGCATTCCAAACTTCCCGGTAGCCAGTCCGGCCCTGCTCCACTCCCCACACTCTATGCCACCCCACTCTATGCCACTGCACTCTACTTTATGCCACTCTATGCCACAACTCTACTCTATGCCACTCTATGCCACTACTCTACTCTATGTCACTCAAAGCCACTCCACTCTATGCCTCTCCACTGTATGCCACCCCACTCTACATCACCCTACTCTACTCTACGCCATTGTACTCTATGCAACTTTACGCCACTCTACTCCACGCCACTCTACTCCACTCTAATCCACTCCACTCTACTCTACTCCATGCCACTCTACTTCAAACCACCCCACTCTACGCCACTCTACTCTATGCCACTCCACTCTTGCCACTCCACTTTAATCCAATTTACTCCACTCTACTCTACTCCTTCCTATGCTATTCCATTCTATGCCACTCAAGGTCACTCTACACCACATAACTCTACTCCACGCCATTCTACTTCACACAGTGGCACTATATACCAGCCTATGCCACACCACTCTACTCTACGTCACTGTATGCCCCTCTACTTAATGTCACTTTACTCTACACCACTGCACTCTCCACTCTATGCCCTCCTCGCTATGCCACACCACGCTGCTCTACTCTATAACACTCCATGCCACTCTATGCCACTCTACTCTATGCCCTCCACTCTACTTTATGCCCTCCACTCTACTTCATTCTACTCCAATCTGGTCCACTCCACCCCACCTAATGCCACCCCACTCCACGCTACTCCATTCTATACCACTCTACTCTATGCCACTCAGCTCTATGCCACTCTACTCAGTGTCACTTATGGCATTACACACCAATTCACTCTATACCACTCCACTCTACATCACTCCATGCCACTCAATGTCATGCCACTCTACTCTACGCCACTCTATGCCAATCCACTCTATCCTATGACAGTCTATGCCACTCAATGCTAATGTACTCCATGCCGTTCTACTCCACTCCACCCCTCTCTATGCCACACAACTCTACTCTACGCCACTTCACTTTACCCTACGCCACTCTATGCCACTTCGCTCTACATCACTCCACTCTATGCCACTCTAATCTACGCCACTTCACCCTACGCAACCCCCTCTACTCTACACTACTCCTCTCTACTCTACGCACCTCCACCCCTCACTACTTCATTCCACTATACGCAGCCCCACCCCACTCTATGCCACTCTACATCACCCTACTCAACAACACTATACTCTGTGCCACTCCATTCTACTCTATGCCATTCCACTCTACTCTATGCTACTCCGCTCTACACCATTCCATTCCACTCCACTCTACACCACTCTACTCAACTCCAACTCCAGGCTATACCACTCTACTCAACACCACTCTACTTCACTCCACCCCACTCTATGCTACTCTACTCTTCACCTCTCTATGCCATTCTTCAAGATACCACTCTATGCCACTCCATTCTATATCAATCTTATCCACACCACTCTGCTCTACCCCACTCTACTCTGTGCTACTGCATGACATCCCACTCCTGTCTGTGCTACTCTGCTCCACTCTATGCCACTTCACTCCACACAATACTACTCTACGGTACTCTATGCCACTCAATACACCCCTCTATGCCCATCTACCCCATTCACTCTACTACACTCTACCATACTCTATGCCATTCTACTCTACAACACTCGACTCTACCCCAATCTGCGGCACTCCACTCTATAGCAATCTAATCTATGCCACTCTACATGTCTTCACAAGGTATTGAAGTATTTTGCGGCAGGTAGCACCCCACTCCAAAGCTCAAGAATACAGTTAAATAGTAGATTAACAATATGTGCTTTCTTTCTTTTCCTTGTCGATCAGTTATGATAAATGTGTGCTTTTGAGTACTTGTGTACTTAGTAGTGTTTTGAGTGGGTAGAGAATAATAGGAATTGATTAGAAAAGGGGAAGCTGTACGTTGTGTTTTAGGGTAGTGGACACGTGTGCCTGTTAGTTGTGTGAATTTGATTGAAATAAGGGGAAAGTTTGAAAAGGATGTTTAGGAGTATGTATGATAAATAAGTTATTCTCAGTGCGACTAAAAAGGAGTGGTTGCCCTGAAGTTGCCCACCCCACTCTCAGCTCCAGGTTCAAACGCACAGTCACTTAAATGTCAAGCAAACTGACTCAAACCAGCCCAACTGGCTAATCAGAAGCATTGAAGTGGTCTGTCCGGAGATTTCTCCCTGCAGTCTAGTTTCGCGAGGCCTCATGGGTCTTTCTCGGGTTATTCTTCGGATCATGTGATTTGCTGTGTGTTTGTGAGTCATCGGAGGTGCAGGGAGTTCATAGTAATGGGAGGGGCTCCCCCACAACTGCAACACATGCCACATCAATCACACTGCCTGTCTGTCCTCTCCTGTGTCTAAGTTTCAGCCTCCCGCTTCTGAGAGGGTGGGTGGGAGGCGTGTGTGGGAGGGGGCTGGTTTCTGGGTCTCATTCATCCCTTGGGGGACCAGGTCACTCCAGACAAGGAAACACTTGCCCAAATATTTTACCTCTCTGTTCCCCTCAGGTCACATACATTCCAAGCAGAGAAACGCTTTTAAATGGGTGGAGCCAACCTTACTGAACCCACCTGGTGCACTCCGCACGTGGCTTTCACTTGTCAGTAGCGTTTTGTTATTTGTTGACGGGTGTGGTAGGTAGTATTTGAAGCTGTGAGAAGTAAATGCCTCTGCCAGTCATAAATCAAAGAGGCCTTTATTGTTCTCGAGTATAAAACACGGATCTGTTGGATAATTGCGTTGCTAGCACAAGAACATTTTGTTCATCTCACTTGTAAGCTTTAATTTTTTTGTTCGGAACACTCGCAGCAGGGTTGAAAAGCTGCCCACCTTTGTAAAAAATGCCAGTTTCGAAAAACACGCTGGATAGGTATTTTGCACAGTAGTGTAGACTACATGCATTTGTGTTTGCTGCAGGTAATGTCTGTTGTAATATTATTTAATTTATTTATTTATTTAATGCGATTTTCTATAGCGCGAACATTACCGGAAGGTGTCAGAGCGCTTTACAAAAGAACCCGTTGTTATACATAAGGATTTAGGATTACATGAGTTACATACAAGATACAAACAGAAAAAAAATTGCAAATGTACAAGTTGTAAAGTCACACATGGAAGAGATACAAATAGTTGGATATTGTCTTGATGGCTGTGAGTTACAGATTGTCCAGGGATGACCCCCCCGCCACGACTCCCTGAGTAGTTCCCCGGCGACAAACCAGGATGTGTCCCTCAATGGCGAATGTACGAACCAGGGCCCCAGTGCCCACATGCACGCCGACCGCCGCAACTGTGCGACAACAGGCGGGCGCGAGAACTCAACAGAAAACACTGGCCCACCTGGGCAAAAAAACGCCCATAAACTGCTGAAACAACTGTCAGACCAGCCCATCGGGCACTGCTTGATTGCCCTGTAGGCCAGTCCAACACCCCGATCACAAGGAATGCGAGTAGCCATGGGTACTCGCAAACATTTTCCCAGGGGCCACAAAGTTGGGTCTGTGATATGACCGAGGGCCACGCCACACTGATGCCAGCAGGGTGGCAGTTGGGGACTGTAGTGAAGGGCGGGAGGGGGGCTGTGGCATGGTGGGTGTACGGGAAGTGAAGCATTTACATCTTGGGGCAGATTTACAAGAAAGTGACGCATCTGTGTGAAGATGCGTCACTTTCCCTGCGCCACTTTGAGAAACCCTTGCGTCACAATACGGTGCACCATGGTGCAAGGATTGACAGATGTGTCAGAAATTCTGACGCATCTGTTAATGCAAAAGTCACGCATTGCTGGAGTCATGTTGCAAGAACTACGCAACTCCAGCAATGCAGGGGATGCCTATCCTCATTGTACTGCGTCACTCCTTACGCCTGCTTCAAGCAGGTGTATGAATTTGATGCAGTGGCATCCTAGAAGTGGCGCAGTGAAATCTTGTAGATTTCACTACATCACTTCTATGTAGCTTTTTTGCATTCGAACGCCCACCCTGCATACATTATACCTGACACGGGTATAATGTGACGTAGGGCTTTACAACGTGACGCATCTCCGGAGATGCATCACTTTGTTAATGGGCCACATTTTTACGTTGCTGCGTCACAAAAAGTGACGCAACTGCGGCGCAAAAATGACGCAAGGGGATTGTAAATCTGCCCCTCAGTGTCTGAATTGCACAATGTGAAACAAAAAGCTATTGATTAATCCCGGCTTCTCCACTTAAACAATTTGTGTGATTCTAAGCAATTGTTTAATTTCACTTTACCTCCTTTTTCTTCATTATCACATACATGTGGATAGGTTACAAAATCTTCTGTGTTTGAATTAAAAACCTTTAATATTGACGTATAATAGAAAGGCAGGTAACCCAAAGAGTTCATTTAACAACGGAATCGCCTCTTAGTTCACTACTGGCATTGCTGTCAGGGTGGGAGAACGAATGAATGTTTTTAATTTCATATTTGAAAATGATCACTTCAAAAAATATTCTTCTGAACGGACTGATATAACCAGATGTGCTAAGGTGAAATAGTTCTGCATGTGAATGAAATACACTTTTTGAATTTTAAAAAGATTATCATACTTTATCACATTTGCTGCAAGATGTCTTTAAAAATGAAAGTGTTTCATGAATTCTCAAACTATTACGAACATATATATAAGTCTGAGTCTTCCACCATATCCCAGGAAGCCCTAGAGCTCCTGAAAGACAGACCCTACCACCATTCTCCCACGAGGAGGTACGAACTTTAGACGAAGAGTTAACCATTGAGGAATTGCAACAGGCCCTTGGGAAGGTCAAGTCGGGGAAGGCACTGAGCCCAAATAGGACACCAGTCGAACTCTATAAAGTAACGGCCAGGCACACTATACACCACTTGTTAAATATATTCAAGGCAAGTCTGGTTGCAGGCAACTTACCCCTAGAGCAGAGACTAGTTTCAATAGTGGTCATTCATAAAGAAGGGAAAACAAGAGACAAGTGCGGGTCGTACCGACCCATCTCCTTGCTAAATGCTGAGGCAAAGATCCTGGCCAAACTCTTGGCGCACTCATTGATTGTCATTACTAAGTTGATACACCCAGATCAATCTGAGTTCATGCCGGGCCGAAACACAGCCCACAACCTGAGACGCTTGCAGGGGGAATGGATCGAGCGAGTGGGGTACAGGAAGACACCGCAATATTGTCTCTACATGTGCGCATGGCCTTGGACATGATTGAGTGGCCATTTTTGCTTGCAGTGTTGGAACACATGAGGTTTCGAGCCTGGGTTCAACACCTATACACGACGCCCTTGGGGCAAGTGAAGGTGAATGGGAGGGTATCTCGAATTACCGACGGATCTCCAAATATACGATCCATTGGTCAAAGTCAGTGATCTTCACTCTAGACGGGCAGGCGCTGAGGTTGCCAAAAGATTGCGAGGCCCAGGTGGTGTCAGATGGATTCCGATGTCTGGGGATCTTTGTTACTGCCAATCAGGAGCTCTTTATGGTCAAAACGTATACCCACCTTTGTCCCGTCTGAAGGATGATGTACAGCACTGGATGGCCCTTCCGCTCTCCTTGTTGGGTAGAGCTACTCTTTTTAAAGTGATGCTCTACCGGATTTCTTTACGTCCTCCAAAATACTCCGAGGCAGATTTACAAGCCCCTTGCATCATTTTCGCGCCGCAGTTGCGTCACTTTTTGTGACGCAGCAGCAGCGTAAAAATACAGGCCATTTACAACATGACACATCTAGGGAGATGCGTCACGTTGTAAAGCCCAGCGTCACATTATACCTGCATCAGGTATAACGTATGCAGGGTGGGAGTTCCAATGCAAAAAAGCCTCGTAGAAGTGATGCAGTGAAATCTACAAGATTTCACTGCGCCACTTCTAGGACGCCATTGCATCAAATTCTTACGCCTGCTTGAAGCAGGTGTAAGGAGTGACGCAGCACAATGAGGATAGGCATCCCCCCTGCATTGCTGGACTTGCGTCGTGCTTGCGACACGACTCCAGGAAATGCGTGACTTTTGCTTCAACAGATGCGTCAGACTTTCACCTGTGCCATGGTGCACCGTATTGTAAATACGGGGCATCCATAGTGGCGCAAGGGTTTCTCAAAGTGGCGCAGGAAAAGTGACGCATCTTCACAGATGCGTCACTTTCTTGTAAACCTGCCCCTTACTTTCCAGTACCGGAGAGCTATTTTAAATCCATACAGGGCGAGATGAGAAAGTTGTTATGGGACGGGGGCCCCAAGAATAGCACTTAGCAAACTTACTAAGGGATGGTACGATGGGGAGAGAGCTCTCACCAACATTCGAAACTATCACCGCAGCGCAATTAATGGTGGTCAACCAATCGGCCCATATGCCTATGTCCGAACAGGCATTTCAGATGGACCGGTTAAACTTGGGACCAGGTGGGTATCTCCATGTTCTATATACCCCGCCAACAAAGCTCCAGCTCTTGACTCTGAGGGGCTCACAATTCAGACCAGGTACGTGACGCTGGGAGTGATGGGGTGGAAAAACGAAATCACACAAGCGACTCCTCTGTGAGACTCTCAACTCCTGGCGAGCCTGAAAGAGAGACAGGGGTTTGACAAGTAGGACCTGTTGGGTGTCACGACAGTGCGAGATGTGTGGAGGGAGGAAAGGTATGACCATTCACAGAATTACAGAAAGACCACAAATTAGCCACCACTGAGGCATTCCGCTACTTACGACTCCCTCACGACCTACAGATGACTCTCCCTAAAGGTGACCCTCTTCCAGAGTCGTCTCAGCTCGAAAACAGATACTTGGAGGAACACATCACCAAAAAGGCGATCTTGCTAAAATATAAAAAACTACTTTGTCATGCTCCAGACAGTTTAACCCATTTAAAAGTGAAATGGGAAATGGACATCCTAGATTTGCAGGACGATGAGTGGAAAGAGGCAATAGCCTGTTCCCGGGAGGTGGCGATCCGAGCCCGGTTTCGCCTGGTACAATTCAAAATATTCCATAGGGCCTACATTTCATGCACTACATTGGTAAAGATGGGGAAACTAACAGAAGTTTCCTGTTGGAGGGGTTGTAGATTGGTGGGTACATTTTTTCATATAATATGGGCTTGTCCCAAAATTCAAGAATATTGGTTGAAAATAATTCAATGCTTGAGTGAAGTGTATAGGAGTGATTTGCGAAATTCTGCAAAATGGTGTGTCTTAAATGTGTGGGAGGGAACGGATTTGGGTAGTGGAGACCAAATTGGGGTGACACTGGTATTGATGGTCGCCAAAAGAAACATAGCACAGGCGTATGGTTCTGATCGGACTGCCTCCGTGGGAGACTGGAAGAGAGATATGAACTGGTGCGTGGTGGCGGAGAAGGCGGTGTATGCCAATAGAGGAAGCCCACGCAAATGGGGGAAGGTCTGGAGTAAATGGAATTACTATAGAGGCAACCCATGTATGGTGCCAGAGCCTCAGAGGAGGGTGAATGAAATGCAGGAGGGAATTGATTAAGGAGGGTGGAACGGAGGAGCAATTAATGTGTGTTACTGTAAGGAGCGTCTATATGCAACAAGCCTGTGCATGCGTATACAGTATCTAATGGTATTTTGTCTAGTCTTATGCTAGAAACACAGTATTGCATATATACAGTGAAACAGGCAATGTATGGTCATGGGTAGTATTCTCTTTTTCTTTTTAACCCAGAACTGTTGCCCAGCCAACAAGTGTTTCAAATGGGGGAGTACCCCACGACTTCTTCATGGCTTATGGCAAAGTGCACTGAGATGATAATCTCTCTGCCGGTTGTAATTCCGTCCCAGCTGGCGAAGGAAAGCGCGAATAGCTAAAGACACAACGGCTTTAGTGCACACAGTGTACTCACTGATTTAGGTCCCTATTCTTGGACATAACTCCACCTATGGTCAATAACTTCCCATTGCCAGCCAGGACGGAATTATAACCGGTTTTGAGTGAAGCATCTCTAGGTCCCTAACTTTTGGACCTATTTTAACAGAAGCTATTCGCAATTTCCTTCGCCAGCCGGGACTGAATTACAACCTGCAGAGAGATTACCATCTCAGTGCACTTTGCCATAAGCCCTAAAGAAGTTGTGAGGTACTCCCCCAGATGAAACACGTATTGGCTGGGTACCGGTTCTGGATTAAAAAGAAAAAGAGAATACTACCCATGATCACACATTGTTTGTTTCACTGTATATATGCAATACTGTGTTTCTATCTTTAGACTAGACAAAATACCATTAGGTACTGTAGACCTGTGCACAGGCTGTAGTGTGTTTTATCTAGGTACCTGAATCAATATCCTATTCTTTGCCCTTGTCCGGTTATAAATCAATAATATCCCTGCAACGGCACAGAAACCCTTTTCATAATTCGGTCATAGCGCATGCTATCACATTAAGCAAGCCTATTCCTCCAGCCCCCTAGAAAGCACACCGAGTTCTTAAACAAATCCAAGCCTCCAGCAACCTGGGAAATCCCAGCTGCTATTGTTTTGATTTCGTCCGAGAACTCCTGTAAAGCACTGTAAGAACGACCAGTCCTTAGTGACATCTTTATTGACATCTTATGTCCATCCTTACGTCAACTCCGGCACCTTTCAGGTATAAATATACCAACGTTGCCTTAAGCAAACACACGGTGGTAATCCTGGAGCAGAGCAGCTACTACTTCCGAAGAGCCCAGCCGATGCGAGAGCCCACGGACGCTGCCCCTCCCTTTTGACGCGCTGAGAAAGACGCTGTCTTTTCTCTTGCCGAGAAATCCAGCCTCCGGCGTTTCCAGCTTACCCTTGCGGGTGACTGGGATACCGAGTCCTGAGAGAGAGATACCAGCTCTCCTGCCTTCTAATACCCAGGTACTGAACTGACTAAACCCTAACAGAGAATTCTTGAGTCAGATTCTTGGCAAACCAAACTTAACTTAAACTGCTACTTACTCCGTCCCATGTATTAGGCTTAGGTCAGGTACACCGGGGTAGGCGTAGTTAGAAGCACCAGTTGAGTACGATTAGTCAATGTATATATGTATGTATCTATTTTATCCATTTTAAAGTATCATATGGCTAAGAAACCATATCAATGCTTTTACAGTACTATTTTATAATCCTGCTTTTACTGTATGCACTTTACTTAACTATAAGTATTGCAATTGTAGCAATTCATTTCTCTTGTATGAGGAAAGAGACTGCTCAATAAATAACACCTTTTATTGAAAACGCCCGTCTCTCTTTTTCTCTGCAATCTGGTGAAACTAAGTACGCACTTATTGGCTGAGTGAAATAGCTGTCTTTTGTTTTCACACGACTCTAGAGATATACTCTTATTCAGGGAGAGCAAAGTTGTCATGTTTTATGGTTGTCAGAAACTAAATCCCTTCTTGTCTATCCAGGGAGGTTAAACTCCTCCTCGCTTATTCGAGAAAGTTTCTAGTGAACTCTGAGCTAGCTGGCAAAAAAACGTAAGTCTAATATAGTCAGTAAAGACCTAGATAACCTCAGTCCTACGTCTACACTACTGAATATATTATTCCAATGCGCAGAGCCTATTGGGACTATAGGAACTACACTACAAGGCTTGTTGCAATTTTGTATGACCATTGGTCAATTTTTGGGGGGGTTCAGGGTTAACCCCTTCCTGTGGCACCGTCCCACGTTGATTAGAGACATACCTCTTGCGCATTCGATGTAGGCGCCACTACCTACCGTATATGTTTAAACCCTGTCCTTCTCTGTCAAGAAAGTTAAAGTGCTAATCAGGTGCAATAATAGACTACTTATATGTGATGATTGTAACAGTTTGTTGATGTTTGAAATAAAAAAAAAGTAAAACAAAATATCTGAAATTATCTTTAATATGAATATATAGCAGGAAACTGTACACAAGCGGTTTTAATGAAATAATCTGCAATGCGAAATTCAAGCTTAAACGCACACTTTATATGCTGTCAAATAAAGAAAATAAGTTAAATAGAAAAAAAATGAAAGGGGCCGAACACCTTACTTACTTCTTTTCTCTAACTTCAATTAACCTTTAAATAAAGTCTTGCCCCTTTATTTAGCTTGTGTTTTTTTAATGTTAGTGCTGAGTCGAGTAAACATCAGCAGTGCTGCGGTTGACCAGGGGGCCTTGTGTAAAGGTCAGGAGGGCCCCTGGGCCTTGCTTTGAGTATCACTGCCTTAGACGATCTAACTCAGATAATTGGAAATAGAATCAGAGTTGGGGCATATAAAAATACAAGTGTGTATCACGGCCCGTGCGGAACGCAGGAGCATATCCGAACTGTACGTTTTGTTGCCCTTTCTAGAGCGCATTTATTAACTCGGAAATTCCTACTTTGAGAAATACAATTAGTCATACCCCTTGAGTTAGATTTATGAGTTCAGAAATCTCCGCACTCGTGGTGTAGAATTCTGCACCCGTAAAAACTTTGACATCAGCCAGGAATCCCATTGAGAGTCCGTGGCAGATGCAAGTAAGGTAAATGTGGATGTAAACTCAATTTTATGAATACATTTACCTTTATGAATTGGCCCATATATGTCTGTTGGATCCTAGGCATATTAGAGGGACAGCTGTAACCATAAATACTTTCCCTGGTTTCAATAGCGGTTTCCTATGAGTTCAGTTTAGATTTTTCTGACACTGTTAATATGTGTCAGCTAGGGTTCTGGGGGTTATGAATACTTTGTTCAGTTTGACAGACCGAGGTGACTCCATATATTTTCCAGAGAGATTCTCTAGTTCCCCTTGGAGTCCTGAGGATGGAATGCGGCCTCAGGTGGCACTTACATTTTCAAGTAATTTTTTGGCATGCCTTCTGGGGTCCCTGCTCGGGATTTGAGGGGCCTGAGCGGTAACAGATATTTCTTTCATTTATATAGTACATTTTCCAAGGCTATGCATCTGTTATGGTCATGGAAGTTGAATCACCAGGGGCATTGGAGGTGAAATCATATACCCAGTCTTTGACCCTATGATATCATAGGAAGTAAAATCTATATGATCTTTGACACTGAAGTCTCATTTATGAGGCCCCACTGGCACTATTGTGCTGCCAGAATGTCACTTTTATAATGTTCCAGTGGTCAGTCGCGGCCGCTGCAGGTAAGAGCGGTGGGCGGTGGGGCTGGCTGGGGGGAGATTTTGAGAGACGACGGCAAGGGACAATTAAATAAATAATTAATTTGCCCTCATGGTTGTCTCTCAAAATCTCCCTCGCCCGGCCGCACCGCCCCACCGCTCTTACCTGCAGCGGCCGCGGCTGCTGGTGGTGCAATGTACCACTGGCATATTTAGAAGGCAACGTTAAGTCACGTTATGTGGCTTTTCATGGCCTTATAGATATGTGCCCCTTTTGTGCAGAAAACAGTATGAAAGGGGCGTTCCATGCAGTGGCAGCCAGCACGGGTCACGGTTGGCGGGCTGGGCGCTGGGGAGTGTGCTGGTGGGGGGTAGGAGGCGGCACGGGTCACAACTAAGCCTGGGCAAAGCACTACGCTACGCTTGCGTAGTTTGCGAAGTTTGTGCAACTTCGCACTATGCGAATTGCACGTAGTACAGTGCAAGCACGAGTAGCGTAGCGTAGTGCAGTGGTAATTTTTTGCTTGCTCGCGGTCCTCAACGTCAAGTTGGCGACCGCGAGCAATCAAAATAACATCCCTGCAAGAGAAAGCTGCTGCTCGAGGCAGAAAAAGACCGCTTGCACTGTGCAAGATGCAGTTTGCACTGATTGCACAGTGCGGACAAGCATCCGGCACTGTGCAATCAGTGCAAACAGCATCTTGCACAGTGCACTACGCAGTTTGCGAAGCTACGCATAGCTCCCATAGTGCGAGGTGCACTTCGCGTAGCTACGCGTAGCGCTACTTCGCAAACTACGCCAAGGGTTAGCCACAACACAACCGCAGCAGGAGGTCAAAATAAAATGACAATAACATTATGGTATTATCATTTAATTTTTCCTTTCCTTTCCTGCTGGAAGGCAGAGGGGCGATGCTCCTCCACCTTAGCGGAGGATCCGCCACTGGTTCCATGAGTGGTGCTGGGGGCATTCCCAGCAACATCCATGGCTTTTTGAAACTGCCCCAGATTTACAAGAAAACGTAAGTCTGAGGCAGCACCAAAAATGTACGCCTCGGCATAACAAGGAGAAATATCTTTATTTCTCCTCGTTTTTCCTTTTTCTTTGTGTGCTGCATTCTGCAGCACACGTAGAAAGAGGAAAAAGTCTCTTGTGAAAGTTTTTGTGCAGAAAAGTTTCCCTTCCTGCACAAAAGTAATCATCCCTGCAACGCTGGCACCATTGCATCATGGTGCAAAGGTGCCTGCATTGGTGCACTGCAGCTCATTGTGTGCCTGCGCAAGGGAAAAGGACAGGAATACGCTGTATCTAATAGATACTGTGCATTCCTGCCCTTTTATTTTGCCATAGGGCAGTGCAGCAGCGAGACCTGCTGCGCTACCCTATGGCAAAAAAAACATAAACGAGGTCCTAAGTCCTCCCAGAAAATGATGTCACATGACCTTGATCCTGATGTCCACACACTAATGAAAATTTGCCTAGCTGTTGTGCTGGTAAGTTTCAATTCTATTAAGGACACTGAGGCGAGAATTATGCCTTCTTCCTTTGCTTTATTTTAACAGCAGCATATTTCCAACAATACAATAACCAATTACATTTCCCATGAATAATAGGGAAACAAAGTTCCAAAAGGAGTCCTTCCTCGATGTCCGCACTCCAGCCAGCCAGCATAGTCCCTTCACGCTGTTTCCTCTTCCTCTTTCTTCGCATGAACCATTTCTTGTCGGTTTTCACGCTTCTTGTTTGGAACCATAATTTCCTGCAAAATAGGTAGTGTCAGAGGACTGTGCTGGAACTAATTACAGTAAAATACCAGCAAACAACACTATATGTAGAACTTCAACAACTCACTACCACTTTGTAAAGACCCATGAATGGCTTACTTACATAAGAACTGGAGGGTCCACATCTTCAGAGGTCATTGGGTGGGATAATCCTCGCCTCGGTGTCCTTAATAGAATTGAAACTTACCCGCACAGCAGCTAGGCACATTTTCATTCTATGTCAGGACCGGAGGCTCAGATTATGCCACTTCAAAGCTTGTCAACTACTATCCTTGCCACCTCAGTATTGGTTTGAATAAAACCTCTTAATGTTGGAGTCAGAGGACAAATCGGCTGCGCGCATCAGATCTTCTAAGCGCGCCTAACGATAAAGCCAAACCAAACTGCTTTGTATCGATCCCCGCCACCTGCATCACCCAACGCACCGATCTTGCGATGGTCGGGGATGAGACTGCTCTGTACAGTTTACGTAGCGCAATGAGCAGTTACTTCTCACCCAGAGGGCGAGTTTCCTCAGTCAATTCATCATACGCATGGAGGTACTGAACTACACACAGTTTAGGGGAATCTGGAAACGCTGGGTACGAAATGACCCTTGTATTACACTTGGTCCTTCTACTTACCATGAACAATACCCCTTCTGGGGAAAAGACTCTGGCTGAAATGGCCAAAGCCCTCACATCTGAGACGCGTCTGCACGAGACCAGGCATAACAGCATTGCCAATTTGCCCGTTACTTGCTTACGAGACAGAAACCTTTTTGGTTGCCAAGAAGGAAAAAGATTCAACACCCGATTCACGTCCCAAAGGACAGAGTATCGAGGTTCCGGAGTGAGAAAGAGGTAAATCCCTCAGAGAAGACAGCAAACTAAAGGGTGTTCACCCACCGGAGAGCCCTGCACCATAATGTGACTGGCTGAAATCGTAGAGCGGAAGGTATTGATTGACCTATAGGCCAGACCATCCTCCGCCAGACTCACCAGAAAATTAAGGACGTGGACTACATCTGCCCCCACAGGATCGACACTCCATCGCACACACCAATGACGCTATCTGTGCGAGGCTCACCGGTATCTCTTGGTTGTGCTGTCTGCCCATGCTTTGGTGAGCAAGTCCTCAGCTTTTCCCGAAAGACCTGGGAGCGACCAGCGATGCCTGAGATCCGCTAGGCCATCATCTTCAACGTTCCTTCCACCACCAGCCAATGCCAATGGGGAACGAGATCGGGATTGAGGAGAATGTGAGGAAAGTGGGGGAGTCGGATCGGAAAATCTCAAGAAAGTTCCAGTAAACCAGAAACCAGGCTTGAGACCTCCGCCAGGGTGTGAGCAACACCACCTCTGCCTGCTGGCGGCGAAGCAACGCGGACACTCACGTGATCATGGAGAACAGAGGGAAGGCATAACCGTTCTTCTGCTGCCAGTCCTGGAGAAAGGCATCTGTCACCTCTGCCTGCAGATCTGGCCGACAACTGAAGTATCTCGGTCACTGATGATCTAGTTGTGACACAAAAAGGTCTACCGAGAAGGGGCCCCATTTCTCTGACCACTGAGCAAAGACCGGCGGGTTTGGCTTCCACACGCTGGCATCCCCGAGGTGACGAGAGTGCCAGTCGGACACTTCGTTCTCCCGCCCCGGAAGGTACTAGGCCATCATTGAGATCTGGTTGTCTAGGCAGAAGTAGCAAAAGTCCCTGGCTAGGTTCACCAACATCCTGGATCTGGTGCCACCTTGGTGGTTGATGTACTGGACCGCAGGGATGTTGTCCTTCCTGAGAAGGACGCACAATTGTACCCTGTCTTTCATCCAGTATTGTGCCACAAACGACCCTGCCAGCAGCTCCAGGAAGTGGATGTGCAATGACGGTTTGTGAGTGGGCCATGCTCCACTCGTGGAGAACTCTCCGCACCTTGCTTCCCAACCAGATCTGCTGGCGTCGGTTTCAATGACAATTTATTTATTTATTTATTTAAAACATTTGTAGAGCGCGACTGTCACCTGGCAGGTATCCTGGCGCTGGTGGATTACTCCTGAGTTATTGGGCGGGGGAGGTGAATAATGGGTGAGCGGTCATTAGGGGGGGGGGGGTGGGAAGAGCCATGTTTTGATTTGCTTCCTAAAGGGAAGGAGGTGTGGGATCTGGCGAATTTCGGCAGGTAGACTGTTCCAGAGCTTGGCCGCAGCCACCCTGAAGGATCTTCCCCCAATCCTGGCTTTCTTGCATCTGGGTATTTTCACAAGGCAAGCGGTTGCGGACCTAAGTGTTCTAGTGGGGATGTACCACGAGAACAGACGTTGAAGAAGTCTAGGTCCTGCACCGTGAAGAGCCTTGAAGACCAAGCAGAGGGCTTTGAAGGCGATGCGTTGCTTCAAAGGAAGCCAGTGCAGCTTGGCCGAGGATCTCCTGGTCCAACCCAGAGCCAGTTTGGCTGCTGCCGACTGAACTCGTTGGAGTCTGTCTAGCTGTGTCGCAGGGGATTCAAACAGGAGAGCATTGCAGTAGTCAAGGCGACTAAGGATAGTGCACCTGACTATCAATGCTCGTGCTGAGGATGGTAATAAAGGCAGAATTTTACGCAGAGAGCGCATAAGGGCGGAGCAGGTGGCAACTGTTCTTGAAACCTGCGTTTCCATGCTCAGTTGCTGGTTTAGCATGACGCCCAAATTGCGAACAGTGGTAACAGGTAGCGGATTGTTGGAGTTTTCCGGGGGCCAGAAATCAGTAGGCAGAGGGCGGGAGATGCGGCTCGCGGGACAGAACAGGACCTCGGTCTTAGAGGAGTTAAACTGGAGAGAGTTCCGATGCAACCAGCCTGCGGTGTCTCTTAGGCAGTTATGGAAGGCTTCAAAAGAGATGGAGTCTTCACCCTCCCAGGAGAAAAGAAGCTGGGTGTCGTCAGCATAGTTTACTGTGGTCATATTGTGTGATTTAATCCAAAGGACCAGAGGCTTCAGGTAAACATTAAAAAGAATCGGACTGATGGAGGAGCCCTGGGGGACACCGTGAGGGACGGGGGAGAAGGCCGATCGGAAAGGGGGAAGGGATACCGCCTGTTTCCTGTTGCTGAGGTAGGAGTGAAACCAGAGCAGAGCCGTACCATCAACACCTGCCTCTCTCAGCCTCTTAAGCAGAAGCCCATGATTGACAGTATCGAATGCGGCAGACAGGTCTAATAAAATCAAGGCCACAGCTTGGCCCCTGTCTGCACGCATTCGAAGCTCTTCCATGGCAGTGAGCACCGCAGTTTCAGTGCCATGGGCTGGGCGAAACCCAAATTGGAATTCGTCCAGAACGAGGTTCTGCTCAAGGTGGGCTGAGAGGCAATTGCTGACCCAGCGTTCAAGCACCTTCGCCGGGAATGGCAAAAGTGATATGGGGCGGAAATTGGACAAACATTCCGGGTTCAGCGTAGGTTTCTTGAGTAGCAGGGTGATAAGAGCTTGCTTCCAGGGGGTAGGGACGAAGCCACAGCTGAGAGATTGATTGCAGATCAACCGCAGGGTGTGGAATAGTTCGTGCCCGCAAGCTTTCCAGATTTTCGGGGGTATGGGATCAAGAGGAGAACCCGAGGAGATGCCCATTACAAGTTTCTCAAATTCTACTTGAGAGATCAAGGGGAAAGCCTGGAGGCTATTCATAGGAGGGCTTGCTGACCTCGAGGTGTCAGGGTTGACTCCGGGAGGGGTAGAGTTAGTAAATGGCAGAGGGGTTGCCAGGTTGTTGACAATGGTCTCGATTTTATCGGTAAAAAACCGAGCAAGATTGTCACAAAGGGTCTGGGATGGGGGAATGGGGTTCTTGACACAGTCAGGATGTATGATGTTGTCCAAGATCTGAAATATACTTTTTGAGCTGTTAGCAGCGTTAGCGATAGTGGAGCAATAATAATCCGATTTACACTTTGCGATGGCAGATTTGTAGTCACGGAGTAAGTTGTTCCAGAGGGCTTTGTTGTTGTTACAGTAGCCGCGTCTCCACTTTCTCTCAGCCTGTTTACAGGCAGATCTGAGGGATCTCAGAGAGTCATTGTACCAGGGGGCAGGTGCTCTACCTTTGGGTCTACAATATTTTAAAGGGGCAGCCGAGTCTATGATAGATGTAATTCTCGCGCTGAAGGAGCTGTAATTGTTTTCCACCGAGCTGGTAATTGTTAATTGTTGTGCAGGAGTGCTTAAAAATTCGTCCTGAGGCGGAAAGCCGGGACTGCAGAATTAATCATTGTGCTGTTTTTATTTTCGCCGATTTTTTAAACTGCGTGCATTTTCTGTCTGAGTCACTGATTATTGTGCCCCTGATTAGCGCTTGTAATTTCGCCGCCTTAGCTGTTTATTAGCTCCCCAAAATCGGAACCTGCTGGAACCAGCAGCTGTTGCCTGACTCTACCCCCAGCAGCCGATTGGACGCTGCCTGGAGGGTCACCATCTTGCGTGAGGAGCTGGGACAGGGACACCAGTTGAGCGCTAGGCCCCTCCCACCCTCCCGCCCCCGGCCACTACAAAAAGCTTTGCTCCCCTCACTCCAATTGATTGTTAATTGTTGTGCAGGAGTGCTTAAAAATTCGTCCTGAGGCGGAAAGCCGGGACTGCAGAATTAATCATTGTGCTGTTTTTATTTTCGCCGATTTTTTTAAACTGCGTGCATTTTCTGTCTGAGTCACTGATTATTGTGCCCCTGATTAGCGCTTGTAATTTCGCCGCCTTAGCTGTTTATTAGCTCCCCAAAATCGGAACCTGCTGGAACCAGCAGCTGTTGCCTGACTCTACCCCCAGCAGCCGATTGGACGCTGCCTGGAGGGTCACCATCTTGCGTGAGGAGCTGGGACAGGGACACCAGTTCAGCGCTAGGCCCCTCCCACCCTCCCGCCCCCGGCCACTACATAAATGGAGTCTGTCCCCCGGAGGCGCGGCGGACGGGCGCAGCGGGCGCGCCGGCGGCGCGCCGAGGGCGGGCCAATCTGCGCCCGTCCACTACCGGACGGGGGGCGGGGCCAGAAACCCTGGTCAATCCCTGCCCCCTCCTTTACGGTATGACAAACATACTTTACTCAGCCTACGCCCTGCTCGCGTGCCATCTTGTTTACACTCTATGGAGGCGCTATCAGTACAGGATTGTTCAGTGTGCCATTTTACACCTAGCACTGGCTCCTCCGACACCCCCCACAAAAGTGTTTTAAAAGCTGCACTACTTAACTGTCGATCTCTAAGCAAACATAACACCCAAATTTATCACCTCCTTGAGGATGAAGCTCTTGAGATCCTATTTCTGACCGAAACCTGGCTGGGTGAGCACTCCGATCCCGACGTCATCGAGGCGATGCCTCCAGGATACTCCCTCGTCAGGCTCGATAGGCAGGATGGTAGGGGAGGCGGAATAGCCATTGCCGTCAGAGCCCCCTTTGAATGCTCTTTATCGCCGGTGAATATTGATCGCTGCGAAGCTGGATCCTTTACCATTATGGTGAGCCCTAAATATTCCCTATCGGGCATTCTTCTATACAGACCCCCGGGAAGACTGTTTGATTTTACATGCAGCCTTATAGAGGCCACAGCCCATCTTACTTTAAGGAAATCTAGACTTTTGGTGCTAGGAGACATGAATATACACTTTGATGATGCTGGGGACAAAGACGCCACCAGCATACTAGCAGAATTACTGTCTCTGCAGCTAGATCTGAAACATCAAAGTCCCACCCATAGACAGGGTCACCTGCTCGATCCAGTATTTAGCAACTGGAACGGAGTAAAAGTGCTTCCTCCTGTGCCAGTGCCCTGGTCTGACCATTTTGTGGTCCCCTTACATATATTAGCAACTGAAACGGCAGTCAAAAATGAAAACCTGCAGACCTATTGCTGTCGCAAATGGAAAAATTTTAATCCCAAAACGTTCACCGACAAGCTTGAACTGGCTGGACCCCCTAAAGGCTCCGACTGTGAGACCGCCTATACTTGTCTAAAAAATACGATCCTCACGGTCCTGGATGAAACGGCTCCCATCCGTAGATCAGTGACCAACAAGAAATTAAGGAAACCTTCCCCATGGTTTACAGCTGAACTTCAAGATGCTAAAACCGCCTGTAAAAAATTGGAACGAGACTGGCGTGTCAACTTCTGCCCCACTGCTAAAGCCCATTATAAAAATGAGCAAGCAAAATACTATAAACTGATCCGTTCCGCTAAAGCTCTACACTATAAGACCCGTATAGGTGAAGCAGAAAACTCCTCCAAGGAGCTTTTTAAAATTTTTAAGGAAATTTCAGTAGTCACCAACGAGAGCAATGCCCTTAATGATTCGGTGGCGAAATGCAATGATATTGCCAAATACTTTGCTAATAAAATTACTACCATCTATTCTAATTTCTCCACCGACCTGCTTTCAGGATCTGATTTTACTGAAAATTTGGAGCTCATCCATACAAAAAAATGTCTGACCAGTTTCTCTGTTCCTCACACTACTGCTCTTACCAGCATCTGTAGGAGCATTAAGTCTGGCTCGCCCCGGGACCCTGCTCCCCCCAAGATACTCACAGCTAGTTTAGAAGTCCTCGAGTATCACTTCAGGCACATCCTCCAACTTTCTTTCTCTACGGCTACCCTCCCTATGGAATGGAAAAAAGCTATTGTGCTGCCGATAAAGAAGAAACCCAACATCAGTCAGGACACTCTGGAAAATCTCCGGCCCATCTCGCTGTTACCCTACTTAGCGAAGGTGGCTGAGAAAATAGCTAATAGCCAACTTATGGCCCATCTAGAATCCAATGGTGCGTTTCACAGCTCCCAATCAGGTTTCAGGGCAGGCTATTCTACCGAAACCGCCCTACTGAGAGCGACAGAAACCCTACGGGCAGGTGTAGATGCAGGACAGACCATGGCACTTATAATGCTGGACCTGAGTGCGGCGTTCGACACTGTAGCACACTCCATCTTGCTACAGTGTCTGAACAAAGCCGGGGTCACCCAGGAAGCTTTGGGTTGGCTAAAGGCATTTCTCACCAACCGCTGCTTTCAGGTTCAGAGAGGTGCTTCTCTCTCTGACAGCATTGCCTTGGAACAGGGGGTGCCTCAGGGCTCTGCCCTGAGCCCCACCCTCTTCAATCTGTATATGGCCCCTTTGGCTGAAGTTGTTCAATCGTTCGGCATTGAATTAGTCTCATATGCCGACGATACCCAACTTCTCATCTCCCTATCTCAAGCTCCCTCTGTTTCTCCTGACAACTTTAAATCTTGCATGCAAGCTCTGGCGGTTTGGATGACCCAACACTGCCTGAAGCTTAATGGCTCGAAAACAGAGGTTCTTGTTATGGGAGGTAGGGATTCTAGCTGGACCAAGGAGTGGTGGCCTTCTTGTCTGGGACCGCTACCTACCCCCTGTGAAGCAGCCAAAAATCTGGGGATTTGGGTTGACCCTAAACTCTCCTACGACTGCCACGTGAACAGGGTGGTCAGTAAATGCTACGGGGTCTTAAAGACCCTTAACCGCACCCTGGATCTCCTCCCTCTTGAAGCAAGGCGCACCATGACCCAAGCGCTCGTGTCTTCCAGAATAGACTATGGGAATGTGCTTCTGCTCGGAACATCGCAAAAAAACATCAGGAGACTTCAAGTCCTGCAGAACACAGCAGCACGTCTAGTCCTTAGGCTTCCCAAGAGAGCCCCTTCCAAACCTTCTCTAGATACCCTCCACTGGCTACCCATAAAAAAGAGAATTCTTTTTAAAGCATTATTAATATGCTATAGGATCATCTCCCAAAAAGCTCCTTCCTACATGAAAGACTTAGCCATTCCCTATGAGCCCAATAGAACTCTTCGCTCCAGGGGAACTGGCTTGCTCACAGTACCCCGTATCAGGAAGGCCAGAATGGGTGGCCACTCTTTTCGGGCTATGGCCGCCAAAGAATGGAATGCTCTCCCTATGGAGATTAGACTTGCGGACTCGGAGACTGCTTTCAGGAAAAGCTTGAAAACTCACCTGTTCTCTCTGTAACTCCATCTATGCACCTGATTTCTTTCTCAGCGCGGGGACACGCCGTGATGGCGTCACCAGGCGCTTTATAAACTCCTTTGTTGTTGTTGGTAGAGGAGAAACTGTCCTGCACCTCGAAGACTTTGGTGGATGCGCAGAGAGTTTCTAGAACTTTCCAGTTTCGGTAGGGGAATTGTGGAGGAGAGTAGTTCTTGGGCTTTCTTGATATGGCGTTGGTAATAAAGAGTTTGATAAGCGAGTGGTCCGTCCAACTCATGGGCAGGATGTCGCCTATATGCGTAAGATCAAGACTTGAAAAAATGAGGTCAAGGCGATTGCCTGCAGAGTGGGTAGGGGCCTTTATCAGTTGACCAAGCCCTACACTGTCACAAGATAACAGAAGGTTGTCTAAGCCTGTGTCCAGGCTGCCGTTTGGCCAAAGGTTGAAGTCTCCAAGGATAATAAGTTTTTTATGGGAAGTTGCCATATTTGTGATGATCGTAAGGAAAGCTTGCTGTTGCAGGAGAGAAAAGGCCCCTTGTGGTCTATAGCAAATCATCACCGTGAAGGAGACTCCTGGGTGGCAAGTTATAGTCAGACCAAAAAGCTCAATTCCAGGTACAGGATCTATGTCGATGATGTTTATATGCCAAGTGGCACGGAAAATAATACCAACTCCGCCGCCGCGGCCCTTGGGTCTAGGAAGATGTAAAATATTAAAATTGAGAGGACAGGCGGATGCAAGGTCGGTCTCACAATCGGCATGTGTCCAAGTTTCAGTTAAAAAGAGTACATCTAGTTGGTGAGAGTCTATAAGGAGATTGATTTCCGTGGCGTGCTTCGGTAGAGATCTGACATTGAGGAGGCCACCCACGATTAAGCCCTCGCGGGTGAAGTCAGTTAAAGGAGAAGCAGTCTCTTCGAAGGAGAGCTTACCTTCATACGCATACCCTCGAAGATTGAGCAGTGCGTCCCGGGTGTAACAAGGGGGTTGAGGGATGGATTGGGCAGGGTATGTGGCGCGGGGCGCGTCCTCGTCACGGACGAGCGCAGACGAGCTTGCCTTAAGCGCGCCTTCGGCGCACAATCGGCGTGCCCGCTGCGCTCGTCCGCTGCGCTTCCGGTATTGGCACATGAGTTAAAGTGGTAGCAAGTGACGTGGAAGGGGGCGTGGCCAGCAAGAGATGGGCGTGGCTATCGTCTCCCTCGGCGAGCAATGGCGCCAAGAAACGATTCCCTTTCCCAACAGCTATTATTCAGCTGCGGCGGTAATCAGGTAAAGTGCAGTAGAATGTGCAATTCAGCAAGGGTTTTTAAAATACAGTGCAAGAATACAAGTTTAAAACATAAGCACCTCCCGGCTTCTTTGCCTCAGGAGTATCACAGCAGAAATAACAGCGCTAGCGTTCAGCGCGTCCTATTTATCTTAGCGGAGGGGGCGTGGCCAGCAAGAGATGGGCGTGGCTATCATCTCCCTCGGCGAGCAATGGCGCCAAGAAACGATTCCCTTTCCCAACAGCTATTATTCAGCTGCGGCGGTAATCAGGTAAAGTGCAGTAGAATGTGCAATTCAGCAAGGGTTTTTAAAATACAGTGCAAGAATACAAGTTTAAAACATAAGCACCTCCCGGCTTCTTTGCCTCAGGAGTATCACAGCAGAAATAACAGCGCTAGCGTTCAGCGCGTCCTATTTATCTTAGCGGAGGGGGCGTGGCCAGCAAGAGATGGGCGTGGCTATCGTCTCCCTCGGCGAGCAATGGCGCCAAGAAACGATTCCCTTTCCCAACAGCTATTATTCAGCTGCGGCGGTAATCAGGTAAAGTGCAGTAGAATGTGCAATTCAGC
Organism: Lissotriton helveticus; assembly: GCF_964261635.1. Lineage (NCBI taxonomy): Eukaryota > Metazoa > Chordata > Amphibia > Caudata > Salamandridae > Lissotriton > Lissotriton helveticus. The sequence goes on from NC_136068.1 coordinate 692,847,286, forward strand.
AAGGGTTTTTAAATACAGTGCAAGAATACAAGTTTAAAACATAAGCACCTCCCGGCTTCTTTGCCTCAGGAGTATCACAGCAGAAATAACAGCGCTAGCGTTCAGCGCGTCCTATTTATCTTAGCGGAGGGGGCGTGGCCAGCAAGAGATGGGCGTGGCTATCGTCTCCCTCGGCGAGCAATGGCGCCAAGAAACGATTCCCTTTCCCAACAGCTATTATTCAGCTGCGGCGGTAATCAGGTAAAGTGCAGTAGAATGTGCAATTCAGCAAGGGTTTTTAAATACAGTGCAAGAATACAAGTTTAAAACATAAGCACCTCCCGGCTTCTTTGCCTCAGGAGTATCACAGCAGAAATAACAGCGCTAGCGTTCAGCGCGTCCTATTTATCTTAGCGGAGGGGGCGTGGCCAGCAAGAGATGGGCGTGGCTATCGTCTCCCTCGGCGAGCAATGGCGCCAAGAAACGATTCCCTTTCCCAACAGCTATTATTCAGCTGCGGCGGTAATCAGGTAAAGTGCAATAGAATGTGCAATTCAGCAAGGGTTTTTAAAATACAGTGCAAGAATACAAGTTTAAAACATAAGCACCTCCCGGCTTCTTTGCCTCAGGAGTATCACAGCAGAAATAACAGCGCTAGCGTTCAGCGCGTCCTATTTATCTTAGCGGAGGGGGCGTGGCCAGCAAGAGATGGGCGTGGCTATCGTCTCCCTCGGCGAGCAATGGCGCCAAGAAACGATTCCCTTTCCCAACAGCTATTATTCAGCTGCGGCGGTAATCAGGTAAAGTGCAGTAGAATGTGCAATTCAGCAAGGGTTTTTAAAATACAGTGCAAGAATACAAGTTTAAAACATAAGCACCTCCCGGCTTCTTTGCCTCAGGAGTATCACAGTATCACAATATCCAGAGCGGAACCGAATATGGCCCAACCATTCCACGCCTCCATGTGGGGGAGCCACCATTCCATCTCATCGCTCACATCGTCTGTCAGAGGTATCGACTAGGAGTACGTCAAACACTTCCTGAGGTGATGCGCCTTCAGACGCTGCATGGCACAGTAGTGCAAAGGCCCGGGAAATATGGCCTGTAAGGAGGAGGAGAGAAGACCTACGAGAAGCGCCAGTTGGTGCAAGTAAATCTGCGTCTTCGCTAAGCTCTGGCGCAGTTCATGCCTGATCTTCGCCATCTTCCTGGCGGGAGACACAGGGTGGAAGACACAGAGTCCACACTGAAGTCTAAAAAAGGTTGCACGCTGGACCGGAACCAACAGGGACTTTTTCCTGTTAATGACAAACCTCAGTACCTGGAGAAGGATGACCTCGGTTTTCAACTGGTTGGACAGCCTCCTGGGGCACTGATCCAGAAAGAGCATGTCGTCCAAGTAGACAATCATTCGAACACCCTGCGGGTGCAGGAACTCCACCGCCGGTCTGTGTACCTTTGTGAAGCACCACAGAGCGGAGGATAGCCCGAAATGGAGCATGGTGAACTCGCAAACCTGCCCTTCCCACCTGAACTGCAGAAAACGCAGATGAGGGAGGAAAATAGGGACCACCAGGTACGCGACCTACAGGTCGAGCCAGACCATCCAATCGAGTGGTCTCAGCACATCTCTTAGGAGGTGGATCCCCCCATTTTGCAGTGGCGGTAAACCATCCAATCGTTGAAACTTTTCAAGTTGATGACCAGCTGCCGGCTGCCATTGACCTTGTCGACTAAGAAAAGATTGCTGATTAAACCACGGGGATGCTCCACTGCGCGTTAAATTGCCCCTTTTTTGAGGAGGACAGAGACCTCTTCGCTTACCAGCTCGGTATCACGTTGCAAGAAGGAAATGGTACGGGTTAGCTGATGTGGACGGCCATGAAACTCCAATCGGAAGCCATGGACCATCTGCAGCACCCAAGCATCTCTCGTGAGGGAAACACAAGCTGGGAAAACAACGCCAAGTGCCCCCCCACCTGCAAGCTCGCCGAGAGTATTACACTCACCTCTTCTAGCACCCTGTTGCTGGCCTCTTTGGCCTCCACAGTCATGGAATTTCTGCCCTCTGGTGGGATGGAAATTGTTGAAGCGGGCATTGTCTTGATATTGTCCTTGCCTGGATCTTTGCCCCTGTCAAAGTTGAAGAAGTAGCCGGTCGTGCGGCCCCTACCACGACTGGCCCCTTGGAAAACCCGGGGGAGTAAAAACCTTCCTAGTATTCGACTGGGCTCTGTCAAGTGAGGTGAAAGTCACCACAACTTTCCTAACTCTGACTAACGGGTCACCAAATAAGTCCCCCTGGGCCACTGCACCTGCCTCGAGGAAGCCAGGTCACCTAACTTGGGGTCCAGCTTAATTAGGAGCGACCGCCTTCTCTCCGTGGAAAGTGAGCAATACGCATTTCCAATAAACACTATCGCGTGCTGCGCCCAGCTCGAAGGAACCCCTGGGGAGATAAGGGCACCGGACACCTTGGCGTCTTCGGCCATGTCAAGAATTTTGGTGACAGGTCCCACTGCATCTAGCAGTTTGTCCTGACACGTACGCCAGGAGCGATCAATGCCCTTTTTAGGGTCCCGTACGAATTTAGCTAGGAAGGTTGCCATCTTAGGATCAATTTTGGGTGTTAGGGCAACCTTTTCTTCCGAACTGGGACCGGGACACTCTTCCTGAAGGAGGTTGCGAGCATCCTTGTCCATTGGTTTGCGCAGACGGCTCACCACATACTGGGCCACTCTATCCTCGGGAACCCACTCCGCAGACGTGGGGTGGACAATGTTGTCCAGGTCCAACATATCAGAGCCCCCCCTGGGGCAGGAGTGGGCATCGGGAGCCAAGACCTAGAGGAACCCGCTTCCTCGTCTATGTCCCCAGGGAGTCACCATTATCAAAGAGGTCAGGGGAAGCAGTGCAGAGAGGCATTGGGGTGAAGTCAGCGGGGGCACCGGGTCAGGCTGCAGGGGCACCTGCACCAAGAAAGCCTGTTTCAGATGGGCAAAAGCATCTACATCCACCCCTTGAAGACAGGGTTTCTTAGCAGGGGAGAACCAGTTTGAGGCCAAGGAGGGGACTTAGGTGTAACTGGTACGGGAGCAGCCCACTTGGTGCACTCTTTTGCTATCTACACTGACAGGTGTTGCTCCAAAGTCTCAATGGCTTGGCTGACAGCCCTGTAGATGGAGTCCTCCACTGCCTGGTAAAAGTCATCATCCCAGGGGAGGTACACCAAGGGATCCTTCTCCTGGTACTGATCTTGCTCCGACTGCATAGTCTTAGAAAAGTATATAGGTGTAGTACAGGTAAGTAAATTAGGAGCACAGGCATCTTGGTGCTGAAAGCACTATTTTAAAGGTACTACAGGCGCTCTGTTTACAAGCTGGGAGGGAGCCCTGACAAATAAGGGTGGCCAAGGGCACACGATTATTGGGCAGAGCCCTAGGGACACACCAGCCCTCTGATCACAGGGCAGCCACCCAGGACAGTGTCCCACAGGCACCACAAGTCACCGTGCAATTGCGACCCCGCAGGGTGTTCAAGGATGTCTTACAGAATATTAGGGAAAAATACAGACCCCACAGGGCATAAAACCGGGTGGCAGGAGGCAAGGCTGAGCTCTCACCAGGCAGCCCTCCCAAGGGCTCTAATGCTAGTGCCTGACTCGTGCTGCCCTTAGAGAGTGAACTAGGCTCCGTGGCAGTGGGAGGACCACACCGCACCTCACAGGGAATCAGTGATGTGAGGTACGTTTAAAAACGTCCCGTAGCTAAAGGGAATTTGTGCAAACAGAAAAATATACAAAGCGCTAGCAAACACCACCAAATTAGCCAACTAACAACCCGTATAACAGGAGAATAAAGAAAAATCGACTTATCTGCTGCTGAGCAGCGAAGAAAGCGGAAAAGGAAACAGCGTGAAGGGACTATACTGGCTGGCTTGAGTGCAGACAGCGAGGAAGGACTCCTGTTGGAACTGTGTTTCCCTATTGTTCATGGGAAATGTAGTTGGTTATTGTGTTGCTGGAAATAGGCAGCTGTTAAAATAAAGCGAAGGAAGAAGGCATAATCTGAGCCTCCGGTCCTGACATAGAATTGACAATGCCCATGTTAATAATAACACAACAGCTTCTAGCCCATATTAATATCTACTTTATATGCTAGATATATTTTAAATAGGTTGCTCTCATGTTAGGAACATTGCACTTTTTTCATGAAAAATTTGGTGTTTGTGCAAAGAGGAAGCATTGGGAACTCAAATTATTTACACCACAATCTGCCATGATTTAGTGTTTCCTCTAATGTATGCTCCCTGTGCCCTAAGGATATAATCTACAGGTAAATCACAGGGCGACACATAAAAACAATGATGGTTTTGTCCACCTGTATTAATTCACCTAGACCACACTTTTAATGTGAGCTATATAATTAACTTGACATTCCTTTTCAAATTTATTGCATGTTCATTATGATCACTTGTAAGGCATTATTTATCATCCTACCAAAGCACAGAGGTAAAACTTTTATTCAAACATAATTTTACATGTTTCACACTAATGAAAACCGGCAACAAGTTGATTAAATTGTGTATAATTTTTCAGTTTAATCAGGAGCATGTTATTGCACTGCTGAATTAGTATGCTTAACTGAATTAAAATGTTAACATCGCAGGTCACAATGAGAGCTACAGAACGTAAAGAGTGCTTATCAGGGCACTTTATACTTTCTGTTCTTGCCATTGCCTTTGCGACCACTCAGCCCAGGGGTCACAAAGGCAGTGCCAGGGGTTCTACAGGACAAGCCAAGCAGTTGAAGGTGTAACCCCCGGTGATCCCTAAATGATGTTCATGGGTATGGATCTTGGGTTGGCTATTGGTTTAAGTCTAGTATTTTATTCTTCTTGCCTGTACTGCTAGCTCTGGCATAGGTTTCTTGTAGGGTGTGGTTAACTAGATGACTGTCAGCCTCATTACAAATTTCAGGAAAGGCATTTGCTCTATTGGAAATACATTTATGTTTACCTATATACTGTCTAAATTGTATTTTGTATTGCAACAGCAATATCCAAGGGTGACAGGTTGCCCTCTTTATTTTCTCTTCTTGACTGTGCCTAAAACAACAAGGAACTCGTTTTCTCCCAACGACTTAGTTGATCACTTGAATATGGCCGGTTAAAATACTGAGCTGCTAAAAAAGCGACCAATGCCAGAGCCATCTCCACCAAGATCACAAAGTGTGCCAAGGCCTATGATTCTCTACATTCTTTGAGAGAGATACTCAGCTTAGTGCACCTTGTGCACTGGAACCAATGTACCATCATCATCATTGGTTCAGGGGTAAAAGATAATACCCCTTTTTTTATTTTTGTGATGTGCTGTTGCTTAACATGGGTCTACACAGGAAAATGTGAGGAAATAATACTAAAAGAAGAACAAAAAGATTTGCTACCGGTTGTAGCAAAGATGAAGCTTGCGCTGAGAAAGCTGTGTCACTAATTTCACCATCTCCTTAAAAACTAGTCTCTCAATTTCTCCAAGCCCCTTTTCAGATGATAATGGTCAGACTGGGTCCCTCTGTGCAGAAGGAGACAAAACAACAAAAAGCTTCAAGACATTCTAGTTGCTATTAGCGATGTTGGTGAGGATGTACTTCTGATTGTTGGTGATAGGGATACTGAATGCTGAAAGACTCTTTTGGACAGATAGCAAATTACATCCCTATTGGTTTCATTTTTGTTTATCACAAAATCATAAAAATGGCCAGTTCATTAAGTGCACCTCCAAGATTAGCAACCATCTCCATACTTGTGTCCAGAGTTCATGGCCACTGAGGCTAGCACCACTAACCACTAAAGAACCCAATTCTGTTGTCACTGCCAGAAAAACCATATCATTAGCACATTACAAACTGCTACAAGTGCGTTGTGGAAAGCTAGGAACATTTTTTGACAGTAAAGGCCAACCGAGTAATTTGGAAGCATAGGATGATGCATAGATGAAGCATACCTTAAGAATCACGAACATTTCTCAATTTACTGTGCCTTCATTTTATGAAGGAGATGATGATGTGGCAAGATAGTCATTCCATTCCATTCGATAACTTTATTTCGGTCACCAAGGACCATAAAAGTACATATAAAAATACAACATAAAAACAATAAGAGTGGTTATATACCATAAGACACTACACACAATCAAGATCATCTATATACAAATTATTGAAACTGTAAAATTAGCGAATTATTCATCAGTTAAAACTGCATTAAACATTAAGAAAGTTATCGAGGAAGTTCATTGCATACAATACGTATATTCCTCCTGGACAATCAAGTTATTAAAAACTACGTTTATGCCACATTCCATGAAGGAAGCGTGAAACAGCGAAGACAATGGGAGGATGGGTATCATATCTTAGGACTCGAAGAGCTTGAGCACAGATTCTAAGTCCTAAATTTCTACAAATTGGTAGGACCCAACGTCTCCTTGCAACCTGGTAGGCAGGGCAAGAAAAAAGGACATGGATTTCATTTTCGAGATTATGATTACAAGCTGGGCACACGTTGCCCTTAGTTGTGTCCCATTTGCTGGTAAAAACCCTAAGCGGAAGGTTACCCATCCTAAATTGTATATATAGCTTTCTCGCTAATGCAGGGTAAACTAAATCTCAGAAATCTTTCTTTATGTAGCCTTCCTTTACTTGGAGAAACTTGATAGTTAGTCTACCCACTGAGGAACTTGCATAGAAGGACGATAGATTATAATACCTGTAGTGGGAAACCAAGTCGCCCTACTAAACGCTGGGCAGGCTACATCAGGTCTTTCCCAGAGTTCCGGCAACCCGATCTTTAGCATAGTTGCCTTAATATGGATTAGCCATGGGATTTTCTTTGTATTCAATGCTGCCCAAACCTCACAAAATTCATTTTTATAGGAAACTAATTCTCGGACTGACCATAATCATCTCCAGGACAAAAGTGGTCGTAATGCCACTTCCTCTTCAATGGGGAGTAACCCAAGGTTCATACAAAGAGGAACCAATGGAGTGCTCATCGGTAGACCCAAAATATTCCTCATAAATGTGTGTTCTACCTTCATCAAGCTGGATGGCTTTTGATGCCCCCACAGTTCTGCCCCGTACAACGACGCTGCTCTGGCCTGTAATTTATAAATTTCAATGACTGGGGCAGCTGGTTTGAACTCAAATACTCTATGCATTTTCTGAATACCCCCGCCACTTGGTTTAACTTGAGCGCAGCCTTTTTTAGTTGAGTGTCCCAATCCATGTGTTCCGAAAGGGTAATACCCAGATAGTAAAAAATCTTTACCCTCTCCAATGGGACTCCATCCAGGACAGGATTAGGGAGAGTCTGCCTAGGAGAATTAAATATCATAAACTTGGTTTTTGATAAATTTATTTCCAAACCCCTACCAGCACAGAAATTAGCAAAGCTATCCAAACCCCTTTGGATCCCCGTTGATGTTTTGGACAACAGCAAAGTGTCATCCGCAAACATCAACGCGGGCACCCAGCCTGTGGCTAGCCTCGGCGCGTCCAAGTCCCTAACTCCAAGCAAGTGGTCAATGAGACCATTAATATAAAGGCAAACCAGGGTCGGGCCAGAATGCACCCCTGGAGCACACCCTGTTTGACAGGGAAGTGGGCTGACAGCTCTCCATGCTTTCCACACCTAACTTGAGCGTAAGTTTCATCATGGAGCCTTTTTAACACATCTAGGAGATACAGTGGTAAACCCAGATCAGACAGGACCCTCCACAGTTTATCCCTGGTGACCAGGTCAAAAGCAGACCTCAGGTCAACAAAGATGAGGTAGAGGCTGCCACCCTCCACACTCACTGTTTTCCAATATAGTACCTGAAGTCTGAAAATCTGGTCCATCGTCGAAGTACACATCCCGAAACCAGCCTGAAGAGGACTCAGAATCTCACTCTCCTCTATCCAGCCCTGGATTCTATCTAAGATAATCCAACCCATTCGTTTCTGAGTAATATCTATCAAACTAATGGGCCTGTAGTTAGATGGCTGGAGCGGACAACCCTTTTTGTGGATAGGGACTATTTCTGCCCACGCCAAGTGTCCGGCGGATCCATGCCCTTTAATATGGCATTGAAAAGGACACTTAAATATGGTGCCCAAATTTTCGGTTCGGACCGAAAAAGATCCCCGGGAAGCTTATCTAAACTGGGCGCCTTGTTAGGCAACAATCTAGTGATAGCAGCTTTAACCTCATGGGGAGTAATCTCCCAGGCCCCCTCCAGTCGATGCTCGTGGGGGAGGTCTGGGATCAGGTCAGGGCAGTCGCTGGCACTCGGGTAAGCATACAATGCTCGAAAGTGGTCTTCCCAAACTACTGCCGCTATATTAGGTTGAATTGCTGATCTACCCTCAGTCCCCCCGAAGTAATGATTGCCCAAAAAGATTTGTGATCCTTGCATGTAAGTGAAATTCTAAGGTCCTCCCATCTATCAGCTTCCCATTCTTTTTTTCTTTCTGGGTGACCCGTTTGTAATCAAGCCTACATAGCCTAGCCTTTGGTTATCCTTGGCTTTAATGGCAGATAACAACTCTTTTTTTGCATTCCGGCAGTTGGCATTATACCATCTATGGCCCACACCAGGTTTTGCTTTTATACTACCTTCCGGATAGAACACATTATACTATCTAGAGGTTAACTCCTTGTGTACTTTAAGTGGCCTGTCATCACTACCTAAATTCATGCCCTTTCCCCCAGCCCCTCCCATCTCTAAAAATAGTGGTACTACCTGATGGTAAATCTGTGCTAATTTATTAGGGGAGCCTTGTATATTTGACCATTTAACTCTCCGCCTATTGTTGTGTAGCACGAGCGGATATTGGAGTATGTTCGAGTCTTTCACATGATTGGTCAGGCCCCAACTCCCTGGTTTCAGGGTCAGGACCAAGGCATTGTGATCACTATCTTTCCTTGGATAGATCTTAAAATCCTGCACCCTGTCCCAGCTTCTAGTTTCAATGAAAATATAATCTATAATAGAAGTGTGCCCTTCTCTATTATAGGATGGTTGGCCTGGTCTGTCTGATTCAGTCCTCCCGTTGCATGCCCGCAGGGATGATGAAGGAACAAAGGAATTAATTTGAAGCACCAGAGGCGTTCATGCTCTCACCGGTGGCAACTGGGGTTCAGGAATATGCCAGTATTGGTCCTCCTCATCTAGGCCAACTATAGCAGTGTTAGTAAGGAGCTCAAATTGGCAATTGAAATCGCCCCCTACTATTATGCCAACTGCTGGGTCAAGGGTCGCAATAGCCTGCCTCAAGTAGTCCACTGGTCCGGACTCTAGCCCCCTTTGCAATGGCCTTGAATGAATGTTAAATAGGGCTATTTGTGTGTTGTCTAAAAGTGTTAACAGGACCCATTGTACAGCTGGAGTATTACTTGTAATTAACACTGCTTGGGCGCCCAAATGCGAGCCCACCCAGATACTTAGTCCACCCGAAGGTCTACCCCAACCCAACTTTGTAGCCATTGTGCTAAAAACGGCGAAACCACTCCTCTGGATGTCCGCCATAGCCCATGTCTCCTGCATTAAACAGACGTTGGAATCCTCCACAAACGCACCCCAGTCTGGGCAGAATAATTTGTTTTTAATCCCAGCCACGTTCCACGAAAGGATCTTGATATTTCCATTAGTCCCCCCTTTTATTTCCTTCTCTACCAGAGAACTATTTATATCCACAACGGGTGTGCCAGTCTGGGTCATCCCTGCACAACTCAGAAATGGCCCCATCTCCCCCCGTTCTCTATCAATGGCCCTATCCACTAACCTCTGAGCTACAACACTACTTGCACCCTCCTCTATTACTAGAGATAAAGTACCGGACAATGCACCAGCAAATCGACTCCCCTTACCTAATTTGCCAGTTGAAATAGTTTCTGCCTGGGTAAACTCGCCCCCTTGCCTGCTAGGAGAAATGGTGTAGCCATCATTTACCTCAGGTACTTCCTTAACTACTGGCTGACCCTGGTCAAGATAGTCAACATAGAGAGGACTGGGTATCCCACCCTCCAACCATCAATCTATATCCTCCAGGGCACTGAATCTATTCAAGATAGCACACCACCACATCCAGGTGCCACTGTAGTATGCTCTGCCTCTCTCATGAGTGCACTTGCAACCTCATTCTGACACAGGGAAGTCACCCTGTCTCTTTCGTTCCAAGGTAAAACACCTTGTTAAAAATCAATCCTATCCAGTAGCAGCTGCTACCAGACGGGGGGTGGGGGGTAGTTAATTAATGAATAAACACTTACCTTGGAACGGCTGGCCGGCTGGCGCCTCCCCGGAGACCTCTTCTTTCTTCCTCTGCAGTCCAGCCGGCAGCAGGAAGCACCTGGCACACAGGCTCCTCTGAGCCATTCACAACGCTGCAATGCAGCGTTGTGATTGGTCTGAGCACCGTGTATCGGCGCTGAGACTCGAACATGGAGCCTGTGCATGTTCCTGACCAGGTTGTGTAGTGCAGCCTGGTAGGAACATGCAAAGTGCGCATGAACTGTTTGGTCAGCCCAAGAAGGCCGGACAAACGTTTCATGCATACATTGGGAGTGCAAACCAATCCTAACCTGCCAAGCCCCACCCGTCCGCCCCACACTGCACACAGGCTGTATGCAATAGGAAAAACAAAATGACAATAACGATACGTTATTGTCATTTTATTGTTCCTTTTTGCGCAGTGGGGCAACAGTCCTCTGCCTTAGCGGAGGAGCCACCACTGATCCTACCACCAACAAACAAAACAGCGACAACATGCATCAAAACTATAAAATGACCCATGGGGATGCAGCCAAACTGTTCAAACTTAATCTCCTTGGATTTTCTATAATTTGAGCCACCCTTATGCACAGTGTTGTCATCAATGATGTCATTTTAGATGTTGCAGTGATGTTATCATGTGATGTCATAAAATATGTCATGAGTGATGTAATATGGGAGGTAATTAGCAGTGCATGGCAAGGGCAAAACCTATAATGGTTTAGGGCAGGAGTTATAGATACTTGGGATAACAATAACTAGTCAATTTCAATGTTGTTGGTCGTTTAAATGGAAATAGTTTATTTTAACTGACATTTTCACCTAACTATAACATCTTGTTAACCTTTGGGTTTTTCAGTGAAGTTCTAAGATTATTTTTTAATGAGTAGTAAGACATTACTACTATTCCTAACCATCACTTTACCCTTTTTCTGTTGAAGTTCTATGTTTTTTAACATTAAGTACGATGTCCATGCCGTTTATGGTTGGGGTTGGGCACATGGCCTGTCCTACGTCCTGTGGATGCTGAATCTCCGATGTTAGTACTGTACTCTGGAAGACTACAATTGACCTAACGTCAGAACTTCTACTAGCATGTAGCGCAACTTCATTGCTGTGTCTGAAGCTCTCTAAGCAATACGGAGTGCACTGATTAATCGCCCTTACAGCACCGATGCTGTCCATTATTGCAGGTGGGAGAACGGGCAAGGAGGCCAGAAGCCTTTCTTCGCTGAAATTGCAGACAGTTATAAATTGTGCATTATCATGGGATAAATGTTAAGAAAAGTAAAGAACTAAGAGGAATTGAACATTACAGCACTACGAATCTCACAATGCCCGTGCGCATTTAAATGATGGCAATGATGCAAGGGCGTGTGTGTGTGTAAAATGGAACTTTGAAAAATGCACTTTAGTGCATTTTTCAAAGTTTTCGCAAATTACCATGAAGGTCAACTTCATGGTCATTTGCTCCCATTATTTGCGAATTCGCAAATTTTTAGAGTTTGATGCATTGCATTTAAGGAATCTCAATTTGAGATTCCTTAAATGCAATTGCAATTTAAGAAGTCGCAATTTTGCGATTTCTTAAATTGTGAAAATTACAAAAATGTTAATGCATCCCAAAAATGGAAATTACATTCGCAAACGGCCGAATTTTGCGATTCTCACCATTTGCGAATGCAATTTCCTTTGATGCAGGTGCCCCCTAGTATCTTAGATGTAACATGATTAGTAATGCATTATTTTTAAAATTTCTGTAAAATACATAAATACATGCTATAAAATTGGTAATATCAGATCAGTTATAGATACAGACATAAGGTGCTATTCTTGTTCAAATAAACATTTTTCATGCAACCCTATTTATGTATAAAATTGTGTATATAATATAACTTGCTGAACTTGAATTAAGTATTGTACTATTGTATTAATAAGTAGTCTGTTAAATTGCAATTGTGCCAAAGTGCTAAGAATAAAGTGCTATGTGTAATGTTTACCACCCAAATAAGTTTTCCTAAAGTGCATTGATAATAGCAACGGATGTGTAGCTGCTTTTATTGATTGTGTCAAATTGACTAAATGTCCAATTTGAAAGCTCATTTCACATATACATACATATATATATATATATATATATATATATATATATATATATATATATATTACCTACTGGCGGTCGCCAGTAGGTATATATAGTTAGGATTTTTTCTCTATGGGATTTTTTAAAATTCTATGTCTAATAACTTTGGCGTTTGTGGACGGAATTGGCTGAAATCTTCAGGAAAATTGAACATTTTGTTTCCGAGCAGCCCCTGAAAATTTGGGGGGGTTTCGTCAAGGGGGGGCTGATAAAAAAGGGGGGTCCCAAAACGTGTTTTTAACATTGAGTTTTCCATAGGGCGGTTGGCCTCACTTTTAGCCCGAACGGCTGAATGGATTTGCACGAAACTTGGCAAAATTGTAGGGACTGGTAGCCCGATGTGCCTTTGCTAGGTCTCAATATATGTGCTCCAGTGGATTTTGAGAAATTAACGTTCAAAAAAAGATATATATCTGTAACAGCGGACCAGGCAGCGCTCCAGTTCGCGTACTTTTCGCGTTACGGAGCTTTGTGAAGCGAAGCTGATTGGTTCCGGCGTCTGTAAACATTCCAAACAGTCCGTAGCGGCCGCCATCTTGTCTCTCGGTAGGATCGAGAGACAAGAGGAGGCCAAAGCGAAGGGGCAAATGACCATAAGGGGGCATAGTAGATCCTCCCTGACCCCCTAGGTTTGATGTGGAGGTTTTAAAAGGGCCCCGCGGGGCAAAAAATAAATAAAAAATAATCGAACGGCTGAATGGATTTGCACGAAACTTGGCAAAATTGTAGGGACTGGTAGCCCGATGTGCCATTGCTAGGTCTCAATATATGTGCTCCAGTGGATTTTGAGAAATTAACGTTCAAAAAAAGATATATATCTGTAACAGCGCTCCGCTTCGCGTACTTTTCGCGTTACGTAGCTTTGCGAAGCTGATTGGTTCTCCGGCGTCTGTAAACATTCCAAACAGTCCGTAGCGGCCGCCATCTTGTCTCTCGGTAGGATCGAGAGACAAGAGGAGGCCAAAGCGAAGGGGCAAATGACCATAAGGGGGCATAGTAGATCCTCACTGACCTCTTAGGTTTGATGTACCATTTTGCCAAGTTTGGTGTAATTCCGTTCAGCCATTCAGGCTGTAGACGTATCTAAATGTCCTATGGAAAATTGCATGGGGAAAACACATTTGAAAGTGTTGAAATTTAGAACCAATTAAAATGTTACTTTGGTTTTGTATTTGTGTGTGATGAAAGTTAATTGGTTATGTATATATCAAAAATGAGAGGAAACCACAGCCATTTTGTGATACTACTGTCTGAGGTACATTTGTGAGGAATTTTTGGTGCTCAATTTCTGGTGTTTGATTTACACAGTACTAACACTTCTCCTACTTTCAAAAAGGTGAGTTGTTAATTTGTAAGGGGAACTATGTTGTACACTTTAAGATAATTTGAAAAATGTTTTCTGTTATTCATTTTCAGTCCTTCTGTTATACTAAATACTTGATAAAGTTAGTTTTATATTATGTATTACTAAAAACGATAAATGAAAGTGATTATTTTTTTCTGCAATTTACAGCAAGAAATTTCAAAATAAAATGGATCACAATGAAGAGACCGTGGCAATTTCTTTTGAATTATCCACTACATTTATTGAAATTGACAGCACCAATAATGAAATATTGTCACAAGGAGGAGATGACTTGAATGATTTTTTTGATCAATCTCTTGACGGCGAATTTATCGAATGTTTGGAGACCATAGAGTTACAAGAATCATCATTGCAGACTTTTCATGAGGAGATTTCTGATGAGATGATTGAAGAGGAAATTCCTGATGAGGACATGTTACTAGTTCTTTCAAATTATGAACATTTAGAAGAATAAATTTATATTTAGAAATCAAAAATTGTTTGAGACATTATTCATTTTTATTTTTAATTTATGAGGTTGTAGCGAAGTGATTGTAGTATAAAAAAAGACTTATAGTATAGAGTGCAAAAATTGGTTCTTTTTGGAGGGGCAAAAAAAAAAATATCGTTTTTTTTGGTGGGGTGCGCCCGGTTAGCGTAACGGGAAGTGGACTGGGGAGCGTACTACAAGGAAAGAAGAATGATTGACTTTTAACTTATTGTATGTTTATAGACTTGTTTTTCTGCTGAGTGACGTGTCGGCCTATCTCCACGGGATGCAGTCCCTACCATCTCGGCGTTTAAGCCCAGGGGGACCGGTAGTGTGGGAGAGATAACGGGGCATATTATCAAGGGGGTTTATCTCCGCTTTTTTGGCTTTAAAAGCCAAGAAAGCGGAGATAAAATTATCTCCGTATTACGTAGCTGTCGCTAACACCAGTTAGCGACCGCTAGTAGGAGATAGCGACCATCTTGGGCTCCACTTTGCATGTCAGTGATATTTATCACTAATGACATGCAAAGTGGGCATGCCAAGATGTTAGCGACTGGAAACAGTCGCTAACATCGCTATCTCCTATTACCAACTTTTGGAGATATTCGCGCTAAGCGCGAATATCTCCAAAAAGTAACACCTGTCCTGTGCAGTTCTTAGCCATGTCATCCAATGGGAGGTGGATAACATGGCTAAGAGCATTAGCTCGGTAATGCATGAATATCGCTGACTTTTCAGCGATATTAATGCATTGCGGCCGTTTTTTATGGCATTTGCGATAAACCTTGATAATAGCAAGGTTTATCTGCGATAATTTCTGACGATGCTTAGCGGTAAAAAATTCGTTGCTAAGCATCGTTAGGGATAAATATCGCTTAACTTTGGTAATATGCCCCAACGTCTGTTAACGTTCGATTCGAAGGAAATGAGGAAGTGTTGAAAAACATTGTCTGCGCCATCTTGCCTTTTTTCAAATGCCACACTTTTGTCGTGCACGGCAGCCATTTTAGATGCCTTGACCAGACCCACTCTCTGCACGCTGTCGATCCGTAGCATGGCTCCCCACCCTCGCAAGCATCTTCCCAAGGCACTGGTCACCCCCGCTCTCTGTCTTATGCATGGGCAATAAACCTCCCCCCATCTGCGCTGCTCTTCCCTGAGAATCACACCCTGTGCCCGCCCGACACCTCCCTTTCGCCCTATTCACTACCGCACCCTCTGACACTCCTCTTCCTCTGTGTCCGATTGTCCAGGCCGGTCCCAGGCTATCAGCTAGCCCTGCAGATGTAGTTTATGGCCCCAGCTGTAAAGAATCACCCCTCTTCAAAGGAGTTATAGTAGATCAAGGCCCACACCCGATGAGATCCGTCACACCACACACGTTCCTACTATCTGAAAACCATCCTGTATTGTGATTGGGGAGGGGACCGAGCCTGAAGCGGAAGATTCCAGGGATGACTCTTTGTACAGCAAAGTTTTTACAATTATGTGTCACATTAAAAATATATAGCACTCCAACAAAGTAGTAGGAATATAAAACTTTAATAACTTATAAATATATACAACAAAACAAAAACAGTAAAAACATTTAAACAATGAAGAGACCGTGGTAATTTCTTTTGAATTATCCACTACATTTATTGAAATTGACAGCACCAATAATGAAATATTCTCACAAGGAGGAGATGACTTGAATGATTTTTTTGATCAATCTCTTGATGGCGAATTTATCGAATGTTTGGAGACCATAGAGTTACAAGAATCATCATTGCAGACTTTTCATGAGGAGATTCCTGATGAGATGATTGAAGAGGAAATTCCTGATGAGGACATGTT
This sequence comes from Lissotriton helveticus, assembly GCF_964261635.1. Lineage (NCBI taxonomy): Eukaryota > Metazoa > Chordata > Amphibia > Caudata > Salamandridae > Lissotriton > Lissotriton helveticus. Next base: position 692,863,388 of record NC_136068.1, read on the forward strand.
ACTAGTTCTTTCAAATTATGAAAATTCAGAAGATGTTGCCTGGGTGACGCACTGATTTGGGTATCCGGCGTGGGGCGTCCCGGGGGGTGGGTCATCAGTAGCGGTCTGTTGTGCGAATAGTTCCAAGGCAGCAGTACGCGCTGAAATCTGGATGGCACCAAGGTGATGTCCAGTAAGTTGCCGCCCACCAAATAACGGCGTGGGGCGCCGCGGGGGGGGGGGGGTAGGCAGTCCAAAGTTCCGTTAAAAGGGCAAAGGAAAGGATCGGTGGTTTGAACCATCAGTCAAAAAGGGGAGGGGGTGCAACAATTTTTCCTACCGGGTCACACTGTGCTTTCACCGGAACTGAGGTCTGCAGGATTCTAGTCATTCAAACTGAGGCTGGCGCCAGCATGGGAGCGCCGACGTCCCGCGGCTACAGTTTCGTCACTCCACGGGCGATCATGGCAGTCATTCCCCATCGGGGGCGTCTGCGGGGGTCGGGGACTCCCGCGGCTCCTCTAGAATCTTCAAGGTCGTGGAGGACTACGGTGGTGGAGTCAACCAGTGACCGGGCCATTTCTTTATGCTGGGCCCGCTCTTGCCAGGTCGACCGCCATTTTGAGAGTTCGGTAGCTACCGGCGATCGCGGGGTCAAATGAGCGGACGGGCTCCACCCTGCCGGGCGAGACGTTGCAGCATCGCCACAGTGGAAGAACCCTTTTCCGGGCGCCTGGAGCGCTGAGGGTGCAGCTGGGAAGCCTCCACCTGGGGAGGCGGGAGAGGCCTGTTCGCACCGTCTCTCCCACCCAGTGCACCCCACGGCGTCTCGCTTGACATTTGTTATGGCCGGACCAGGCGATGAGGACGAGGGGGAGGGGGGTCGGAGGCATGTGCAAGACATCCCCCCCCCAGTGTTGTCGCAGCCATTATAAAAGAAAGAAGAAATGTCCCGTCCGTCTTTGGGCCGGACCTCCGGTGGATGGCTGTCGGACGCCATTTGCTCTGGCCCCATGAACGGGTTCCTTGGCTCATCCGCTGGGGCAGGCCTTGGCGTGTGGTGCCTCTCCTGGGCCTTTCGTGCAGTGGCCTCTCCACTCCCAGGCCCTCCATGGATGCTGGCCCAGACTGGGAGAGAGAGGGTCTAACCTGCAATTCTCCAGGGTTACCGCCACCGCGGCCGGATCCCGTCGGCCTCGGCCTCTGGTTGATGGTGGCCGGACTGGGAGAGAGAGGGGAGGGTCGAGGACACAGACATTCCCCCCCTTGCAACTCTCCAGGGTGGTCGTAGCAATCCCCCTGGACGGGTGCCATTGGCCTCGGCCTTTCCTCCGGCTACACCCTACGTGATGATCTTCTGCCGACGGTTGGCAGCAGGACCCGCCTTATATGTGTTGCTTCCGGCTGGGCGTAGCCGGAAACCTGTTGCACTTTGGAAGTTTCCAGAATGGGGCGGATGTCTGCTGACTTGTATCTTTCCCAGTTTGCCGTTATTTGGCCGTGGCAGGCGGTGGGACAGACACGTTTTGGGGCAGTGAGGGGCGATGAAGCCTCGTTGCCTTGTGGCCGTTGCAATGTCACACTTGGTTTCTCTTACTGTTTTCAGGTTTCTTATTACGGGTTTACTTCTAACGTTTCTTGTTTCTAGGACAATAATAGGTTTTATCATTACGTATTGTTATCGTTTCTTTGTTTGTTATTTAATAAAAAGTTCATCAGTGGCCTACTGATTTTCGTTTTCCTATTCCTTTCTTTCCAGGTTGTTTCATGCTAAAGTTTCTGTTAACAGGATACAGTGATCACTTCGTTATTATTGCATATGTCCTTTTCACTAGGGGTGCTCTCTGGTCGGGCCAGATGACCTATCTCTAGTAAATGGTCCGGGTGAAACAGGTGCATCAGTCAGTGGGGAGTAGATAGGCATGACAGATTACAACGGGGGACAAAGGTCCGCATTACCTACCCTTTCACTACTTGCAAAGATGTTCCTACGTTTATTTGCAAACAGGGAATACCTCCAAAAAGAACCAATTCCCAAACAGTCAATGTTCGGGCAAACAATCAATCAATGAGGAACGAAATAGGCACGATGTGTTAAAGGTTTGCGTTACCTACCCTTCACTATCTGCAAAGGGAGAGAGAATATTCCTATTCTTCCCCGTTTGCAGGCAGAGAAGATCCTTAAGAGAACCAACTTCGAACAATTCAATGCTCGATTCAATCAATCAATCAATGGGGAGAAAAATAGGTATGACGGATTACAATGGGGACAAAAGTCTGCATTTACCTATCCTTCACTATCTGCAAAGACTAAACAGAGTATGGCGATTCTGTGCTTGTTTGCAAATGCTTGGATAACAATCAATCAAATGGAGAGAGAAGCAGGCACGACGGATTACAACGGGGGCAAAGGCCTGCGTTAACTAACCTTCACTATCTGGAAAGAGAGAGTACTCCTAATAGAAATGAGGGGCGGGGGGGCAGCATTGAAAGCAGATCAGTGTGCATAAACACGAAAATGTTTTTTCTTACCACGTACTTGACAATCGACAGCTTATGATATTTGCTATTAAAAAACCATTGAAATTCACTGAAAAAACCATAGGTTATAGACCATATATAGTTAGGAATTAGCATTTACAAAACCTTGAAAATTCACTGAAAAAACCATAGGTTATAGACCATATATAGTTAGGAGTTAGCATTTAAAAAACCTTATTTTACTCACACAAAACCATTGAAATTCCATATATAGTTAGTAGTACTAACTATATATCGCGCACCCGCAATCCACTGCTGATCATGTCACATATTACATCATTCATGACATGGTCAGTGACATCACTGATGACATCACTGATGACATCTCAAATGACATCACTGATGACATCACTGATGACATCTCATTTGGCATTACTGATCACATCACTGATGACATCATTCATGTGATAATACGATGAACCTCTTCAGACTCTAATATAACCTTAGATACACTCAGTGTAAACAGACACTCACAGACTGTCACTCATCCATGGAGTTACTTACACACCTAGTCAGTCATGCAAAGAATCAATCACACCTCCATTTCCTCAACTATACAGTTATACACACCTTACTTATTCAATCATATACTAACACATATTTACTCTCTTATACAATCTCTGATACAAGTTCACAATGATCCATACAGCCACTCACACATTCACTGGCTCTTATGCACAGTTATTTATATATGTCAACTCTCACATGTACTGTGTTTTACATATGTACTTACTTTGACATGTAGCACTGAGATATCCATTCACTCACCAATACACTCATGCACACAGTCATTCGCCAATACAGCTGTTTCCACATGCACTTTTGAACCCATACATCTAGTGAATCAACTGCTCACACATCTGTGCACAGAGTTATGCACCTCCCAGCCACCCACACACACACTCAGTCTCCCATACAAATACTTAGGTAATCAACCAATAACCCATATAGTTACTCATATAGCTACTGATCAACACATGCAGCAGTTTACAGAACAACAGGCATAATGATGCACAAATTAAGACAGTTTAGTCACTAACCCATGTTAATGTTAATGTTAAAGGAGTTTGTATAGCGCGCAGCTGCCCCAGCCAAGGGGCGTCCCGGCGCTCAGTGAGACACATTTAATCACTCACTCATACAGTCAGTCATGCACCTACTAAATCCTTCATCCAGACACTTATACATCCACTCATTCTTCAATATGTAAGACATATTTTAACTTTACAGAAACATACAGTCATTGGATGTTGTCATCAGTGATGTCATCAGTGATGTCATTTGAGATGTCATCAGTGATGTCATCAGTGATGTCACTGACCATGTCATGAATGATGTAATATGTGACATGATCAGCAGTGGATTGCGGGTGCGCGATATATAGTTAGTACTACTAACTATATATGGAATTTCAATGGTTTTGTGTGAGTAAAATAAGTTTTTTAAATGCTAATTCCTAACTATATATGGTCTATAACCTATGGTTTTTTCAGTGAATATATATATATATATATATATATATATATATATATATATAACCTACTGGCGGTCGCAAGTAGGTAGTTATAGTTAGGACCATAGGAAATCCGCAACATTCTATTTGAAATAACTTTGGCGCCGTTTCACGAATCTTCGCGGAATTGTCAAAACTAATGGCCAGCTCCGGTCCGCTCCTATCCTGGAAGGCTCGGGATGATTCGTGTAGCGGGGCCGAGAAAAAAGGGGGTCCCAAAACATGTTTCCCCATGCAATTTTTCATCGGGACATTTAGCCGCAGCCCAAACTGCTGAACGGAATTACACCAAATTAGGCAAAGAGGTAGTCCTTAGTTAAGACTTGTGCCTTTTGCTGAAATGGTGGAAATCTGTTCAGTAGTTTTTTAGATATTAAAGGAAAAAAGTACATATATATCTGAGCGAAGCCTAACGACACATCTCATCGTGAGATCTGATTGGCTGTCAGCACTTCATCCAAAAAGTGTTGACAGCCATCTTGGGACCAATATACATGATAGCACCTAATTGACAAGCATTGCAGTTAATAGAAGGTTTTAAGACTTTAGTTACATTATAAATCATTTGTTGATGGTACCATACTCATTTTAGGAATTGTGGTGTGTTCTAAGGTGATTTTACCATGCCTTCTGCTGGGATATCATGAATCATGGTTGAGAGAAAACTATTTTCTCATGCTTGTCCCATAGAGGTTTGGAAGGTGCTCCAGAAGCTAAAACGAGAGCATATTTTCAGTAAATTCACATTATCTTTCTGTCATGTGATAATGAAGTCTGACATTCTCATTAAAACATGTACATCCAATAAGGACAGAGAATGTCAGTTGATTCCTTTGTGTTCTACTGCTGCTTCCCAGAGTGTTCTAAAGAACAACTAGAGAGCTAACAGCCTTACTATTGACAAAATAATGGTACACCTGAAGCCATCTTGATTGGAATAAACTGGTAACACTTAAAACATTTAATTTAAAAAAGAACAAAATGAGGGTGTTCATTTTGTCATAGAAATTATGGTTAGTGTTGTAGAAAGAAAAATTAGGGCATGTTTTAAGAGAGATCTTAAATCCTCTTCTATTTAATTTGAAAATTCTGACATGCAGACTGAACAATCACTTTCAATACCTGCAGTAGACTTCCAGGGGCTTGTATAACCACGAGTCCAGTACTCCCGTGGAGCCACCTGAAACCTTAAATCAGGTTTCAACGGTTGTATTTACTATTAAGGAGATCACTGCTGGGATAGAGGGTTTGACTAAAAATAAAGCCCCTGGCCCTGACGGAATCCCCCCCGAACTGTTCCTGAGCTGCATAGAACTCTGGGCCCCCTTAATGACCAGGGTCATAAACACTGCCACCATCTGCGGCCTGCCACTGTCCTGGTCTAAAGCCATAATTGTGCCGATTTTTAAGAAGGGCAATAGGGACGACCCCAAGTGTTACCGTCCTATCTCCCTGATTGACGTATCGGCTAAACTCCTGGGTAGGGCGATCCTCAATAGACTGTCCGAGTGGACCGAAGAAAACAACATCTTCTCGGACACTCAATACGGATTTAGGACAGGGAGGTCCACTAGTGATCAATGCCTGAATCTTTATATGCTAACTGCCAAATACACTAGGGCCAGCGATGAACCCATCTATATGGGATTCATGGATTTGGCAGCGGCATTTGATCACGTCAACAGGGAGACACTTTGGGACATGATGTCTTTTATGGGGATAGAGTGTGGCTTATTCAACATACTAAGAGAACTGCATAGTGACACCTCGGCCAGGGTTCGATTTAACAGGTAGGGGGGGCTGACCGATTCCTTTCCCTGTATGAGCGGAGTTCGGCAAGGCTGCATTCTCGCCCCTTTTCTGTTCTCCCTTTATATAAATAATCTGGAGCAGTTTCTGTTAGATTTAAAGACTGATTGCCCAAGGGTGGGGTTGCGTCATATTCCCGTACTGCTCTACGCAGATGACGCGGTCCTGCTTGCACGCACACCAAGGAGCTTACAAATCCTGATTGACGGATTTGTTAAGTTCATGGATGCCCTAGATCTCTCCGTCAACCTGGGCAAATCCTATGTGCTCCTGGCTGGTAAAAAACCCTCCACCAAATTTACTTATACAATTGGAAGTCACATAGTAGAAGAGGTTAAAACGTTTCCTTACCTGGGTGTAACTTTTGATGGTGCCTTACAGTTTAATTCCCTGGTTGAGGAGCGTTGCAGTAAAATGATCGCTTCTAATGGGGCTATAGCAAGTTTTGGTAGGAGGTTAGGTAGATGGGGTCCGGAACAGGTGATGAACCTGTACAGCTCCATATCCTGCTCCAAAGTAATTTATGGGGCTGAAGTTTGGGGCTTCGTTAACACCACAAGAATCCAACGGGAGGAAAACAAATACCTAAAAACCATCTTGAGGGTACCCCCGAGTACTGCGGGCTTCATAGCACATAGGGAATTAGGGAGGCCGCATCTAGTTGATTTGGTCAAACTCAGGCCAATTGTGGCCTGGTTAAAGATCTGGGTTAACCCTGAAGCGTCTCTAAGCAGAGAAATCTTAAAGGACTGTTTAGAGAGGGAAAAATGTATGCGTATACCATGGCTCAATTATGTGAAGAATACCCTAGAGGAACTAGGTTATGGAAATCTCTTCACTAACCCTGCAATAATTGTAGCCCAGCACAAGATGCAAGTAAAGAAAGTTTTTTTAGAACTGAAAAGTCAACGTAGAGCTGAGGCTGAAGGGCTTAAAAAGACAGTGAGGGCCCATAACCTGGTCAAGAGCATTGAGGGAATGGAGCCATATTTGTATCTTATGCATAATGCACAGGACAGATTTTTGATGTGCCGTTTTAGACTTAACCTACTCCCATTTATATTGGCATCACCAGCAGGGTTTTCAACATCAATTGAACAGAAGGGATCCTGCGGCTGCGACAACAGGTCTCCGCAGGATTCCCTTCACCTATTTTTACTCTGCCCTTTTTTTATAATGCCTAGGCGCAGATTTCTAGTAAAAGTTCTAAAACAAGCTAAATTGGAACACGCTAGTGAAGCACTAGTCTTTTTACAAAAAGCGTCGGACCCTTTTACACTGTGTTGTATTATGAATTTTATCAAAGTGGCGGTCCGTTTAAGGGTAACTAGGGGGGATGAATAAGGTGTTCTTGATTTCTTTTTTGGGTAATGTGCTGCACTTTTCTCCTTGTTTTGTGTTCCATGTTAACATTAATATTTTAGCAACAGGATCTTGAAAACGTTTAATGATTTTTTATCCATGTAAATATGTTTGTGCTTTTATGGTGATTTTTAATCATCGAATAAAGATTCTTTGAATTTGAATTTTGAATTTGACTTCCAGTTAACTCCCTGGTGAGCTCTACCCCTAGACTACTCAAACACCACAGCTCTACCCTAAACCCTAAAACACTACCCCAGCACGAGCCCCTACACTACACAAACAGCACTGCACTACCCTAAACTCTAAAACACTACCCCCTGCAGTACACAAACACGACTGCACTACCCTAAACAGTAAAACACTAACCCAGCACGACCCCCTACACTACCCAAACACATCTGCACTACCCTAAACCCTAATGTACTACCACAGCACGTCCCCCTACACTACCCAAACACCACTGCACTACCCTAAACCTACCCCCAGCATGACCCCCTACACTACCCAAACACCATTGCGCAACACTAAACCCTAAAAAACTACCCCCTACACTACACAAACACCACTTGACTACCCTAAACACTAAAACACTGCCCCCTACACTACACAATTACCACTGCACTACCCTAAACCCTAAAACACTATCCCCAGCATGACCCCCTACACTACACAAACAGTACTGCACTACCCAAACCCTAAAACACTACCCCCAACACAAACCCACAAACACTACCCAAATACCACTGCACTATCCTAAACCCTAAACCTACCCCCAGCACGACCCCCTACACTACCCAAACACCACTGCACTACCCTAAAAACTAAATCTACCCCAGAATGACCCCTACAATACCCAAAAACCACTGCACTACCCTAAACCCTAAAACACTACCCCAGCACAACTCCCTACACTACATAAACACCACTGCACCACCCTAAACTCTAAATCTACTATCACCACGGCCCTCTACACTACCCAAACACCACTGCACTACCCTAAACCCTAAATCACTACCCCCTACAGTACACAAACACCACTGTGCTTCCCAAACCCTAAAACACTACCCCCAGCTCAACCCCTTACACTACCGAAACACCACTGCGCTACCCTAAACACTAAAACACTACCCCAGCACGACCCCCTACACTACCCAAACACCTCTGTACTACCCTAAGAACTAAAACACAACCCCAGCCCGATTCTCTACACTACCTAAACACCACTGCACTACCCTACACCCTAAACCTACCTCCAGCATGACCCCTTACACTACCCAAACACCACTGCGCTACCCTAAACCCTAAAACACTACCCCATACACTACACAAACACCACTGCACTACCCTAAACCCTAAAACACTACCCCCAGCATGACCCCCTACACTACACAAACACCACTGTACCACCCTAAACCCTAAATCTACCCCCAGCACGACCCCCTACACTACCCTTTTGCCACTTCTCTACCCTAAACCCTAAAACACTACCCCAGCACGACCCCCTACAATACCCAAACACCATTGCACTACCCTAAAACACTACCCAGCACGACCCCCTGCAATACATAAACACCACTGCACTACCCTAAACTCTAAATCTACCCCCAGCACGACCCCCTACACTACATAAACACCACTGCACTACCCTAAACCCTAAATCTACCCAAGCACAAACCCCTACACTGCACAAACACCATTGCACTACCCTAAACCCTGAAACACAACCCCCAGCATGACCCCTACATTACACAAACGCCACTGCACTTCCCTAAATCCTAAAACACTACGGGCCCTATTAACAGAACTAACTTAAGACAAAATCCTAAACTTACTACCATTTTGGTATTCACAGAAGGCACTTACTCATTTCAGTATTCACAGAAGGCACTTACTCATTTCGGTATTCACAGAAGTTAGGAGTCCTAACTTTAGGAGTCCTAAATGCGTTCTGTGAATACTGAAAGTCTTAAAGTTAAGATTTTTCTCAGTTTAGGAGTTCTAAAGTTAAGAGTCCTAACTTTACTACTCCTTAAACTGAGAAAAATCTTAACTTTAAGACTTTCGGTATTCACAGAAGGCATTTAGGAGAACTAAAGTTAGGACTCCTAACTTCTGTGAATACCGAAATGAGTAAGTGCCTTCTGTGACTACCAAAATGGTAGTAAGTTTAGGATTTTGTCTTAAGTTAGTTCTGTGAATCAGCCCCTACCCCTAGCACGACCCCCTACACTACATACACACCACTTCATGGCCTAAACCCTAAAATACTACCCCCTACACTACACAAACACCACTGCACTACCCTAAACCCTAAAACACTACACCCAGCATGACACCCTACACTACACAAACACCACTGCACTACCCTAAACCCTAAAACACTACCCCAAGCACTACCCCCTACACTACACAAACACCATTGCACTACCCTAAACCTTAAATCTAACCCCAGCATGACCCCCTACACTATCCAAACACCACTGCCCGACCCTAAACCCTAAAACACTACCCCAGCACAACCCCCTATATGATGAGGAATTAATGCAGTGCCTCGTTTCGTATCCTCCTTTACAAACATGTCTGTTTGCAGTTTCACATTTTCACTTTTAGCATAGTTTGTTTCCGTGCCTCTAGAGTTAGGAAAAGTATTTCACTAGAGCGATTTCACATAATGGAGCCCTCCATTCAGACCTATGAAAGTGCCTCAGTCCTTTTTCAAAGGTTTTTCACGGATATTTCTGCAGTCAGTTTGTGCAAATGTAGAAATTATTCAGAACATGCTAAGCAGTAGCACAGTTGAACTCTGATAGATTGCTCACCACTTAAATGTTAAGGCAGGTGTAAAAAGGGACGTGGCCTCGGACCACCTCTCTGCAACGCTGCTCTGTGGCACTTACTGGAGGTACCTGGTGGGCTAGTTGGACCCCAGGGTCCCTAAAGATTCAAGGGGACTTAATCACCCAACTTAAAACACGCCACGGGCGCGTTTGCACACTGGTGAAGGAAGGGGGCTGGGCCTGAAGTGACATGTGTGCAAACACACCCTGTGGCGCGTTATAAGTTGGGGAATTAATTCCCCTTCAATCCTGAGGGCCCCTGGGGGCCAACTAGCCCACCAGGTGCCTCCAGTAAGTGCCAGAGGTCTTCGTTGCAGAGAGATGGTCTAGGCCATGCCCCTTTTTACACCTCTCTGCAACGCAGCTCTGTGGCGCTTACTGGAGGTACCTGGTGGGCTGGTTGGACCTTACACACACTCAGGATTTAAAGGGACTTGATCCCGCAACTTAAAATGTGCCACGGGGCATATTTCCACAGTTGTGAAGGGAGGGGCGAGCCTGAGGTGATGTGTGCAAACACACCCTGTGGCACCTTTTAAGTTGGGAAATTAATTCCCCTTCAATCCTGAGGGCCCCTGGGGGCCAACTAGTCCCCCAGGTACCTCCAGTAAGTACCAGAGGCTGGCTTTGCAGAGAGGTGGTCCAGACCACGCCCCTTTTTACACCTCTACAATGCAGCTCTATGGCGCTTACTGGAGGTACCTGGTTGGCTAGTTGGACCCCAGGGACTGTCAGGATTCAAGGGGACTTAATCACCCAACTTAAAATGGCCACAAGGCGCGTTTGAACACGTCACCTCAGGCCCCCCCCCCTTCACCACTGTGCAAACGCACCGCGTAGCACGTTTTAAGAGGTAGTATTAATCCCCCTGCCCTATCATGTACTAGGGCCTTACAGAGGAGGTCATGCTAATCACATGGGTACCCCAACGCATAGTGTTCCCTAGTGTATGTAGGTGTTTTCACTGTATTCTAAGTGTATCTTAGCATACCACTGGCTCTAGGCCTGGTTAGTCAGAGTCAGTTACCACCAGTACCCGTCTTAAAAAGTTGAGGGCACAGGATAATTTTGTAACACGGCCTCTTTCTCTCCTCTGTTGGTTCTTTCTGCACATGTCTTGCTTCTTCCTGCACTTTTCTGCGTCTGAGTGGACTTCTGTTGCTTCTTTCTGCATTTTTTTAGCTTCTTTCTGTATGTTATGTCTTCTTTCTTCACATGTCCTACCTCTGTAGGCATCGCTAGAAACTAGCATTTGAAAAACCTTTGAAATTCACTGAAAAAACCATAGGTTTCAGGCACGTTATAGTTAGAAATTGGCATTTAAAAACCTTTGAAATTCACTGAAAAAACCATAGGTTTCAGGCAAGTTATAGTTAGAAATTAGCATTTAAAAATCTTTGAAATTCACTGAAAAATGCAACATTCCGTCCATCATCTTGTGTGTTTTGCTGTTCACCCTATGTGGGAAGGGTATGCCCAGACGTGGGTCCCATGCTCACTAAGCCACTAGAGTCAAGCTATCCTGGCTGATGAAGGCTGATAGCCAGAAACCGGTCCTAGGATGCTGGATTAAATAAAAAAATGCACAACAACAAATAGGCACAAGTTTCCTTCTCTGTAAAACAGAAAAATATTGTATTGTATTGTGTTGTAATTGCTTTCATATAGCGCTTACTACCCCTGACGAGGCGTCAAAGCGCTTTTTTGGTGAGTAGCACGCTACTCTGGAACCCATAAAAGTTTAGTGGTTAATTAGTATAGTGAGAAGGATAGTGGAGGGACGGAAGAGGGAAAAAGGATTGCATTCATATAGCACTTGCTACCCCTGATAAGGTGTTGAAGTGCTTTTTTTTTTAAAGTAGCATGCAACTCTGGAACCCATAAAGGATTAGTGGTGAATTAGTAAAGTGAAAATCTGAAAGTAATTTGAGTGGTGGATCGGTTAGTCAGTTATTTGGATTGAGAAGTATAGTGGAAGAAAAAGATTTGCATTCATATAGCTCTTGCAAAGCCTGATGAGGTGTTGAAACGCATCTTCGGCAAGTAGCACTCTACTCAGGAAACCATAAAGGATTAGTGGTGAATTAGTATAGTGAAATATGAATTTAAGTGGTGGACATGTTAGTCTGTTATTTGGATTGAAAAGGATAAGCAGAGGGATAGAAAATGGGAGGATTTAGAATGGTTTTTTTTTGGAGCTCATAGCAGTAGGAGGAGGCTTGGGGTGAGTAAAAGGGAGTTGGAGGGGGAAGAGTTAGAGGAAGGGGTTTATAAAAGCTTGTTTGGGAGATCTGAATATTAAAGAGGTATTACATGATGCAAGGAGCAGTAGAGTAGGGAAGAGTCTAGAAAGGGTTATTTTGGGGATCATAGTAGTGGAATGGGGTTTGCGATGAATGAGAGAGTGGAGGTAAAGGATATATTGATAGAGGTATAGGGTGAGAAATATGGTAGTGCATTGGAAAGAGTGGTAGAATGAGGTTCAAGATGAGTCAGAGAGTTGACGTAAAGGACATATTGAGAAGGGTATATGGTGAGAAATAGGGTAGTGCATTGGATATGCTGAATTAGAAGAAAGGTATTAAATACATAGATATATATGTGCATGGAAGGCATATACATATTACCTACTGGCGGTCGCCAGTAGGTATATATAGTTAGGATTTTTTCTCTATGGGATTTTTGAAAATTCTATGTCTAATAACTTTGGCGTTTGTGGACGGAATTGGCTGAAATTTTCAGGAAAATGGCACATTTTGTTTCTGAACAGCCCTTGAAAATTTGGGGGGGTTCGTCAAGGGGGGGCCGAGAAAAAAGGGGGGTCCCAAAACGTGTTTTTAACATTGAGTTTTCCATAGGGCGGTTGGCCTCACTTTTAGCCCGAACGGCTGAATGGATTTGCACGAAACTTGGCAAAATTGTAGGGACTGGTAGCCCGATGTGCCTTTTGTAGGTCTCAATATATGTGCTCCAGTGGATTTTGAGAAATTAACGTTTAAAAAAAGATATATATCTGTAACAGCGGACCGGGCAGCGTCCCAGGACGCGTACTTTTCGCGCAACGGAGCTTTGTGAAGCGAAGCTGATTGGTTCTCTGGCGTCTGTCAACATTCCAAAAAGTCCGTAGCGGCCGCCATCTTGTCTCTCGGTAGGATCGAGAGACAAGAGGAGGCCAAAACAAAGGGGGAAATAACCATAAGGGGGCATAGTAGATCCTCGCTGACCCCCTAGGTTTGATGTGGAGGTTTTAAAAGGGCCCCGCGGGGCAAAAAAAAATAATAATAATAATAATCGAACGGCTGAATGGATTTGCACGAAACTTGGCAAAATATTAGGGACTGGTAGCCCGATGTGCCTTTGCTAGGTCTCAATATATGTGCTCCAGTGGATTTTGAGAAATTAACGTTAAAAAAAAGATATATATCTGTAACAGCGCTCCGCTTCGCGTAACGGAGGTTTGCGAAGCTGATTGGTCATTCTGTCACTGGGCTATAGTTGGGCTACATCTGGCTGATATTTGGGCTACATTTGTTTTTTTTGTGTCTGGCGGCCATCTTTGGGCTACATTGGGCTACATTGGGCTTCATTGGGCTACATTGGGCTACATTTGGGCTCCAACATATATATAGGCCAATGTAGCCCAATATATATTTTTCAAAGTTAATTTTCATAAAAACCACTGGAGCATATATCTTGAGACATAGCAAAGGCACATCGGGCTACCAGTCCCTACAATTTTGCCAAGTTTCGTGGAAATCCATTCAGCCGTTCGAGCTAAAAGTGAGTCCAACCGCCCTATGGAAATGAAGGAAATGAATGGGTAATTTGTAATGAGCAAATAGCTAATCGCAAACTAGGAATGGTAAAGAATCGCTATTTATTCCTTAAAGTTCGCTATTTAGGAAATGCAAAAAACTTTGATGATACATATGGCGGTTCATCTCTAACAAGATAAGAAGCATAGGGATAGATTTATGATGACTGGCGCATCACCAGGGATGTGTTAGTCATTCTGTGCCGCTGTTCCGTCACCTATGGTGTGCTGCATTTACAATGCGGCGCATCATGGGGCAAAAACAGCACAGATGCGTGATGTATCTGTGCCGTAAAGGTGGCGCATTGCTGGAGTTGTATCGCAAGTGTGATGAAGCTCCAGCAAGGGTCGGGGGTGCCCCTGTCGCAGGGTTTCTGTTCTCACACAGAACTGTGGACAGAGGATTGGAACCTCGGCGAATTAGGGTGTCCCAAAACTCACGTTAGTAATCAAAAACCCCTTAGCAAGCTAGGTACAGTGTCACATTGGATATAACAAACTCTCAATGTTTAGACAATCCAGAATATGAACTTATAGTACCTCAGGATACGTGGAACTCATGAACAGTCGTTCGTTATATATTTCTTAGAAACCAGAACATGGAGTTAAGAAGAACACATGTGTATTTGAAATGTTTATTTACTAATGCCGTCTTCTCAGGCGTAGTATCTTAGATAATACAAGTACACATATTATCAGTAGCAAAATTACCAGCATAGTTACTAGTACATAAAAAGCGAATGGTGATAGTATGTTAACATGCTGTAAATGAATAAGAGTTAGCAACACTTATAAGCAGCCGCGGGCCGTGGAGGGAGTTACGGTGAGGCAGGGAGGCGGGGAGGGGGAGAAGCAGGGTGGAGAATACAAGTACACATATTATCAGTAGCAAAATTACCAGCATAGTTACTAGTACATAAAAAGCGAATGGTGATAGTATGTTAACATGCTGTAAATGAATAAGAGTTAGCAACACTTATAAGCAGCCGCGGGCCGTGGAGGGAGTTACGGTGGGGCAGGGAGGCGGGGAGGGTGAGGGGCAGGGTGGAGAGGGCTCCACCCTGCTTCTCCCCCTCCCCGCATCCCTGCCTCACCGTAACTCCCTCCACGGCCCGCGGCTGCTTATATCTCACCCTCCCTAATACACATATTATATTATTTGCTAAGAAGGTCTCTTTGTGTTGGTTTAGGGCGTGCCCATACTTTAGTGTCTTAGATTTGAAGGAATCACATCAGCATACACCAGCTCTCTCTTCATGTGAACTGCATCAAGTGTTGTGTATGTGTGTTCGGCAAAGCAATATAAAACCCGCCTCATGCCCAGAATTGGCAGAAGTTGCACTTATGTTATGAGTATGAAGTCGTGGAGATCAGACCTCATAACAATTCTGTATCGTGTTGTTCTTGAAACTTTAGCACTCGCTGTACAGATATAGTTTAACAAGCAAAGCAGATAGTAGAGCAATAACATATTATTCTCATGTAAACCACGATAAACTACTAGGTTGAAAGCTAAAGCAACAACTAAGTGTCGGGTGCAGAAGTTGCAAAAAATGAAAAATGGCGTTTAAACCGGTAATGAGCCCATGCTAACTTAACACGGTGTAAAGATATCCAGGACCTAGATGACACCTCCCCATGATCCGGAAACGAACTGAATAAGATAATAGAAGTGCCATCTCATGAGAGCAGATTGCAAGTTTATATGTGGACGGTCCGCAAGGTAAAGCATTAAAAACTAGGAAAATTTAATGCTAAAGAAAAATAAAACAGCCAAGTACTTTATCGAGTCTTAAGCCAATAGGCAAGGTAAATAATAAAAACTTGACAAATAAGTCAATGAATTGTCAATGAAATGCTAGTACTCAGCATATCAAACATGAAAAAGGTCTATGACATAACTGTGTATGCAAAATA
The DNA here is from genome assembly GCF_964261635.1 of Lissotriton helveticus. Taxonomy (NCBI): domain Eukaryota; kingdom Metazoa; phylum Chordata; class Amphibia; order Caudata; family Salamandridae; genus Lissotriton; species Lissotriton helveticus. The sequence goes on from NC_136068.1 coordinate 692,879,163, forward strand.
TGCTGCAACAGCCTCCAATAGGAAGTCACCGTCTTCATCCGAAAACAGTTCAGCCATCCAATTTAAAAGCGGAAAAGAACATACGTGCTCTCCCAGCACCGGATCCTCTATCACCATCAGAGGACAGCTCGGTGGGTTTTCAAGAAAGCTCTGTTCCAAGAAAGACTGTGCTGCCGCCAGTAAATTCCAGGGACCAATTAGTCCATGCATCAATGCCACAGCCATAATCCTTTCGCCAGGACAAACCAACTCGTGAGTAATGATAGGAGTCATCAGCTGATTAAAGTCGACGTCAGGAGAAACCGGTCCGCAGAGACACAAATCAATGGCCCAATCGAAATCACAGGTCAGGCAGTGAAATACAGGCTGGACACAGGTGAAGTAGGAGAATCGAAAAGATAATCCATATGCCGTGCTTAATATCGCCAACGGCATTGTGCCATAATATTCTAGCATGCGATTGCGGAACAGTGTCAGCAGCTGCAGGGCGGGAGGTTGCATAGGAGGGACATCCATATTTAAAAATGTAAAAAAGCACAAGAGCGTCCGCTGGTAATGCAAGTAAAAATGGCAATCCACGAAGCAGAGTGGAGAAAATAGAATGAAAGAAAGCAGGGATGACTCCAAAGATTTTCTCAAATGAAGTCACGAGACCACTGGTAACAACTTTAAAAAAGTGCGCCAGGGCCTTTGTGGAGGATGCATTAAAGATAGTCCGAACCATCTTGCTGAAATTGAAAGGCAAATCTGAATTGAAAAGGGTCTGCACCTCTGTACGGGTGTTCGCTATGTGAAGCACGAAAGTTTCACGGGCCGAACTCAAGGCCACCTCTCTCTGAGACAAAAGAGCTCTTATTCTTGCCATGCCGTTGAAATCTGCTCCCAAGGTTGGTATTTGTGGCCAGATTGAAAACTCCCTATGTTCATGTGTGGGAGGAAATAGAACATTTCTGCAGCAAATAGCCCGTTCACTTACTGTTACGATAAAAGGAATACTTTTAATTAACCCAGAACAATCTTCATTATTGAGCATCAAATAACTACCATTTTCCAACAACTTGAACGTGGGGATGATAGCAGGAACTGGCGTGCCTTGCAACACGCAAGCCATATTTGGTCGGTGTTTGTTGCATGAACCGTGTAACTGTATGTGCCTACACATTAGTGAATGATCTGGCGTCTCAGTGCATTCCTCTCCATTCAGATAAACTTCTTGATCATCTTTGAAACATCTGTATGTGTATGGAAGCGACCAGACCTCATGAAGAAAAGCACTACCTAAAGGTTCATAACGACCTATTGGTATATATTTCATACAATTTGAAAACTTATATAAAGCAAAAGGCAGCGTTATTAAACCGTGGATAAGGCACGTTGTCAAAAAACCCGCAATCCTCTGCTGATGATGTCACTGAGCATGTCATGAATGATGTAATATGTGACATCATCAGCAGTGGATTACGGGTAATAGTATCTCTAGTTTACTCCCCTATAGCTGTCTTTCTTTTAACATAAGTCTCTGTTTCCTTCCCTTATACTTACTGTTTTTGGTTCGCTTCCGGTTCGCGTACCGGCGAGCGAACTGGGAAGCGAACTAAGAGAAATAGAGGTTGGCACAGTTCCAAATATTGTACCAATTTTTTAATAACGGGGAGGTAGTTCTGAAAAGAACTTTTTTTTAATTGTTTTTGTTGTTTTATATTTTTTTTATTATTTTTCGGAACATTTTTTTACTTTTTTTGAATTTTTCTGAACAGTTTTATATTTTTTGGGGTTTTTCTTGGAGGGGGCAATGAAAACGATTCATTGTAAAGGGCTCAACAGGAGCAACAAAACAAAAAAAAAGTATTTATTATTTTGGGCGTTTCGTACAAACTTGCATATGATAGTCAATAGCTCTGTTGATCAGAGTGATGCTTCTTTCTCCGTAGCAAATGAATCCATCGCAAAATACGCAGATGTGTTTTACTTCACCAAATCTCATTTGTATATTTGGCACCATCTCCCTGCCCTCTGGTCCCGTTACTTCCGGTACAACAGATCTTCTGGCCATAATAGGGAGATTATCTAGGTCGTTCCGAAACTGTGCAGCACTGTAGTTGTTAGGATGCCACCTAGTCATATGGCGATGCATTGTGTAGTTTCCGAAACTGTATTTTTTCTCGGTTCCTCTGGAGAGTCTATCTTGACATATAAGGCAAGTTACGTATCTTGCATTTACTTTTTTCTGACCTTTGGGAATTTAAAAAAATTGCCAAATGAAGTTTTCTTTCCGGTGAGACGTCCTGGGTTCCTCAGGCAAAAACTGCCTCTCTTCCTGCTCTTCCTCGTCTTCCTCTTCTTCCTCTTCTTGCTGAATTATAACTTGAGCAGGTGGTCCACTCTTCCTTGGATGTGGTGGAGGTGGTGGGGAAGCACCAGCTGAAGCTACTAAAGAAGCCATTGCTCAGTGATCACAAAGGGTCTTTCTCTCACAATGATGAAAGTCATAGTGAGGAAAGAAGGAGGGATTTTCATCATTTGGGAAAAACAAGAGTTCTCAACCAATGAAAAGTGTTCATTTTAGATTATATGACCTAGTCTTACATCATTAGGAAACCAAAAGTGAAATGAACCAATGAAAAGTGTTATTACCAAGTCACATGACCTGCTGTGTTTACGTTAAGCGCTTTGCAGGGCCTCCCGGTTTGCTTCCAGAAACCTGCGCTTTGCGACTCGCTTCGCGTACCAGTTCGCTAACGTAGCACGTCATATGACGTATCACGCGACAACGTGAAACGTCATGCGGACGGGAGGCGTCACGATGTTGTTTTCTAACGCGGCACTTGCGGTAAAGAAACGTTTACCGGCTCGCGGTCTATTTCGCGGCATCAAGGTCAGCTAAAGGGAAGCTTCCCGATTCGCGAAGCGGGAACGAAGAAAAAAAAATATTTAAAAAAAAATTATTCATAAACATATAAAATATATTTTTGGATTTAAAGAAGAATACATTTTACAGCTACAGATATTAGCTGTTAAAAAACCAATGAAATTCACTGAAAAAAACATAGGTTATAGACCATATATAGTTAGGAATTAGCATTTACAAAACCTTGAAAATTCACTGAAAAAACCATAGGTTATAGACCATATATAGTTAGGAATTAGCATTTAAAAAACCTTATTTTACTCACACAAAACCATTGAAATTCCATATATAGTTAGTTGCACTAACTATATATCGCGCACCCGCAATCCACTGCTGATCATGTCACATATTACATCATTCATGACATGGTCAGTGACATCACTGATGACATCACTGATGACATCTCAAATGACATCACTGATGAGATCACTGATGACATCTCATTTGACATCAATGACCACATCACTGATGATATCATTCATGTGACAATACAATGCATCTCCTCACATTTTAATATAACCTCTGTTTCACCCAGTGTTAAATACAGAGTATAATTTTTGAAACCATTGATACACCAATACTAGTTACTACATACGTACTCACTGATTCCTACGTCTACACACACATTCACTCATTCACCCATACAATCATTCATACATACAATCACTCATCTTTACAACACTATCATATGCACTCATACACCTATACAGACACTCACACTCTGCCACTCATCCATGGAGTTACTCACACACCTAGTCAGTCCTGTAAAGAATCAATCACACTTCCATTTTCTTGTCTATACAGTTAAACATAGAGCACCTTACATTTTCAAACATATACTAACACATACTTACTTTCTTATACAATCATTGATACAAGTACACATTGATCTGCACAGAGTCACACACCTCCCAGCCAGCCACACACACACTCAGTCTCCCATACAAATACTTGGACAATCAATCAATAACCCATATAGTTAATCATACAGCTACTGATCAACACATGCAGCAGTTTACAGAACAACAGACATAATGATGCACAAATTAAGACAGTTTAGTCACTAACCCATGCACTCAGTGAGACACATTTAATCACTCACTCATACATTCAGTCATGCACCTACTAAATCCTTCGTCCAGACACTTATACATCTACTCATTCTTCAATATGTAAAACATATTTAAACTTTACAGGAACACACAGTCACTGGATGATGTCATCAGTGATCTCATCAGTGATGTCATTTGAGATGTCATCAGTGATGTCATCAGTGATGTCACTGACCATGTCATGAATGATGTAATATGTGACATGATCAGCAGTGGATTGCGGGTGCGCGATATATAGTTAGTGCAACTAACTATATATGGAATTTCAATGGTTTTGTGTGAGTAAAATAAGGTTTTTTAAATGCTAATTCCTAACTATATATGGTCTATAACCTATGGTTTTTTCAGTGAATATATATATATATATATATATATATATATATATTCTACTGGCGGTCGCAAGTAGATAGGTAGATAGTTAGAGTTCGGACCTATTATCCATAGTAAAACCGCAACATTCTATTGCCAATAACTTTGGCGTCAATTGATGAATCTTCATGAAATTTTCCAGCTCAGTTTCGCTCCTTTCCTTAAATTTGGGGGTGATTGGTCCAGCGGGGGCTGAGTAAAAAGGGGGGGTCCCAAAGCGTGTTTTCCCCATGCAATTTCACATAGGACCTTTAGCCATAGCCACAGCCCGAAGGCTGAACGGAATTACACTAAATTTGGCAGAGAGGTAGTCCTCAGTTCCGACTTGTGCCTTTGGCCTATCTGGTGTTAATCTGTTCAGTAGTTTTTGAGAAAATTGCGGTTAAAGTCATTTATATATCTATGGGCACGGAGGATCCGCAGAGTGTGCGAGGATTGGCCTCGTAGGATAAGCGCACCGTCCCGAACACGTGCTCAATTCTAATTGGCTGTCAAGCGGTTGTAAAGATTCAAAACCAGGAACTGTTGGTAGCCATTTTGTGTCTCAGTAGAAGCGAGGCTGAGGAAGTCTGTGGAATATGTTAGCAAAATGTGAACACGGGCAAGTTAGACACACCCTGACTCCTTAGGCCTGCTTAGGGGGTGACATAGGGACCCTTAGGGCCAAAAAAGTAAGATAGTATTTTTCTTTTTTTTTAAAAGTCGCGGGATGCGTGTAGGATCCGCGCATTTCGCCGCCGAAAAAAAAAGAAGAGATTACATCAAGCTTATGTGTTTAGATCTTGGGTGGCTCTAAAAAGAGCCCTTGTGTTTAGTGTGAGATTTTAATACCTACAAGTAAGTACCGATGCAGAGTCTAAAGTTCAAGAGGAAGACTCTGTTTCCCACATCTGTAAAATATACACCGTCTGTCCTATAGATGCCATGCATATTGAAACGCAGATTGTTGTGGTATATGGACCCCATTCTATAGTCTCGGAGAAAAGCAGAAACAGATTTATTCACATGTTTTCTAGCTTTCTCAATCTGTGGACAAAATTGATTGGACCAGTTCTATTTTTGCCTTTTGCATATGTTAGAATATACGAAGGCAGTTTGGGGGAAAAGTGACATAATTTCTCCAAAGGTGTCCATCATAATCATTTCCAGACCTACCCCAGTCAAAGTGCCTAGGTCATTGCCACTACAGTGCACAATTATGAGGTCAGGGTGTTGAAGATGTAAAAAGGATTTTACCAATGGCATCAATTGGTGCCACTTCAATCCTCTCTGTCCAAACCATTTAATGTCTACGTTTGGTAAAGCAAGGTCTTTATGAAGTCCTTTCTGTTCTACGTACCTTTGGCACCAGAAAATATAGCTGTGTCCCACAATCCACACTCTAAGCATGTTGAAGGGAGGTCTGGATGTACTCAAATGGTCTCTGTAAATGAAGTGCCAGTTTGAAAAGTAATATTTTTGTAAAATGGTGGATAAGATGCAGTTGAGAAAAAAAGAAGAGAAATGATTGGTTGTTTGACAATATTCTACATAGAAAACAAGGTGCAGGTTTCTGTTTTTTGAAAGCCTGATTCTTATTGGTTAACAAAAATTGATAGAAAGGAACATTACATAAGATAAGCTGGTATATTGTGAAGTCAAGCACACTTGCTGTTTTGATTAGTAACATTGTGTGATGAACTTTTGACCTGTGTGCTCAGTAAAGTGTTCCATGAAGTGTTTCTATGGTAACAGGCAGAAGGCAGAATGGGGGTAGGGTTCAAATGTATGTCGTTTGGAAAGGATTGAAATGGCTAACCAATAGAAATGTGTGTTTGGTTTTGTATTAATGTGATAAGGAATGTGATTTAATGTTCAGGTGTATATGTGTTGAAATTGAGAGGGAAACTGTCATTCTGTGGTTCTGGTGAGAGGTGTTGAAAACAGAGATTTTGAATAAGAAAATTTGCTGTGTGACTGACATACTTTTTATTCTACAAAACAATTGGAAAGGTGAGTTATTAATTTGTGAGGGAATGTATGTGGTGCGTTTTGGTTTTAATTAGAGTACTGTGTTTGTTCTGCTAAAGTGAAGGGAATATATTTTTTTCTGTAGAATGTTATTGTGAGTATGTGTGTATTTAGAAAGCAATCTGAGATAAGTATTTTGGTACCTCGGGGCATATTATGAAGCAGGACGTAAAAATTATCATCATTTTAGCGGCAGAAAACTGCTGCTAAAGCGGCTATAATGGGCTTGATAATATGGACTTGTGAATTCTAATAGAAACCTATGTTCTAGTGTGAACATGGGCTTCGATTGGAATTCTTGACGGCATTTTATCAAGGCCAATATCGCCGCTTTTGCTGCACTTTTCTGTCGCTAAAACAGCAATAATTTTAACACTCTGATTGATAATATGCCCCTTCATGTGTTTTCCGATATGTTATTAGTTAAAAATGTATCGTGTTGTCACATTTTGGTAGAATTCGAAAATAGTCATTCGTTTGAATTCAGCGCGTCATCGGGTCGGTGCCCTTATCCTACGAGTCCAATCCTCGCACAATCGCGCCCATAGATATATAAATGACTTTAACTGTCATTTTCAAAGAAACTACTGAACAGATTGACTCCAGATATGCCAAAGGTACAAGTCGGAACTGAGGACTACCTCTCTGCCAAATTTGGTGTAATTCCGTTCAGCCGTTCGGGCTGTAGCCGTAGCTAAAGGTCCTATGGGAAATTGCATGGGGAAAACGCGTTTTGGGACCCCCCTTTTTTCTTGGCTCCCACTTCACCAATCACCCTCAAACTTTCAGGGAAGGAGAAGAACTGAGTTGGCCTAAAGTTTGGAACATTTCAAGAAGATTCATCAATCAACTGCAAAGTTATTGGCAATAGAATGTTGTGGAATTCCTACCCTAAATCTTAAATATAGTTCTGCAGAACCTTCAACACTATCCATACACCGGTTTATTTTCTACAACATTACCACAACACGATTCTCTATACTACAGAAAGACCAGTGCAGTACTCTAAACTCTAAATCTACCCCTGGTATGACCCCCTACACTGTATAAACACCGCTGTACTACCCTGAATAATAAAACACAACACAGCACGACCCTGGACACCACTCAAATACCATTGCATTACTCTAAACATTAAAACTATCTCACCACCATCTCCTACACTACCAAATCACGACTGTACTATTATAGAACACTACTCCAGTATAACCCCGTACACTACTGAAACACTACTGTACTAATGTAAAACACTACTGCAGTATGACTCCATACACTACACAAACACCACTACAGTACCATAAAGTGTAAAACACTATCCCTAGTATGAGCCCATAGACTACATAAACACCACTCACTATCTTAGAACAGTACCTCACCACGATCTTCTACACTAGTCAAACATCATTGCAGTACTCAGCATGACCACTTACAGTATACAAATACCACTGCACTATCTTAAATCCTAAAACACTATCCCTAGCATGACTCTGTACATGATATAAAGACTACTGCAGTGTCCTAGAACACTGTCCTAGCAGGACCCTCTACAGTACACAAAGTCCACTGCACTACCGTAAACCCTAAATCTACCCCAGTACAACCTCCTACACTACCCAAACACCATTGCACTACCATAAACATTAAATCAATCTCAGCATGACATCCTACACTACCCAATCACGACTGCAATATCCTAGAACACTACTCCAGGAGGACCCCCCTACACTACACAAAGAGCACTGCACTACTCTAAACCCTAAATCTACCCCTAGTACAATCACCTACACTATGCAATCACCAGTGCAGTTCCCTAAATTCTAATACATTAACCCAGCACGATCTCCTACACTACCCAAATACCATTGCTCTACCCTAGAACACTACCCCAGCACACGTCTTTACACTACACAAACAACACTGCACTACTCTAAATTCTAAATCTGTAGTGTTCCAAAACCATAGTGACTGTTTATGTACCATGTAGTAATCTATTTACTAAGTAAAAGTGAACCAATTATGAATTAACTCAGTGTCGTTCCTTATAGTATTGTGATAATTTAGATAATAAGTATGTACTGATAGACTGCTTCAGGTTTTAGTGTTATGGAGTGCTTCAACTGGTATGCACTATGTATGTAGTGCTCGTAGTGCTCGTACAACTTTCACAGTTCTGCTTCAGGCCTACAATTTTTTAGTTAAAATTTGTATGAAATGTGTTTGTATAGTAATAAATATGAATATTTTTTTTAACGTTTTTAATAAATACTTATAAATGTTTATTTTTTACAGATACTGTTTATAATCCTTAAAATAAAGTTATCATGCTGTACAAAGAAAGACGAATAAAAAGTCAGAAAAAGGAAACTTATTTGAAAAAAACTCAACCACAACTCTGGGAAGACCAACATAATGTGGCAAAAAAGAGAACAATTTCTGGTAAGACTTCAAAAGACTTTATAAAAAAGATTACTAGACTGAAGAAAACAAATAGAATTGTGGAAAGCAGTGAAAATGTTCCAAGCACAAGAAAAAGTAAAAAGAATAGGAAAGGCAAAAAAGGCAATGTAAAAACAATGGATACAACTTATAGTTAAAGAAGACAAAATCAATATAAAGAAATCCGCCAAAAATTATTTTACAACAGAGTTGTGAATAACTTACTGAAAGACACAAAAAAATATAGAAGGAGAACACAATTTTATAAAAAGAAGAAGCATATTGAATCCATTGTTGAAAAGGCTTTTGAAGTAAAGAGAAAACTCTTCATTTTAGTACTGAAGAGAATTCGATCATTAGATAAACCAAACCATTTAATGAAGGCCAAAAGTAAGAGGAAAGGAGTAATTAACAAAACTAATTTTTGTGATATTTTTTAGGACAATGGAAACACAGTTCAAATTCTGAGCCTTTTTTTAATGAAGAGAGTTAATTACAGAGCAATAATTTGTTGCATGCAGTTGACACCAGTGGTCAAGCTTATGAGGTTAGAGATAGTTGTCCAATTCAGAAAGACCAAATGGTTCCTAGAAATGCAGAAGAAGTGATAGCTGATGAAGTTCTAGGCAGACGTCCTAAAGCCCCAGTGTACACTTGGGATTGTAGTAGTCTTTGCAGTGTACGGCAAGAATCTATTGATAAATTACATCATTTCCTACAAGCATATTGTAAAAAAGTGTTAAACAAAAGATTAAGCTGTTGCAAGGACTAGACCCTTGCAGAGTGAGAAAACATACTGGTTTGCAAGGTCATTCTCTGGCTTGTCTTTCAAGGAAAGTATGTAAAAGTGTTTTTCACCATTTCAGGATGTTGGCAGTACATCATACTCAAATGCGGAAGTTAGTGAGACGATTGTATTATGCAAAAAGTCCAGCACTAAAGTTAAGTGAGTTGAACAGTGCTCTTTTGCGAGGGTCAGCATCAGATGCGAAAAAGGTTTGTGATGATATTGAGTTTTGTTACTTTGGTCCTGAAGAAGAGAGTGAAGAAACTCAAACATTAATAGAAGAAAATCTTGCAGAGAATGTTGAACATAGTTGTACCAAAATTTTTAAAAATGAAATTACAAAGTTTAAGGTGATTTCAGGTGAAAGGCCATATTTTACTTGTATTTGTTGTCGCTGAACTCACAAAATCAGACTAGGTGTGTTGATCTGTATTTAAAAAGTGAAAAAGAAAATAATGATAAGTGGAAGGAATTTGCAACTTATTTGTTGGTAGAGAATTGTTTCAATTTGGGTTCTGATCAGCGTATTTGTAAATATTGTTCTTACAAGTTAGATGAGAATATAATGCCTGCTAGAGCTGTGCATAATAATTTAGAGTTAGTTGCTATTCCTCCACAACTGACAGATCTCAATACCTATGAGTCTATTCTCATTCAGTGTGTGCACCCGTTTCAGGCTATTGTTCGTATGGAGCCTTAAACAGGTAAATTGCCTCCTTCAGATTTACAAAGAGGATTAAAAGGAAGAAAGGTGTATTTACCGTTTGATTAAAAAAAAAATGAAACTATTAGTGTAGACAGTGTAGAAAGTGAACCTCTAGTTATTCTTGTTAATGGTGTGCTAACTAAGAATAAGAAAATCTGCAGGAGTTAGTGGATGTTAGGAAAGTGCAAAAGGCAACATTGTATTTGATAAAAAACAATGCATACTATAATAATGTTTATATAGGAGAAGAAGAAACACTTTTAGAAGAAGATACTGAAACGTCAACTGGACAAATTGAAAAAGTGGACATATTAAGATGTGAAGAAATCTATGAACATAATAGTGTGCATTCACTTCATTCAAAAGAAGTGATGGGAAACACTTGATTTGTTCCAAATAAAAAAGCAAAAGGAAGTCCGATGAGTGTATGGGAAGAGAGCTTGGAAGCTCGTTTTTTTCCACAGTTGTTCCCAACTGGAAAAGAAGGACGATATGATGAACGTCCTGTGCAGATTTCTGCATCTGAATATTGGACAACAAGATTATATGCAGAAGATCCAAGATTTCGACAATGTATCCTTTACATATTTCATTTTTTGTTTGAAAATGAAAGTTTGGTCAGCAGGGGGAGTAACGTTTTATTCAAACTGTATTGTTAGATTTCAAGTTAGTGAGGCCCTTTACCTGCTGAAGTCCAAAGTGTGGATTGAACCTGTCTGTCTCCTAGGAGATTCTGAACAGGAGAAGCAGCTGCCCAGCCCACACCCCCAGGCCAGCAAACCATTGGCTATTCAGCTACCATGCAAGTCTGAGCCCTCCTCTCACACCTGCCCAGGCCCCTTAAGGCCTTGCTGGGTGCACCCCAAATCATTCTCCTCCATCGTGTGAGTTGCAGCCTACCTGTGCCCCAGATTGCAGTGAGCAGAGTCCAGGAAGTGGTAAGGAGACAGACTAGTGCTGTCTCTCCCCAAGACAAAAAGTTGTTTAAAAAACGATTTTTACTTTCTGTGTTTACTGTCTATGCCTGTGGTTGTTACAGTTGCAAATTGTAGTTTTAGCCTGCCTGTAATTGCATATTTTATCACCTGTGTTGTGTTTTAAATTTGTGGTTTTCCCTGCCCATGATTGCTTCCATTTAGTGTGTTGAATTGTGGGATTTGCAGTCCAACCTCTGTAGTTTGTCCCTCTCATTCCTTGGTGACAATTCTGTTTTCCCTCCAAAGTTCTCCTTTGATCTGTGCTAAGACCTGTATGTTAAAACAGTGCACTCCCAGCCACCGGTTTGTGTTCACAAGCCAGTGAAACCAGTCACCCTGTCTCTCCCCCCCCAGCAACAGGGATTTTTCTGCATCATAGGGTGCTTCTGTGAGCTGTTTAAACTGTGTTTTACTAGGGCCTGTGCACTTCGTTTTTTGGCCAGCAGGGGGAGTGAAGTTTTATTCAAACAGTATTGTTAGATTTCAAGTTAGTGAGGCCCTTTACCTGCTGAAGTCCAAAGTGTGGATTGAGCCTGTCTGTCTCCTAGGACATTCTGAAGAGGAGAAGCAGCTTCCAACTCCCCGGCCAGCAAACCTTGTCTAAGGTCACTGGGACCTTATATGGTCCGCTAGTGGTTAGTACATGTCTACACTGATTGGTGCTTGTATCTGGTGTTTCTATTGGATTAGGGTTAATGTCTTCATTGGTTAGGTATTTGAGGGTTCTGATTAGTTTCTGGGTCTGTGATTCAATCATTGTAGGGTTGGGACTAGGGCTAGGGTTAGGATTTCTATAGGAAGTAGGGGCTAGGGCTTCCTATGTTATTGGCTGTTGGGAGTAGGGTAGGACTAGGGCTAGGGTTAGACCTTTAATTGGAAGTAACTATTAAGGCTTCTGGGATTATTGGGTGCTGGACTAGGTGTGGGACTAAGAGATGGGTAAGGCTTTCTATTGGAAGTAGGGACTAGGGCTTCCTGTGTCATTGGTTGCTTGAATTAGGGTTGGGACTGCTGCTAGGGCTAGGGTCTCTATTGGACATAGAGATCAGGGTTTTTGAAACTGATTAGGTGCTTGGACTAGGGCTAAGATTTGCTGTAAGGTCCTAGTCTCCTATTGGTTCCTAGATTTTAGAGCTAGTGTTTATTGGATAGTGTTAGGGCTAGGGTTCTCATTGGCTGAAGGGGTCACCTGATTACTAGGGCTATAAAAAAGGCCAGGCTTAGGGCGTCTCAGCCCGGGTGTCGAGGCTAAGGGCAGAGAGGACAAGGGCAGTTGCCTATGTGAGCCTGTTAAGGGCAGAGAGGACAAGAGAAGTTGCCTGTTTGAGCCTGTTAAGGGCAGAGAGGAAAAGGGCAGTTTCCTGTTTGAGCCTGTTCAAGACTGGTCGGGACTAGGGCCAGAAATGCTACCCTTTTTCTCATTTAGCAATACCCAGCCCACACCATCCACATCCATAAACAGAGCAACACACTCACACCAAATGTACACCACACACAACACTATGCACAGATTAATGTATCAGCCTGCACTACAAACCCAACCAAACCACATCTACACACCCTACTATCCCAACTACCACACATATCCACCATCACCTACACACAGTACACAACTCTATCCTATACCACTAACCAATACACTCATCACTAACACAACACCAATCAACACCATACATAACTACATCCCATTCAGACACACTCTCCCTGCTGTAATTACACCTAACACACCACCTTTTATCACTAACAAACATATAATCATCCTTCTATCAGTTGTCCAACAAACACCCTGCTCTCCCTTCTACCATAATAACACTAACGCACAACACACACACTGCATACCACGACACTTTGTAACTCTTGCAACACATATACTTTCAATGTAATTATGGATCTACATATTTATAACTTTCTTCTAATTTAGCATTTCCAATGCACTACCCTATTTCTCAGCCTATACTTCGCTCAATATATCTTCTAGCCCAACCTTGTGACTCATCTCAAACTTCCTCTACTACTCATTTTCAATGCACTACCCTATCTCTCACCCTATACATCTATCAATATATCCTCTACATCCACTCTCTCATTTATCCCAAACCCCAAACCACTACGATTGCCAAAATAACCCTTTCTAGACTACTCTATCCCTCCTTGTATCATCGGACACCTCTTATACTATACCGATCCCCTAAAACAAACCTTTCTAAACTCTTTCCTCTGAATCCTCCCCTTCAAAACTCCTTTTTACTCATCCAAAAGCCTCCTCCGATTGCTAAGAACTAAAAAATAAAATTCTCTTTTATCCCTCCACTATCCTTGTCAATTGAAATTAACAGACTAACATGTTCACTTCTCAAATTCCATATTAAACTATACTAATATACTACCCAAATAACGGAATAACATATCCACTACTCAAATTACTTCATATATTTTTTACTATACTAATTTTCAACAGTAATCCTTTATGGGTTCCGGAGTGGCGTGCTACTCGCCAGAAAAGCGATTCAACACCCATCAGGGGTAACAAGTTCTATATGAATGCAAATGTTTCTTCCCCTTTTATCCCTCCGCTATCCTTCTCACTCCAAGTAACTGACTAATATCCACCACTGAAATTACTTCATATTTCACCATATTAATTCACCACTAATCCTTTGTAGGCTTCCTGAATAGCGTGTGTCAACAAGCGCTATATAAATACAAACTTTTGTCCTCTATCCTTCTGCTATCATTCCAAATCCAAATAACTGACTAACCTATCCACCACTTAAAATGTACTTGAATGTTTCACTATACTAATTCAACACTAATCCTTTATGGGTATCGGAGTAGCGTGCTACTCGTCAAAAAAGCGATTTGACGCCTTGTCAGGGGTAGTAAGCGCTTTATAAATGCAATTACAATACAATACAATACTTGTCTGGATTTTTATAAGCAGTCAACCATATTCTAAAATCTGGAATACATCTGCACAATGTATCTGCAAAAGATTTTATGGATAAAGTGCACCAGAGAGATGATCACTTAGAATCTCAGCTCATTAATCTGATGGCATGTCAGCGTGGGACTAATGAATATTTGTATTGTCGTCATGGAGAACTGAAATGTATGCTACGGAACTTAGGAACTCCAACAGGGTTCCTTACCCTAAGCTGTGCTGAGTACGCTTGGTATGATTTGCTAGAATTTCTTCGAGAGGCAAATTCGAATATAAAAAACATTGAATACAAGACACCTGGAGAATTGTGCTCTTTGGATCCTGTTAATGTATGCAGGTATTTCAATCATAGATTTGAGGCTATGATGTCTTTTATCTGCAATAAAAAAATCCTTCTCTTGGAGAAGTTGTGGATTTCTTTTGGAGAAAGGAGTATCAAGCAAGAGGTGCTCCTCATATACATATGCTGTTATGGATTAAGGACGCTCCCAAATTTGGAACAGATGCGGATGATACTGTTTTGAGTTTTATTGAAGAATATGCAGGATGTGCTGTACCCAAAAGCAAAGAAGAAAACAACTTAAGAGCTCAAGTGTTACGATTCCAAAGCCGACGATGTGGAAAATACTGTGAACGAAAGTACAAATCTAAGGACAAGTTCTACACCAAATGTCGTTTTGGATTTCCACGTCCTGTCAAAATACATAAATGACTACAACCTAGTCATTTTGTCCATGTGGAATGCTATCATGGATATTCAATATGTTGCGGACAATTCCATTGCTGTTGCTCGATATGTAACATCTTATATTACAAAATCAGAAAAGACAGAATTGAAAGAAATGTGGGAAGAGATTTCTCACGAGAAGACTCTAAGTAAGAAATTATACAGTTTCTGTTTGAAGATGTTATTGCAT
This sequence comes from Lissotriton helveticus, assembly GCF_964261635.1. Lineage (NCBI taxonomy): Eukaryota > Metazoa > Chordata > Amphibia > Caudata > Salamandridae > Lissotriton > Lissotriton helveticus. The sequence continues at coordinate 692,894,326 of NC_136068.1, forward strand.
TGAGTAATCAGAGCATATGAATGCTCAGATCGGTTATCATCAGCAAGTCTATACTCCAAATCTAGAAGAATCCTTTATGTGCAGCAATGTGAAATCGGGTACTGAAATCTGTTCAAGAAATTGAATATTTAGCAGAAAAAGATCCAGAAAGTACAGATATTTTGAAAACTAATATGTTGGACACATATTACCCAAACAGAAGTCATCATCTTCAGAACATGTGTCTCTATGAAATGCTGCAAAACTACACTTTTAAACGGAATACTACAGAGAACATCAATGATGGAAAATATGGAGTCATTGGTTCCCAAGGATGTTTGGTGAAACAAACAAAAGGAAATTTGATTAATCACAGGAAGCTGAGTTGCCACACTGCTGATAAAAGGGAATTTTACTATTTAGCCCTTTTACAACTATTCAAACCATGGCATTCAGAACTATAATTACTTGGAGATTTCCAGAGCTATGAAGATTCCTTCAATGCTTGTAAAGATAGTATACAATGCAGTGCTTTTGCAAATTATGTGAAAATGTTGAACAATGAAATTGATCAAGAAGCTACAATTGCAGCTGAGATTGCTACAGACAGTTCTCAAGTCAAAGTTCTGCTGTGCATTTTCAAGATCCACTAGGACAACCAATTGTTGAAAACGAAGCAACAATCGCCATGAATGAGGTGGAAACAGCAATGTATCAAGCTCAAGAAGATGTAACAAACTTAGGAAATTTGGAAGAACATCTGAATGTTGAGCATAAAGAAATATATGAGCAAGTGAGACAACAGATTGCCCATGGATAACTTCATGAAAAGAAAAAGTGCTCATGTACGTCTTTTCAACCTATCCGAATGTACACGAGTGGACAAGCTGGAACAGTAAAACGTTTTTTAATTAAAGTAATTACAAATTATCTACAGAAAACAACTGAGTCGCATTTGTCTTGTGTTGTCACTGCTCCAACTGGTTTGGCAGCACACAACAAAGGAATTACTTTACATCGTTTACTAATGCTACCAGTAGAGCATGAGAACAAATTGGAATATCACAAGCTATCTAGAGAAGCTTGCTGTGAAGTTTCAAGAGTCTTGAAGAAAATGAAACTTCTCATTATTGATGAGGTAAGCATGGTCTCAAACTTAATGTTTGCCTATGTGCATTTAAGGATGCAGCAAATTCTTAAAACAGAGTATGACGTATTATTTGGAGGAAAACACGTCATAGTTTTTGGAAAACACGTCATAGTTTTTGGAGATCTACTGCAACTGACTCCTGTAAAAGGACAACCAGTTTTTAAAACACTTGCGCATGAAGACACCAGAAAGTCTCTGGGTAGTGTTGGAAACGTGAACATTTGGTCATATTTTGAATACAAAGAACTCATTACAAATATGCGACAGGCAAATGATGTTGATTATGGAAGTATTCTCCAAGATATAAGAATTGGACTACTGACAGGACATGGCAAACAAGCTTTACAGACTTGATTACTTTCCAATTTGTTTCCAAATGAAAATATAGTTCCTGAGAAAATATACATGGAAATGGCAGATAAGAAATCTGTAATCTGCTTAATGCCAACACTGCGTGAGTGTTCTATATTCAACGAACAACTTTTGAAACAGGAAAATGAAGAAATAATAAAATTGGAAGCCATCGATAAAATAGAACATGAAGGAATCACTATTATTTTGAACGAAACATTGAAGACAAAATTGGATTCATTAGAAAAATCAATATCTAAAACTGCTGGTTTAGAAACGAATCTTTATGTATGTAGAAACTGTCGGATCGTTTTACGGCGTAATTTGGATGTTGAAAAGGTTTAGTTAATGGAACAATGGGCAAAAGTGTGGATTTTGATAATTATCAAAATAAAGATGGTATTGAATTCTTAAAGATTAAATTTGATCAGATTGAAGAAGTGAAACAAATTGGTCGTTGTTCTGTTTTTTTTTTTCTTGTTAAAGATTTATATGTCCGTGGAAAACAGTTTCCATTTTCTCTGGCATTTGCAGTGACTATTCATAAATCTCGAGGTTTAAGTGTTGACAGTGCTTTAGTGAACATTGGAAGTACTGTGTTTAAAGAGGGTATGGCATATGTTGCCTTGTCCAGAGTCAGAACATTGTCTGGTTTGTTTTTTATTGATTTTGATGATACCAAGATTACTGCTGATGCCAACTGTGTCAAAGAATACAATAGGTTAAGAAGAACATATGCTCCTAATTTAGGTCAATATCCTGTATTTGAAAAGTGTGTGGTTGCTCGAAAAAGAAGGTATGAGAATATCTGTACTGAAGGTGTAGAGAAGGGAAAAAACAAGAAAATCTGATTGCAAGCAAAAAGAAAAAGGACACTATTGAAGAGATTGTTAGTTTTCAGTTTGAAAACAGTTATGCGTCAACTGCTATGCTAATGTAGTGGTCAATGTAGGTTTTTTTTCTTCGAAGGTTTGCAACAGCAAATTATGGAGAATCGGGAAAAAAGATTTTGTTCTTTGTTACATTCTCTTTATGAAAAATTGAGAACAGATAAAAGTAAAATACAAAGCGTTTCTGATGTCCGTAATCTTTGGGATGTATGTTCTGGTTCTACACAATTTACACAAAATATCCCACAAGATGCTCAGGAGTTTTTAATGTATATGCTCACAGAATTGGAAAATGAAGGTGTAGACATAGAGAATATTTTTGGCCTTTGTTATAAATGGGAACATCAATGTGAAAATTGTATGTATACATGTAGCACTAATGTAGACAGTGAAAGATTTTTATTTTTGACATTACCGGACTGTAAATCAGTGTCTTTCAGTAAATTAGTTAAAGCTGCAAACCAAAACATGGAGTGTAGGCAATGCAAATCAGAAATGTTATCAACATTATTTATCCAAAGATATGGAAAATATATAATTTTAATGATGCAACGTTGTACAGCTGATGGAAGAAAATTGAACACTTTAATAAAACATTTTGTTGCTGCACAACTATCAATACCTGGAAGGACTTTTGTAGCAGTAGCAATAATTTTCCACAATGGTCCTTCAATAACATCAGGACATTACACTGCATATCTCAAAAGTGAGAAAGGCTGGAAACTTTGTAATGATGCTGAGTTGGTTTTCAAACAACGTTTGCCTTTCGAATTGCCAAATTCCTATCTAATATTTTTAAAGCCAAAGTTTTGAGAAGATAATTCAACCTCTGAGGAATTTATTGCTATAATTTTATAGGATTATCATTGGACAGTTTACATGAAAATTACTGCAAAAATAAAATTTGGCCTCAAGGAAATGTATTTATTTGAATTATGGACTTTTTATTGCGCATTGTCTCGATGTATAATTTTAAGTGGCATTATTTATAGTGTTTTTAAATGTAAGTTATAAAATTGTCTTAGCAGTAATCATTTTATATACATGTGATTTGTATTATCTAGTATTTTACTATAGATGTATTATAGTTTTTTTTTAAACAATCTAATTGATTGGTTTTTTTTGCCCGCTGTTATGTGATCAGTACAATTGAAATCACTGTTTCTAGTGAAATTCAATATATTATGAGAACAGCAAAAAATGTTGAAATTATGCTGTGCTGTTAAAAATGTATTATTATATGTTATCATTTTTTTTCTTTTTTTACAGATCTTATCATATTTACTACCATTTAGATTCTAAAAAACAAGTGAATAAAATGTGTACTGTTTTTTATGTGGATTACTGTTGAGGTAAGTTTTAGTAAGTCTTAAAATGGAGAATGAACTGTGTTTACACACAGTGGAAGAAAAGGAACATGGATGGACTAGATTTCTGTTAGAAAATTGGAATGCAAAAAGGTATAAAATCGGGGACAGCTTCAGAACACCTGTCTGCAAGATATATGGTACACTACAGAATAGACTAATATGGTTCTTTTGCAGGTCTTGGTAATTTAGAATTAAAAGAAACAAAACTGTTTAATTTAAACCACATCAGTCAGTGTTTTTGCAAATGTCATATTAGGTCACATCTCTTCCCTTCAGTAATATATAAACATGTCCTATTAGTTCCCTAAAACGTAAATAGTTGTAAATGTGTCTTGTTCTCTGTTATCAGTACCGAAATTTACTACTATAATAACAAATGGCCTAGCCATTAACTCTCTTTCTTATTTATAAGGTGAGGAAAAGGCATTCTGTATACCTTTTCTTTTTCATGTAAATATAATCTCATTATACACAGTACTTTGCGTTGAAAAGGTGTTCTATAGGTTTTGTTGTGCGTTTTTGCACAGAGCACTCATAAAAGAAGACACAGTTCCAGATTTATCAGAAGTCATAAATCTGGACATGTTTGTGAATGCTGCACCATCCTTCTATTGGTACAGCAAAGCACAACGAGGAAAATTGTTTTCATTTCTCCTCATTTTTCCACTTTCAATATATGCTGGAATGCACAGCATATATTGAAGGAGAAAAATGCCTTTACTGTTTGTTTTTGTGCAGGAAGGTGTCCCTTCTTGCACAAAAACAATCTCCACATGACACGGACATCTGTGCTCCATGGTACAAGGGTGCCCGTGTCACCACATGCCTGCAGTTTCTGCTGCTGTGCAGAGAGAAGCACAGAGTTGCAACATATTTATGTACATATGTTACATCCTTGTGCTTCGGAAGTACCACAGCTCGCTGTAGTTAAACAGTTTACAGTGTCATGCTGCAGCACTTCCTTATAATTCTGCCCTTATGCATTCACCACACATCAGAAATTTATTTTTATAGTCAATTATGCACTACAAATACATTCATCTCAACTTTCACACACTAGCATACTAGTGTAGATCTTTCTTTAACCAGAGGAGATAGTTCTGAAAATAACTTCTTTTTTTTGGGGGGGGGGGGGATTTTTTGAATGATTTTGTATTTTTCTGTTGTTTTTGTAAAACAGTGGAAAACATGAGAACTGGGAAAAGAGAACTAAAAACTGGGAGGAGAGGAGAAAATAAATCTAACAATGGTGGTGGTCAACAGCTTGACACACCAGATCCACTGACTGCTCTCCATAAGCTATCAGCCGTCCACATTTTACACAGGTCATTCTAAGTTTCCCAAATTGAGGACGAATAGCAGGATGTGCGGTAGAGGTTGATGGTGTTGGTCCACTTGTACTCTGGCCTTCTGATGAAGCAGGAAGAGCCTCTCTCAGTCTCCTTAAACTCCTCCTTTTTGCAAAGTTGACCGTATGCTTGCAGTTCCGCATGAGTACTTTTTGTTGGGGTCTCCTCTTGAAAGCACTTCATTGCATATTCGGCAAGTAACTTTTGTTGCAGTCCCCTTTTTTAAGCCTGGTGAAAAGGTAAAAAATTTCCAGACAATGCTGGTATATTTTTGCTTTAGTGGAGGTTCAGAAACAAATTCTTGCTGTGATGAGTTCTCTGGATAAGAGGATGATGGTGGATTAGCAGCCATAGTATCTTTAAATGAATCTTTTCTTTAAAAAAGAAAGAGCAGCAGAGTTTCACAGGAGGTCTTTCCCTCAGAAAAGTTGAAATAAGAGTGATCGAAATGGGTGGGGTCTTATAATAATTTCAATAGGACGTGTAATGAACCAATGAAATCTCTATTTTTAAAGTCAAATGGGGTGCGCGTAGGATGCGCGTAGGATGTGGACAGTCAATACGCACCCTGCTTGCATCGTGCTCACGTCAAGCGCGAGTTCGGGAAATTGCATTAAAAAGTTATGTACTTTTTAAGAAACTTAAAGAATAATATTGTTATAATAACCTCAGAAAATATCTTCTCTTAATATTTATATCAAATATATAGAAATACGTTTTCCAACATTAAAAAAATCGTGGTTGCAGCACACCCATCGCTTCCGATATGCATATGACATCACCCGCTACCGCACGCCCGTCACGTTATACTTACATGTCGCATATGCGCCAGGCATCGCGCACAGGTCGCATAGCAACTGTGTTGGAAAATTCGTACCCGTCACGCACCCTACTCGGATCCTACACAACGACCGTAAAATGGCAGACACGTTTTGCAGAGTAAACAAGCAGGGTGTTCGTACGGTGCACAACTCCATAGAATAAGAAAAAAAAATATTAATTTAGGTATATTATGAACAATATATAATAATGAAAAAAATATATATCTTTATGTAAAACAAATTAATTTAAAAAAATGTGTAATATAATTTAAAAAATGACATCTACAAATAAAATGATAAAAAAAATAGTTAGAAAATATTTTAAAAAAACAATAAATATATTGAAAAATTATGATTTAAAAAGTCTTTGAAATTCACTAAACAAACCATAGGTTTTTCATATGATATAATTACGAATTAGCATTTAAAAAACCTTTGAAATTCACTGAAAAACCATAGGTTTCAGACAAGTTATAGTTAGGAATTAGCATTTAAAAAACCTTAGAAATTCGCTGAAAAAACCATAGGTTTCAGGGGTGTTATAGTTAGCTGGACATTTCACTCGTATAAAACCATTGAAATGTCCCTGTTATAGTTAGTTGTACTAACTAGAACTCGCGCGCCCGCAATCCACTGCTGATGATGTCACATATTACATCATTCATGACATGGTCAGTGACATTACTGATGACATCACTGATGACATCTCAAATGACATCACTGATGACATCACTGATGGCATCATCCATGTGACAAACTAATACACCTCATCATACAGTAGCATAACCTTTCAACACTCATTATACAGTATGAAGTACCATATTTGAAACCATTGACACACCAATACAAGTTTCTAAAAACCCACTCAGTAATTCCTACATCTACACACATCTAAACACTTACCTATAGATTCACTCATACATTCTAACAAAGATCAATAGAACACTGTTAGATCTGGGGGTCTCTAGTTGGCAATGGTTATCACCTTTGTCCAAATAGGGACCCTTACTTCTAAGTAAGGACAAGGGGATTACTCTCCTTAATAACCCCTGCTCACCCCCTTGGTAGTTTGGCACGAGCAGACAGGCTTATCTCAGAGGCAGTGTGTTAAGCATTTGTGAATGTACACAGTAATACAGTGATAGCACTACAGATGGACACAACACAGGTTTTATAAAAATAGGTATTCTTTATATAGACTTAAACACAAGACCACAAACGACAAAATCCACAATACTATACTAAAGATTACTTAAAGGATGATAAAAGTCTCTTAGTTCAAGTTGTTGGTAAATGTGACAAAGTTCTCAACAAAGTTCTTGGATGTGACACGCAAAGTAAACAAAAGGCTCGCAGAAGGGGAGATGCATCGGTTCCGTGACCTGGGGGAACGGTTGCGTCCTTCCTCAATAGTAGGGGACTCGTTGTGAGCCTTACCGGTGCGGATGTGATGCGTAGATTCTCGACCTGTTGCGGTGCGATGCGTTGGGATGCCGTTGCGATGATCCAGTTGCGATGCGAGAAGATGGCGCCCTTGATGCGGCGATGCGATGACGATTAGATGACGTCCGGGCAGCCTTGCGACGACTGTGTACTTTGGAGCCGCGACAGGCCCTGCGGTGCGCTTCTCCGGCGATGAGATTACAGCTCTCTCGATGCATCGCGTTTCTCCGGTGATGCGACAGCAGACAGCTTCGATGAACACACGCTTCCAAGGAGATGCGACGAACTCTCGCTTCTCCGATAGTGCGATGTTTCCAGCTGCGGTGGCGACACGCTTCTCTTGATGCGTCGCGCTTCCAGCTCCCAACGGCACGCAAGTGACTGGAGTCAGAATTCCCAGCAAGGAAATTCAGGAGGAAGCTGGAGGTGAAGTCCTTTGGCCCTGAGACTTCAGCAGGAGGCAAGCACAGTTCAAGCCCTTGGAGAATATTCTGTAGATGAAAGTCCTTACAAAGTTCCTTCTCTTTCCCTTGGCAATGAAGTAACCACTGCAGGCCAACCCAGCAAACAGCACACTGGCAGAGGGGCAGTCCAAACTCCTGCAGCTTCCTTGGTTCTTCTCCTTGGCAGAAAGGTTTCTTGTTCCAGAAGTGAACTAAACTCTGTGGGACTAGGTCCCAATATTTATACCAAAAAATCCTTTGTTCTCTGAAGGCAGAGAGGCCTCTGCCTAGTTAAAACCAGTTCCTGAGCACTGTGTTTACATGACTCTTCTCTTCCTTTCACTGTGCAGGGCAGAAACATCAGATGCCCCACAGGAGGTGGAGCCAGCACAGGGGAGGGAAGATGCAGCTCTGGAGCACTCTGTTGACAGGATTCCCCTTCTCCTTTCACTGTGCAGGGCAGAGACATCAGACAAGCCACAGGGGGTAGAGCCAGCATTGTGGAGGGAAGGCCCAGCCCTATTCAGGTCCCAGGTGCACTCTCCCCCTCCCATCTGGAGGTAAATTCTCCCTATTCACCACTGGGCTGTCCCAGACTGTCTCCTGGAATTTCTTCAGCCCTGTCACACACAAAACCCAGACAAGGAATACACAAGTCAGCAGAGGCGGGCTCAAATGGTTAGGCAAGCAAATACCTACTTTCTAAAAGTGGTATTTGCAAACACAGAATATTAAAATAAACTTTACTAAAAGATGTATTTTATTATTCTGAGTTCAGGCATACTAAACTTAAATTTCTACCATGTTCCCTGAGTCAGTTAGGATTGTAGGGATGTAACAATCTTCCCTGCCCATTCAAGTCTATGAGAACAGGTAGCCCTCAATAGTGAAAAACGAAAATGGCTGTAATTCACTACTAGAACATGTTACACACATCAGAGCATGTCTTACCTTATACTTACAATGCACCCTGCCCTTGGGCCTTCCATAGGGGTGTCTAATATGAAGCAAAGGGAAGGTTTAGAGACTGGCAAGTGGGTGCACTTGGCCAAGTCGACATGGTAGTGACAGACTACACACAGGCCTTGCAATGGCAGGCCTGAGACACTCTTTACAAGCTGCTTCTGTGGGTGGCACAACCAGTGCTGTAAGCCCACCAGCAGCATTTGTTCTACAAGCCCTGGGCACACATGGCGCACTGTACTAGGGGCTGACAGTAGATCAAATAAGCCAATCATGGAATCCAATCAGTATATCAATTTAACATAGGGAGCACTTGCACTGTGGCACTGATTAGCAGTGGCACAGGGCCCAAAACATACAACCAGCAAAAATATGTCAAAACAGAGGAGGCAATCCGTCAAAAAATGGAAGGGAGACTCACGCCAATGATGTCAGGTCTAACAAACACTATTAAATATACTTATACATCTATATCAACATTACACACCAGCACATATCATATTCCTTTATGCAGACATCCTACTCACTTATGCAAACAATTGATCAAACTTATATTTACTAAGCTACTCACTCACACAAGCACCACTTTATTTATTCATATAGATAGTAACTCATACTTAGTGTGTTATAAAATTAGTATTACAGGTATACAGTTATCCATACATCAATCTTACAATCACTGAATATTATGTATACTTATTTATATACAATAACTGTCACATACACTGCCTTTTATATTTCTAGTTTGTTGGACATGTATCATTGAGAAATATATTTACTCATCACAACACCCATAAAGAAATTCATTCACCCAAACAACTGTTTCCACATACAGTCTTTACCTCAAATACCTACTAAATCAACTATTTACACATCTTTCGACAGTCACACACCACCCACCCAACCACACACACATTCATTCACTATCCCATACAAATACTCACTAAACTAATTAATAACTAATATAGACTTTCACATAGCTAGTAACCAACTTATGTAGTAGTTTACACAGCAAGAGATGGAGTGATACAGGTATTCACACAGTTTAATCACTATCCCATATATTTAGTGAGACACATTAAATTCATCACTTAGACAGACAACCACATTGCTACTAAATCCTCCATTGAGACACTTATACATCCACTCAGTCTTCAAGGCAGATTGCTATATATATATATATATATATATATATATATATATATATATATATATATATATATATATATATATATATATATATATATATATATATATAATACTTATTAAACACCATGGGTGCTTCCCAGATTTTTCTCCTGTGCTGAACCTTATTGATTCCCATTCACCATTCCCATTGCACCCTAGAGGTATACCTCATGACGAGCTGAGCTGGTCATGAGCATGGAAGGGGTTAAATATCGAACCAAACCACATTCACTGGATGATGCCATCAGTGATGTCATTTGAGATGTCATCAGTGATGTCATCGGAGATGCCACTGACCATGTCATGAATGATGTAATATGTGACATCATCAGCAGTGGATTGCGGGCACGTGAGTTATAGTTAGTACATCTAACTATAACGGGGGAATTTCAATGGTTTTATACGAGTGAAATGTCCAGATCACTATAACATCCCTAAAACCTATGTTTTTTTCAGTGAATTTCTAAGGTTTTTTAAATGCTAATTACTAACTATAACTTGTCTGAAATCTATGGTTTTTTCAGTGAATATATATATATATATATAGTTTACACATATTGATTGCAAGGGAATGTTATGTTTTTAATATTTAGCATAATATTTATGGTTTTAAATATTTACTTTTGAAATTTAATTAAGATCAATTCAAAGTACATTGCAATCTTGATATCCAATAGAAATCATATGTTGGATATATAGGCATACATTATGTGTATTTAAACAGTTACTATCTAAAAAAATGGTTATATGGACTCTCTGAACATAGAGTAAGTTTCAGTGAGTCTGTTTTCCTTATCTATTACTAGGTAGGATGACCATGTGACCTATCCGAAAAGTATGGTGATTGGTAGTGGTACATTTAAATTGTTTACACTAAATAACGCTTTCATCTGGTGAGCAAGGCGACAGGATCGCCGAAACGCGTCGGATCGCGGCACTCTTGACACTGCATTCAACATGATAAAATAAAAAAGAATTTTGCTGCAGAAATTACCGGAGTGGTGTCCGTTTCTCTGCCTGGTTGTGCTGTTTGTTCGGTGCTCCAGGGAGCGTTACACGCATACTTTGGAGGAGCAGGACTTGGCTTCTCGTTCAAACTGACCCCTTTTTTTTTGTGGCTGGCGATATTAACAAGTCGAGCGGAGACAGGCTCAAGGAGAGTCATATCAGATCAGCCCCCTGCGATATCGTCGAGAGAGGAGCTCGTGTAAGCTGACGTGCACGGAGCCGGTGAGTCGGAAGATGGGAGCCGGCTGCTGAGTAACGTTTTGCTAAGCGGGACTGGGAAATCTTCGTTTAATCTGCAGGTGAAAAGGTGGTAGTGTGCAGCTATTCTATTCAGCGAGCCGTTTTTTGAATTTGCGGTTCGAGTGAACTAATAACAACAGTCAGGTCAAGGGTGCCGCGAGATGGAGGAAGCGTTTGCTCTCAGAGAGAGAACAGCTGAGGACATGTTTTCCAATTTACCGGCAGTTGGTAATCCTGGTTCAAGGACAGAAACTTTAACATCAATGCCAGAGGACGTCAAAAGTCTGACGAAAAAATTGGAAAAACATCATCGTAGTGAACTGATTAAGTGGTGGGAAATCAAATCATTAGAAAAGTATCACGAGGCTGGGCGGGTGCCACGAGGACTGCGCATTATGCTGGTGCCCAGCTTCGACAATCCAAAGCCACTATTATTAAAGGAATGGGCGGAACATAATTTAGATGCTTCTATGGGCTATGTCTGCTTATTAATTAGACATGCAAAATCAGATCGTGAAGAAGATTTATTGGAGATTTCCAAATTAACAGAGGAACTGGAAAAAATGACGACGACGGACAACAAAGCCACAATTGACAAACTAATGAAAGAAATGATGGACAGAAAAAATAAACTGGAGAACACCATTAAAACTAGAAAAATATGGAAATTCGCCTGGGATAAAGACGACTATGAGAGAGGGCAAGTGTTCACATTTGCGAGAAAGTATGACTCTGTAAAAAAACATAGGGCCCTTATACGACCAAATCCATTACCATCAGGCAATAATGAGACAAATCAATTTCCCACGACCAGTGGGCAAGAATCAAGTACCAATAACAGCCTATCAACAAGTGGGCAAGATTCAGATCCGGGCAGTATGTCAAGCATATCCAGCTCTTCAGTAACATCACTTGGGCCAGTGTCGTATGCAGATGAGATGGATTTTATAAGGGAACAGAGACTACAGTCCCTGCGTTCGAGGGGCACGCAACAACAAGACAAGCGAGGAACAAACGGCGCAAACAACGGCGCAAATGTGCAAAACTCAACCGGCAGAGGACGTCAGAAAAAGAATTGGCCGAGGTGAATTCAGGTAAAACTGATAAAACTATTGTAAATCTCACTGACATCACTTTAAATACTGCCGAGAAACAATTATTGACATTGGGTCTCAGTTTTTGTCCGGAAAGCAATTTTGGCTTTGTACAGACAAGAGTGGGTGTTTACAAATTTATTCGTAAATTAAAGCTGCGAAAGTACTTCATGTTAAAAAATCAGGGTGGCAATGTGAACAAGGAAAACACCCCTAAGTCTAAAACAGTGACAGGCCTTACGGCAGGCGCTATTCCAACTTTAGTTTCACTACATGGTTTAATGGACAGCAGCACCAGTAGTTTGGGATCTCAACAGGTGGCTCAAATGGAGGGGCTGGAGATATCCCTCTCTGGAAAAAGTCCATTTAAACCACCGTCTACTTTTGTGCCCATCATGCCTCGAGATGCATTAGATATATTCCATGAAAGGATTACAGATGAATTGAAAACACTATACCGTAATGTATGCAGATCTAAACCTAAACGCACTGGTAAAACCAGGGAGTATTTCCAACTTATGAAAAAACTTAAAGAGAATAACAAAGTGGTCATTAATAATGCAGATAAAGGGGGCAATATTGTGCTCTGGGACAAAGAATTATACAGGGCTGAAGCCTTCAGGCAACTTGAAGATACTGATTGTTATGAACGTAGTGATGGGATTTCAGTTCGTAAAATCAATACTGACTATAAAAACAATCTATCAAAATGGCAAAGGGAAGGTCTGATTACTAAGGAAGAACACAAATTCTTATATAAAGAATATCCAGTGTTACCCTTGTTTTACCTGATCCCCAAAGTCCATAAAGGAATTACTCCATTACAAGGTAGACCCATCATTTCGGCTATCAATAGTTGCTTTGAAAATACCTCAAAATATGTGGATTATTATCTGCAGGACCTTGTTATAGCTTTACCCACATATCTTAAAGACTCCAGAGACTTTCTAAATAAGTTAAATTCTGTGAAATGGACTAATGGCATGCTATTTATGATGTTGGACATAACAGCGCTATACACGTGCATTAAGCATGAAGATGGGTTGCGAGCAATCAGATACTATCTAGAGCAGAGGGATATAGGATTGTATCAACATAACAAAATGATTGTAGATATGATCCATACATGCTTATTGAATAATGTGTTTTTGTTTGATGGAAAGATCTATAGACAGAAAAGAGGGGTGGCGATGGGCGCATTCTTCTCCCCCAGCTATGCATGTTTACATGTTGGCTGGTGGGAGGAGCATGTCCTCAGGAGTCATCACAAAGCAATATTTGATACTCATATTGCTCATATGTGGAGGTACATCGATGATGTTTTTATTGTGTGGAGGGGTGATGAAGATCAGGCAAATGATTTTGTGAATAGTATCAATAACAACGATCTCAACTTAGTCTTCACCAGTCACATTCATAGTACCACTGCAAACTTTCTGGATATAGAGGTTGTGGTTCAGGATAACGAGATCACAACTAGCCTGTATCAAAAACCAACTGCAGGCAACACGCTATTGCATGCATCTAGTTTTCATCCGCGTCACACGATAGAAAGTCTCCCATATGGAGAACTCCTCAGAATTAGAAGAGCATGTAGCACTGAGGAAGCTTGGAAAACTTCTCAAGATGTTGCTATAGCTAGACTAACATCACGTGGTTATGGAATAGGTAAAATCAAAGCAGCCTTAAGAAAAGTCAATCAATTGGATAGACGTTACTTATTACAAGCTGCTAATAATATTGAAATTGAACCTACCTCGGATATTACTGAAAAACAAAATTCAGAGTGCAGATTCATCACCACGTATAGCAAGCAATCACAGGCCATAAGGAAAATCATGAATACACAGTGGCCCATTGTCTTAACAGACAGTGTTTTAAGGGGAGTTTTACCGGTAAAGCCCAATATCACGTATCGGAAAGCATACTCCATGCGATCAGATTTGGTCAGAAATAGTCCTGAATTGCTCAACAAGGATAAGTGGTACTCAACTAAAAAGGGTTTCTATAAATGTTGCAGCTGTAGGGCCTGTAAGTTTGGATCAAACACTAAAACATATAAAACTGCATTTTCTGATGAGGTTTGTGAAATCAAGGGCAATTTCAATTGTAAAACGGAATATGCAGTATATGTTTTAAATTGTGTATGTGGTCTTCGCTATGTCGGAAGTACAAAACTTCCAGTGCAAGCACGCATTCTACAACACCTGCGAGCCACTGTTAATTCAGACCAAACTTATCCTGTCGCCAGACACGTCAAATTAGAACATGGCAATAATTTGAATGTACTCTCTTATTTTGTCATTGACAGTGTCCCCATTAACAAAAGAGGCGGAAACAGAGACAAATTGTTGCGGCAGTTGGAAACTCCCTATATTTTAGAACTTGACACTAAGAACCCGCGTGGACTGAACATGTGTGAGGACATGTATCACTATCTATGAGCTATGGACTGTACATCAACAACTCGCTATTAGCTTCTTGGATGAAACTGCCTGAGTAATTGGTTGTAAAATGTAACACAATGTAATGCTGATTCTCTCTCTGACGAGCATTTATTTGTATGTTCCCGGCTGGGAACATTTTTGTATTCGAACTGTAATTGCACTTTATTCACCTTTCGCACTTTTTGCACTTAAGCACTTTTTCAAAAAAGGTCAGAAACAAAACTTTAAATTTGGTCAAATAGTTGGAAAGGTTAAGTACACATATGAGATAGTTCTGTTATGCCATAAATATTGTTGCATTTACGCAGGTAGTTTACACATATTGATTGCAAGGGAATGTTATGTTTTTAATATTTAGCATAATATTTAAGGTTTTCAATATTTACTTTTGAAATTTAATTAAGATCAATTCAAAGTACATTGCAATCTTGATATCCGATAGAAATCATATGTTGGATATATAGGCATACATTATGTGTATTTAAACAGTTACTATCTAAAAAAATGGTTATATGGACTCTCTGAACATAGAGTAAGTTTCAGTGAGTCTGTTTTCCTTATCTATTACTATGTAGAATGACCATGTGACCTATCCGAAAAGTTTGGTGATTGGTAGTGGTACATTTAAATTGTTTACACTAAATAACGCTTTCATCTGGTGAGCAAGGCGACAGGATCGCCGAAACGCGTCGGATCGCGGCACTCTTGACACTGCATTCAACATGATAAAATAAAAAAGAATTTTGCTGCAGAAATTACCGGAGTGGTGTCCGTTTCTCTGCCTGGTTGTGCTGTTTGTTCGGTGCTCCAGGGAGCGTTACACGCATATATATATATATATATACTGTGATTTGCAACCGACTTGGGTTTGTTTTTGTATGAAATGCAAATAATGATGATTCACAAGCAACCCATGGTGCAATGGGACTCCGATCATTAATTTGATTTGGTATGTTGTAATTTGTAAATACTTTGTAAATAGGATTCGCTGGATTCCGTGATTTGCCGATCCACGGCGAGATTGTAATATTCACTGCTATTTAAGTGAATGCAGGAATCAGTATAAATCAAGGGTCAAACTTGCATGTTGTAAATAGAACTATGCATGTGAAGCACTCACTTAGAAATGGCCGCTCCATTTACTCAGTATATAATGGTGTCTGTTTTCCCTTCACATGTGACAGGAAGTGAAGTCTGCTTATAATGTGCTTGATAACATTGCATGCATTGACACTGACGAAGGACTTACAGTCCGAAATGCGTCTGTCTGTTTGTTGGAGAAAGCCGATAATAAAATTAACTGAGAACTATACCCCCGTGAGTGCGTGATCGTTTTCCTTGGATTCAGGGACGGTTGGAGCTGGAATATTGACGCGCTGGTACCACGCGCGAAAACGGCACCCGCCCGCGAGTACCTCGGGATTTTGGTACACCCAGGAGCTGTTTGAAGTGTACCGGGGCACCGCGATAACGCAGCAAAGGAAGAGACGTTTCACACGGGTCGCGAGGAAGAGCGACAAATAAAACGTGAGTCACTCCATTGTATATACATAAGACTGCGAGCTAAGCAGGGCGAGGGGGCATAGTTCATCTGAATGCGGTTCACTGTCCCGCAACGGCTAAAAAGTTGAAGTTAATCTCTTTTCCAACTGATGTGTGACGAAACGGATCGCCGCGAGGCGGCGCTAGACATCTTTAAAAAACGAGCTCCCACTGCGCAGGCAATGCCGATGAGAGGAAGCGCTGGGATGAAATCTTTGGACGCCCTGACTGTTTTATTAAATAAGCTTGAACGCAGCAGCGAGAAGGAGATCAGAAAATGGTGGGAGGCCACCTCCCTCCAAAATTACATGGATGTTGATAGGGTTCCGAGGGGGCTCCGGATCTATATTGTACCGGCATATGAAAATCCAGACCCCATGTTACTGGAACAATGGGCTGAATTGATGGCTGCGTCCTGCAAGGCAATGTTGGACTTATTAGTCAAGTTTGCATGGAGCGACCGAAAGAAAGCCCTTGAAGAAATCGCATCCTTGGAGAGAGACCTCTCAAAAGAGGAGGACCAAACAAAAATACAGCAACTGAGGGATGAAATGAAGAAGAGACTTATGAAATATGAACTTAAAATAAGATCCAGAAAACAAGAAAAGTTCGAAAGGGACGAACGTGATTATAGTCAAGGGAGAGTATTAACGTTTTCTAAGAAATACGATGGTGCCAGAGCAGCCATGAAGGACAAAAGCAAAAAGCAAATGGCGGAACCAACGGTGGAACTAGTTACTTCAGAGTCGAGTGCCACAGATGAGGAGCCCTCCGGGGAAGAAAATGTGGGAACAACGAGCCAAGTGCGGAAGAATCCTTTTCACTTGGAATTCAACCTAATCAAAAAAACGTGGCTGAGAGGGGGAAAGAGCAAACCCCCAGACGACGACGATGTACAAGAAGGGGCGGTTGGCAGAGGAAGAGGAAGAGGCAAAACGACAAGTTACAACACCCGCAAGAAGGGCAACAGGTGGTAGATTGTGATGATAATCTAACAATAATAAATCTCACTGATAAAGACCTATCGAATGTTGAGAAAGACACCTTGCAATTGGGCCTCACTTTCTGCCCGAGTGAAAGACTGGAATTCACACAAACAAGAATCGACCTTTTTAAACTTGTAAGAAAAATGAAGTTACACAAGTTCCATAAGATGAAACCTAGCGATGGTGAATCGCATCACAAAGGTAAGAAGAAAAAGAAAACTGCCATACATTCCACTGACACTTTAACGGTGAGAGATTTACGCTCTGTTCAGGTACTACAAGACCTAAGAGAGGAACAAACACAAACAACTGAGACAACAATAGGTATTGAGCAGGAATCACCGCAAACTAATTTCAGAGCTGTCTCACAGTTTATTCCTCAGATGCCTTTTGATGCAATAGATACTTTTTCAGAGGCAGTTATACAGGATCTTGTACATTACAGAATGAACAACAGTAATAAGTGGAATGTGAAACAGAAACATAATTTAAACATAGAACAACAATCCGCCTTGGAGAATATCAAGAAAAATTAGAAAATGGTATTGAAGCCATCTGACAAGGGCGGTAATATCGTCCTACTATCAAGAGAACAGTACTGCAAGGAATCCCTCCGCCAACTGCACAATCCAGAAAATTATATCATTACTGATGTGAGGGAGTATGAAGGCAGTATAAAGATGTATCATGATCTCCTAACGAGATGGCGGAATAAGTCCATGCTGGACATGGATGAGTTTCTATTCCTGCGGAATCCTGAACCAATCACTCCCACGTTCTACCAGCTCCCAAAAGTACACAAAGACATAATCAATCCGCCGGGATGACCAATCGTCTCGTCTAAAGGTGGACTCACGGAGAATCTATCCATCTATATTGACTACTTCTTAGCTGAATTTGTGGTGAATTTGAAATCATACGTGAGAGATACGAAACATTTTATAGAACAGATCGAACACATCACTTGGGACAAATCTTTTTTGCTCATTACTCTCGATATCACGAGTCTCTACACCTGTATAAGGCACGATCTAGGGGTGAAGGCTGTTAAGTATTTTCTTGAGAAGAGACCCGGGAAATACAGGGAGCATGGTATAATGCTAATTGAAATGCTGGAATTTTGTTTGCAGAATAATATATTTTTATTCCAGGATACCCTGTTTAAACAAATCTCGGGGACCACCATGGGAACCTGCTTCGCCCCCAGCTACGCGAATCTCTTCATGGGCTGGTGGGAGGAGCAGGTGGCCATTGCCGGGGTCAACAGCAAATGGGCGGATAACATTGTGGTGTGGCGTCGTTACATTGACGACTTGTTTGTGGTGTGGAGGGGCTCCTCCACAGAAGCTAACAATTTTATCAGGGATCTGAATAATAATGATCTGCATCTGATATTTACTGCTGATGTGAGTAGTGAGGAAGTTCACTACTTAGATCTCAAAGTTTTTGTAGAGGATGAAAAGTTACAAACTACCCTCTACAGAAAACCTACGGCAGGAAACAGTATCCTCCACGCAAAGAGTAGTCATCCACCTAGTCTAGTAAAAAGTATTCCATATGGCGAGCTACTAAGGCTGAGACGTAACTGTTCCCATGAGGAGGACTTTACAATAGCTGCCAATGAGTGCACACGGAGATTTCGCATGAGAGGGTATGATCCGGAATTGTTAGATTTAACCTTGAATAAAGTATCTAGGATCCCCAGGCGACAGCTCCTAACGTGCGAGCCTAGAAGAAAGGGAGACAGCGAAAACATTAACAAATTCAGAATGATCACTACTTTCTCAGAAGGAGCGAATGCCCTCAGAGGGATGCTTAACAAGAGTTGGCACATATTGCGAACTGATCCGGTGATTGGGAGTGATGTGCCGGAGAGACCACTGATCACTTTCCGGAAATCACGTTCCATCAAGGATATGGTGGTACAGAGTCATCTAACACCCATGAAAAGTTCTGGACAGGGTACATTGCGAGACATGGCTGGATTTTTTCCCTGCGGGAAATGCCGCGCATGTGAAAATAGTCGGAGAATTCTCTCTTATTCTGTCCCAGGCCTGAAACAACCAAAGAAGATTAAGCATTTTATAACATGTACAACACCATATGTGGTGTACTGCCTTTTGTGTCCTTGCGGGCAAAAGTACATAGGGAGTACAATAAATGGGGTTAAAATGCGTGTCTTAAAACACCAACGGGCCATTATGAACAAGGACATAACATACCCTGTGGCGAGACATTTCGCCCAATCGCACCAGAGCAATCGAGAACTTCTCCAATATTTTGGAATAGATCATGTCCCCCTTAACCCCAGAGGTGGGGATAGACTTACACGTCTAAGCAGATTAGAATCACGTCATATAATTGACATGCAGACGAAACAGCCTGGGGGCTTGAATATTGGAGAGGAATTAGGTGTCCATCTGGGTAAATAGTCTAAGACTGTAGACACTCCCCTCTCTGAATAGAGCATAGCCAGTGTATACATGCAGAAGTTCTAGGATGAAATGTGAACTTTGGAACCTGCAGTTACATTTGCCGATGATTATTTGCTCTATGTTGTCTTTCCTATACATGTATGGCACATGTGTCACTTGCAGCTTTAGTCAGATTATTTCTGCCTATCTTGTATCTCCTGTTTCTCCTCTATCTCTGTGTATTTTGAATATTAATTATTTCTCAATTTCTTCTTTTGTTTCCTTTCTCCCACTTGCTTAATCAATTAACTAATTCTTTTTCCCCCCACCGTTAATATACCCTCTTCCTCCATACCTTTCCTCTGTTCCCCTTTAAATGGCATAGAAAGATGTAACATGTAATGATGACCATAAGGGATGAACTCGGATATATTGTATATATTGTACATAGTGCTAATTTGGCCTGATCAAGATTTTTCCGCTTTGCCACAGTCGGTGACATGCCGATACACGGCGAGATTTCTGTGATTTGCAACCGACTTGGGTTTGTTTTTGTATGAAATGCAAATAATGATGATTCACAAGCAACCCATGGTGCAATGGGACTCCGATCATTAATTTGATTTGGTATGTTGTAATTTGTAAATACTTTGTAAATAGGATTCGCTGGATTCCGTGATTTGCCGATCCACGGCGAGATTGTAATATTCACTGCTATTTAAGTGAATGCAGGAATCAGTATAAATCAAGGGTCAAACTTGCATGGTGTAAATAGAACTATGCATGTGAAGCACTCACTTAGAAATGGCCGCTCCATTTACTCAGTATATAATGGTGTCTGTTTTCCCTTCACATGTGACAGGAAGTGAAGTCTGCTTATAATGTGCTTGATAACATTGCATGCATTGACACTGACGAAGGACTTACAGTCCGAAACGCGTCTGTCTGTTTGTTGGAGAAAGCCGATAATAAAATTAACTGAGAACTATACCCCCGTGAGTGCGTGATCGTTTTCCTTGGATTCAGGGACGGTTGGAGCTGGAATATATATATATCTATATATATATAGATATATATATATATATATATATATCTATATATATATAGATATATATATATATATTCACTGAAAAAACCATAGGTTTCACACCAGTTATAGTTAGGTGGAAATTTTACTCGCATAAAACCATTGAAATTCCCACGTTATAGTTAGTTGGACTCACTATAACTTGCGCGTGCAATGCACTGCTGATGACGTCACATATTACATCACTCATTACATGGTCAGTGACATCACTCATGACATCACTGATGACATCTCAAATGACATCACTGATGACAACATCCTTGTGAAAAAGTGGCAGACCTCCTATCAGCATAAAATAAACTTTGACACACACATTCAAAAATAGAAACTAACATTTTCTTAAAAAAGGAGAAACCAATACCAATTACAACAACTTATTAGGTA
The DNA here is from genome assembly GCF_964261635.1 of Lissotriton helveticus. Lineage (NCBI taxonomy): Eukaryota > Metazoa > Chordata > Amphibia > Caudata > Salamandridae > Lissotriton > Lissotriton helveticus. Next base: position 692,915,475 of record NC_136068.1, read on the forward strand.
ATTCCAACATCTACATACACATCCATTCATTCACCAACAGTTCTATATAGTCACTCATGCATGTACTTACTCATCATATGTACTCATACACCTATACATCCTGTTACACACTAATACTCATCCATATAGTTACTCACACACAAATTCACACATGCAAATAAACTATCAAAAAACCATTTACTTGATTATACTGCTATATACACACCACTACACATACTTCTACAGAAACGGAAACATATTTACTCTCTTAAACAATCAATTATAAAAACACATACTCACTAACCCACCCATACACACAATCATCCACCCATACAGTCTTGCACACATGCTGTCTTCAAAATACATACAAATAGTGAGTCACTCATTCATGCATCTGTGCTCCAAGTATTACCCCCCACCGAACCATACAGACACTGATATGATACTGAAAAAAACAACTAATAACCCATATACACACTCATCTAGCTACTCACCAACCCATGCAGCCACTTATACACAAAGTGAGACACAGATACAGATATTTAAATATTTAAACATTACTCGCTAATATATGTATTCACTAAGATACATTTAATAAGTCAGTTAACCAATCAATTTTACACAAAAAAATCCATTTAGACATTTATTTACCCATTTATTCTTCCATCAACCTTTAGATATACATATATAAAAAATATTTATTTTTCAGAAAGATACACATTCACTGGATGATGTCATCAGTGATGTCATTTGAGATGTCATCAGTGATGTCATGAGTGATGTCACTGACCATGTCATGAGTGATGTAATATGTGACGTCATCAGCAGTGCATTGCACGCGCAAGTTATAGTGAGTCCAACTAACTATAACGTGGGAATTTCAATGGTTTTATGCGAGTTAAATTTCCACCTAACTATAACTGGTGTGAAACCTATGGTTTTTTCAGTGAATTTAATAGGTTTTTTAAATGCTAATTCCTAACTATAACTGGTGTGAAACCTATGTTATATATATATATATATATATAACATTTCTATGGCAAAATGAACCCCCTCATTTTGTTCCTTTGCAAATTAAATGTTTTAAGTGTTAACACTTTATTCCAATCAAGATGACTTCAGGTGTGCCATACTTTTGTCATAAGTAAGACTGTTAGCGCTCTAGTTGTTCTTTAGAACACTCTGGGACATTCTGTCATTGGGCTATAGTTGGGCTACATCTGGCTGATATTTGGGCTACATTTGTTTTTTTTTGTCTCTGGTGGCCATCTTTGGGCTACATTGGGCTACATTGGGCTACATTTGGGCTCTAACATATATATATAGCCCAATGTAGCCCAATATATATTTTTTCAAAGTTAATTTTCGTAAAAACCACTGGAGCATATATCTTGAGACATAGCAAAGGCACATCGGGGTACCAGTCCCTACAATTTTGCCAAGTTTGGTGAAAATCCATTCAGCCGTTCGGACTAAAACTGAGTCCAACCGCCCTATGGAAATTAACATGGGGAAAACACGTTTTGGGACCCCCCTTTTATCTCGGCCCCCGCTTCACGGATTCCCATGAAACTTTCAGGGAAGGAGCGGAGCGCAGCGAGGCAAAGTTAAGAAAAATTACAGGCAGATCCCTCATTCGGCGCCAAAGTTATTCCCAATAGAATGTTGCGGATTTCCTATGGAAAACAATCCTAACTATAACTACCTACTGGCGACCGCCAGTAGGTAATATATATATATATATATATATATATATATATATATATATATATATATATATATATATATAAATTTCTATGGCAAAATGAAACCCCTCATTTTGTTCCTTTCCAAATTAAATGTATTAAGTGTTACCACTTTATTCCAATCAAGATGACTTCAGGTGTGCCATACTTTTGTCATAAGTAAGACTGTTAGCGTTCTAGTTGTTCTTTAGAACACTCTGGGACATTCTGTCATTGGGCTATAGTTGGGCTACATCTGGCTGATATTTGGGCTACATTTGGGCTCTTTGTCTCTGGTGGCCATCTTGGGAGACTGCATATCAGAATTGTTTTAATGAAATATAAGAGGATTTGAGAAGTCACTCAAAATGTGCCCTAATTTTTCTTTCTTCAGCACTAATCATAATTTCTATGGCAAAATGAACCCCCTCATTTTGTTCCTTTGCAAATTAAATGTTTTAAGTGTTAACACTTTATTCCAATCAAGATGACTTCAGGTGTGCCATACTTTTGTCATAAGTAAGACTGTTAGCGCTCTAGTTGTTCTTTAGAACACTCTGGGACATTCTGTCATTGGGCTATAGTTGGGCTACATCTGGCTGATATTTGGGCTACATTTGTTTTTTTTTGTCTCTGGTGGCCATCTTTGGGCTACATTGGGCTACATTGGGCTACATTTGGGCTCTAACATATATATAGCCCAATGTAGCCCAATATATATTTTTTCAAAGTTAATTTTCGTAAAAACCACTGGAGCATATATCTTGAGACATAGCAAAGGCACATAGGGGTACCAGTCCCTACAATTTTGCCAAGTTTGGTGGAAATCCATTCAGCCGTTCGGGCTAAAAGTGAGTCCAACCGCCCTATGGAAATTAACATGGGGAAAACACGTTTTGGGACCTCCTTTTATCTCAGCCCCCGCTTGACGGATCCCCCCGAAACCTTCAGGGAAGGAGCGGAGCGCAGCGAGGCAAAGTTAAGGAAAATTACAGGCAGATCCCTCATTCGGCGCCAAAGTTATTCCCAACAGAATGATGCGGATTTCCTATGGAAAACAATCCTAACTATAACTACCTACTGGCGACCGCCAGTAGGTAATATATATATATATATATATATATATATATATATATATATATATATATATATATATATATATATATATATATATATATACATATATATATATTTTTTTTTCTCCAAATCACCTCTCCTGTCAAGAAGTTTACCTGGACACTCAGCGCTTGCTTAGAAATCCTTGATTTTGGCAAGATAAAGGATTTCTAAGCAAGAGCTGAGTGTCCAGGTGAACTTCTTGACAGGAGAGGTGATTTGGAGAAAAATGTTCGAGGTCTGCCAGTGACCTACCTGGACCGCTCGGGACAGTTACATTGCTCGCACTGGTATTGGTGGAGTGGGATATATATATATATGCATCCTGGGACTGGTAGGAGTTAAGACAAGCAACGAACTACCAGGGCTGTTAGCTCTTAGGCATATACCTTTAAGGAGCGGGACACTGAGCGACCTACCAGGAAGAGTTAGAATAAATACCTGCGTCATACGAACCTACCTGAATCATTTGCATCCCAGGCGCTGAAGAAGGCAGACATTACGCCGAAATGCATTCGCCGAGTGGGGATGATGGAGGACCGATACTTGCCCCTGTGTGTGAATAAAGCCGTTTCCAAACTGTTCCCCAGCTGTTGGTCTCTTCACTTTTGCTTCGGTGGAGGTGTGGAGTTGGATATATATATATATATATATATATATATATATATATATATATATATATATATATATATATATATATATTTTTTTTTTTTTTTTTTTTGCGCAAAAGGAGCTGCACAACCAGGATATATTTCAAAAGCTTTTTATTAGAGCTTCACCCCACCAACGCGTTTCAGCCTCAACAGGCTTTTGTTCACGAAAACGGATATCTGTTTCTAATGTAAACAGGGGAACGAGAGGGTTTTGAAATGCGCCTGACGCGGATAAGCACCATAAGTAACACAAAACAGTCCATAAGCACGATGCGGTAGAGACTTTGAGAGTACTGCATGGAGAGATAAAAGTGGTAGCGCCATGTCGGGCAGGCGTAATTAATGAAGGACTGCCCGCTAACACGCTGTGGACTAAAATAGATTCAATAACATTTTGAAAAAGAGCGCTAGCGCGATAGCATGGAGGTGTTAAAAAGGGAGCCATCTGGATGGGAATAACAGAATGGGCAATGGATAATGCAAGCGAACAGCACCGCACCCATAGTGTTTGGGTAAATGTAACTAAGGTGCAACTCAGCCTATAATCGAAGCTGGGGTTAAAGTACATCATATCATTAGTCAAAATTAAAACAACAATGTGCGTTGAAGTCCTATGCAGGAGCTGCCATAAATAACGATGGGCAGTCAGCAAATGAAATAGGAAAGAGACTAGAATTAATTGAGTGATTTCCCCATGTTAACCACAGATGAAGTACTATGGGGGAAGGACAAAAATGGAGACAAGAACATCATTAAGAGCACCCAATATAAAGAGGGGTAGTGAATAATGTATTCCCGTGTTCTCTTCACAGAGTTGGAACTCAGGGAAAATAAACCCAGAATAATCAATGGTGAATTGAAAATACCAGGTCCAGTAAGAACATAAGGACAGGAGGTGAGTGAGACTCTCTTTGCACTGGTGGGTTGTAATAGAATGGGATAAAACCCGGATTACCAATAGGAATTATTTAATTCCCATAGAACAAATAAAAACTCCAAGCTATAGAGAAAACCAAAGAGAAGACTACACCGGTGTAAATACCTGATGACTCCAACATAGGTGTGTAAGGTACCAAGACAATTTGACTTAATAGTTGGAAACCACAAAAATAGAGTGTGAATTTTATGCAGTAAATTCCTCTTCAACAGGGCACGATTGAATAGAACTGCCAAGAAAGAATAATAATGCAAGCAAATTTAAGTGCATAACCCAAAAATAAAAGGTAGGATTTCGTCAGGAGTTCTGTTAATCTTTAATATCAAAAAGCAGTGGAATAACAGTCCAGCCAATAACAAATTTCCTTTTTTGCTTAACAGTGCGTGACTTTAATAAGCCGCCAAAGAAGTGTGTACTCCGTATAGATGTCCTTACCATAGAGGGATTTTGTTATGAGGTACACAACCCGATTGATTATGTGATAGTTAATGTGAGGGAAAAGTATGAAAGTGTGGCACTTTGAACCCAATTGTCCTAAATCACAGGGGTCCTAAGGGGCGGTTTTGTGGACTATTTAAGTGTTGTCAGTGCATAGTGGGACCACAAAATGTATAGTGTATAAAAACAGGTGAAAAAGAGTAATAAAAAATGTAAGCGGATAATGATACTGTGAATGTATTCTTATACCGATATTTTCTGCTTACAGATATATGTGGACGTCAGAATTGTCCTGAGGAAGGTGGGGCATATCGCCGTAACCACCGAAACGCGTCGACTACCCCGTAGGGGATGTATTAATTGTGTAAAAAATTTTGTAAAACATTTGGCACATTGTAACTACTGTGTATGGAAAGTATACTTATATGTGTATCCGAGTATCTTACCATAAACTCCGAAATCTATGTCAATACAGATTAGGTGAACATTGCTTTTAATCACATATGAATGAATTCATTGTTTTATTATGTACTGAATATATTTGAACTAAAAAATAAATTTTGCAATTTTGTACACATATTTCACTGTTTTTGTGGTTCTACTAAAAGCACAGGGTTGAAAAAGTGGTTGAGTGTATAGTGGCTGAAATGAATGAATGATCCATGTCCCCAATTTTGAATCAAACCCAGGGAACACTTAATTTCTTCTATCTATATTACCCTGTTCCTGTGGGTGTTACTAAAAGGGTACTCTCTTCTTTTTTAACCAATCGATATATCGCAGCCACAGGGCAACGTTGTCAAACTCTGCCATTTCCCTGACGACCTGCTCCTCCCACCAGCCCATGAAGAGATTAGCATAGCTGTGGGCGAAGCAGGTCCCCATGGCTGTGCCCTGTGACTGTCGATATAGAACATCATCAAAATAGAAAAAATTGTTGGTAAGGCAAAACTCAATCATTGTCACAATCATTTGTGAGTGGTACAGCAGTGAGATAGATCTAGTTCTTAAAAAGTGTTTCACCGCTGCCACTCCTAAACTGTGTTTGATACTCGTGTATAGACTGCTCACATCAAGAGTCACCAATGTGAAAGTAGATTCCCAATGGATCTCATTAATGGTACTAAGGAAATGGGTGGTGTCCCGGATGTACGAAGGTAATGCAATTACGAAGGGTCTGAAGTAATGATCTATATATCTGGAAGTGTTCTCCAGTAGAGATCCAATAGAGGATACTATGGGACGACCCGGGGGATTCAACTGATCTTTGTGCTGCTTCGGAAGAAGGTATAGGATGGGTGTCCTGGGATGGGCACAGTATAAATACTGATACTCTTCCCATTCGATTAATCCCTTATCCCTCCATTCCAACAATAGTTCTCTAAATGCTGTATGGGATTCCAACATTTTGTTTCTGTTATACACAGAGTAGCAATCTTTGTCACTTAATTGTCTAATACCTTCTAGGAGATATTTATCTTTATCCATTACTACAACATTACCCCCCTTGTCTGATTGTCTGATGACAATGTTAGGGTCTCCTTTCAATGCTTCTAATGCCATTTGCTGTATGTTTGACAAGTTTTTGTTACCCACAGGTGTTCTTTTATACCTTATCCTTGATAGATCATTCAGGACCCCTCTTTCAAACACATCAATTGCATCACACTGAATTGCTGGCAAAAACGTAGATTTTGGTTTGAACTTTGAACCTGGGTTGATGTTACATTCACTACCCCATGTGTCCCATTCAGGTATAGTACCTGTATCTGCTCCATCCATGTGTAGTTCATGCAAAAGTTCTACATCATTAGCATCAAGATTACTGTATACATCAGTATTACTCACAGTTCCTCTGTTTTTCGGTTTGGTGCAGAACCACTTCTTAAGTTTGAGCTTGCGTGAAAAGTAGAAAAGGTCAATCCGTGTCTGTGCAAAGTTCAAATTTTGAGTAGGACAAAACGATAAACCCAATGCCAGTGTATCAATTTCATCTTGGGTTAACACCCGCTTCGATAAATTCACCACTGTCATGTTTATTTCTGCATTTGGCTCCTTGTTGCCATTCCCATTGGAGCCTGCGCGGCGTTTGTACCTCCTCTTTTTTGCTTTCTTGTTCCGTTGGTTCCTCCTCTGTTTCCACGCCCTCGGCCTCTCTGGTTTCCCACATTCTGAAAAGATTCTGTCCTGTTTTGGTTTAGCATCTGGAACTGTAATAAAAAATTCGGTTTCTTTCGTGCAACAGTTGAATCTTCCATTACCGTTTCACTATTGGAAGTGACCGAACCCTCAGAAATATTGCCATCCGATATGTCGCTTTCCATCACCTCTTGACCTGTACCTGTTGGGATCGAGCTTACAATTGCCATCCCAGTCTTCTTGTCAAACAGATGATCAAACTTTTTCTGGAAAGTCAAGGTACGCCCTGCTTGATAATCTTTGAAGTCACGGATAAACTTGCGTTGCTTCTTAGCAGTGATCTCCTGTTCAAGTTTATCCATCCTGGTTGCCAGATTCTTTAAATGTTCATCCAAGGCTTCTGTCGACATCATAGGGCTAATTTCTGCTAGCAGTTTTTCAATTACTACTAGTATTTTTGCGCGATCTTTGATGGCATACTTCACCAATATTTTCATCATAATGAACGAACAGTTGCCAGTGTTATCCGACCATTCTTCTAACATCTCCTGGTCAGGATCCTCATAAGTGGGAATCGTGAAAATACGGAGACCTCGCGGTACTCTCTTGACATCGATGTACCTTTGCAGTGATTCTGCCTCCCACCATTTCGCCAGATCTTTTCTGTGGAGTTTTTCCAACACACTCAATTTCATTTGTAGATTCGTTTCCTGAGTGATATTGTCCGAAATCTGTGCATCTTCAATGCGATTAGTTGTTTCCGCAAAGAATAGTTTATCGGCCGTCTGCTTTCGACGAGCATCCAAATTTCCTGTCATATTCGTAGAATATTAGGTCCGCAGGCGCTGTACGTGTGTAGTTGCTGTTTTTATGCCAAATGTCTGCACACACTTTCTCTATCTCCCGAATGCTTCCGTCTATTCAGCGTAGTGGAAAGAACCGCAAGAGCCTTACTCGCAATCTCCCGTAGGTGCTCCCACCTATCGAGGGACACTTTCAAGCACCGCAGTTCCCGCCCAGCCAAACACAGACGAAATATCGATGAAGTGGTGTTCCGCTCAATTCACCTCGTCAAACACTGTACGTGTTCAGAGTGTTCCGTCAGGCGAAATGTTTTTTAGTTTTACGAGCGATTTCCACGCATTCAGGAGGTCAGCTGCAGCTCAATTCGATTAAACACACTCCACCTTTGCCAGTTTAGAGCGATGCCGCTGTCGTGAGCGGTCCAGGTAAGGTTACCGGCCAGCCTTCAAATTGTTTCCAACACCTCTCGAGTCAAGAAGTAAACCTGGACACCCAGCGCCTGTAGTAAATCCTTTATTCTTTTTAGACAGGAAAAAAATCGACGCGTTTCACCTTTACGGCTTGATCACGCTCGTCTGGTCGGCAACAAACGACCATTTTTAAAATTACCTTACACCACACCCAACGTGCAGGTCATGTGATGACCAATGTAAACGTGGAGGACATTTTGGGCTAGTCAGCAAATACATTAGATGCAGACACAATACGCTATACACAGTATCCATATTCGATATATGTACAACAAATGCAGTATAATTTCCAGTTGGTGGTAATGTAATTAAATACAACACGAAAATCACCATGAATCAATTGCAAACAATAAAATTAATGTAATGCAATGTAGAGTGCCACATAAACCCGATTTAAATCAAACACAAATCCTGCATGCTCTTGTTGCCCAAGTGGGCTGCAATATAGAACAACCAGAGTTCTAAAAGAACATATATTAAATGTAGTTTTCCCAGCGGGATATGCCATCAAGCAAAAATAGCTGTAACATGAACCGGAAAAACGAAACAGATCCTGCCCAAGTGGGCTAGTACACATCGTCCTGGTAGTTCAGTTGTTTGGATAAATTGTCTGATTGTAGTTTCAGGGTATTGAGTACTCTGTAATCATATCATGTTCATCAATAAATCAGATCAAATACTGTGACAGCCACCTTTCCTCCACACAAATCTGAAACATTAAAAAAGTTTAAAATCAGAAACAGGCGACCGAATTATCTGATAATACACAGGTTACATTCATACATATAAATGCACTTTCAGATCTTCACTCATATTGAGACCCATTGGGTACAGGCATTGGAAGTCAATAATATATTTGGACTCTAATTTCCTGAGTGATAGTTCCAGATTGCCACCTCTTATGCCCAGATCAACAGCATCAATTACCACCATACGCAGTAAGGTTTCATCTTGCATGTGTGTGTCGAAAAAGAGTCTCGCAACCGGGTATAGTTTGTTATGTGAGCGTATAGCTCGCAGGTGTTCTAAAACCCTTTTTTTGGCTTCATGCTTGGTACTACCCACATACCACCTGTTGCACGGACATATCAGAACATACACACTGTACGTGGTATTGCAAGTAAGGTGTTTCCGAATAGTAAATTCTCTGTCACTCCCTGGAATCATCAGACTCTTACAGCTTCTACTGTTTTTACATGCCTTGCATCTACCACAGCATGTAAAGCCAGTACGTGTGTCTGTTTTCTTCCCCCTCTCAGTTACATAATTCTGGCTCAATTCATCGCGCAAAGTTCTTCCCTTGCGGAATGTAATTTGGGGATGCTCCTCAAGATATTTTTTCAGATGTTCATCAGTATTTAAAACATGCCAATGTTTTTTGAGGATTCTACGTACTTCATAGGACTGGCCAGAGAAGGTAGTAATGAATCTGACAATATCAGTAGACTCCTTTGTCTCTCTAGGATGAAGCAGTTCCTCCCTTGATTTAGTATCAACACGTTGTGACGCTCTAGTGATCACTTGTTTGCTATACCCTCTATTTCTGAAGCGTTGGCACATAACCTCTCGTTCCTCTTTGAACCCTGCTGGAGTACTGCAGTTCCGTTTGGCGCGTAATAACTCGCCATACGGAATGCTGTATAGGAGGTTCTTAGGATGACAACTGGAGGCTCTGAGGATGCTATTCCCTGCCGTACTTTTTCGGAATAGCTTAGTTGTAAGTTTATCCTCTCTAATTTCCACTTTCACATCCAGAAATTCCATGTCTGTCTGACTGATGTGTTCTGTTAGGAGTAGGTTCAGACTATTGTTGTTCAATTTATCGACAAATTCCTTTGCCGAAGTAGCATCGCCACTCCAAATGAAAAAAATGTCATCGATATATCGCAGCCACAGGGCAACGTTGTCAAACTCTGCCATTTCCCTGACGACCTGCTCCTCCCACCAGCCCATGAAGAGATTAGCATAGCTGGGGGCGAAGCAGGTCCCCATGGCTGTGCCCTGTGACTGTCGATATAGAACATCATCAAAATAGAAAAAATTGTTGGTAAGGCAAAACTCAATCATTGTCACAATCATTTGTGAGTGGTACAGCAGTGAGATAGATCTAGTTCTTAAAAAGTGTTTCACCGCTGCCACTCCTAAACTGTGTTTGATACTCGTGTATAGACTGCTCACATCAAGAGTCACCAATGTGAAAGTAGATTCCCAATGGATCTCATTAATGGTACTAAGGAAATGGGTGGTGTCCCTGATGTACGAAGGTAATGCAATTACGAAGGGTCTCAAGTAATGATCTATATATCTGGAAGTGTTCTCCAGTAGAGTTCCAATAGAGGATACTATGGGACGACCCGGGGGATTCAACTGATCTTTGTGCAGCTTCGGAAGAAGGTATAGGATGGGTGTCCTGGGATGGGCACAGTATAAATACTGATACTCTTCCCATTCGATTAATCCCTTATCCCTCCATTCCAACAATAGTTTTCTAAATGCTGTATGGGATTCCAACATTTTGTTTCTGTTATACACAGAGTAGCAATCTTTGTCACTTAATTGTCTAATACCTTCTAGGAGATATTTATCTTTATCCATTACTACAACATTACCCCCCTTGTCTGATTGTCTGATGACAATGTTAGGGTCTCAATATGAGTGAAGATCTGAAAGTGCATTTATATGAATGAATGTAACCTGTGTATTATCAGATAATTCGGTCGCCTGTTTCTGATTTTAAACTGTTTTAATGTTTCAGATTTGTGTGGAGGAAAGGTGGCTGTCACAGTATTTGATATGATTTATTGATGAACATGATATGATTACAGAGTACTCAATACCCTGAAACTACAATCAGACAATTTATCCAAACAACTGAACTACCAGGACAATGTGTACTAGCCCACTTGGGCAGGATCTGTTTCGTTTTTCCGGTTCATGTTACAGCTATTTTTGCTTGATGGCATATCCCGCTGGGAAAACTACATTTAATATATGTTCTTTTAGAACTCTGGTTGTTCTATATTGCAGCCCACTTGGGCAACAAGAGCATGCAGGATTTGTGTTTGATTTAAATCGGGTTTATGTGGCACTCTACATTGCATTACATTAATTTTATTGTTTGCAATTGATTCATGGTGATTTTCGTGTTGTATTTAATTACATTACCACCAACTGGAAATTATACTGCATTTGTTGTACATATATCGAATATGGATACTGTGTATAGCGTATTGTGTCTGCATCTAATGTATTTGCTGACTAGCCCAAAATGTCCTCCACGTTTACATTGGTCATCACATGACCTGCACGTTGGGTGTGGTGTAAGGTAATTTTAAAAATGGTCGTTTGTTGCCGACCAGACGAGCGTGATCAAGCCGTAAAGGTGAAACGCGTCGATTTTTTTCCTGTCTAAAAAGAATAAAGGATTTACTACAGGCGCTGGGTGTCCAGGTTTACTTCTTGACTCGAGAGGTGTTGGAAACAATTTGAAGGCTGGCCGGTAACCTTACCTGGACCGCTCACGACAGCGGCATCGCTCTAAACTGGCAAAGGTGGAGTGTGTTTAATCGAATTGAGCTGCAGCTGACCTCCTGAATGCGTGGAAATCGCTCGTAAAACTAAAAAACATTTCGCCTGACGGAACACTCTGAACACGTACAGTGTTTGACGAGGTGAATTGAGCGGAACACCACTTCATCGATATTTCGTCTGTGTTTGGCTGGGCGGGAACTGCGGTGCTTGAAAGTGTCCCTCGATAGGTGGGAGCACCTACGGGAGATTGCGAGTAAGGCTCTTGCGGTTCTTTCCACTACGCTGAATAGACGGAAGCATTCGGGAGATAGAGAAAGTGTGTGCAGACATTTGGCATAAAAACAGCAACTACACACGTACAGCGCCTGCGGACCTAATATTCTACGAATATGACAGGAAATTTGGATGCTCGTCGAAAGCAGACGGCCGATAAACTATTCTTTGCGGAAACAACTAATCGCATTGAAGATGCACAGATTTCGGACAATATCACTCAGGAAACGAATCTACAAATGAAATTGAGTGTGTTGGAAAAACTCCACAGAAAAGATCTGGCGAAATGGTGGGAGGCAGAATCACTGCAAAGGTACATCGATGTCAAGAGAGTACCGCGAGGTCTCCGTATTTTCACGATTCCCACTTATGAGGATCCTGACCAGGAGATGTTAGAAGAATGGTCGGATAACACTGGCAACTGTTCGTTCATTATGATGAAAATATTGGTGAAGTATGCCATCAAAGATCGCGCAAAAATACTAGTAGTAATTGAAAAACTGCTAGCAGAAATTAGCCCTATGATGTCGACAGAAGCCTTGGATGAACATTTAAAGAATCTGGCAACCAGGATGGATAAACTTGAACAGGAGATCACTGCTAAGAAGCAACGCAAGTTTATCCGTGACTTCAAAGATTATCAAGCAGGGCGTACCTTGACTTTCCAGAAAAAGTTTGATCATCTGTTTGACAAGAAGACTGGGATGGCAATTGTAAGCTCGATCCCAACAGGTACAGGTCAAGAGGTGATGGAAAGCGACATATCGGATGGCAATATTTCTGAGGGTTCGGTCACTTCCAATAGTGAAACGGTAATGGAAGATTCAACTGTTGCACGAAAGAAACCGAATTTTTTATTACAGTTCCAGATGCTAAACCAAAACAGGACAGAATCTTTTCAGAATGTGGGAAACCAGAGAGGCCGAGGGCGTGGAAACAGAGGAGGAACCAACGGAACAAGAAAGCAAAAAAGAGGAGGTACAAACGCCGCGCAGGCTCCAATGGGAATGGCAACAAGGAGCCAAATGCAGAAATAAACATGACAGTGGTGAATTTATCGAAGCGGGTGTTAACCCAAGATGAAATTGATACACTGGCATTGGGTTTATCGTTTTGTCCTACTCAAAATTTGAACTTTGCACAGACACGGATTGACCTTTTCTACTTTTCACGCAAGCTCAAACTTAAGAAGTGGTTCTGCACCAAACCGAAAAACAGAGGAACTGTGAGTAATACTGATGTATACAGTAATCTTGATGCTAATGATGTAGAACTTTTGCATGAACTACACATGGATGGAGCAGATACAGGTACTATACCTGAATGGGACACATGGGGTAGTGAATGTAACATCAACCCAGGTTCAAAGTTCAAACCAAAATCTACGTTTTTGCCAGCAATTCAGTGTGATGCAATTGATGTGTTTGAAAGAGGGGTCCTGAATGATCTATCAAGGATAAGGTATAAAAGAACACCTGTGGGTAACAAAAACTTGTCAAACATACAGCAAATGGCATTAGAAGCATTGAAAGGAGACCCTAACATTGTCATCAGACAATCAGACAAGGGGGGTAATGTTGTAGTAATGGATAAAGATAAATATCTCCTAGAAGGTATTAGACAATTAAGTGACAAAGATTGCTACTCTGTGTATAACAGAAACAAAATGTTGGAATCCCATACAGCATTTAGAGAACTATTGTTGGAATGGAGGGATAAGGGATTAATCGAATGGGAAGAGTATCAGTATTTATACTGTGCCCATCCCAGGACACCCATCCTATACCTTCTTCCGAAGCTGCACAAAGATCAGTTGAATCCCCCGGGTCGTCCCATAGTATCCTCTATTGGATCTCTACTGGAGAACACTTCCAGATATATAGATCATTACTTGAGACCCTTCGTAATTGCATTACCTTCGTACATCAGGGACACCACCCATTTCCTTAGTACCATTAATGAGATCCATTGGGAATCTACTTTCACATTGGTGACTCTTGATGTGAGCAGTCTATACACGAGTATCAAACACAGTTTAGGAGTGGCAGCGGTGAAACACTTTTTAAGAACTAGATCTATCTCACTGCTGTACCACTCACAAATGATTGTGACAATGATTGAGTTTTGCCTTACCAACAATTTTTTCTATTTTGATGATGTTCTATATCGACAGTCACAGGGCACAGCCATGGGGACCTGCTTCGCCCCCAGCTATGCTAATCTCTTCATGGGCTGGTGGGAGGAGCAGGTCGTCAGGGAAATGGCAGAGTTTGACAACGTTGCCCTGTGGCTGCGATATATCGATGACATTTTTTTCATTTGGAGTGGGGATGCTACTTCGGCAAAGGAATTTGTCGATAAATTGAACAACAATAGTCTGAACCTACTCCTAACAGAACACATCAGTCAGACAGACATGGAATTTCTGGATGTGAAAGTGGAAATTAGAGAGGATAAACTTACAACTAAGCTATTCCGAAAAAGTACGGCAGGGAATAGCATCCTCAGAGCCTCCAGTTGTCATCCTAAGAACCTCCTATACAGCATTCCGTATGGCGAGTTATTACACGCCAAACGGAACTGCAGTACTCCAGCAGGGTTCAAAGAGGAACGAGAGGTTATGTGCCAACGCTTCAGAAATAGAGGGTATAGCAAACAAGTGATCACTAGAGCGTCACAACGTGTTGATACTAAATCAAGGGAGGAACTGCTTCATCCTAGAGAGACAAAGGAGTCTACTGATATTGTCAGATTCATTACTACCTTCTCTGGCCAGTCCTATGAAGTACGTAGAATCCTCAAAAAACATTGGCATGTTTTAAATACTGATGAACATCTGAAAAAATATCTTGAGGAGCATCCCCAAATTACATTCCGCAAGGGAAGAACTTTGCGCGATGAATTGAGCCAGAATTATGTAACTGAGAGGGGGAAGAAAACAGACACACGTACTGGCTTTACATGCTGTGGTAGATGCAAGGCATGTAAAAACAGTAGAAGCTGTAAGAGTCTGATGATTCCAGGGAGTGACAGAGAATTTACTATTCGGAAACACCTTACTTGCAATACCACGTACAGTGTGTATGTTCTGATATGTCCGTGCAACAGGTGGTATGTGGGTAGTACCAAGCATGAAGCCAAAAAAAGGGTTTTAGAACACCTGCGAGCTATACACTCACATAACAAACTATACCCGGTTGCGAGACACTTTTTCGACACACACATGCAAGATGAAACCTTACTGCGTATGGTGGTAATTGATGCTGTTGATCTGGGCATAAGAGGTGGTAATCTGGAACTATCACTCAGGAAATTAGAGTCCAAATATATTATTGACTTCCAATGCCTGTACCCAATGGGTCTCAATATGAGTGAAGATCTGAAAGTGCATTTATATGAATGAATGTAACCTGTGTATTATCAAATAATTCGGTCGCCTGTTTCTGATTTTAAACTTTTTTAATGTTTCAGATTTGTGTGGAGGAAAGGTGGCTGTCACAGTATTTGATCTGATTTATTGATGAACATGATATGATTACAGAGTACTCAATACCCTGAAACTACAATCAGACAATTTATCCAAACAACTGAACTACCAGGACAATGTGTACTAGCCCACTTGGGCAGGATCTGTTTCGTTTTTCCGGTTCATGTTACAGCTATTTTTGCTTGATGGCATATCCCGCTGGGAAAACTACATTTAATATATGTTCTTTTAGAACTCTGGTTGTTCTATATTGCAGCCCACTTGGGCAACAAGAGCATGCAGGATTTGTGTTTGATTTAAATCGGGTTTATGTGGCACTCTACATTGCATTACATTAATTTTATTGTTTGCAATTGATTCATGGTGATTTTCGTGTTGTATTTAATTACATTACCACCAACTGGAAATTATACTGCATTTGTTGTACATATATCGAATATGGATACTGTGTATAGCGTATTGTGTCTGCATCTAATGTATTTGCTGACTAGCCCAAAATGTCCTCCACGTTTACATTGGTCATCACATGACCTGCACGTTGGGTGTGGTGTAAGGTAATTTTAAAAATGGTCGTTTGTTGCCGACCAGACGAGCGTGATCAAGCCGTAAAGGTGAAACGCGTCGATTTTTTTCCTGTCTAAAAAGAATAAAGGATTTACTACAGGCGCTGGGTGTCCAGGTTTACTTCTTGACTCGAGAGGTGTTGGAAACAATTTGAAGGCTGGCCGGTAACCTTACCTGGACCGCTCACGACAGCGGCATCGCTCTAAACTGGCAAAGGTGGAGTGTGTATATATAGATATATGTATATATATATATATATATATATATATATATATATATATATATATATATATATATATATATATATATATATATATATATAATTTCAAGAGTTGTGCTTTAAAACATTTTTGTTTTGTAGTAATTCCACAGTGAAGCAATTGTAGATAAATAGTTATGGTCAAAGAGTTACTTATTTATGCAGTCCCTTATATAAATGTTAAAAACATAGAATAATGTAACTATCAGCAATATGTACGTTTGTGAATTATGATTTATCTTCTGGTCTCGCTGCTTGTCTATGTACCTTCCCTTCTAATAAGATGTAAATTTGTAATGGCCCCACGCGGCCTGCATTCTTCACTCTGGAATGGAATGATGTCAGAGGGAGGAAGTTGGTGGTTCAAAATAGGAGACGGTTTCTCGCAGTTGAAGAAAGTAAGTAGCAGTGGCAGTTTTTGTGTAAGGGTGGTGAGGCGTTGCCCCACTTATAAATATTGTAAAATTTTTAACTTTCAAACTTTTAAATAAGTACATATTTAAAAGTTTGAAAGTTGAAATTCTTCTAATAAATTTATAAATAATAACCCGGCGCTCTTGCGCGGCATCGTAACGAGACACTGAACTCACATGAGCCGAACAGGAAATAATGATTCACATGTGGCGAGCAGGAAATAATGATTGCAGACTGTGCGATTCAATGGCTGTCTGTGGCACGACGGCAGTGCCGTACGCATGTTGGGTTTGGCCGGCTGCCTTTCACCCGCCCAGGAACCCAACATGCGCACCGTGGCTTTTCTGCTGAAACAGTATCGGTCAGTGGGGGCTGGCCTAAATCACTGTCCCCAGTAGGCAAAAAATGAGCGACGACTTTGCCTGCTCACCCCAATTCTGGCGCTGCTCTCTACTCTGAGAGTAGAGAGCAGCACCAGGATTGAGAGCAGATTCTGGATTGGCTACTGCTGCTCATGTAGCGTGTGGCTGACTTGCCACTGTAGTCTCTCGAGGCACTGTAATGACCAATCACTGTGTGGCTTTACTGTGAAGCCGTGCAGTGATTGGCCATTCTGCCTTTGCTGCTTAACCTCTCTCTCCCTCCCCTGTATGTGCGCATTGGCATTGCAAACATGGGAGCATGAAGATCACACCGGACCTCCTCATGTGGCCTGCCTGAGCCTCCGAGCTACCGCTGTACTGTTTAGGATGTTACTGTTCGGAGAAGCGGTCACGCTGCGGTGTAAATAATAAACAACTATTTTGATAGGCTTGGAGTAGGACCACACTACTCACTTACAACCCAAAGTGGCATAAAACAAATTTTGTTGCGCACGCTGCATCGCATTTTGCGATGCAGCGCGCGCAACATAATTCATTTTATTTTTTTAATTGTTTACTTACCTCGGTTCATCCATATTCCGGTGTTTACTACCCCCCCCCCACCCTGCTCCTCCCCCGCCTCACCGCACCACTCTGGAATGAGGTACGACTGCGAACTGTGTGAAGACTAGAGTACATGCGTGAAAAACTAAAACATTTGGGGGCATATTCACAAGGAGTTAACTCCGATTTATCTCCACATTAACGCAGCAAAAGTGGAGAAAGATTTAACACCCCATTCACAAGCTGGTGCAAACTGCAGAGAACACCAGTATTCCCACGATAACTGCCCCCAAATGTATCTCCACGGTGGACACCACCAACTAACACTAATGAGATGCAGAGAAGGCATTCCTGTGCAAAAACACACGACAAAACCACAACACCACATTCACAACGAACTGCTAAATCTGCGAGGCGAAGCAAAAACAGGAGATAAACTGCGTTAGCACCAGGGATTTTGCACCTGCCTTCTGCTGGTGCTAAGCAGGATGACTACCCACAGCATGAAAGGGAGCCCAGCAAAGAGCCGCATCTGAAGACCCACAGATGCCATGGAGGCAAGTATCATGTAGCTCTGATACCCATGAGGGCACAACACCCACCGCCACCACCCCCAGGCCCCAGCCCCCCAGCCAAATTAATTTTAATAATCTGCCAACCCTTCAGCATTCACCCATGAATGCATTTCCATCTATCACATGTAGGTGCTGGCTGGCAGGGTCTTTCAATATAGCGGGGGTACAGAGGTCGGGGAAAGGGCCTCTGTTGACACAGCAGTCTTTCAGGCTGCATGCCAAAAGTTAAATGAACCAGACAATATCTCCTCAATTTGTAAGTCACTTGGCACCCTAACGCCTGGGTTGAGAAAGGTGAGTTATCTGGCACTGATGTGCAGTTCCACAGCTATCGCCTGCAAACGTAGAAATATCTATTGCCATTGCGATGGTGTTGTTGCCTGTTTTCTCCTACGACTGTAATTATCGCCATGTAGCGTGGGCTTGTTAATTCCACGCTATCACGGTGAAAAAATCGGGGCTAGGGAGTGCTAACTTTTCTGCGGATAAATTACTTTGGCGATAGTTATCGCATGTTCTTGTGAATATACCCCTTGGTGGAGTATTGCCCCGAGCAATACACCAGCACCACATGTTTTAGTTTTTCATGCACGCACTCTAGTCTGCACACCTGGTCAGAGCAGAGGCTGCAGGGGCCTGCTTTACACCCCTGAAGACCACTATCACACAACACACAAAAGGAAATTTGTTGTCATTTTGAGTTTAAATAATGCTTGACATTATAGCAAAGATGTCCTCTATCTTTCACATGAATGCCAAATAATTTAAACATTGCTGGAGAACGAAGGACTGTGTAATGTGTGGATATGATAAATTTAACGGAGGCAGATAAACAATTTATGGGCACAGTTTGCGGCTAGGTATATCACATCAGTCAAAGGCTGCTTTAGAATTTCACGCACAGAGCCTGTCTCAAAGCCTCTTGAATTGGTTCGAAACTGCAGTATACAAGTCTGTGCTTGGATCAATACACAATACTGTGCTGTGTCAGTTGGAAGGTTAGCAGATTAACTCTACATGCATAATCCGAGTGGAAGGTATTCACAAGTAATCTTGCTAAGTGGCTAACTGCTGGATGAGGTAATCAAAACGATTCCAAAGAGAAGATAGATTATGAAGTGCGCCATGTAGTGTTGCCAGTGGTGCGTAACTCAGAGTGTGTGCATGAAAAACAAAGTCAATTGGTGGAGTATTTCTCCAAACAATACACCACCAAATGTTTTCATGGAAGTTGTCTAATCTGACCAACTCGTAGTGTCAACATTAGGTGGTATATTGCAGCAATTGCTTCGATTCAAACCCCCGAAGTGGGTAATTCAAAAACAGATGACTGTTTTTTTCTAAAACAGAACAGACTTTGGGGTATATTATCAACAACTAGCGATAATTTTTGTCTCTAACTTGTTTAGAGACAAAAATTATCGCCGCACATCGGCGATTTTTATCGCAGATAAACCTTGCTATTAGCAAGGTTTATCGCAAATGCGATAAAAAACGCCCGCAATGCATGAATATCGCTGAAAAGTCAGCGATATTCATGCATTATCGAGCAAATGCTCTTAGCCATGTTATCCACCTCCCATTGGATAACATGGCTAAGAACTGCTCAGGGCAGGTGTTAGCTTTTGGAGATATTCGCCCTTAGCGCAAATATCTCCAAAAGTTGGTAATAGGAGATAGCGATGTTAGCGACTTTTTCCAGTCGCTAACATCTTGGCACGCCCACTTTGCATATCATTAGTGATAAATATCACTGACATGCAAAGTGGGGCCCATGATGGTCGCTATCTCCTATTAGCTGTCGCTAACTGGTGTTAGCGACAGCTTGGTAATAGGGAGATAATTTTATCTCCGCTTTCTTGGCTTTTAAAGCCAAAAAAGCGGAGATAAAACCCCTTGATAATATACCCCTAAGTTTAATTCCCCCCCCCCCTCTTATACATCATCACTTTTGTAAAAATGGGCGCATTTCTCGTCATTTTGTATTTGCCTCCACCCATAGTTCAGTTTATTTTCCTTTTTATGTAGTTTTTTTTACAGTCAGTTCACTCAGGGGCATATTACCAACAACTAGCGATAATTTTTGTCTCTAACTTGTTTAGAGACAAAAATTATCGCCGCACATCGGCGATTTTTATCGCAGATAAACCTTGCTATTAGCAAGGTTTATCGCAAATGCGATAAAAAACGGCAGCAATGCATGAATATCGCTGAAAGGTCAGTGATATTCATGCATTATCGAGCAAATGCTCTTAGCCATGTTATCCACCTCCCATTGGATAACATGGTGAAGAACTGCTTAGGGCAGGTGTTAGCTTTTGGAGATATTCGCGCTTAGCGCGAATATCTCCAAAAGTTGGTAATAGGAGATAGCGATGTTAGCGACTGTTTCCAGTCGCTAACATCTTGGCACGCCCAATTTGCATGTCATTAGTGATAAATATCACTGACATGCAAAGCGGGGCCCAAGATGGTCGCTATCTCCTATTAGCTGTCACTAACTGGTGTTAGCGACAGCTTGGTAATAGGGAGATAATTTTATCTCCGCTTTCTTGGCTTTTAAAGCCAAAAAAGCGGAGATAAACCCCCTTGATAATATGCCCCTCAGTTCTTCGTCCTCCAGAGCGAGTAGGTTTTTCATGGAGATTCCGTTTGGTGGCAGCAATCCTGTTTAAACCATGTGGGTGTGCAGTGTGTACACCTCCGAGGATACAGTCGCCGGCGCCTCTTACAATGAGCTGACACACGGCAGCAGGCATTACATTGTTATCTCAAAGTCTGTTATGAAGTTTTGTGGTTATACTGAGTATGCAGCTACCTACATCATTATCATATTAAATCTCTTTATTGATGTCGTAACTACAGTTTCACAGTTGCATTATTAACCTTCTTGCTTTCTCAAATATACTTAAAAGTGCACCATTTGCCCACTCTTATTACAAATTTTCGTATAGGGAGGACTCCCCGACACACATCCTCCCATTATGACAGACGGGCTCGCTCGCTCGCTGCGTTCGCTCACAACATGCTGCTCATCCCGAACTTTTACGCTCACCACTTTCAAATGTCACCAGCCGCCACTGGTATGCAGTGAGGGAACCCTGCTGGTCTTTGAGACAGCTCTGTTTCTGCTTCTTTAATGAATAAATATACCTCTTTCCAGAGTCTCGTCTCCTTCTCAAAGTCCATCACTACATTATGTTGGCAACGAGAGGCAGAGCTGCCACTACAAACTTTTCAGAATTCTATTTGTGTCAGATGGAAGGCAAGATAAATGTGTTGATTAACGTGTAACATTTTGTTTAAAAAATCAGTTGCAGACTGAATGTGATGTGATGTATGTGATGTATATAACAATGTCACCATTTGTTTTGTATAACGTGGATAGTATAAATGGCCTTCAATTACTGTGGGTGGCGAGGGGGGCGGGGATTCCTTTTTTTATGTGGGCTTTAATCTGCTCGGATTTCAATTGGTTTGCACCTTTCTTTTTCATTTGGAGCTTTTTTTTTATTGAGCACTTCATTTTGGTGCGTGTGTTAATATTTTCTATAACTTGTTTTATTATTGCTTTAGAGATCTTTTGACTGGAACCTCTCTTTAACCTCATACTTACTTGGCACAAATTGAAATCAGTTTGCATGACGGGCATAATTTACGGGCTCTTTCTCTGAACTCATGATGTTATTTTTTTTCCTCATGAGGAGCATTTGTTACCTATTTTAAATGACCCAGTTATTTGAGTATTTATTTTTTAAACCTGATCATGTATTTTTTTATTTTGGCAGTTTATGTGCAGAGAGCATACACGATCTCCTGTTTTTGGTATAGTATTTAATCCAGTTTACCTCACACTGATCCTGTGGATCGAACATTTCTATTAAAAGGAAAGCTTTGACAAGTGCTTGTCTCGTTTCTCTCTCTATATCTGTACCTAAGGTGGGCTAGTGTTGCCCAAATATAATAAAGACCTTTTGTTCTTATTTTGAAATCGTGTAAAGGCTGTCTGGCATTTGACTAAGAATTTGTTTAACATATTTTGACTTCTTTTTAACTTTGCAATTCTGCTTCTGTTTGGTTGTGCTCCCTTAAGTTACAATTTAAAATGGGAGCAAGTAACAAGCTTTTACTGATTTTCCAAATTTTTATTATGGCATTAACATAAAAATTCCATGTAATGTATTTAAAATATTGGCCAGTGGGTCGATTGGCCCTTCCTGATGAGCACTCTGCACCTTTTCGGGTTTGGCAACACCTTTCTGGGCATGGTGAAAGCTAACTATCACTGTCCCAAGTCCCAAGTCCTTGTCAACCAGGTAGCCTTGGACTTTTTTTTAACTTAGCAAGAGGCACAAGACAGGGTTGCACCCTCTCACCCATGCTTTTTGCGCTCTGCAAATAACCAATTGCTGCACATTTCAGGGCTAACCCAGATATCCACCGGATCAGGTTTGGTCCGGACGAACATAACATCTCCTTATTTGCGGATGATGTTCTGCTGCTCATTACAGAACCTAGTACTTCTCTGCCAGCTAAACAAGTTGAACTCAGTAGCTTTGAGAGGGTGGCGGGTTTTAAGGTTAACCTCTCAATATCTTTCTTACTTAACCTGTCAATGCCCCTGGAGGAGATGGCCGCCATTAAGGTGTGTTCATAAAGAAATCACTTATCTGGGCATTAAAATTACCCCATCAGATCTCTATAAAGAAAACTCCCCCCCCTTGCTACGACAACTTTAATCAGATTTTAAAAAATGGTGTTCCACATACATTACCTGGATCGGTCGAATGAATGCGATTAAGATGAATGTATTGCCCCGGCTACTCTATCTATTTCACGGCCTGGAGATTGCGGTTGACAGGGAGCCGTTGGCCGAATTAAAAGCGATGTTGACAAAATTCATCTGGCAGGGTCACAGGGCACACTTCTCTCAACGACTATTGACCAGATCACGACTAATGGGGGGACTGTCCCTTCCAGATTTCCTTCTCTGTTATAGAGCAACCCAGCTCTGAGTCCTGGCTGAATGGTCCCTCTAAGCCTCAGACAAACATTGGCTCCATATGGACAGGCTAGTCCAAGAAATGTCTTCCTTAGCACCCCTGTGGCTACAACTTTTAAAGCATGGGATATCGTTACCAAAACCCTGCCCTTGATGACTTTCCCTTCCCCCTATACCCCTATTAATTTCAATCCCACCTTCCCCCCTGCTTTGCAGGAGGGTCCCTTTGACAGATGGAGGGAGGGCGGTTGCCTAACGCTGTCAGATCTGTTTGTTCGAGGGGAACTATGCTCCTTTGAAAACTGTGCCTCCATTTTTAAACTTCCACCCACAGAGGAATACCATTATTTCCAGTTGAGGTCCTTCTTTTATACCCTGGGTGCCGCTCGAAGGCTACAGACTCTGCTGTTTCCTGCCTTGACGCTGCTGAGGAGTACTGCTAATTCCCATTCATACAGGGATAACCGGGCGCGATCCACACGGGCGTGCAGCGGGACTGCGAGGACCAGGGGGCCAAGTTCCATCTCAGGGGCCGCACCTGGGTCCTCTTCTCGCTCCGCCCCCCTTCGCTGTTTCCCCTCCTATTACCAACATCCAGCCAACTATTTGAAGGGAGTACCATTGCGCGCACGCGGGACGCACGCGGGACTGAGCCCGGGGCTAAGCCCGGGCAAAGGGCGGACCGTTTGAGGCCGTTCGAGAACGTGAGAGACTGGACTGGGCCACCCCCTTTTTATTTCGCTTTTTTCTCCATCCGCTTTTTGCCCCTTCCTAGGTAAAATGGTGGTAACCAGAGGAAACAAAATAAAGGCCCCGGGTAGTGTGGGTAAATTGCTTGGTCCGATGGATGACTTTATAACTAAGGCGAACACATTCATAGACCAAAGCATATCCTTGATAGAAGAAAGGGTATCCCTAGATCTAGCCTTCGCCAAAAGATCTTCCTTGGGTAACTTGGCTGACGCTCGAACACCAGTAAAAGGGATCACAAACGAAGGGGTGAGGGTGAGCCGTGAGAGATGTAGTTTGCCAAACACCGTGGATTTATCCGTGTCTCATCTTGCAGATTCACAGTTAAGTTCTGATTTAGAAAGAACACCTGAATTAGTACCCCAATCCCCCTCACAAGTGACTTCCCTAGAAAGAATTCAAGAAAGGGGAAGGAGGGAGGGCGCAATAAGTAAGAGACAGAACAAGCAAGAAAACTCCCTCCCTACCACGTCGAATCACACTCCTTGCGCCCCACAGGATAAAACCACTAGAGCAGAACAATTAGTAGTCTCTGCGCAAATCCACCATATTGAGAATGAATCCCCCACCCCCATTAACTTGGATTCCCCGGTCCCTTTAGTGGTTAATAAGGGACCATGCGAGGGCGATAACTCCCAGCTGTTAAATCAGATTGCCAACCTATTTAAACTTTCCTTGCGGCCATTAGAACAAAAGTTAGCACAGCTCGAGCTACAGATATTAAAGCTTGTTAAATCCCCGCAACATAACCAAATAGTAGGGGCTCAAAAAACAGGGAGCAATACTAACAACACACAACTCTCTAAAAATCCCACAAATACAGCCTTGAAACCACCAAATGTCCAAAAGAAAGTACCCCAGGCAGTAACTCCTACCCTGCCAATGTCTAAAAACATACCAACTCCAACTACTAAGGTACCCCTTCCTCAGTCACAGGGGAATTTACAGAAACCAACTACACCTGCACCAAATTTAGTGGCAGCAAACAACAAGACCACAAACAAACCACCATCCAAAACATTGGTGCCTCAACCATCGGCCCCTAATCTCTTGGCCCCAAAAGCTAATAGAAATACCTCGAGAAACTCTGGGGACGCTAGATTTCCAATTGAACTGCCACCCGAGGCTTCACCCTTTGTAGTGGTTATGACTGGCGTTCCAGAGTTAGAAGGCCACACTGCGAAACCCGGTTGGTCCCTGAAAAACAAGGCACAACATTGGCTACAGACCAATCGACCCATGCCTTCGACTTGGCATGGAAGGATTCGGTCAGTACGTAGAACACCATAGGTGGGCAAAACTAGAAAAACGATCTTAGGGGATTGCATCGTGATCACCCTCGAAGATCCCCGTATAGCAGAGTATATCTGCTCGTGGGAAGACACGGATGCAAAAGGAGGAATCAGTGTTAAGTCACTTTCCTTCTTCTATCCTTTCAGACAGTTAAATGGTTTCTCCCAGGACTATGATCCTCCTTGGGTCGCACCAGTCCCCCGACAGGTCCATTTTCAAAATAACAGACATTATGGGGCCCCCAGATATTATGAGCAAGATAATTCTTGGCAGTCAGTGGGACCACGCCACCAGGGTGGAGGTTGGGAAGAATGGAGGCCACACATACCAAGGATGGCATACAGAGAGCCACCCAGGTGGGAATCATGGTACAACATCCCGCTGTCCAATAGATTCAGTGGACTCGAAATGGTTGATTGACCACCAACGGGAACTGAACCTATTAATCATAACTTATCCTACCCCATTCCAAATATGAGCCCCCCCTCACCACCTAAAGAAGGAGTAGCATTAAAAGATGACATACATCTTATACCCATCCTCTTCTGGAACGTAGCGGGTCTGCGTTCAAAGATTGAGGACGGGGCGGCCCAAAACTTTTTAGAACCGTATAAAATAATCTGCCTCCAGGAGTCATGGCTAACAACAGAGCTTCATTTATTAGGTTATAAAACATATTTCATATCAGCGCTGAGTAGTAAAACAGGTAGGCCCAAAGGTGGGCTAATAACGTATATAGCAAACACCTTGAATAATTTAAAAGTATCGATCATCCATTCTGATCCTAATTACCAAATTCTTTCACTTTCCTTCTCAATTAAAAACAAGGAGACTATTCTTTTGACTAACCTTTACAACATACAAAATACACAAAAGAGCAGACTAGGTCTGAAAAATGGGGGGTTCTGCTGTGCTGGCGAATGTGCAACAGTGGGTGCATGTGTGAACGTGTGTTGTTGAGAACATAGGCTGGAAAACTCCCATCAGACCACCCTTTATGGTGGATTTCACGTCATGTGGGATGTTTTGCTGATCATTCCATACCACAGCTGACCATATAGTGCCGCTTGTGGAAATGGATGTCAGTGATCTAGCCGTGATGTCCATTGTGAGGTGGTGTGTCCTAAAGTGCAGTGCTACGGTGACAGTGATAAATTAAAATTGACTACACAGGCGCTGTACAACATTCAAAACGCTAACTATGTGTCATATATTAAAAACACGCCGAGTAGTGTGACTACCCCATGGCGCTTTGCAGAACGGTCGACATGTTTCAGCCTATGGGGCAATGCCCCGGCTTTCTTCAGGACCATATAAGAATGCTACTGCAACTATGAATAATGTGTGGAATGAAAAGGACAAATGATGTACTAAAAAAGTTACATATCTACCAGGAATCATCACAATTGAATGCCCACTGGAAGGGGAGAAGAACATCTTCTTCCCAGCTTTGTGTGGGTGAAGACCTCACCTCACCCGGCGACCGCTCGGGAGTATGAGGCCCCGCTCTATCCGTCGGTGCCTCCAATGGTAAGTCGAGCGGAAGTGGAGGTGGAACCTTTACAACAATCTACAGGAAGATCAATTTATGATTCTTCTTAGAAATTTAAAGGAGAGTTTAAGTCAATACTATCAATGGAAAGGTAGAAATGGGGCAATTCATTTATTATGGGGAGGAGATTTAAATCTTCATCCATGCCCACTGGCGAATTCACACTGCTCTGGGATTATGGATGAATACGAGGTGCCATTAATGCATTTCACGCATAGCAAAGCGGGGAATGCCTTAAACAACGTGCTCTCTGACCTGGATCTGCAAATCGCTAATCAACCAATTGCGGATTTAAATTCTCTTAATCCGACTTATGTGGGTAGAGGCCATCAAACAACAGTCGATTTCATCTTGTTGTCCCCTGGCTTATTAGATATAGCCAAAGATTTCCAGGTCATCGAAAACTTATTGAGCGACCACTCTGCGTTGAGGATGCACCTCTACTTACCTGATCATAAGCCCCAAAATATAGTCATAGCAAATACTCTTGCCCAGAACAATTTAGAGGTAGGAAAACAGAATGGTTATTCCATTAAATGGGAAAAAATAAATCCTAACGAAATTACAAAAAATTTGGTCGAGCATGCCTACCCAAACATAATAAAATGCTTAGACCTCTCGGTAAGTCACAAAGAAGTTTTAAATAATTTTAAACAAATCCTAGAGAAAATTAAGGAACTATTATCGTCTAAAGTAACGTCCAAAAATGTAACAAAAAAAGGGTGGTTCAATCATAATTGCACTATAGCCCTTACCAAATTAAAACTTGCCCTACAAAAAAAACCTAGGGATACGGGACAGATTCAACTTCTTAGACGCCAATACTCCGGGGAACGTAAGCTAAGAGTTAAAGAACTGAAACAGAAACTCTGGGAAGATCTGCATAAGAGCGCTGTTTAAAAAAATAGCGAGGCTTTCTGGCGAACGGTCAGGGCTCCTTATCTTACCGATAATAACATCCCCAAGATCGAAGTAGCCATTGATGAAAGTACATGGGTGGCTCATTTCTCAAAGATTTTCAAATATAACTCAAATGCCGTTGAACTTGAAAATATGCTTCCAAATGTACAATACCCAATTTCGCTCCTTTTTGATATACCCGACCTGGTAGTGGCCCTAGAATCAAGCAAAACAGGGAAAGCCCCAGGGCCCGATGGGGTCCCTGTGGACTTCTTCAAACATAACCTAGATCTTTGGGCACCTATTATCACAAGAGTATGTACAGCTGTTGCAAATGAGGGAGTCTTGAATTCCTGGACTAAGTCCATAATGGTCCCCATTTTTAAAAAGGGGGACCGCCAAGACGGAAATGCTATCGCCCCATCTCACTGCTGGACTCGATCGGTAAAGTTGTGGGGAGAGTAATCTTAGATCGACTCCAGCAGTGGGGTGAGGAGAGAGGCATTATTTCCGACCTCCAATTCGGTTTCTGAGAGGGGTTCGGAACGGTAGAACAGGCCCTTAATCTCAGTTTGATAATGGGTAAATACACGCAGGCTAAGGAGAACACGATATATATGGTTTACGTAGACCTGTCCGCAGCCTTTGACTGCGTTTCGCACTCAAAGCTATGGACGGTTCTACGCCATATGGGAGTTGAACCCCCCCTCCTAGATTTCTTGAGAGAACTCTACTCAGGAGCCTCGGCCAGAGTACGCTTTGGCCTGAATGGCGAGTTGACAGCATCGTTTGGAGTAGAGCGTGGAGTCAGGCAAGGATGTGTCCTGGCCCCCTTCCTTTTCTCACTTTATACCAACGGTCTGGAGAAGGGGCTGTTGAGGGGGGCCCAGGACCTCCCACGCATAAAACAGCGCCTGATTCCCGCTCTGCTTTACGCGGATGATGCTGTCCTCCTCGCCCGTACCCCGCGAGAGCTTCAGAACTCCCTGAATAGATATACTACCTTAATGGGTGGTCTTGACCTACAGGTAAATGTCAAGAAGACGTTTGTCATGATATCAGGTAACAGGAAAAAAGGAGTAAAAGAAATCTACCTCGATAAACAAAAACTCAAGGGTACTGGCCAGTATCCGTACCTTGGCATCATGATAGACGATCGATTGACATGGAAACCAGCTGTAGAGACAAGATGCCATCTTTTTAAAAGATCAATAGCGGCCCTAATGAGCTTCTCCCAGAGACTGGGGAGAAGGGCCCCAGTGGAGTTATTGAAAATATACAGCACCAAATGTCAGGCCATTGCGTTGTATGGAGCAGGAGTCTGGGGACACACGGATACGAGCCTTATCCAGGTAGCAGAAAATGCCTTTCTAAGATTTCTTTTAGCTACCCCAAAAGGCACTTCTACTTACGCTTCCCACCTGGAATTAGGAATCCCTTACCTGGAGAACTTGATTAGGATTCAACCATTGATGCTGTGGCGGCGCATTTGCATATCCGACAAAAACCCGCTGACTCAGTCCATTGTACTGGATACAATGACTCTTGACAAGTCTTCCAAAGTAAGATGGCTCTCCTATATTAGAAATTTTCTCAAAGACCTTGGGCTCGAGAAATATTATCTTCATCCAGAGTCCATAATCGACTTCCCGAAGAACGAATTAAAACAACAAGCCCTCCGCCACTTAGAGACCTTGAGATTGGCATCCGAGTCCTCAAAACCCTCGGTCATACATGCAAACATGGTCCAAACAACATATGGCATTCATCCGTATTTAACACTGCAGATAACAACCTATGAGAGAATGCTTATGACAAGATTTAGGCTGAACACATTTTTTAGATTGGTCGCGTTTCCTTTGAAAAATGCATGGGATTCAAGTCTCCCCCCATGCCCCTGCGACGAAAAATCAAATCAGTCTAATTTACATGCGATCATGTTTTGCAAATTCCACCACTCACATAGAAAAATTTGGCTACTTCCAACAATGAGGAGCTGGGGCTTTAGACAATGTAGACCGGCATTTCTTAGACTTCAAATGCTTGAATCTGAAACTGTTTGCTACATTGTTCTTAACTTTCTAAAATGTATTATGAAGCATAGACAAAATTTATAATTAACAATTGCGTAACCTTACTTCTGATGAAATGAAATGGTCTTTGCTTTTGTACGAAATCTCAGAATCGATGTTTTAAATTTGTATACTAGGGTTAAAATGTACGTTGTATTTTTTTAAATCGTTCTTTTATGGTTTTTCTTGTGAAAAAGCCGAATAAAGAAGTTTATATATACCCTGGTGCCCGGGTTCTGTAAGATGGGAGATGGTTCTGGACCATGGATTTCAAGTGTATGGAATTTCCTGCCTCCCCTGCCCTCGCTTCAAGCTGGCAGAAATGACAATGCAGGGTCATCAGGCTCTTTATGTGAAGCCAGAACATCAGCTTTTCAAGTGTAAGTGGGACTGTGCTCAGCTCCGCCCCCCATCCTGCCAGCAGAAGACCCACTTAGGCACACCTAATCCTCTATTGTGTACCTTTCTGAGAAGAATTCACAAAGGTTAATAATAATAATAATAATAATATGAAATTTATAATGCGCTCAGCTTACCCGGGGGCATCCCGGCGCAACAGACCAGAAGGAAAAACTCAGCTAATCACTACTATGGAAACAAATGAGTTTTAAGAAGTTTCCTAAATAGTAGGATCTTGGGCTCTGAGCGAATCCTGAGAGGCAGAGAGTTCCAAAGCGACGCCACCTGCACAGAGAAACGCCTGCCCCCAGAACGAGCTCTTCTTACTCTCGCTGACTGCAGAAGGTGTTTTTGATCCGAACGCAGCAGACGTGGGGGTTTATAAGGACGAGCCATATTGACAAGGATGGGGGGACCTTTGCCATGTAAAATTTTGTGGGCTGTACATAGCGCTTTAAATTTCACCCGCTCCTTCACGGGGAGCCAGTGAAGCGCTTTGAGGGCCGGAGCAGCAGACTGCCTCCAGGGAACATCCATCAGGATTCTCGCAGCTGCGTTTTGCACCTGTTGGAGAGTTTTAAAGGTCGCTTCTGGAGCACCGAGAAACAGCGCATTCCCATAATCGAGCCTCGATAGAATTAGGCCACGTATCAACAGCTTCCTTGCTGGATCGGGAAGCAGAGGTAACACCTTTCGGGCTGATCTCAGTAAGCCAAAGCAAACCCCTGCGGTCTTCCTGGCATGAGTCCTGAAGGACAGATCTTCTTCCAGCCATACTCCCAAGGACTTGATCTCCTTCTTGGGGGATGGTGGATCACCAAGAGACCGAGGCCAACAGCTCGCAATAATGGAGGGACTGGAATTGCCCAGGAGCATCAGCTCAGTTTTACCTCCATTAAGCTTTAGGGCGGAATTAGACATTCAACAATAGACATTAGCGAGGCAGTCATGTAAAACCTCAGGTTGTTCCGCCAGCTGAGTGAGGCCCAGTAACAGTCAGTTACACTCAGTCAAGTGACCCAGGCCAGGCTACAGGCACAAAAGGGTGAAGGGCAGAAAAATGCCAACTTTCTAAAAGTAGCAATTTTAAAATTGCAATCAAAAACCTGATATCACCACTAAATAGGGATTTTCACCCCAACATGAACTGGATATATCTTCCAATTTGGAAATTACACTTATAAAATGTAATAAGTCAACTCCAATGATTTCCAATGGGAGAGATATGTCTTGCAGTAGGAAAAATGAATGTAAGAGTTTTTCACTACCAGGAAATGTAAAACATAAAAGTGCCTGTCCAACTTTTTAAATACAATGCACCCTGCCCTGGGGCTGTCCAAGGCCTACCTTAAAGGTGACGTTTATACATTAAAAAGGTAGGTTTGGACAAAGCAAAAGGTTGACATTGCCAGGTCGATGGGGCAGTTTAAACTACACACACAGGCTCTGCAATGGTACGCCTGAGATCTGTTTAAAGTGCTACTTAAGTGAGTGGCACAACCAGTGCTGCAGGCATACTAGTGTACAAAGAACAATTGATGGAGGGAATGCTGATCAATGTCAAACATTCACCCCAGTACAGAGATCCACACCTAAATCCATAGTTTTTTTTCTCCCCATGCCATTCTAGGTTAAACCCAGCCATATTAAAATCAGTCTCGACCCTGTTCCCCATGGGAACAGTCCAGCCCGAACTGCCAGGCAGGCCAAGCCCTCCCTAAACCGGAAATAAGCATCCTGAGGCCTACTAGTAGCATTTAATTTACAGACCCTGGCTACATATAGTACCACTTTACTGGGGACTTATAAATACATTAAGTATGACAATTGGTTATAGTTTACAGGAGAGTGCACATGCACTTTAGTACTGGTTTGCAGAGGTAAAGTGCTCAGAGTACTACAGCCAGCAGAAACGAGGTCAGAAAAATGGAGGAGGAAGGCCAACAATTGGGACAAATACCACCCTATGACTGACAGGTCTAACACAGCCCAATTTATTGAGCGGTGATTTACTACAACCACTTCCAGACTTCCTTATAACACCTAGCTGGTAGTCAACGCCATAGCTGTGATATGTATGCCTTTATGCCTACAGTCTTTATAACTTTGAACTTTAACCTTCCATGCTCCCACCTGGTTGCCCCTCTTTGGCACCGAGCTAATTGATGCAATCAGCAAACACCCTAATTCCACCATAGCAGATCAGCCATAATGATATTCGTGTAGTGGCTCCCCACTTACTACAGGAATATCTGCTCCTACCTCAAGTCTAGCTTCTGGAGAGGTGAAACTCAGGTAATTCAGTGTAGCATAATCACACTGAAATACCTACAAATTCAGTGGGATTCAGCACAATTATGTGAGTAGAGTAATTCTGCATTCAGCTCTATTTCTTAATGCAAAATATCTCTTGCCTCCAAAATGGGTGCAAGAATGCATTTTGTGCTAAGAAATAGTGGTACATGTGCTGTTGAGGAAGAATTTTCTATCAAAATTACTCCCAGCATCTAGCTATTTCCTTAGCGCAAAATGCAGCAGAACTCAAATAGCAAGCACAAGCTGCCACTCGAGGTCGCTAATGTGCTGTTGGGGTTGGGAAACATCCATTGCAATGCAGTCATTCCATTGCACTGCTTTTACAATGCAGCGGTTACAACGCAACTGCCTTTACATCGCGTACCGTTACAACGCATGCCATTACAACGCATATCACTACAACGCGTGTCATTACAATGCATACCATTACAACGCATGCCATTACAACGTATTATAAGGTAAAAAATAGAGATTTTTTAATTTTAGGGTGGTTATGGGTTTTGGGGTAGATGGCAATGGTAATTTTTACCCCTACACTATCCAACACTTTCGCTACTGTTGCACTCACTGGAGTGGGAATAGTAATTGTTACCGCTACACTGTCTAACACTTACTCTACTGTTGTACTCACTAGAGTTAGAATAATAATTTTTACCCCTACACTATCCAACTCTTACCCAAGTGTTGCCCTAAAAGTGTTATGCGCTGTAATGGAATGCGTTGTAATGGTATGCGTTGTAATGGAATGCGTTGTAAAGGTAGTTTTTAAAAATACGTCGTAATGGTATGCATTCTAAAATCATGCGATGTAATGGTAGTTCCGATGTAAAAACCACGTTGTAAAAGCATGCATTGTAATTGTTTGCGTTGTAACGTCATATATTTGCTGCGGTTACGATTGTTTGCCCCAAAATCACTCTTAAATTCACGAGCAGGTGTAATCACGTTATGCACAGTACTTTTGCATCAAAGATTAATGTGGAATTACCTAAATTACGCCTGGGTCTACTCTCCACCCATACATGCACCATTCCACTCCTGGCGGTCTTGATTCACTCCCTCAGCTTTCCCATTCTTAATCATGCTCCAACTGCAATGCACAAGGGTGATAAAAGAGGCCATCCTTCTTAGTGTGGTACCTCTAGTGAGGATTCCATTGCACCCTGGAGGGAAACAATGAGCAAGGGACAATCTGGCTAACAAATACTATGCCCCAAACCAGGAAGTGATTCATCCTCGGTCAGGGTGGAAAGTGGCTCAAAATCATTTTAGATATTAAGCCCAAGGGCAGTACCACATTTTTTTTAGCAGCAGGGCAACACTGCGCATGAGACAAGTTGTTATAGAAATAATAAAGGTGCAAAACCTGAATCAAGTTAGATTTGAGCCAATCCTTAGTAACCTGGAATACCTGGCCATCCCTGGGCCTAGGCTACCTCCAGTTCACAACAATGCAGTCCCCATCAAAACATTTAGATCGAGAGCCCACCCACCCAGTTCTTTGCACCATTAAATCTCCACTCGCAAAACAGACAGTTACGTTCGTTTTGGAGCTTAACCAGTGGGTGACCTTGTTTTTCAATTCAGAAGACATGGTAACATTCGCCAAGACAGTCACATAAGGGCTTTGTGCCGGTGGCAGATGTAGTGTCAGGTACTCTTCCTTGCGTGGATGCACCCTTGTCATAACTCCCAGTTCTAAGTGCTGCCCAGTGGTTGAAGGGCAGATAATGGGTGGATAAGCGAAAGATTGGATGGATGAATGAAAGGGAGGGAGGATGGATGAAAGGGTGGATGATGGATGAGTGAAAGGAGGAATTGAGTGAAAGGGTGGATGGAATGAAAGGGTGGATGTAATAAAGGATTGAAAGGGTTGATGGATAGATGGGCAAAAGGATTGATACTTGAGCGAAAGGGTGGATAAAGAGATGGATGAGTGAAAGGATGAATGCCTAGGTTTGGAGATGGATGGATGGATAGGGTTGGATATGAAGGGCGGACAGACAGAATGGTGAAAGGCTGAATGATGGATGAAAGACTGAATAGACGACAGAATATAAAGGTTAAATGGTGGACATCAGCAGGCAAATGGTAGGATGAATGGATAGATCGATGGAAGAGACAAGCGATATCTTCTGGGGAGGTTCATGATGATTTGCTTCATTTGCTTGGTGCCATAAGAGCTTCGGTTCAAAGTGGGGTATTTTCAATTTCTTCCTACTCATGTGCTCAAAAATATGTAGAATTGTGCCAAACAACAGCAGTTAACAGTATGGCATTAAAAAGGTGCAACTATTGCAAACAAAAGGAAAAGTTAACATATTATTGCATTTCTCTTTCGTTTTGTGTAATGAGTTAACCTGCTTTGTTTATATAAACACATTTCTCTTGTGTTTTGGTATGTGCTGCAACTAATTCGAAGTTAAGTTAAGTATCATCATGTCTTGCCCTAAGCCTCGCCCCTCACTTCACCTGTAGGCCATTTTAATGAGTACCTGCACTTATTTTTTTCCATTTAAAGCACTGGACATCGCAATCCCTATAGTAGTGCCTGCCTCTGCACTGCCCCCATTCTAGGAAATACGGTCTGACCGATGCCCAGACGAGCTCCTTAAGACTGTTGGAGGCATTGGTCTGTCCCTCTGACTGATGCGCTCCAACTGCTGGTGTCCTAATCCTGCGATCCGTCCGCACCCTCAGATGTCGGACGGACCGTCACTGATGGCCTGTCGGCGGCGATCCTCCTGACATCATAATTTGCCCTTATTTATTTTATTTTTATTTAATGCATTTTATAAAGCGCAGACTTTACCTGTAGGTGTCAGAGCACTGTACAATAGAACCAGTTACGTTACATGAGAGAACTGTTACAAAAATTGAACAAACAAAAATAGCAGGCCATAGAATCAGAACAACGCAGGCAAAAGGAACACAATAACAAACACAGCAAGCACAGAATGTACAAACAAAAATATAAATATATATGACAAATTTACAATGACTAAAAAACTTCCTGGCGAAAAATAGCAGGTCATAGAATCAAAACAACGCAGGCAAAAGGAACACAATATCAAACACAACAAGCACAGAATGTACAAACAAAATTATAAATATATAAGACAAATTTACAATGACTATAGAACTTCCTGGCGGGGTCTGAGAAGTAGAGAATTAGTTCTGAAAGTGTCTTTGGCATACAAGAGATTTGAGGTCTGCTTTGAAGATCTGGATGGAGGTGATGTCAAGGAGCAAATGAAAAAGCGAGTACCAGATTCTCACTGCATTACCTGAGAACGATCGTGCCATCAATTTTTCCTTTTTGAATGAGGAGGGCTCAAGCAGGAACTTTTCCGCATTCCGAGAAGGTCTTGAGCCTCCAGACAATTTCAGTTTATTCGCCAGATAGCGAGGGAAGGAAGAGTGCAAAGCTTTGTGGGTGATGCACGCCGTTTTGTAAATAGCTATAGCCTCGATGGGAAGCCATCGGAGAGAAGACAGAATAGGAGTGATGTGGTCACTTCGTTTGGACCCTGAAAGAAAGCGGGCTGCTGAATGGAGGACGGATTTGAGGGGGGAGAGGTGAGATTTGGGACGGCCAGTCAGAAGAGAATTACAATAATCCAGTCTAGAGAGAACTAGTGATTGGACCAAGGTTTTTAGGTCATTCTCTGGGAAGAACCGACAAATCCCCCACAGAAGGTTCAGCTGATAACATGCGCTCTTGGCAATGGAGTTGATGTGTGAGATTAGGTTGAGTCTTTTATCAAGAATGACACCTAAGGATTTAGCGCAGTCAACAATGATGGGCTTACTGTTGAGTAAATTCAACTGATCCATCCAGGATTGAACAGGAGGCGGGGAGAGAGAGCTAGATAAGAGGAGGGATTCAGTTTTTGAGAGATTGAGAATGAGTTGGTGAACTAACATCCAGTTGTGAATAGAGTTGAGAGTAGAGTTGAGCAGTGAGAGATCGTGAGAGGAAGACACCTTGAGGTAGATTTGGGTATCATCCGCATAGAGATGGTAGAGGATTCCAGATTTGCTTAGGAGGTTCCCTAATGGTTCAAGATAGAGATTGAACAGACTGGGAGCAAGGAAAGAACCTTGAGGGACGCCTTGACAAACCACCAGTGGAGACGAGTGACTGTTCGCAATCTTGATCATTTGGGATCTGTCTGAGAGGAATGAGGCAAACCATTTGAGTACTTTGCCTTCCACGCCCATTCTCTGTGGAAGAGTGTTAAGGAGGGTGTTGTAATTAACAGTGTCAAAGGCAGAGAGGTCAAGAAAATCAGAATGCATGAGTCCCCCAATCGAGTATATGCAGCGCATCATCGATCACTCGCAGCAGGGCTGTTTCAGTGCTGCAATTTTGAATAAAGCCAGACTGGAACATGTCAAGGAGATTATTGTCCATAATGTGTTGGGAAAGTTGTTTTCCAACACATTTTTCTGTGATCTTTGAAAGAAAAGGGACACTGAATGTGGAAACTTCAAACTTTAACAGACTGTAGATTCCATCTAATAATTATGAGCGGCTAATACCAGCCTCTATGACATCACCACATGAACCACGTACCAGCCTCGGACTGCATCAACTTAGTGGGAAGGCCCACAAATTATTGAAATGTCAAGCTGCGCAGTGAACGTCAGGTATTCAGTTTCCTTTAGTGCTACAGCTCACTGGAGAGCGTGATTATTTTTCCATTTTGCATCATCCCTGTTCCAGCTGTTAATTATCGCAGGTTAAATTATCGAAATAAAACGCAGAATTCAATAACTTGTAATTACGTCTCACTTGTCTGAAAACAAGTCTTCGACCAGCATTCTGGTGGCTGTGCAGCAAAAAGATGACTGGTGTGGTTTTAGGCCTCAATAATTACAGATGACATTTGCCCTTCAAATGAATAGCATCTAACCGCGAGGCGACCCGGCAACACTACAAGGCCGAGGGGCAAACGAATCAGGAAATGTCTGGGATGCCTGCGGTGTCATCCGGAACAAGGAGTTCAACAGCTGCTAGTAACTCTACTCCCTTCAGCGCCTCCTGAGCTACTCTCGACAGAGTCCACTATTTATTTAGTATCCATTTTCTAGAGCTCGGAGGACGTTGTGCAGAGGGGCATTGGTGAATTGGCCGTTTCTAAAAAGTAAGCGAAAGTGTAACGCATCGACAAAAACAATGGGACTATTTTTATTTTTTTTTACAAATGAGTGATAAACTCCTCAGAGTCTAAAAAAATGTACCGGCTCCAACTGAGTCCAGTGTTGAAGCCGCAATTGGTCTTTTGCGCCTGATGTTAGATTATAAATTGGGCGCAAATTATTGCAACCTGGACTTTTTCAATGTGGAAAATCCCTCTGGGGAACACCTAGACGAATTTCAAGGTGATCGAAAAGCAATTCTGAAAGTTTACCCAACATTGAGGCCAAAAACGCACATTATTCACTCTTAATGGGAAAATTCATAATCGTCTGGGAAAACCGTTCATGGAAAATACCTGGGGCCTCATTTGTGAGAAATGACGCATTGCTGCGTGAAAGCAGCGATGCATCACTTCTCAGTGCGCACTCCTTGCGACATACCTGATATGTCATATTTACAGTATGACGCATCATGTCGCAAGGAGTTACAGATACGTCAGTATTTCTGATGTATCTGTAAGCGCAAAAGTGACGCATTGCTGGAGTGTGTCACAAAAGTGACGCAACTCCAGCAATGCGTCCTTTCACATGGGGCAAGCCCCATGTGAAAGGGCCTGCGTCAGTCTTACGCCTGCTGTGAGGCAGGTGCAAGATTTTGAGGCAACGGCGTCCTAGAAGTGACGCATTGAAATCTCATAGATTTCACAGCGTCACTTCTACAAGGCTTTTTGGGGGGGAACGCCCCCCCCGCATACATTATACCTGACGCAGGTATAATGTAGCGCAGGGGTTTACAAAGTGATGCATCTGTTTAGATGCGTCACTTTGTAAATAGTGCGCCACAGGAGGCATGTTTTATGCCGCCAATGCTTCACAAAAAGTGACGCATCGGAAGCGCAAAACTGGCACAAGGCCTCATAAATGAGGCCCCTGGACTTTACTATAACCGTATTCACTCCATCCAGTTTTTTTGTAACTTTTTTATTATAATAAAAGAAACATAGAAAAACAGACAAGGCAATATAACAGTAGTACATCAGTCGGGCGAGTGCTCAAGGAGGACGGGAGATACACAGTAGTATGATACAGGAGTTGTTGTACACAGATGAGGGGGCAGGAAGCAGGAAACACAAAATCAAGAACAAAATACGCTACACTATACCAGGAATGTCGGGTCAGGGAGACGGGGGGGGGGGACTCGAGATCTCTGTGAGGGGGGGCATACATATATCTCCCCGGTACGAGTTCCATTGATTCCAAATTTTACCCCATTTTCTGGGTCTGCCTCTCGCCACATATACAGTCTTCTCTCTAAACAAGAACCAGTCCATGTTCTCTTTCCAGGCCGTCATGGTGGGGGGCCTTTGGGACCCCCAAAGCTGTGCATTGTCTCTCTTAGCAATCATATTACCAAGGGTCGTCCATCGTAACTGCGACACATCATAGTCATTTGGCCCCCATATATTCAGCAAACATCGTCGGGCCTCTGGCAACATCACAACACCTGTTACGTCATTCATCACCTCATGTATGCGGTTCCAGAACAGCACCATCTCAGGACATTCCCAAATTATGTGGAGAAAGGTACCAAGCAGACCACAACCACGCCTACACAAGCCATCCGTCGAATAGCCTATATGGATCAGGCCGGGGCCGGTAACATAAATCCGATGAAGGATTTTGAGCTGGACCAGGCGGAGACGGGCCGGGATTGCGACCTCCTTGGGAGAGGAGATCGCAGATTGCCAGTCCTCGTCGTCTAATTCAATGCCATCCGCAATCCAGGTCGCCCCGATGTGCTCGAGCAAGCTCGAGCGATCATTGATCATCTTTTTGTAGATCAAAGAAATAGTGCTATCCGGCACACGACCATCCAATATACGATCTTCGAGGGTAGAGGATTCCGGAACGTCGCTACCCACTGGGAAAACCGATTTCAACGCGTAATGGAAGAATTCCCTATCACTTAGCTTGTATTCCGCCTGTAGTTCTGTGAAAGTCTTTATCCTGCCTTTAACCCAGACATCACGCACTTTACTGATGCCAATCATGTCCCATTTCTCGAACCCTTTCGTTCTCCACAGGCAACCCAGTCTCGCAGAAGCGTAAAGCGGAGTCGCGCGGGTCAGTCGATCCCTCCAGCCCATGGCTGCGGTCGCACTATGCCACACTCGTACAGCTATCCCCGTGGGACCCGAAAGCTGTAAGCGAGAGGATCCAGAATAGAGCGCTCTATTATAGTCACCCCCCGGTAACAACCATTTGTCCATTTCAAACACTGGATTCAATGCCGGGCCATACATCCCGTGGTTAATTGTAGCAAGCTGGGAAGCCCAATAATGCCGCCTGATATCCGGAAGTGCTATACCACCGTCATACCAGGGAAGCGTTAACTTTGGAAGAGCGATACGCGAATGCCCGCCCCATATCAATTGCCTCTGTAAGGATTCTACCTCTCTGAAGTACCTCGCCGGAATCACATCAAATGTATTCTGGAGTGCATATAAAAACCTCGGTAAGGACATCATTTTAAAGAGAGCCGCTCGCCCTAGTGGAGACAACGGTAATTTACGCCAACTCACTACTTCCGATCGTAAACGTTGAAGCAGGGGGAGTAGATTACGCTCGTAGCGGACCGCAGGGTCCAATGTTATAAAAACACCCAGAAATTTAAAACCAGATTGCGACACCTGGATAGGAGAGCCACATGGCAGGAGGGGGACGCCACCAGCGAGCACGTATATATGAGA
Source organism: Lissotriton helveticus (assembly GCF_964261635.1). NCBI lineage: Eukaryota > Metazoa > Chordata > Amphibia > Caudata > Salamandridae > Lissotriton > Lissotriton helveticus. The sequence continues at coordinate 692,955,943 of NC_136068.1, forward strand.
CTTGGTCCAGTTAATGACGAGGCCAGAGTTTTTCCGGAACGACTTAAGCACGTCGAACAATACATTTAACGATTTTTGAGGTGACGTGAGGTACAACAAAATATCATCCGCATATAACGATATGCGGTCCTCAAAGTTCGGAGTCCAGCGTATACCTCTCATCGAGGGCTCCCATCGAAGCCAGGCAGCGAGAGGTTCCAGAGCGAGGGCAAAGAGAAGCGGAGACAGAGGGCAACCTTGCCTCGTGCCTCTCCCAAGAACAAAGGGCGCGGAGACCCGGCCATTTACCACAACCTGTGCCAGTGGTGTCTTATACAGAAGTTTTACCCAACTAATAAATCCAGCGCCAAAACCAAACTTTGCAAGTGCAGCCCAAAGATACAGCCATTCGATTGTATCAAAGGCCATCGTGGCATCCAAGGACGCCAAGATGGCCGGTTCAGGCAGTGACGTCGCCCTCGCGAGAACATCATGCAAGCGCCGCAAATTTAAGGCTGTGTTACGATTTGGGATGAAGCCCGACTGATCCGGATGGATCAGCTCACTGACTACTTTTATCAGGCGGTTTGCGAGCAGCTTAGCGAGAATCTTAGGCTCAGCATTTAGGAGTGAGATAGGCCTGTAGGATGCACAGTGGTCCCGTGGTTTTCCCTCCTTATGGATCACCACAATGGTCGCAAGACGCTGATCACGAGGAAGGGAGACAGTTTCCCGCGCCGCTAAAAACATATCTCGGAGATATGGCGCTAGCGTGTCAGGGCGCAGCTTATACAGTTCGATGGGAAGACCATTAGGGCCCAGAGCTTTTCCAGAGCGAATAGAGCGCACCGCGAGAGCTACCTCGTCAATTGAGGGTGCAGCATCCAACAAGTCCCTATCGGACTCAGACAAACAAGGCAACGCGATATCCCTTACCAAAAAGTGAGAATCCTCCTAGGGCCTATCAGATACCGGAGAATAAACTTCTCGGAAATAATCAGCAAAGCATTCAACAATGTCAACCGGGTCGGTCACTCGCATACCATCAGATCTCTCAATCACTGGAATCACACAGCTTGCCCTCTCCTTCCTATCCAGCCAAGCAATCAATTTCCCCGCCTTATCGCCCACATCGTACAATCGTCCCTGCTGTTCCCTACTCTTCATCTTAGCTGCGTCGGTAACCAAATTCTTATATTCGAGTTGTTTGAGACTGAGGACGTGAAGCGTGTCTCGGGTAACATTCCGCTCCAAGGCACTCTCCAACTCAGTAATTTCAGTCTCAAGACGGACAACTGCCTCATTTCTACTTTTCTTAGCACACCCAATTAACGACAATGCTTGTCCCCGGATGACCGTCTTAAACGCTTCCCACAACGAAACAGGCGAAGACACTGACCCCACATTTTCTGCAAAGTACAAATCCAATGACTTAATCAGTTCAGTACGGGTTTTGGGGTTATGGAGATACCATGGATTAATCGGGGCCACCCTCCCTTCAGCGCCTATCTTCATATTTATCTGAAACCATAAAGGGGAGTGGTCCGATATACCTCGAGCTAGATGCCTAATCTCCCCAATGGATGAAGACTGGGCCGCCGGTATCAGGACATAATCCAATCTAGAAAGACTTCCATGTGCGCCTGAGTGGAAAGTGTACTGCGCCTGTTCTGGATGCATCAACCTCCAACAATCCACGAGCCCCAACGCTTCTAAAAAGTCACCCAACCAAGATTGTGCACTTGGGAGGTCTCTGGGGGGATAGCGATCCTCTCTCCCGGAGACAACTGAATTAAAATCACCACCCAGTATCAGGACACCATCTGGGAGACCCAAAACAACTCGTCCCAAGTCTGCAAATGTAGTGGTTTGTAAGCCAGGGGGGACGTACACCGATATCAGTGAGATAGTTTTCCCCTCCCACCTGCCTGTGAGTGCAACATATCGCCCCCTAGCGTCCAGAACTATGTCATCGATTTCCAGGGGAAGAGAAGTCCTGACCAAGATACCCACCCCTCTGGAACTAGAGGTGAACCCAGAATGAGCAGCAAGACGATATCCCCGTCTGTTCAGAGCGTAGCAAGCATTTCCAATCAAATGAGTCTCTTGCAGTAGCACAACATCGGGGGAAAGGCGTCGCAACATCTGCAAGACCACCCCCCTTTTATCCGGTCTCCCAACCCATTCACATTCCAGCACAGTAGTTTCAACCCCCTACCCCCCATCCAAACCCACGGTGGTCTCCCACCTCATAGCGAGCACCACACCAAAGTCCAAAGTCAGAACAGTTTGTTGCCTTGAAGAAGAGAGAAAATGAAACACTCCCAACATACATACCCCCCTCCCCCCATAATACCCCAGCGCAACTCCCCCCACCCTTCACCCCTGTGTAGCCTCAAAAGCCATCCCAACTTGCAGTGTGCCTGTCGCCCTAGCAAAAAACTAATCTACACAAAGAAACCCAGAGGAGGAAAGGGTCCCTCTGTCCCCGCCGCCTCCAGGGATGCACTTAAAAGCAGACGATCACAGAAGGTAGCAAGCCACAGTTGTCCATTGTGTTCATTGTCTGGGACTCGGGCGCCATTGTCATTCTTGTTCCAATAGTCCCCCTTCAGCACCACCTGTTTGTTCCTCGCGATCGCGATGGGCAGGCAACGTATCCAGCCAGTCACTCACTCCCTACGGGTGATCAAAAAAGAGTGTCCGATCCTCATATTTCACACGCAGCCGGGCAGGGAACAGCATCGCATACTTCAAGTCCATATCCCTGAGGTGCCTTTTCACCCCCTGAAATCCCATTCTTTGCTTCTGGACGGACTGGGAAAAATCTGGATAAAAGTTCACTGTGGTGTTTTCGAACTGCGTAGGTCCACACGACTGCGCAGCCTGCAAAATGGCGTCCCGGTCTCTGAAATTAAAAATTCTGGTGATGATCGGCCGCGGGGGGAAACCGGGCTTCGCTTGTCCTCCCGGCACTCTGTGTGCGCGCTCGACCGCAAAGAATTTACTCAGTCCCTTGGGTGCGAGGTGATTAAGGATGAGGTACTCGACACGAAGATCGGTGGACAGTGATCCTGAGTTCTCCGGGACCCCAATAATACGCACGTTATTGCGCCGTGCACGGCCCTCAAAAACCTCCAGACGACGAGCAAAGAAATCGTTGGCGGATCTCAAGTTGCGTACTTCCGTTTGCAAGTCAGACATGTCCGTCGTGAGGCTGGAGGTCCTCAAATCTAGAGATTTGACCTTCTCATTTGTCTTCGCGAAATCCGTTCTGATAAGATTAACGTCGATGGCCACCGTGTCTAGTTTCAGGGCCAGGGCCTCATATTGCTGGCCAATAGATGTCTTGATGCCAGCAATGGCGCCCATGACGTCTTGTAATGTTAGATCCGCCGACACAGTAGGGTCATCAGTCGCCTCTTCCCGGACCTTCGGTATGCCACCGGGGGATCCTTTAGGATGGGCGTAATGGTCTGTAACATTCGTTTGGGATGCACCTCCTCGGAAGGTGGTCTTGACTTCCCGTTTGTCACCCTCGGGCTTGCCTGTCATGGCGGACTGGGTGCCCCGGAGGGGCGCCTGAGATCTGGTCCAAATGGCTCCTCAAAATTCACCCACGGGATCAGCAAAGGCAGATAAAAGCCAATGTAATTCCACAGCCAAGCACTCGCCGGCCCCAGGCCTAGGTGATGAGCACGGGAGCCAGCTGCGCCCAGTGTCTGTCTCAGTGAGGATGAACGCCAGGCAGCAGAAACGAAACCGAAAGCTAATTCGGGCCGTCATCTGGACCTCTTTAGCCGGTGTTGTTGAATTACTGCCCGGGTACAGCCGCGACTCAAGGCCCAGGTAGCTCCACGGGGTAGGCCACAAAAGTGCAGGATGGCGTAGCTCAGGAACCCGAAGTCCAAATCAAGTCCTGAAAGCGGCTAATACATCAGCTGGGCTGCGCCTTCAATAACCCATCTTCGGAATCAGGATATTATTCAGGATAGATGCGGGAGGCGGCGAGGGTCTCGGGAGCCCTGTGCTCACGCGGCCATCTCGGATGTGCGCGAAGCTCCTCCCTCACTCCATCCAGTTTTAAAGGTTTATTTTCTCATCAGCCTCAGAATGATGGGCCGTGGGGATAAATATGAAATCAACATTGACAAACCCATCAGGTCTGCATTTCTTATATGTCAGGTATAGGCAAACAGCACTAGAATTACAAACTGAACAAACTTGCAGGGGATTGAGAAAACTCAATGACCTGTCCTGTGGTCTTAATGGGCACCCAATCCTCATAGCGGGCTGTGGGCAACTGTCCATGTCAAGGGTGCTTCACATTACGGAGTGGTGGCAGCATTCTGTGATTTTGAAACTATAGTGACCCTTTTTCTGTTTCAAGGTGGTGGAGAATGCCAACAAGACTTTAGTAGAATTCTGCTGCAAACCTGACACTGACATTCCGTGTGTATGTCAAAAGAGATAGATAGTAAAAAAAAAGTCAAGGACCCCAGCTACTAAGCAACCAGTCTTCTTTACCGCCACCTCACCCACCCTATCATCCTCTCTGTAACTGCCAGTCCGAAACCCCACATTCCAATCTCCAGAACTCTGGAACTACAAAGATTCAACACATCTTCTCCATTAAACAAGTAAAGCAAACAAAACAGAGCAACTTAATATTATACATGAAAAATACACGCTTCAAAGAATATATTATACATAATAATTCAAATACCCAGTATTCCTAGGCATCCTTTTTTTAGCATGAAGCCATAGGTGCTAGGTGCTGTATCATCATCATTACACCTATCAGACATTAACGCTTGGTCTTGTTCAGTTTCATCTTTATTTTGGTCCCTAAATAGAACAACTTTACTGAGATTCCATATCTTACCATCATCAAACTGATGCGAATTTCTAAAAAGCGTAATACATTTTTTAGGTATTGTGAAGTTAGACCCTGGTCTTGTACCCACTGGAGCATAGAACTTCACACATTCACCAACATTCACAACCACCATTCCAACCCCATGCCTCTTGTCAAAACTTCTTGTTTTCTCCTTCACTAAACTCAATTCACATTTCCTCCAATAATACTTTACTGACACCTGCAACTGTCTTTATCCAGAACATTCACCCTGGTGCTAATTTGGAATTAGGCGTTCTCCCTCTGAACAGTTCAAAAGGAGAGCATCCTGCGGTAGCATGTGGGACTAATCTGTACGCAGCCTGCTTTGACTGTAATTTCTTCTTCCACTCCCATCCACTTGACCTGGCCATTTGAAAGCACTCATTTATGAATCTATCAAACCTCTTCATCATCCTGTTAGTTTGGGAATGGTACAGAGAAGACCTTTGATGAACAATACAGTAGGACCTAAGAAAACTCTCGACTTTGTGAGAACATAATTGAACTCCGTTGTCTTTTACAGTACTCTTAGGCACCCCTTCTCTCCTGAATGCATTTCTAGAAAACATACAACTGCTCCTTAAGATGTTTCAGAAACAAAAGCAATCTCAGTGCCCCTTGAAAATAGGTCAACAACTACAAAAAGGAATGGTCTACCATTTTCACCTCTCAACTGTCCTACTAAATCCATAGCTATGTCCTGCCAAGGTCCATCAGATAAACTTCTACAAAGCATGGGAACAGCCCTTATCTTGCAAATGTCACTTTTTCTTCATTCAAAACACTCACAGATTTTCCGCTCGATCTTCAGATCCAAACCGAACACCAGAGATTCTCGTTGATTCTTGCCTTCGTTTTAACCATCCCCAAATGCCACTCATGAGCACTGTTAAACGGATGTATGACGTTACGTCGCATACTTTTACAACGCCTACCTTTACAACGCAATTTTTACAACGCAGGATCCTTTACAACGAATGTCTTTACAACGCATGATATTACATCGCAGATGCCTTTACAACGTAAGTATAGGTAAGTATATATTATTAAAAAATGTTATTAAAATTAATTTAATTTAATTTAATTTAATTTTTATTTTACTTTAATTTTCTTATTTTTTAAAATATATATATATATATATATATATATATATATATATATTTATAAAATAATGTAGGTGTTTTAAAATAATTTTCTAACTCCAGTGGGGTGTAATAGTAGGGTAAGTGCTGGATAGTGTAGGGGTAAAAATTACTATTCTAACTCCAGGGGGGTGTAATAGTAGGGTAAGTGCTGGATAGTGTAGGGGTAAAAATTACTATTCTAACTCCAGGGAGGTGTAATAGTAGGGTAAGTGCTGGATAGTGTAGGGGTAACATTTACTATTCTAACTCCAGGGGGGTGTAATAGTAGGGTAAGTGCTGGATAGTGTAGGGGTAAAATTTACTATTCTAACTCCAGGGGGTTGCAATAGTAGGGTAAGTGCTGGATAGTGTAGGGGTAAAATTTACTATTCTAACTCCAGGGGGGTGTAATAGTAGGGTAAGTGCTGGATAGTGTAGGGGTAAAATTTACTATTCTAACTCCAGGGGGGTGTAATAGTAGGGTAAGTGCTGGATAGTGTAGGGGTAAAAATTACTATTCTAACTCCAGGGGGGTGTAATAGTAGGGTAAGTGCTGGATAGTGTAGGGGTAAAAATTACTGTTCTAACTCCAGGGGGGTGTAATAGTAGGGTAAGTGCTGGATAGTGTAGGGGTAATATTTTTAATTAATATTAAAATTACTTATTATATACTTACCTATACTTACGTTGTAATGGTATGCGTTGTAAAGGCATCTGCGATGTAATATCATGCATTGTAAAGACATTCGTTGTAAAGGATCCTGCGTTGTAAAAATGCATTGTAAAGGTAGTTTGTGGTAAAAGTTGCGTTGAAACGGTTGTTTATCCTGTTAAACACCTCATCACATAAGCTACTGTGAGTAACTAATCTGTCACATCTGAATAAAATGTAAGAAATAATAATAGGGTTGATGCACAGCTGTGATACTTCTCACGTTACTCAATTTTACTCAATGTTTTAGGTGCTCCACAAGTGGCGTCGAGTGTCCTGCGACGTCGTCTAGACCATATGATAGTTGTGGGGCCAGTGGATCACTGGTCCCATCCTTATGTGCACACTAATGTTTCCCATACACAATGGAGGTTTCACACACTTTTAATCGTTCAGAAATGTTTCATTTTCTTTTATTTCCATCAAGTGTTTTATGGAGAAATTCAATATCCAATATTCAAAGCTTGATTGTTTCTAACATCTCACAATCCTTTAATCAAGTCCAATGCATTTCGGACCCAGATTTTGGCCCTTCATCAGGGAAAGGACACTATAAATATAAAACATAAACAAAAATGACCTGTCACTAAAAATATATACAACTCTGTGTGGTGGGGTTGGTGCATATGATACTCGGGGTGTGATAACTCAAGTGTGTGGGGTTAGGTGATCACCTTAAAAATCTAGTAGCCCAGGTGAAAGAAAAATAATGGTCGTAGCGAGTCTCTTACGTGATTTGTAGTTCTGTTAGGGCGCACTATATCTCTGTATAGAAAAGGAAAGGGAAATGTAGTGTAATACGCTAACGTGGTAAACAATGATTCAAAAGTTAACATGTTCACCATAGTTCAAATAATCGCTTAGCTAGCAGCTAAGTGGGACTAACCTGCAGGAACTTATAACGTTCGGAGTGTTGATCTCGAGTTTCGGGACGCCGGTCAACCCGGAAGTACCGGTTGCCGCGTTTAAAGCGCTAGGAAAGTAGCGATCACGTGATCAGTTGCAAGCGTAGATAGACTACGTACTCGGAACTGGATTCCTGGTCATGTGTATACGCAAGTGATAGAGATACGTTTGTTAGCCTCGTCTTATGTGGATACACTCTAAACTCCGATATGAAAAATAGAAATTAAAAAATAGGAATTAAAAAATAGATCACCGTGACGAGGGTTCGATCCGGTGCGGTGTGGGGTTGTGAGCCCAGGGCTCTGTGGGTGTGCTGTGTGATTCCTTAGAACAATATGGTAAATGAGACAGTATTTTCAACCTTCAGTACAATCAATGAGAACGTATATCAAAGATACCACACATTTTATCTCCACCTTACAAGATGTAACATTTGAACCTCAAGAGAAACTGATACTCTGCACAGCAGATGTACGTTCACTCTATACTTCCATACCCCATTCACTGGGGATTGAAGCCATTGAACAAGCTCTACTAAATACAGAATTGGAAGTACCTTTTCAAACTTTCCTGATGGAGCTCATGATTTTTATACTGTACCACAGTTATTTTAAAAATCAAGACAATTGGTATCTACAACTCATTGGAATGGCAATGGGCAATTCTGCGGCACCAGCATATGCCAACATCTTTATGCAATATTTTGAGGAAACTTATATTCTTGCCAACAACAAATGGGTAGACAACTTGAAACTCTTAAAACGATATATTGAAGACATCTTCATCATTTGGAAGAATACAAAGGAGGAATTAGAGAAGGTCCTCATTGAACTCAACCAAGTTGATGAACGAATCCAAGTAACATGGGACATATCAGAAAAATCAGTTAACTTTTTGGATGTCAAAGTTTCGATCAATACACAAGGTTTTGAAACTGATCTTTACACAAAACCAACAGATCGGAATAACATGCTCCACTTTACAAGTTTTCATGAACCCAATTAAAAGAGATATCTTCCTTTCTCCCAGATGGCACGTGCAAAAAGAATAACATCAGATCCAGGAAAGATACCATTGAGAATTGAAGAAATCGCCACCAAATTTCGAGAGAGAGGATATCCTGAGAACATCATTGAGGAATCCAAATTGAAGATTTTACAAACAGACAGGAAACAACTGCTTCAACCCAGTCCAAAAAAACAACAGACTCAGACTGTGGTAGTATCGAAATATTCTACTTCTAGCACCAAATTCAAAAGAATTATTTAACAACACTGGTCACTTTTGAACTTGGAACCTGATTTCAAACAGATTTTTGAGGAACCACCGTTATTTGCATTTACCAGGGCACCTAATGTAGGAGAACTGGTACAACACAGATCTACTACAATCACAAAATACCATGGCACTAAACCTTGTCACAATTGCGGGAACTGTAACAATATCATTAGAGGAACCAAAATTAACCATCCCATGAAAGGTCATGAAATCACTCTCAAAGTGAATGCTACCTGCGATTCAAGCAACGTCATATATGCGCTAAAATGCCCATGTGGTAAATTATACGTCGGGAAGACAGAAAGAAAAATCAAAACCAGACTTACGGAACATAAGTCGAACATTCGCCTCAAAAACATAAAATCATCAGTGGCAACTCATTTTGCTGAATCGAAACACAATATTTCCCAATTGAAGTTTATCATTTTGGAAACCATTCAGAAAACTGAAGGTAGAGACAATACAAAATATCTGCTACAAAGAGAGAACACCTGGATATACAAACTGTCAACCCAGAAGCCTATGGGTTTAAATGATAGAATTGAACTGTCGTGTTACTTGTAATACTGCTCATAATACTGACATAGTATTCCTGTGTTATTTTATTTTATTATTTTTTCATGATGAATGATTTATTAATTCAGGTTATTATTATTAAGTTATCTAGTTTTGCAGATATCTGCCCGTATACACCTGTCTCAGTTACCATATTGTTCTAAGGAATCACACAGCACACCCACAGAGCCCTGGGCTCACAACCCCACACCGCACCGGATCGAACCCTCGTCACGGTGATCTATTTTTTAATTCCTATTTTTTAATTTCTATTTTTCATATTTGTTCATCATCTATTGGCCATCACAATTTTTATATCGGAGTTTAGAGTGTATCCACATAAGACGAGGCTAACAAACGTATCTCTATCACTTGCGTATACACATGACCAGGAATCCAGTTCCGAGTACGTAGTCTATCTACACTTGCAACTGATCACGTGATCGCTACTTTCCTAGCGCTTTAAACGCGGCAACCGGTACTTCCGGGTTGACCGGCGTCCTGAAACTCGAGATCAACACTCCGAACGTTATAAGTTCCTGCAGGTTAGTCCCACTTAGCTGCTAGCTAAGCGATTATTTGAACTATGGTGAACATGTTAACTTTTGAATCATTGTTTACCACGTTAGCGTATTACACTACGTTTCCCTTTCCTTTTCTATACAGAGATATAGTGCGCCCTAACAGAACTACAAATCACGTAAGAGACTCGCTACGACCATTATTTTTCTTTCACCTGGGCTACTAGATTTTTAAGGTGATCACCTAACCCCACACACTTGAGTTATCACACCCCGAGTATCATATGCACCAACCCCACCACACAGAGTTGTATATATTTTTAGTGACAGGTCATTTTTGTTTATGTTTTATATTTATAGTGTCCTTTCCCTGATGAAGGGCCAAAATCTGGGCCCGAAATGCATTGGACTTGATTAAAGGATTGTGAGATGTTAGAAACAATCAAGCTTTGAATATTGGATATTGAATTTCTCCATAAAACACTTGATGGAAATAAAAGAAAATGAAACATTTCTGAACGATTAAAAGTGTGTGAAACCTCCATTGTGTATGGGAAACATTAGTGTGCACATAAGGATGGGACCAGTGATCCACTGGCCCCACAACTATCATAACATCTGAATAAAATGCCATTGCTTATAGATACCTCACCCTCAATCATCCAAAATGGTTTAACTAACTCATCTAAAACTCTTCAGAGGCTATCCCTGCCACAAAAATGTACAACACTTCACAAGCACCATGTCTTTCTCCAGTCTGTTTACCATTCCTCCTGCACAATGCATCTACTCATAATGACCCACGCACTTTCATCATTCCGCTCTTCATCAACAAGACCCCTGTCTTCCTTAAACTGGACCACCACCAACCTGGAGAAACACTCCACAATACTATTTTCCACACCTGGACTATAATCAATGGGAAATGAAAATTCCAGCAGTTCCACAATCCATTTATGAATTCTTGCAGCGATCATATCCAATCCCTTTTTCATTTGAATTTCCTTTAAAGGTTTATGCTCAGTCCAGACATTAAATTGATTACCCCACAAAAAAATCTCTAAACTTTTTGATAGCCCAAGAAACAGCAAGAGCTTCCCTTTCAATAACTGAATAATTTGGCTCTGCCCCTCTCAATGCTTGAGACATACAGGCAATCAACGTGTGTTTATGTGGTGTGTTTATGTGGTGTGTGTGTGTGTATGTGTGTGTGTGCATGTGTTTAGCCTATGTATAGTAGAACAACTCTATGTTCTGTGAGTCTGAGGACAGGAGCCATTGGGATCCAATTTGTATGTCCCAGTTAAGCATTGCACAAGACTTAGGTTGAGGACAGCGTCCCCCAGAAAATAGAAGAGTATTGACTGCATTCATGTGGCTGGAGGGTAGAGAAAATGAAACTTAAGTGAGAAGCTAGAGACAGGACTCCATTTAGTAGTTCAATGAGGGCTTTAGTAGCAAAATGCTTTTGATTGTTCTTTCTGATCACTGCCATTTTGTAGATGGTAGAATGAGGAGAGGGATTGCAGTTTTCATTGTTTAGGGTAGGGTCTGCACTTTTGTCTTTATCTGCTGCTTCAGGAAGGTTGATGACAGCTAGGTGCAATGAACTCACACTTAATTGCACCCATGTTATGGAAACTCCTGCTTGGAGGCAGCTCAATTGTTACCTACTGCGAGTACTATCATTTTGTGCAAAGGGTGTGTCTGGAGAGCAGCCTAAAATGACAGAGAAAAATCAGAGAGAAGCCTAATCCAAGAGCTAAGGGGGTCCTTTAGAATGCGGCAGACTGTACTCTGTTCTGCTAAGGCACTGGAGGGATGTACTCTGCTGCACTAGTGGACTACAGTTTACCATATTTAAAGATCTCTCAGCAGCTTCTCTGAAGGCATTGAAAGTCCACAGAGTGGCTGCCATATTTATTGCTGTTGCTCTGCAAAGATTTTTTTGCTTCACAAAAACAAAATTTTAAAGTGAGAGTTTGTTCTTGAGAATACAAAAAACTAATGGGCGTAATACCCTGCGAATGAGTGGAGGGGGATTTTTCTTTCTGCTCCTGACCAGCAAGTTTTCCCCAGTGGTCTTCAATAGTAAAATGTACATTGGAATGTCTGCCCTAAATAGGGCCTGAGGAACTTACATCTACAGGCCCGAGTACACCAGGCCACTGATACAAAGTTCCCACTGGCAGAACCAGCTGGGCCACCACCGGCATAAACATGATATTTTGCCTGAATCGAAATAGAATGGGCAGGCCTTCAGTTGACTGACATTGTACTCTGGCGTATTTATTGTAAAATACCCTGACTGGCAAGCTCTAAATGAGGGCCTAAAATGTTTTATCATGCTAATATCGCACGAAGTAAAAGTGAACTGAATTGTTGGTGAACATACGCCTTGTGGAGCGACTGAATGATTGCACAAGTGCCTTGCCATAGCTATGTTCCTGATTAGAAGTCGAGGATCACAAATACTTGGTAACTCTTAGCTGGAGGTTTTGTACAGAATGATGTAGCACCTATACTCAGACTGGATTTTAATCCTGTATTGCATTCCCATAATTGCGCTGTGTCGCATTGAGTAACACTGTATGATTAAAGTACTTTCTTTTATTCAAAAGACTAGCACATGGATGTACAATACGTTATTGTATCTATTGGTAGATAGTTGAGTTCTGAGCTGTTGTCTCACCAACTACCTGCCTGAGAAGCCTGTGTCTGCTCGACCCAGATCCTTGAATGCCAAAAGCAGAAAGAGTTATACTTGGCCCAGTTTGTAGGCCAATAGTAGGAAAAACCCACAGGACCCCAGTGGCAAACAACCTCAACCACCATGGTTGAGGTCTAGTCCCCCTGTCTTTTTGAGGATGTTAGATTTGGGGTCTCTAGTTGGCACAGGTAGGTACGTGTGATAAATAGGGACCCTCTCCTCTAGCCAGGATAAGGGGATTACACTCCTGAAATAACCCCTGCTCACCCCCTTGGTAGCTTGTAACGAGCAGAAGGACTTTACTTCAGAGGCGTTGTAAGTTAAGCAGTTGTGACCACATACAGTTATGTTATGTTATATGTTATGTTATAACCTATTTGTAAAGCGCACTTCGACCAAGGTTTCATGGCGCTATGTCGAGCTGTTCTGAGTTGACTGTTCTGAGTTGACTGCAGTGGGATCGGTTTACTCATGTGCCTGTATGAACAGCCATGTCTTGAGCTGCTTTCTAAATAGAAGCAGATCGGGACAGGAACGGATCTCCCATGGGAGTGAGTTTCAGAGTTGTGGCGCCAGATATCCGAAGCGACACCCGCCATGCCGCTTGCGTTTAAACTTTGCGCTCACCAACAGATTTTTATGTTTGGAACGGAGGTCACGAGTTGGAATATATCTCAGGATCAGATTGTTAATAAAAATAGGACTATAACAGTTTAGCGACTTGAATGTAAGACAGGCGGTTTTAAAGGTGGCCCGTTGGAGCAGTGGGAGCCAGTGTAGTTTTTTTATCAGGGGTCTGGCCGATTGCCACTTAGGCTGCTGGTAAATCAGTCGTGCCGCCTGGTTCTGTACAAGCTGGAGCCTCTTAATCTGATAAGAGGGAAGGCCTAGATAGATTGAGTTTGCATAGTCTAGATGAGACAAAACTAGTCCAATCACAACTTGTATCAGTGCTGCCTGGGTGAGCAAGTGATGTATCTTCTGGATCTTTCGCAGTTGGAAGAAACATTTAGAGACCACTGTGCCCACTTGGGCGTTTAGAGACAGATCTCTATCAATAGTCACCCCTAGACTTTTTACGGAAGAGGAGGGTTTGGGGAAAGGCCCAAGTTCTGCCGGCCAATAATGAGGGCCCCAGGAGATACGACTGTCTCCTATCAGCAGTACCTCCATCTTTCCGGGGTTCAGCTTCAGATGGTTATAATCCATCCAATGGCGGATGAACACCATAGTATCCTGAAGGTTGGTAATAGATTCAGTGGAATTATCTATGGTGAAGGAAAGCTGCAGATCATCTGCGTAGTTAAATGTTGTTACTCTCCTCTTTTTTAAAGCTTTGATCAGGGGGAGTAGATAGATGTTGAACAGATGTGGGGACAAGGAGGAGCCCTGGGGAACCCCACATGTAGTGTTCAGCCCGAGGCTGTAAAGTTAGCCAGGCGAACGGCCTGTGTACGGTCTTCCAGAAAGGAGGTGACCCATCTCACGGCTTTGCCCTGGAGGTCTGGACGTCCGACACGGTCCACCAAGATCTTATGGTCCACAGTGTCGAACGCGGATGACAGGTCTAAAAGAACCAGGGCCTGAGGGGTTCCAATGTCAGCCTCCCTGTGGAGCTCATCCAGAACTGCCAAGATGACCCTCTCAGTCGAATGACCAGGACGGAAGCCGGCTTGGTGGGAATCCAGGTGTCCGGACTGTTCTATAAAAGCGGACATGGATTTTGCGACATGTGCCTCCATGACCTTGGCTAAGTATGGAAGCAAGGAGATGGGGCGGTAAGTAGATGGTTCTAATATGTCGGCGCCGACCTTTTTTATCAGAGGAACCACTGTAGCGTCCTTAAATGATTTTGGGACGCAACCTTGAGTGAGTGATGAGTTTAGTAAAGATAGGGCAGGTTGAGGAATAATGGAAAAGACTTCCCTCATTATATGTGGGGGGCAGCAGTCCCGGGGGGATCCAGATTTAACTTTGGATAGCAAGGAGATGAACGATTCAACATCAATCGTAGGAAAACTATCCATAATACAGATATTCCTGAAAGAGTCAGGCGGGATCACAGTTGAAGGGGAGCATACAATGCTGGCTTTGATTGCTGTGATCTTTTCTAGGAAGAATGCGTTCAATTTATCACATAATTCCTGTGTAGGGGTTGGTTTAGGTGACACTCTATCGGGGTTGGATAGCTCATCCACAATCGAAAAGATCTCTCTCGATTTATTGGTGGACATTAGGATCTTAGAGGAAAAATATCCTACCTTGGCTGCCTTAATAGCTTTATTATATTTTATCTGCTCTTGTTTATAAAGGAGCTTATCTCCAGAATCATAGCGAGCTCTCCATTTCCTCTCCTTCTGGCGGAGTGATAGTTTCATCTCCTTGAGTTCGGGAGAGAACCATTTATGAGCTTCCGCCTTTCGGTTTATCTTAATTGTTTTGGGAGGGGCAAAGTGATCGCTTGCTGTTTTTAACCAGCCAGAGATCTGAGTGTCAGAAACATCCACATTCTGGGCCAGGCTAGGTGTTGAGACGGCCAAATAGTTTGTGAACTCAAGTATATCAATAGATTTCCAACATCTAACCTTCCCGCCCTCGACCAGAGGGGATTTAGCCCTGATGGCCAGAGTGAGGTGGAATGTCACCAAGAAATGGTCAGACCATATACATGGGAGTACCTTCAAGGCAGAGATGATTGGATTTGTCGTCCAAACCTGGTCCAATATATGGCCCTTGTTGTGTGTTGGCATAGAGATGTGTTGTGTGAGATTAAAATTAGTTAGAAGGTTGGTGAATTCAAGGGAATGGGGACCCCCTGTTTGGTCACCAAACCAGTAGTTAAAATCGCCTATCAGCAAAATGTTGGAGTATTTGATTGCTAGATTAGCTATCTGTTCACTCAGGGCAATGGGGAAGAGAGGCATGGGCTGAGGGGGCCTATAGACGACTACGCAGATCAGTGATGTGTAATCTGAATCAAGTTTAATCACTAAGTTGTATGCGGCAGCTAGATTAAGGGAGTCGATCGATACAGACTCATGTTTACGACGGATAATGGCGGCCACTCCTCCTCCAGCTTTTCCTGATGAGCGATCGGTGTGGAGTATATAATAATCTGTAGGGAGTGCAGCCAGTATATCAGGAACAGAGTCAGTGGTTATCCATGTTTCGGTAAGAAACAGGATATCAGGTGAATCAGTGGAGAGTAATGTAAAGATCTCCAGTTGATGTTTGACTAAAGAACGTGTATTTAAATAAGACACCCGAAAAAACGTATGTTTGTGAGGAGTAATTACCTTGTTGTTCCTTTGGACACATTGTAATTCCGGGAATCTATCACGTTGCTGCAGGAGTCCTAGTCTATCAAGGCAGTTCCTTGTGGCCTTATCTAATACTTGATGCGCTCCATGTAGATTACATAGATCTACAGCAGTGTACTTCAGTGGCTGTGCAGAGTATGGTGCCCCTTGCCCCGTATTGGCGCGGACGGGCGCAGACGGGCTTGCCTTTGGCGCGCCTTTGGCGCGCCCGCTGCGCTCCCTGTAGGGGGGAGCCATTTTGTAGTGGCTGATGCGGGAGGGGCCGAGCATTAGACCGCTCGCCCAAATTCACCACCAAGATGGCGGGCGCCAAGGAAACAGGTCAGACCCAAGCAGTGTTTAATCTGCTGCAGTGGGCTAGGGGCATGGGCCAAGTGAATACTGGGTAGCAAATAGTTCCACAGTGGTCACAAGTTAAAACACAGTCAAAGTGCAAAATAAAGAAATATACGTGCAATTGTTAAAATACAGTAACCCAGTGACAACACTACAAATGGACACCACATAGGTTTTATATTAAAAATAAGTAGACTTTATATAGAGTTACTACAAGACCATAATCGACAAAAATACACACTATGATTACTTTAAGATGGTAGATTTAAGCTTAGTTCAGTTCAGTTCTTAGATGCGACACTCTGCGTCAATGTACCTTAAATTGCGTTGCGCTTCCACGACAAGCAATGTCGCAGCGATGGGAAATGCGGCAAAGTTCAGATACAAAGAAATAAGGACGTGAAGATCTTCCAGATGCGGCACGCTTCTCTGGGATGCGAGAGGTTCTCGGTTCGATGCATGGACTGCAGCGGCGACACCCTTACATTGCGACAACAGCTCCAGCGGCAACGCTCTTCTCCCATGATGCGTGAAGCTTCTGCTCGATGCGACATCCAAGATGCGACGGCAGCAGCTCCGACGGCAGCGCGCTTCTCAGGAATGCGAGGTGCTCTTGGTCGGTGCGGTGCAATTCGACAGTTCCAGCGGCGACACCCTCCTTCAGAGTTGCGACGGCAGGCACAGCGACGGCGACACGCTCCGACCTCGTTGCGAGATTCTTCTCCAGAGGCGGTGCAGTGCGACAACTACAGCAGCCACACCCTCCTTCGGAGTTGCGACGGCAGGCACAGCGACATGCTTCCTCTTCGTTGCGGCATGCTTCTCTCCGATGCGGTGCAGTGCGTCCAGCGGCGACACCCTCCTTTGGAGTTGCGACGGCAGGCACAGCGACGGCGACACGCTTCTTCTCGTTGAGTCGCGCTTCCAGCTCCTTGCGACACACAGTTCCTCAGAAGGCCCAAAACAGCAGCAGCAACTTCAAAAAGAACTCTGGGGAGCTGGGGGGTGAAGTCTGTTGTCCCTGAGACTTCAGCAGGAGGCAAGCTCTTTTCCAAGCCCTTGGAGATCCTTCACAAGTGGAAAGCAAAATACACAAAGTTCCTTTCTCCTTCCTTTGGCAGTAAGGCAACCACTGCAGCCCAATCCCCCAAGCAGCACTTCCGCTTGGGAATAGTCTCTCCTCAGTTTCTTCAGGTTCCTCTCCTCAGTAAAGGTTTCTTCTTGTAGTCCAAAGTGATCTAATTTCATGGGATCAGGGCCCCAATATTTATTCCCCGATATCCTTTGTTCTCTGAGGGGAGAGGGGCCTTTGCCCAGTCCAAACCAGTTCTAAAGCACTCTGTTTACCAGACTTCTCTTTTCCTTTCACAGTGCAGGGCATGCACATCAGACGCCCCACAGGAGGTGCAGCCAGCATTGTGGAAGGCAACTACAATCCGGGGCACTTTGTTTATAGGACTCCTTCTCTTCTTTCAGTGTGCAGGGTAGAGACATCAGCCGCTCCCCAGGGGATGGAGCCAGCATTGTGGAAGGCAGGCACAGCCCTATTCAAGGTTCAGGTGCAACTCCTCCCTCCCATCTAGATGCAGATCTCTCTATTCACCACTGGGTGACTCAGCCTGTCTCCTGGAATTCCCCAGCCCTGTCACCCACAAAACCAGACATAGGAATACACAACCTATCAGAGGCAGGTTTTAATGGTTAGGCAAGCAAATACCTACTTTCTAAAAGTGGTATTTGCAAACACAGAATATTAAAATAAACCTTACTAAAAGATGTATTTTATTATTCTGAGTTCAGGCATACTAAACTCGAATTTCTACCATGTTCTCTGAGACAGATAGGATTATAAGATGTAATAACTCTAACAGCCCATTCTGGCCTATGGAGAACAGGTAGCCTTGCAATAGTGAAAAACGAAAATGGCTGTAATTCACTATTAGGACATGCACACACACCAGGGCTTGTCCTACCTCGTCCTTACAATGCACCCTGCCCTTGGGCCTACCATAGGGGTGACTGATATGAAGAAAAGGGAAGGTTTAGGGAATGGGAAGTGGGTGCACTTGCCCAGTCAGTATGACAGTACCAGACTGCATGCATGCTCTGCAATGGCAGACCTTAGACACATTTTACAAGGCTGCTTCTGTGGGTGGCACAACCAGTGCTGCAGACCCACCAGCAGCATTTGGATTTACACGCCCTGGGCACACTCAGTGCACTAGACTAGGGTATGACAAGTAAACCAAATAGCCAAACATGGAACCACTGATTAATACATCAATTTACAATAGGGAGCACTTGCACTGTGGCACTGAATAGCAGTGGCACAGTGCCCAACGCATCTAATGCCAGCAGAAATACATGAGGCAACAGTAAAAATGAAAGGGAGACCTACACCAATGGTGCCAGGTCTAACAGGGGATGTAACCACCTGAACCCTATCATGACCATCACATCAGCCCCTTCAAGGCTTCCTTCTTTGCACCTTTTTCCACTTTTTGGTCCAATTTTTCAGAAGGTAATTTGACTGTTTGCTGATGAGCTTCAGTATCATCAGGCTTGTTCAAGTCAGTAAATTATAAAATAGCGCCATGTATTCAATTGGTGTTTGAATGCACCATAAAATATATTAATTTATTAATCTTGTATGCTGAAAAGTGAGAAAATGGGTTATCACTGTAAGTGTCTTACTGGAGCAAAGTTCCTCTAAAAGCATCAGTAATATACCACTTGCCTACTCTATTGCCTTTGTAGATGCTCTAATTAAAACAATTAATAGGGTTAATATGTAGGATCAGGAATATCTGACACTTCGTAAGATTGAGTCCAAGCCAATTAATTAAACAGAGTTCCAAGTTACACTTTGTAAGTTTATGCAAAATTAAGATAATTACAGAAAGCAAAGAGTGGTTGGTTAATCACTAGCAATCAATGTTTCAATAGTGAATTAAAATCAAATAATGTGAGAGGATGAATATAAGTCAGCCTACAAGGAAATAAGCAGCCAGAAGTAAGTATAATTTATCAAGAGGTGTCATAGAGTCTGCTCATTTAAAAGGCAAAGAAAGCTCTGGCACATAGCCTAAAAACATAATCTTATATAGGTGCATAAGCACCTCAATTCTTATAAAGAAGAGTCTGATCTATCTGCAAAGCTTAGAACCACGTGATGTTTGCACTGCTGTTCTTAGCTAGATCATTGCTGCTATCAAATTGAGAAGAACCTATGCACTTTAATGACTAGGGGCCAGATGTACGATCCTATTTTGCATGCGCAAACGGGTTTGCTGCCCGTTTGCGCATGCAAAATCTAATAAGGCCATGTACAATCCCTATTTAACGAGTCACATTTTTTTTTGCGACTCGCTAAATAGGAATTGCGAGTTGCTATTAGGAAGTGGAGTTCCAATGGCGTCCCTTCCTAATAGCGAGTCAGAGGCCTATGTAAGAATGTTTTGCGACCACAATTGCGATCGCAAAACACTTGCAATTTACCGCCCTCATCAAGAGGGTGGTAAAGCACTCGCAAATGGACCCCTTCCCCTTTGTGAATGCAGGGGAAAATATGTTTTATAGTCAGGCAGTTGTCCCAGGAACCATTACCTGCCCTTAAGAAATGCAACAAAAACGTTTAATTTTTCTTTTTTAAATGGATCCTATTTTCCTATAAGAAAAAAACGGGCTGCATTAAAAAAAATGCTTTATTTAAAAGCAGTCCCAGACATGGAGGTTTGCTGAGCCCAGCAGGCCACCATACCTGGGAGGGCCAGCCATTACTAATGGGGTCGCAAATTGCGAGGGCCTCATTATTATGCATAAGGCATGCAATTTGCGACCCCATTAGGAATAGCTAACAGTGTCTCAGAAACTGTTGTACATGTCATTTAGTGACTCGCAAATTGCGACTTGCAATTGAGCGCAATATGAGAGTCGCAAAATGTTATGGTTGTACATCTGGCCCTGTGTGTTTTATGCTGCTTTCAAAGTGTTATTTATATTTCTGAGGATGGGAATATTTTATTCTGTGCTTTTAGGATCCGACAATGACCGAATAAAGATTATTTTGACTTGAATGATAAATTAAAATCAAAGAATGCGAGAGGATAAATATAAATCATCCTAGAAGGAAACAAACAGCCAGAAGTAAGTACAGTTTAGCAAAAGGTGTCATAGAGTCTGTTCATTTAAAAGGCAAAGAATGCTCTGGCACATAGCCTAAAAACATAATCGTATATAGGGTTGCATAAGCACCTCATTTCTTATAAAGAAGTGTCTGATCTATCTGCAAAGCTTAGAACCACATGATGTTTGCTCTGCTGTTCTTTGCTAGCTCAAAATAAGATTGCATTGGCAAAAAGCAGGTGTGCAATTTGTGACCAGTTTTTGCAAATATAGTCTTTGTACATCAAGCCTCAAGTTTTTAGCTCCCCCTCACAATGTATCTGCATATTTGGAAAGAGAAGATTCTATACTTCTTTCTAAGATATTGCTAAGTTTATATTTAGACTTTAGAAATTCTACACAAAATCCAGTGGCTGAAATACAATGCACTGATTTGAATTAACTATGATAAAATTCTCCAATTAGCAGATTACTTTTCTTATGAGTGCTCTTTCTTTTTTCCAGGTTTTGCTACCAAGCCTTTGCCATCTCCCATAACAACCCAAAGGATACCCACAAACCTCTACCAATCTTCACCAAGTATCCTACATTATTTACAAAGCTTGTTTTCTATGGAGGATGGTTGTTTGTGTCTCTTAATGTAACCATGTATGTTGTCCTTATACACAGATGTCTGGGGTGACTGTACATCTGTGTCAGTGCGTTATATTATTTGAGCGCATGGGTGCCTGCGTGTATTTTGACTGAGTGCATATGCACATATAAGTGTGAGTTTCCTGTATGCATTAATTGTGTGTTGCTAGGGTTGCCTGGGTTGTATGAGTGCTGGTCTGCGTGTGAATGGAGAACTGCAACTCTTGCCAATGTCATTGTTGTCATTTGTGTTAGGGACCACTGCACCACAACAATGGCTGATGTACCACCACCCAACCAGTCGACGTGAAGATCATTTTCTTTGCTTGCACTTTTGTCAGCGGTACTCGTACTCAGAGAAAATCAAAATCTGCGTTGACAAAAATGATCAAACTAGGAGACAGTGACTAATATTAAGCGTTTTAAGGAGGGGGGGGGGGGTATGGACTGAGCTCTGAAAGGTGGGTTTATGATTTGGCCATGGAAGCCAACCGAGCTCTGAAAGCAGACCTCTGGCCTGCAGCCTACCTGGGAACTGCAACAATGGCAGAATGGCTATTCTGGCCCTTTCCTGCTAAGCTATTGTCAGTTTGATGAACTATCCACATCACATTCCATTTGATGTTTGTTTCCATACAGGGATCTTCCTTGCCACCCCCCCTGCCTCCGCCCCTCGCAGATGCGGGCACGCCCATAGGGCAATCAGGCAAGGCCCGATGGGCTGGTCTGAAATGTCAGTGTGTGGGGCCAATTTCTGTTTTTTGGTGTGCCCGGTTTATCATTTGCTTGGCCAGTTTTTACAGTTGGCTCCCTTCCTTGTTAATAAAACAAACATTGCCTGCAGCAAGCTCAAATTTATGCAGTCGTCCATACCTTGCACAACACTTATATAACGTGTCTTTACAACTTCAAAACTGCACTACTTTGGGCCACTTTGTAGGTATGAATTTTACTAATTGAGGCAATTTTTATTGTGGGGCCTGTGCCTATTTTTTTGGCACAGTCATATCCAGAGTTCCCTATCCCCATGCAATAGGTTGGATGCATGAGATAAAAGCCTACGTGACTCTATCAGGAACACGTGTTCCTTGCTTTTGTTTCCTTTGCAGGTTGTGTCTTGAACTACAAAGTCTATGGACACAGCTGCAGGACTTTTACCCTGTTGGCAGGGTGTTCAAAGAGGGTGCGGTGCCACTCTCACTAAGAACAGTAACCACAAGATTTCGCGCTAGGTTCGGATGTTAAACTGTTCTCCTATTTTTTCTAAAGCTTTATTTCCGAAGTACAGAGTGTGCGTCCCACAATATTCTTATCCCATGACAAAATTGTACTATCCTATTTACAGGACAGATTTCGAAGGCGTTTGAAAATTAAAAACCTAAAAGCCTTATTTATGCCTGAATGCTATAAAAAAATATCCGTGCAGAGAAATGTGTTATTCTCCGTGTTTCAAAATCACAAAAAATACTTAAAACATTGGAAAATGCACCTTATGTGCGTTGCAGGTAGCATCAGTATGGGATGGCTTTGAACGTAGGTCACCTCATAAAATCTCACCCAATATGCATCTCATATGGGACAAACCTTTACAGTACCGTACAACTTTTTGATGAAAATGTTTAGAAAATTGGAAATGGGCATAGAATGTTACTGGAGGTTCTGTGGAACATACCAGACTCGGGTTGATGTTTGTAACAACTATAAACTACAGTAGGATGAAATAGTTATGGCATATGTTCCTGTAATTGGCTATTCCCTTTGCTTTTACGTGTGTGCTTGTACTCTAAAATGGTTTTGAAGACAAGCATTGGCACAGCCAATTGGTCTTGCGTTGGCTGCCAGCCTTTTGGCTTTGCCAATGTTTTCGTCAAGATTTCTGCAAATGTTATTGTGTGTGGGGGGTGGGAGCTGCTTGGCCTTCAATAATATAAAAAAGTATTGACTAAAACAAAAAAAAAATTTGGTACGCAAAAAACCCCCACATTGCATGAGAAGTCTATGCCATTGAAGGGTCCTGCTTTGTCTGCAGATGTGCTCCTTGTGAAAGAGCAGAATGCCGTCCCTCACAGTGAAGTTTGCCAATGGCTCATGTAAGCTGACCCATTTCGCCATGCTATAGGCTGTCGAAGAAATATGCAGCAGCTGTTTCTTTAATGGGGAGTGGGGCAGTTGCCCCCTGTTTATTTTGCTGCCCCAGGGCCCCATATTAAATGTTCTGACTGATTACATGTATAGCCTCAGTGCCAGCGCACTGCTTTTATGATGGCATGGCCTGGGAAGTGTTTTCCTTTTTTCCATGAGGGAGGGCGGGCGGACGTGGGTGGGGAGGTGGAGCTTAATTGAATAACTGACACATAGTTTGAGCTGGGCTTTGTGGTGAAGTGCGCATGTCAGTTTGGACGATGCCTTGCTTGCCCAGCTCGATGCGCACACTTGAACCCTCTACTACCAGTGTAATTAGGGTGACCTATCGTCCGTAAATTTCACGGACCTTCCATAATTTGGGTCTTATGTCCGTTGTCTGTGAGGATCCTTTTTACGGACGCCTTTTGTCCGTAATTTTGGGCATTCCACAGAACATCACTGTTCCCCTGCATGAAGCCTCAGCTCCCTAATGGGACAGCCTTGCACTCATCTGAGCACAAGAGCAGCTCCACCCGCCAATTGTCATTCTGTATGGGGCTGAAGATTGCCACATACAGAATGACAATGGGACAGTCTGGGCTGTAAAGCATGTGGTGGCCTCCCCCAGCCTTGGTCTATGGCTGTCAGATGGAAGACAGTGAAACAAGTTAAAAAGAAGGGGCTAGAGTTCTTTCACAGTCTCATCATTTTAGAACTGGTGCAATTTCAATAAAATATTCAACGAAGCAATGGTTGCTGCTTTAATATTTTATGCAACTAACAACCATTGATAAAAGCCAATAGTTGTGGCTTGTTATTGGTGTAACGTTACTTGTTGTGTTATATATCTGGATACAATGACAGAATAGGCAAAATACCAGTCGGGCAGCACACTATGCTAAGCACTGATTTTTAGCTTAGGTGTTTTAAGCCACGCCCTTAATTACATCGAACGCCCCTTTTGGATAGACCCACCAGGTTTTTCATCCCACTTGAAGCCCTGGAAACAACACCATGTCACAGTCATCTCATGGCCTGGCACTGTGCATCATGCATACTCATGCCTTCCACTTTTTCAGATTGCCTATGTGCAGGGGCATAGTGAACCCTACCCCCCACCCCACCCCTTGCTTTCTTCTGTCTGCAACTCTGTCTGCAACTCTGCAGACAAAGGCTCAGCTCATAATTAATGTGAAACGGTGGGTGAGTGTGTAAGTGAAGGGATGGGTGGGTGGATGGCTGGATGGATTCGTGAATGGATGAATGAAAGGGTGAATGGATGGATAATGAGAGAAAGGATGGATGGATGGATGAGAGTGTAAGGACGGATGAGAGAAAAGGTAAATAGATGGATGTATGGGTGGAAGGGTAGATGGATTGGTATAAGGGTGGATGGATGAGTGAAAGGATGGATGGATGAGTAAAAGGGTGGATGATGGGCAAGTGAATGGGTGGATGGATGAGTGAAACAATGGATGTATTGATGAATTGATAAGTGAAAGGATGAATGGATCGACACATGAGTGAAATGGTGGATATAAGGATGGATGAGTGAATGAAAGGGAGGGTAGATGGAAAAAAATGGATAGCTGAGTGAAGGAGTGAAAGGGTGGACGGATGAGAAAAAGAATGGATGGATGAGTGAAAGGATGGATGAGTGATAGGGTCAATAGATGGATTCATGAGTGTATGAGTAGATGGATGGGTGGATGGATGGAAGGAAGGATGGCTAGTGAAAGGATCGATGGAGAGAGAAAGGGCAGATGGATGGATGACTGAACAGGTGAATGGGTGGAAGGATGAGTGACTGGGTGGATGGATGAGTAAGTGGAAGGATGGCTGGATTGGTGAAATGGTAAATGGCTGGATGGAGGAGTGAATGGGTGGAAGGGAGTGCCGGGACCGGGAGCCGAGCGGTCGTAATCCATCTCGGCTCCCGGTTCCTGCGCTGTGCGGAAGCTTAATTTGGCAGTCCCCCAGAGTCCCGTGGGCTGAATCCAGCACCTTTCGGCAGCGGAAGGTGTAGAGCACTGTTGGAGAGCACCTACTTGCTCCATTAGACGCGGGATCGTCCCTGGTGCGACCTCAGAAGGATCCCATACTTGTGAGGCAAAATGGCGGCTGCCGGGCGGCCTTGATCACCGGATCCTTTGGTGCCAGAGGAGGATGCCACCTGAAGACCTTGGCCTGACCTCCCATTTTATATCAGCACTAGAGGTGAGCCGGGCCCCACTGCGACGAACGGGTGTGCCCTCGCTGCGCTCCTCAGAGATGCGCTCCAGTCTGCTCTGCCCCACGGCTTGCTTGCCTGACTCCAAAATGGCGGCGCCTTAGGGATCTCGGCGCCAACGACTCCCCGGACGGACTTACAAGCCTGCGATCGTGCCAAAGCATCGCCTGAAGAGCCTGCCCTCCTCCTGTGGCCATCCATCTGCGGCGTTGCTCCGGCTCCTCCATATGGCTCCAAATGATGTGGGACGGCTGTGAGGCGTGTTCTCCCCTCCTCCCGGGACAGCGAGACAGTATTTGTTGATGTGCCCCCACTGGCTGCCTGCCGCCCCGCTGCCTCCCCATGCAGGCTATCTTCCTGGATTTTGCCTCGCCTCTTCATCGACTTTGGGGACCCCAGTGAACTTCTCCCGGGTTTGGGGGCACGGGAGCTGATGGATAACTCTAATCACTAGTATATGCTGTAGACCATTGTACTCTTTACCATTCCTATGTGACGCTTAGAGTTTATCCATTTGTATCGCTTCCTTGAGTGACTCTCTTCCTTGTGTGACTTTACAACTTGTACATTTGCAATTTTTTTCTGCTTGTATCTTTCATGTTATCTTTTATCTTTAGCAAGTATATCTTGGAAAATGAGTAAAATGTAAACAAGATATGATAATATTGTCTAAACTCATATAGACCTGCAGTCCAATTGATTTTGTCTTGCGGAAAACAATTCTTTATTCCACATTGTCTTATCGTAATTGTGAATGTCTTGAATTGATTCGTAGCATTGAATTTTGCTAATTGTATGAACTAAGTGTTAATTGTATGTAAAAAAGTATATGTAAATGTTTGTTGATATATTCTGTGTGTAAATCTGTGGAGAACAGTTGCCCTTTATATTATATACGAATGAATTGAAATTCCGGGTAAAATAAATAACCCAGCCACCAACAGAAAATAGTGTGGTGTTTCTCCTTGAAAGGAATGGAGGCTAAGTGATATAGGAACCTAGGTTATTTTTGGTGTTACGTGTAAACGGATCCTCCCTGGTTCCGGTCCTTTGGGCCCAACCCCTCTTGTTGTTCTACTGTATCTTTTATGTAACACACGTAATCCTAAATCCTTATGTATTGAAACTGGTTCTTATGTAAAGCGCTCCGACACCTTTGGGTAAAGTTCGCGCTATATAAAATCGCATTAAACAAAATTAAATTAAAAAAAAAGAGTGGATAGATGAGTGTACTAATGGATAGGGCAAAAGGGTGGATGGATGGATAGTGGATGGATGAGTGAAAGGGTGGATGAAGGGATGGATGAGTGAAATGATGGTTGGAAGGATACATGATGGATAGGTTTGTTAATGGTGGAATATGTTTAGATATAGATGGGCTTACTTATATACTATTGCGCAACCTCCTCTGATGTGTCTGTAAAATGTACCTTTTGTCCCGAAGTTTTGTCCTGAATTTTGACCTCCTGTCCTGAATTTATGTCCTGAATTTTGACCCTTAGTCCTGAATTTTTACATTCACCGTCCGGAATTTGCACCCATGCCAGTTGGTCACCCTAAGCGTAATCTTAGTAGCCCGGCCTATTCAAGCAATAGCCTCCAAGTCTCCTAAGGAGCCCTGGCAGAGCCTGACCGAGCCAATCCGCGAGCTGCTCTCATGCTGTTCAGTCGCATATACAGCAGGGAAGCGGTGTACCCGAGAGACGTGGGGTGGTGGGGAGTGAGATTTACCAAGTTGGTCACAACTTCCATGAACGTCCAGAGGCATTTCAAAGTCACCAGTGTTCTTCCCGCTTCTCACCTCTGAACGGGAGTCCTCAGAGGCGGTGTCACAGTGCAGGCCTGCCAGCACCATGAATTCACACTTCATTTACACTTCATTCGAGTTCACTCACTCATGGCTCGATCAGCTGTAACATCATGTGGGGCACACACGCTGACATTTGGAAGCAGCTGATGAAGTCTTGGCTAAGCACAAGCCCCCCCTCGACATCTCAGCAATGGGCCTGCTCACAGCTCGAAAATGTTGCTATCCCAGTACAACTATCGTGCACGCATTGGAGGGAGACATGGCCGCGTGCAAGTGGGTCTCAAGAGGGGGGAACCATGACGGACGGTGAGTCGCTATTGGAAGGTGTGAGTCCAGAGGAGGTCTCAGTCGTGGGTTCAATGCTGTGTGTCTGCAGTGCGCACATCACAAACTTTACTTATTGAACCAGGGATTCCATGCTTTAAATATTTCACCCCAGTTAACTGTTGCAGCCCAAGAATACTACAGGCTCTGTTCATAAAAAGCTAGAAATGATGTTACTCCTATAGACATTTAGATAAATGTTTGACTTTTCTGGAATTTGTAGAAGAATCTAGGACTGTCAAAATTCCCCATGAGTTGTTCTGAGATAATGATGTGCATTCCAGGTTACTCCCACGTGAAAGCATTTTAGCATGCTTACATGTGCCATTTGAGTGCAATTACCTTACTGACTTTTTTGGTTTTTTAAATATATTAATTTCACCATGAAACATTTTTCTCCTGTGTACAAACCCCTTCTCTTAGAGCACTGGGATTTTGCGAGTGTTCCCTTCATGCTCGCACACACACTTCTTTCTGCCCTTCACAGGAACACCTCTTCAGGCATATACACTGTAGGTACACTGTGGGAATGTGCATAGTCTGAGTTGGCTATTCTGTCCAACTGCGATGCACATTCTTGTCCTGGAGCACTCACAACACACACTTGAAGCATATTCGCTCACACTTTGCATTACACTACTAGTGCAATATTACGTGTTGACACTACCATAGTATAAATTCATGCTTTATAAATTAAAATGTGGTTTTACACTCTTAAATGGACGTGTTTGTGCTCCTAAACTGAACTTGTGTTTATGAATTGCCCCGTCTGTGGGTGGAAGAAAATACACGAAAATGAGTGTGTGTTCTTGGTTTTGGTGTGTGTAGTCAGTGTACTGTGTCCCATCCTTATATCATCAAACACATGTATGTCCTTCTGAGAGGGCAATATCTCAGTGACAGAGACTGTGTGTGTGTGCGTCTGAGTGCATGTTTGTGTGTGTGTTAGTGAGTGTGTGTGTTATTCTTTGTGTTTGCGCACGTGTTACCTTGTGTTAGTAATAGTATGTGCATATTAGTATGTGTATATATTTCCACGCACACCTGCCTAAGGTCACAAGTCTCAGCACACATTCCGTATACCTCTGTGTGTAGCTGTTGTCTAGGATAGAGTTAGTGGGTGCCTGTGTCAAAACAGGTGTGTTTCCTCTTAGAGAGTGACTGGGATATTACCATGGTTACCCAGTCGGTCCTTGGGCCTCTTACTGGGCCTTGAATAGGCCGAGCCGGTCCATTGACTGCTCAGAGGCTGTCCCGCCATACTGCCCGGCGCACACGTTTTAAAGCATGTATTCAAGTTAATCCACCAATGCCTCTCACTGACGCGCTGTGACGGACAGTGAGTCACTGGTGGAAGGTGGGAGTCACTTACACAGTGAAACCACTTCATGGCCCCTTGTACAGTGCAGCCGTACACCTAAAACAGCACCCATTTTAACATCAATCAGTTTAATGACGATTATAGCTAGATAAGTGCTACAGGTTTTCACAGTCTCTGTCCACTGCTGTTGGCACTATGCATTGGGCTAAAGTGCTTTATGCATGCATCCTACCATACATATATCCATCCATTCAACCTTCCATCAAGAATCTATCCAGCCTTCCATCCATGAATCCACCTCTTCAATCATCCTGGCCAATTCTCTTGCCACCAAAACTTTTATTTTGACCATCCATTTACTCATCAATCCATATGTCAT
Source organism: Lissotriton helveticus (assembly GCF_964261635.1). Taxonomy (NCBI): domain Eukaryota; kingdom Metazoa; phylum Chordata; class Amphibia; order Caudata; family Salamandridae; genus Lissotriton; species Lissotriton helveticus. The sequence continues at coordinate 692,985,230 of NC_136068.1, forward strand.
ATTTTCATTCACCAATTTGCCCATTCTTCCTCAACACCATCTGTTCTTCTATCCAATCTATACATCCACCACTTCCTTCCTGCATCCATCTATTAGCCCACAACGTCATCCATGCACCCATCCATCCATAACCCATACATACATTCATTCACCCATCAGCACATTTCCTTATTCAACCATCCATACTCCTTAAACACAATCATCTACACACCCATCCACACACCCATCCATCCACATCACCAGTCATCCATCCAAACATGCATACCTGCATACATGCATCCACCAATACACCTATCCACCCTGGCAAATAACACTGAATGATTTCTGAAAAATGAATGTATAAAATGTTAGGATATTCCATGGAAGTGATTTAGTTCCTGTTTATCTTACACGTTTTACTTAATCTTGCATTCCTTGAGAGTGCTCAATATTCCCAGGATGTTGTATTTCTGTATTTTTGTGTGTAGCATATTTTTCTTGTACAGTGCATACTTTGAACTTAGTCACTTTCATACATTTTAACTGGCCACCACTGAGAGCTCTGGAGTAAAGGCTGAAGGTAGGGCAAATTTCTCACGGTGCGTGTCAGTAGGACAAAACAGTGTTCAGAATTCTTGCTCATCCAATCCTTGGCCTCTCTGCTGAACAAACAGAGCCACAGTCACTTATACCAGTCGCAGTTGTGATTCTGTGCAAGAGTGTGTGAAGAAGGTACACAGTTGCCAAAATATTGAGTTGGCAAAAGTAAATGAAAATACAGTGCTTACAGCTGAGTAGGTGCATTGTGTGTTTGGGGTTTGTGAAATGAAGTTCTCTGTTTATATTGAATAAGCAGCTACCTACGTCATTATCATATGAAATCTCTTTGTTGATGTCATAACCATACTTTCACAATTGCTGACCTTCTTACTTGCTCAAATATGCTTGTAAGTGCACCATTTGTACTGCCCACTCTTTTGTCAAACTTTTCCCTGGTGGAGTACATTCCCCACCCACCTGAACCCCCCTTATCATGGTCGGTCTTGCTCGCCACAGGGCACTCATCCTGCATTCTACTGTCCACCAGTTTCCAATGTCACCAGCCACCACTAGAAATATGTTTTTTTTTATAAACAGATTTTTATTAACTTTTCTTCAGTCATCTTACAATCATTCAGTACAGTGGGACCATCATTGCAATGGGTCCGTTTTCAGAATGCAAATCAACATTATTCTATACCCCACATCCCTATCTGAGTCCCCCTCCCGCCTCCCCCTCTACCCCCACCCCCCTTTGTCAGTGTGCCTTCCTCTATCCCTCCTATGGGATGGCATAAACCCCTCGTGCTTCAGTACCCAACTCCTGCCCGAGGTTATATACAACTACAGCCATTCAGGAGTCCGGTGACCCCAAGTAAGTGTGCAAAGGCACTTCATGTCTCCATATCAGGTTAGCCTCTCCCCTCGGCCTAAAATGCGGTAACCATCACGTGCGGTGAGGTTCTAGGTTCTAGTTGGCCCCATCTCCTGTGTGTTCCCCCGCGTTCCCCACCCCAATCCCTAGTGCCTGACTCGCTGGCGCATCCGCCCCATCCCCCTCATCCGCTGCTACTGTTGACTGAAGGTCTAATACCAGCGTGCCCCACGCCCTGGCCGCATCCAGCGCCTTGTCATTGGAGGTGCATCTGGCTAATTGTAGTCTAAGAGTCCCTTCGCTACTCGCCCACTGTTGGAAGCTCCCTCGCCATTTCAGAAAGCTGGGTCCCCCTCTGGACTTCCAGTGCATGGTGAGCTCCCTTTTTGCCATAATCAGCCCCAGGTCGAAAAATGTACTTGTGATTTTTGTGGCAGGTGTGTGTGGAAACCAAAGTAAAAGGCAAGTCCCGATGCCTGCTTCAATCTGACGCCCTGTTACCCTGTTCAGACATGCCATGACATCGGTCCAGTATGTACCCAGCCCGCGCAAGACCAAAACATATGACCAAAATCAGCACCCTCCGCATTACATCGGGGACACATTGAATGAGTTCCCCCAAAAACTTGTTGAATTTTGACCGGCGTCAAATAAGCCCTGTGCAGCGTAAAATATTGAACCAATTGAAACCGGACATTGCGTGTGCCCTTCCAGGCCCTCTGCCGAAGCTGCGGCCAGGTCCTCTCAGGTATCGACTGGCCGAGGTCCTCTTCCCACCGCCCCTTCAACCTAACCAGGGGCGGTAGTCCCTCCAGTGCCAATCTCCTGTATAAGCAGGTTATAGCCTTGAAAGTGCCAGCAGCCATTGTAACCTATTGACAGCCCGACGACGTGGGCGGTTCCACCAGGCCCATCTTCCAATGTTTCTGGATTGCCGACACTAGAGCAGCATGCAATAAAAAGTATCCCCTTGGCAAATCAAAGGCGCTCTGCAGCTTGTGAAATGGCAGCAAAACACCATCCTTATATAAGTCCCCTATCATGTGGACTCCACACTCTTCCCAGCCTGCTAGTGCCGACCAATCCCCGCCATGCGGGATGGCGGTACACATGCCCAGCGGGATCTCCGGCGCATATGGGATGGGGATTCCCGCCCGTTTCTGGCTACGCAGCCACCATTTTTGGATGGTACGCTCTTCTAGGGTGAGTTGAACCAGCCTAAGTTTCTGCTGGAGCACTATAAAGGACAGGACATGGCGCTGAATAATTCTGCCCTGTGGTCCGTCTGGGCCTCGAAACTCCCGTGCCACCGCCTATGTGAGCCACTGCAGCTGTGCCACCAGGTAGTACCACTCGAAATTCGGTACCGCCTTTCCCCCTTCCTCCCGTGGTCTTAGCAGGGTGTTCAATGCCACTCGTCTTCTGCCAGAGCCCCAGATGAACCCTATCGCCATCGATCGTAACGTCCTGAAGAAGATAGTCGGCATCCACACCGGTAATGTGCGAAAGAAATATAGCAGCCGCGGGAGAACCACCATCTTTAGCAACGCTATTCGTCCAGCTACTGATAGCGGAAGGGTACGCCAAAACCCCACACTGCCTCTGATTCCCCTCAGTGCTCTGCCTACATTTCCCTCATAAAGGTGCTAGTGGGTATGATAGATATGGACACCCAGATATGGTAGGCACTCTGATTCCCAGCGCAGGCCCTCCAGCGCCGAGGGCCGGGTATAATTCGGAGCCAATGGGAATAGACAAGTCTTGGCCCAGTTAAGCTGCAGCCCTGATAGCTCACCAAACTCCCGGAGTAGGGTTCGGGCCCCTCGCACTGAGGCCTCCACGTCAGCCAGGTATAGTAAGAGGTCATCAGCGTACAAGGAGATATAATGTGGGTCACCACGCAGCAGCACCCCCTCATAGTGTCGCCCCTGCCGGGCCCGTGCTTCCAGCGGTTTGATCGCTAATGCAAATAAAAGCGGAGACAAGGAACAGCCCTGTCGGGTACCTCTCTCCACCGGGCATGCCGCTGACACTGAACGGCCCGTACGAACCCTGGCCATAGCGGAGTTGTACAACAGCTGCGTCCAACGGATGAAATTATCCCCCAATCCGAAACTACGAAGCACGCGAAACAAATACGACCACTCCACACTATCGAACGCTTTTTCGATATCTACCGATAGCACTGCCGCGCCCGACGGACCCTCCCCTCCGACTCCCATGATCCGCACCAGTCGCCGTATGCACGTCGCTGTGTTGCGCGTGGGAATGAAGCCCGACCGGTCCCGGTGCACCAGCGTACGCATGTGATCCGACAGCCGCGTGGCCAAGATCCTGCTCAGCACCTTATAATCCACCGTAAGCATTGAGAGCGGGCGATAAGCTGTCCTTGCGGTGGGTAACCCGCCCTTCTTTAATAGCGGCATTATAATCGCCTCTCTGGCTGATGGTGGCAACCTGCCCAGTTCCCAAGCCTCTCCATACACCTGGTGTAACTGTGGCGCAAGAAGGTCGATATAAGAGGTGTAAAATTCCACCGGCAAGCCGTCCGCCCCCGGCGTCTTTTTCCTGGCCATGTGCTTAATTGCCGCTCTAATCTCCCCTAGTGAGATGACAGCACCCAACGCGTCGCTCTGTTCCGATTCTAACCGTGGTAGCTGTGTCTCCTCTAGGAAGGTATCTAGACCATCCGGTGGTACCTTCAACCTGCTCTGATAGAGTGTTGTGTAATAATCCAGGAATTGGTCGTTAATCTCTTTCTGTGAGTAGACCAGGCCCCCCGTTGGTGTAGCCAGCGACAATATTGGATTGCCCCTGGTGTGTGGGTTGGCCAGCCATGCCAACAGTGTTCCCACCCTGTCTCTCTCCGCATGCGCCCGAACCATGTACTCTTTGTAATCGAGACAGCGAAGTCTCTCAACGTGAGTGGCCACCCGTTCTCTGTCTGTGACGCAGATGGGGAACGTCTGTTCAGTGTATGTTTCCGGTTGCGCCTACTCCTGCGTGGCTTAGGTCGCGTCTCCGCTGTCTCATCCCAGTTGCTAGCGCCATCCTTGCCCGCCCGGTATTGTTCCAGCCACTGCCAGGCGTCCTCCGGTGTATCACAAAATGTCGCCACTCCGTCCACCATCACTTTCAAACGTGCCGGAAACAATAAGGAGTACTGCACTCCCTCATCACAAAGGGCTCGTGTAACCGCCAGGAAGGAGAAGCGGCTCAGTTGAACCTCCTGAGAGTAGTCGGGGAAGAGAGAGACCGAAGCGTTGTCCACCTTATACGGGCCAGCCACCCTGGCCTGTCATAGAATGATATCCCGGTCTCTAAAATGCAGCAGGCGTGCAACCACAGGTCGGGGAGGGCGGCCCGGCGCCGGAGGCTTGGCCGGCACCCTGTGGGCTCTCTCCAGTGTGTAGAAGTGCGTTAAGCCCTCAGGGACCACCACATCCCGCAGCCGATCTTCCAGATAGGAGACCATGTCACTCCCCTCGATTTTTTCCGGCAATCCTACCACCCGGATGTTATTGCGCCTGTTGCGTCCTTCTGCATCCTCAGCCCTCCTTTCCAGTTTGTGTACTCTACGCAATAGGTCATCCCTCGCAGTATCCGTCGCCTTTTGGAGCGGCTCCAGTTTTTCCAACACCAACTCCGCGTTCTTGACACGATCAGCGAGCTTGTCGTGATCTGCCCTCAGCAAACCTAAGCCTGTCGACACCTGCGCAATGTCTTGACGCAACGCGTCCCTCGTGTCCGTTATGGCCTTGAGGATCTGATCCATCTGCTGCTGTTGCAGCCCTGCGCTCGGGCCCCCGGTTGAGCCCTGTTCCTGGGTCTCCGGCAATTCTTCGGCTTGGTCGGCCGGCGCCATTCCGAGCCCCTTTCGCGGCTTCCCCATGGTTCCGCCCTAGGCCTCGCTGTCTGTGCTGGCCACGGAGGCCCAATTCCTCTAGGCGCCCTTGGCTGATATAAGGGTCGTGCTCCCCGCACCCCGCCGCTTCCGCCTGGACAGTCTACCAGGACTGAGGTCACACCAGCCACCTGCGCAAGATGTCCTAGAGGCTAGCTCCCCTCTCAATGGCGATGTCTCATTCTCCACGGTTGCTCACCGATCTGGTGGGAGCACCTCCTGCCGGTCGCATCACCCTTCAACCAGGTCTGCCGTAGGCGTGCAATGTCCACAGCCCCTCGCGTCACACGGGGCAATCCCACTGAGAGCCTTTGCACCCGAGGCAGGTCCGCCGTAGCCCCAGACCTTCCCCCTCCTCAATCAGCAGGATGTGGAGGTGCGACATGGTATCCACTGTTCAGCACCGCCACAGAGGTTCTTCCAGGTCCCTCCAATCTCCAGGGGCGGCCTCCCGCAAAGGTCAGGGCACACCCGCCACCACCACTACCAGTCCCCAGGGGCTCGGAATGGCATACAGCGCGGGAGCACCAACCGTCGATATGGCAGCCCACTGGCTCGGCCTCCCCTATTGCGCGGTGCGATTCTCACCGCCTCGAGCGCCTCAGCTGTCCCCTCTGGGCCGGGCTCCACCCGAAGGCCACCAACCGTGCTGCGCCGTCCAAGCCCGTAGGCAATCCCGCTCCGCGTGCAGGGCGATGCCGAGCCAAGTCCTCACCAAGGCGCCGCTCCCCGCCGCCGATCGCACTGCTGCCGCAGATCAGGGGTGATGGGCCCGCCCCAGGCCGCGGCACAGATTACCGGGCCCCACAGTCAGAGCACCACCGGTTTCTGCTCCCGCTATCACCGGGGGACCAAGGGTGCCGCCTCCTTTGGGTGCCCACTCTAGGCATAGGCAGGGCACACTCCTTTCGTCAGCGTCGTTCTCCGCCTGCCCTCGCCAGCCCGATATCCTCGGCAGCCCCTCCGTAACTCTAGGCCGGGGATTGGAAGGCCTCTTCGGGCCGCAGGCAAAATGGCCGATCCCCGTGGGCGGAGTTCCGCTTTCCACCGCACTCGCCGCCGCCGGGATCTTTCTCCTGCACCCAAATGCTGCTCGGGTACTCTACAGCTCCGGGGCGCCACACGGGGCTGAAAACGCCACCGGGGGAGTCCCAAAGTCAGGATAAATACCGAGATCAGCCCGGAGCTCGGGGCTCAGGCGTCCATACTCGGTGGCACTCAAGCCATGCCCCCACCACTAGAAATATGTTAGTGACACAACAGACTAATTAATGGATGAAAAGGCCTGGCTAAAAGCTCTCCCCTGTATGTGCACTATATGTATATAATTGAAATAATATCAAAATGTCTTGGTTAACACCAGAGCTAAAAAAAAACAGTGCATGAGAATGAAAGTTTCCAATTCAGTGATCTTATAGAACAAAAACACCCACTTGTAAATAGAAAACCTTTAAATTGCCATGGCGCAAACAGACGGCAACCCGCCTGCACTTTAAGAGGGATTCGAGATCTCTTTGCAGGCAGGTGAAGTGAGTGACTACACCTGCTTGCAAGAGAATATCTGGTGGTCCATAGGACCCATCCATAGGGCTGCCATCAGTGGGTGCACTGACAGTCTGCCACCTTTTCATGGCAGAATTTCAGTGCACCTTCTGATAGCTTCTTTGCCTTTGCACCATATCCATAATAGGAAGCGTGTTCGGAGATTCGCCTATTTGCATAGGGCCATGCCCCATGTTAAAGAGGGAGCGTCCTCTTTTGATAGCACTGGCGCTACATGTGCGCCAGCGCTATCTTTATCACAGATGGGGCTTCACAAGAATCTGCAGCCACTTCTGTAATAACAAACGACTCTGGGAGCACACAAAGTGGGCGTACAAGCTCGTTGCAATCCCGAGGCACTTTCTGCAACGCAGACCCATGGCTTTAAGGGATGTATGTCGTTACAGCGCATGCTTTTTCCACGCATGCCTTTACAACGCAGGTTTTACAACGCAAGTCGTTACAATGACTTGCGTTGGGGGGCGCTGGATAGTGAATAGTTTAATATACTATTCCAACTCCAGTCCCCGTGGATAGTAGGGAAGGTTTTGGATAGTAATTAAACTATTCCCTATCCTACAGCGCCCTCCAGCGCAAGTCGTTGTAACGACTTGCGTTGTAATTCCTGCGTTGTAAAGGTACTGCGTGGAAAAAGTTTCGTTGTAAAGGATGTTTACCGCTTTAAGTGGGGTGCGTCCCTCAGGGTCTCGAACCTGGTAGTAATTTTAACTGGACATTAAACTGTGTCCCTTTTGAACCCTGCAATAATGTACTTTACTTCACAGGGAAAAACAATGATTGATTTCTGAACTCTGAATGTAAAAAACTGTAAAATAATCTATTGTGGTCCTGTTTGTATTTTGCATCAGTTACATAATCATGCATTTTCTAAGCGTGTTTGCGATGATGTTGTATGTACAGTTAATTACTCTTGAATACTGTATACCGTGAACTGAGTTGCATTCAGGTGTTTATATCGGGCCATGATTGAGTTCAATGGAGTTTGGGCTGGAGGTAGTGCAAGTTCCCCTCAGTGCCAGTCAGTGGATCAAAATGGTGTTCAGAATACAGGGTAATCCAAACTTTGGCCACTATTCAGAGCGAACAGTGCAATGGTTATGTATGCCAGTTGCAGTTGGGATTTTATGAAAATGTATATGAAGGAGGAACACAGTTGTCCAAATATTGACAAGGTGAAATTAACAGAAAATTCAGTGCTGAGTGTGTCGGTTGTGTGTTTATAGATCATAATAGAGTGGAAATCTCATTCCATTTGTTGGGGTGCATCATAATCACATGTAGAGTGCACCAGCATCATTTACTGTCTTAAAGTGAAGTGTTAGAATTGTGAAATGTATTAACATGAGTATGTGACGTATGTTAGGCCATTGGCAAGCAACATGGAGATGTAACGTAGAAAATGAATGTAACAAGCAGAAAATGTTAACATGAAGAACTTGTGTTGCATAACTGACAGTTTTTCATGTATTAAAGGTGTTTATTAATTATGTCATAAGTAAATATGTTTGTTGAAATTGCATCAATGTTTTGTGAATTCATAAAGATTATATGATGCTTTCTTATGTTAGATGAGATTCGTAGGCTTGATATGCAAGTCCCTGAAAACACTTGCTTTAGAATGGCAGTTTAAATTTCATGTGTGCTGTGGAACATGTTCTTTCTCACATTTTGTGTTGCAGGTGAAGAAGCGTTCTTGGTAGACAGAAAATTGTGTTCGTTTTATAGTTAGACAAGGAGAGAAGAAGTTACAATCGTGCAGTTTGAGGCGATAAAGAAAGGTTGTTGCATTTCACACTGGATAAGGCCTGAGACCATGGAAAAATTGTTACAAGGAAGGTACACAGTCAACATCGTGGAAAAGTACTTTCAGGACGGTACCCAGCATTGATGGTGTGATTCAAAATGCACTATGGGAGTGCTACCTGTGGATAGCTGGTTGTTGGAAGTAGGGATAGTGAGCAACTTTTTCATGTCTTCAGCGAGAGAGAGCATCCTAGAAAGAGCTCTGTCTTTGCAAATGGTAGCCTTAACCACTTCCGTGCTGATGACGGAACCGCTCCGTCATCAGCCGCGGTAGCGCTGTGCTGATGACGGAGCGGTTCCATCATGGCCCGCCTGCGCGGCGCTGATTTCGCGCCTGCGCGGCGCGTCCTATTGAGCGGACGGGGCCATGACGGAACCGCTCCGTCATCAGCACAGCTCAACCGAGGCTGGTGACGGAGCGGTTCCGTCACCAGCATGGGTGCACCGCACGGCCCCCCCGCCCCCTTAGCGCTGCGGCGGATTAGCCGCCGCAGCGAAGGTAACAAGCTACTTGACCCATAGATCTTGGAGAAACGTCTTAAGAAGAGTCCATATTCTGACATCTTTGTACCTTCCTTCTGAAAATTCTTGATTAGGGATGTCATCTTAGTGTTAGAGTAGGGATAGCATTAAATCTTTTCACTCACCAACCCTCGAAGCAGGGAAATTCTGACTCATGCTTCCTGATTTTCTGTATTTTACTTCTTGAATTAATTTTGTTCTTTATGCTGCACCGTCTTAACTGGATCTGCAGATTTGGTTTCATGCTAATTCCTTTTTATTTCTATACCATTGTGTTGATTGTCTATTTTCAGTTACTTTTGGCTTTGTAAAAAAAGGAACTAACCTGAAGTAGTTGTCCATGGGTTATTATGTGTCCAATAGTTATTGGCCTAATTGATTGTGTCATTACAACGTTTTCTCCCCTTTGCACTTCCATGCTGCAAAAGAGAACCATCGGAGTGTGACTCTAGAACAGGTCTAGAACTTATAGGCCCAGCGCTTTCAGTGGTGAAGTGAAAGAGATGCAAGGAAGTACATACAACATAGATTAAAAACAGTATGCTGAAGAGGAAAGAAATGAGTTATGAGATAGGTAAATGAAGGATTTCAGAAAGATGTGGAGAGAAAAAGAGTGTACATGTCTAACATATCCTGCAAAGAAAGTAGAGTGAAGGGTAGAACAGGTGTGGTTAAGACACTCTAAAGACCACACTATCCCTTCCACAAACCGTGGTCCTGTTTAATTCGGAGTCTTGTAATTTTAGAAATAAAAACGTTCCAACATTAATTAAAATGATAGTTACTCTCAGTGGGGCAGTATGGTGTTCAGTGGGGGAGAGGATGTGACACTATGGCCAGAGCTGCCGAATTCAAAACTAGACAACCAGGTTCAGCCTTCATGACCAGTCCACCAGACCACTCTCCTGAGGGAGCACATTCCCTTGCTAAACCTTAGAAGGTCTTGTTAGAACTTAGGAGCCCTGGTGTCTTAGCATCAGCAGGTGGACCCTAGCGGTGGCAAGTGTGGGTTAACTTTGAAGGTCTATCCACCACAATCCACACTGAAGTATGCCTCCAGTCTTGTGGGCAGGCCTACGAATCAGCACACCCTAGAGTGGCAGTGACTCTGTCACTGAGTCACAAGGCCAATCTGCCTCACCCATTGGTACCTCCATTGGCCTTGTTTCAGCAGTAATAGTGCAACTCACCAGGGATCGGCAGTGCAGGATTTGCATGCACACCAAACATCGGGCATACTTACACGGTTATTGCACCGCAGGAACATCGCTTTTAATGACGTTCCAGTGGCACAATGCCCTCCTCCATGTTTACAAGGTGGGGTTAAGCCACTTAACGTGGCTTAACCTCCACCTTGTAAATATGAGCCTTACTGTAGCAGTCTGCTGCTGAAAAGAGGCGGGCAATGGGTGTTGTTGTGGGAGTTACACTGCAACACCCATTGCTTTTTGACGCTGCCCCCTAATTACAAGGGTGGTGTAAATATGGGGCAGTGCCAAAAATAAGACAGGGGAAAACCTAGTCTTAAACAGGTGAAAGGGCCAGGCCAATAAGTTCTGGACTGATTCTAGGATCACAATCGGATGGTTCTTTTTAGCAACATGTAAGTGTAGAGGGGAGAAAGTCATTATTATTGCCAATCAATCCAACAGAATTCTCTCTGGACACATAGTAACCACAGATAACTACAAAAAGTTAGTCAATTTATTACAAAGCCAAAAATAACTAGACATAAAGACATCTCAAGATGAGAGTGAAGAAATACATTGGAATTAGCATCAAGCCAAATCTGCGCATCCTGTTTAAACGATGCAGCATAAACAAAACAATTACTTTAACCCCTTAGCTGCAGCGGCTATTCTGCTGCAGCGCTAAGGGGGAGGCGGGGTCGCACAGTGCTCCCGTACTCGTGACGGAACCGCTCCGTCACGGCCCTCGGGTGAGCTGTGCTTGTGATGGAACGGTTCCATCACGGCCCCGCCCGCTCATCAGAACGCTCAGCGCAGGCGCGGAATTCGCGATGCGCAGGCGCGGCGAGCGGGCCGTGATGGAACTGTTCCATCACCAGCACATCCCACCCGAGGCTCGTGACGGAACGGTTCTGTCACGAGCACTCAGCGGGTTAAGAAGCAGAATGCAGAGGATCAGAATGCATGAGTCCAATTTTTCCTTCATCGAGGGCTAATGAATATAAAGCATTAATCTATCCTTACACTAATGCTAAATGACATCCCTCCTAAGCATCTTCAGAGACAAGCAATAAAATGGTGTCAGCATGTGGAGTCTTCCTAAGAAGTCTCTTCACCATCGATTGGTCAAAAAGCATAAAGCTATTGAAACTGAGCTTGTTCTAAGGTGCTCTCTCTCCAAAGGCAGAAGGAGAAATGGGTGCTATCCCTACTCCCAGCAACACAATATTGAAGAGAACTTTCCCAAGATCCTTTGCAGGTCACACCATCCGCTCTGGGCACCAGCCCAAAGGTTGTTTTTCATGGGACCACGGTGCTCTTCTTCTCATCACGTTTATCCTTGGTTCCCAAGCCTTCTCCTGTGTCAAGGACATCGGCCTTCCCTTATCGATCCAGACCGAACAATGTAACTTTTTCTCTCCTTGCTTGGCTAATAAAAAAAGACATTATTCTAGCTAACAAGGTGGCTTCTTTCCCCTGCAACACAAAATGTGAGAACGAAGAAATTCCACAGCACACATGAAATTCAACTGTTAATTTTAAAGTCAGAGTTTCCAGGGAAAATGTGATTCAGGCTTATAAGATTAGGTGAACATAAGAAAATGGCATGTGAGCGTTACGAAATTCCATAGGAAATACTGCACATTCAATTAATAGATTGACCTACATGTAAAATGACAAGATTAATAACAATTTTAGTACATGGATAGATGTCAATACAAGCTCTTCAAGTTAACATTTCCTGCTAGTTACATTCACTTTCTACTTTAATTCTCCGGGTTACTTTTAAATGACCGAAACACATCACGTTTTATGTTATTACATTTTGAAATTCTAGCACTTCACAGTAATACGACAAAGTACGACAAAGGATTATATACTGGCGCGCTCCACACGTGTGATTATAATGCACCCTTACAAATCAATTGTGGTTTCTGCTACATCAAAGGCGTAGCAAGGAGAAATTATTAATTTCTCGTCATTTTTGCTGTTTCTATGTGTGCAACACACATAGAAACAGCAAATCGCCATTAGTGATTGTTCATGTGCAGGAAGGTGTCCTTTATTGCACATGAACAATCATTAAAAACTTATGTTTAGCAAATTCTACATGTGCTACATTCTGCAGTACACATATAAGTTACAAATTGCCATTAGTGATTGTTTAAGTGCAGGAAGGGTCACTTTCCTGCACATGAACAATCATTCATTCATTCATTCTGTCTTTATTTCGATCGCTTGGATCATAAAAGGTGTGCATCAAGGAAAAAGAAACACTCATGAGTGATACATATTCATAAAACAAGAATTAAAAAAATTATTACGATTATCATCTTATTGTACAGATTCAAAGTGCTGGTGCAAGATAGGAAATAGACTGCTGATTACTATTAAAAGTCTCATTGGTTGTAATGAATAAAATAAAATCAGTTGCAGTAATTAATAAAATCAATTGCAGTCCATTCCAATTTAAGGTTGTCTAAGCATTGAATTTTTATAGTGCCTGTACCAGATCCGTATCGGAGTTCAGGATGAAACGAGTGCGCTTGTACCAAATCGCTGACAGGAATTTAGCTATCGCAAACACAGTCGGAGGTGATAGGTCCGTCTTGAGTATTCTGTAAGCAGGAAAGCAATACCTAAAACCTAAGTTTTTGAGAAGTGGAACAAGCTAGTACTTTCTAGGTTTTTGATAGGCATTGCAGAAAAATAAAACATGTAGTTAATTTTCCTACTGGTATGAACATGCGGGGCATTGCTTGGTGGGGGAGGGCTGGGACCAGGTACTAGTGAAAGCTCTGAGAGGAAGGGTGCCATACCTCCACTGTAAAAATAACTTCCTGGTCAAGGGAGGACATATTCCATTGAACACCTGCTCCAAGTGGTAGGAGTCTTTAGAATGAATAAAAGAGTTTGTTAAGATCCCCAGCCGCGTATTCCCTAGTAAAGTGTTTAATTTTAAGTCATAATAGTCCTTTGATAAATGTTTGCGTGAGACCTTACTGCAAGCGTTTTCAGGGTCTAGCCATAGTTCTGGCCTTCCCAAACTTTCACATGTCTTTTTTATGTATTTTAACCAGGGAGTATTCGTCATGTTTGGTAAGCTTAAAATCTCTTTCACCTCCATCCTATAAGTCAGGAACTCTGGGGTAGTCCAGAGTCGCCGCCAAAATGTTAGTAGTTTTAAACCTAGTTCTTCTTCTATCGGTCTAAGGGCCAAGTCAAGTCTAAGAGGGAGAAGCGGGGTGCTTGAAGGGAGGGCTGCCAACTGCCTGATGAACAATCAATTCCTGCAATGCAGGCACCATTGCACAGTGGCGCAAGGGTTCCTGCACACACACATCTTGCCCTCTTGGAAATGTTTAACGGAGAGAGATAATAAGAGGTGAGCAAATCACAAAGTAAAGTGTATCACTCATTCATAGAGAGATGTGCTAAAATCTGCACCAGTCGCACTTCTCTTTACCTATGACCGCTCTGACCATTGATAGGGGTATATTTGTTTAATCCCTACTCCTCTTTTTACCTCTATCCCAGAGGCCTACTGAATAAAGTCTATACGGACCCCTAGAGATAGTTTTATTTACCACATTTTTGTCGCACTTTCTTGCACTCTTTCCCTCACTGTCCCATTTTACCGCTCTTTTTTGAAAAACACCTCAGCTCCTCCCCATCGGGGAGTTCTAGCCCACACCATGGACCTTGCAGTTTGGGTGTGAGGAGGGGACCCAATGATGAAACATGTCACATACGGGTGAGTGTGGGTACTTGTCCTAAAAGGGTATCTTTCCTGGCAGCTACATCACATCTACATAAAGGACACAACTTGGATACATGAGATCTGCCTGTCCTGTTCTAGTTGACAACAAGACGTACATATTGTGAATTAGTTTGTTTTTATTTCGCTCTGACCTAATGCAAGGCTACCACATTGGTGTTTTAATGCAGGCACTGACAGAAACAATGGCGTTATAGGAAATCCATTGGCAAATGATCAACAAACATGGCTAGCATTAACCCTTCCAAAACAAATTCAGATTTGAGCATCATGAGTGCTGAAACTGCTCATATCTTATAAGGTTTACAATTTTCCACATTATCCAGAAATTCTTCTTTACATGCCATTCATAAACTGAGGACTCCCACTTTTACCATGTCTATGGTTGGATCACAGATGTGATTTTTCAAGAATCTGCTATGTGTCTTGACATTTTTTTTAGGCTGGGCCAGATGTACTAATCTGAAGTAAATACACTACAAGGGGATCATTAACAAAACAATATACTCTAAATTGGTAAATATTTATGCGTTTAGTGACCTTGAATGCACTGAACGAAACGTACAAGAATTAATCAAATAGCAAATGTTTCAGATTCCAGCAACGAGATGACAATGATTGAAGAAACAGACGTACCAACAATGTTATTATAAACAATTGGTCTGTATTTAAACACCAGACAAAAGGTGCAAACGTAAGTATCGAGGGTTCTGTAATAGCAAGAACCGTTTATCTATCCAGCGTATTGGCTGTACATATTTCTAGACAGTAATTCACGGAGACACAAGTGTGCACTCCACTCTTAATGCAAGAAACATTCCTGAAGAGTGTTTCCCTGTGGTGCACAAAGCTTAAATAATGGTTGATCTAAATGCAAGTAGTGGAGTGCACTTTGACCTTATGGTCTCCTTTTGTATTAAATGTGCACAACCATCTTCAAGACAAAGAGGCATATTTATCAAGCATTTGCGTCGCCCTTGCACCACGCAAGTGGGCGCAAGGGCAACACAACTACTAAGTAAGATTTATTAAGCCACGCAAGGCCACCTTGTGTGGCTTAGTAAATCTATAGTAACACTACGCAGTGTACACTGTTGCATTGCATTGCATTACTCTGCCCCAGGAGGTCATTCTATGGGTAGAGTGTGGGTGTTCCCAAGCATCCACTCATGGGTGATTTTGGCTCATTCCCAGATTCACCAACACTTATAAATCTGGGAATGCGTCAAAATACTTTGCCTCCCCAGGAGAGGCGTAACAAGGAGAAATACCCTTATTTCTCTTCATTTTTTAGGTTGGGCCTAGCACAGCAAGCATGAGCTGCTCTAGGAGATGACCTTTTGAAATCGGTCAGCACGTTTCAAACACACACTCGTGCTTGTGGCAGCATCCACCTTGCGGGAGCGAGCAGCGGTGCGCAGGGGCATCTGTTTCCAATTAGCGTGGCCACACGCGCTTGTTAACATTTGCCTGCTCGCGGTCGTCGCTTTCACTATCTTGCTGGCTCCACATTCTGTGATCCTCCTACCCTGGTCCTTTTGGTGCTTTTGGGTGAGGGGATTATACATACCCCTGAGTTTTTAGACAAGCAGTGAATAATTATAAATGAGCCCTGTTTCTCGAAAGTAGAAGTATACTTAATAGAATACTTGGCCGTAGAACATATTTGTATTCGAAGTATTGCATGAAGGTACCTGCAACTGTGGCACCTGTATCAGCAGAAATGTCACCTCCTCCCCTATTACCGCCTTCTTGACAGGTAATGATAGTTATTCAAGTGAGAGAGCGCAAACTGACCTAAATGTATGAGTGCATCACACTTACCCGTAGTAAGCACAAATCATGAGGAGAAATGCCATGAGTGCTAGTAGTATCTGCAATTATATTCTGAATGTATAGCTAATGTAGAGATTTAAGTAGAAGTGGAACTAATACAGAAATGTGTGACACTATATGATTTTATTAGATGTGATTATTCCTGAATCCATGTCGTGTAGCTGCTAAAATGTAAGATGGCATGTGGTTAAACGCAGAATGTGGTAGGCCTCAGGGCCAGAGCTAGAAGGGAAGGGGAAGGTGTTTCTTTTCACGACATAGATTGCACTAATGTTTTGGTCATTGCATTAATGGGCCATGATTTATAGATGTGTTTACTGAATAATAGAATAAAGGTATTAACATGCTTTAATTAATGAAGAAGTTGAATGCTATAATCATTATGAGAAATGCTGTAGGCCTGAAATGTTTTAACATTGATTTACACGTACTGGTCTGGGCCGAGAAATGTTGCGAAACTTTTTGGAAGTCTATGAGAGTTGGGATCTTGGCTGCAGATGTCTGTCTGCAAGAGAAAAGGGGGGATCCAATTATAAATAATATGAATAGAGGTCTGTTCAGAAGACGGCCCAGACATGGAGGAGGGTTCCGGAATGTTTTAAGGGGTATCAGCGGGCCGGAGAAGAGTCTGAGAAGCAAGGTCAACTCCAACGTATGAGGCCCAATACAAAGCAGCATGGAAAAAGCCAGAAGCTACACCACGTGAGGGGCGTCTCACGAGGGGCGTCTCAAATGTTGTTGACTGTTTTGTATTAGGGACAGCACCCCTGGGTGGAGTTAGAGCAGATGCCTGAGGACCCTTTAGAGAGCGGATGGGTAGGCAGAGAGGGGTCATGACTGGAGAACTATAGGTTTTCACCAAGAGACTAAGAGTGAGTGACTTCCCTTGGGGGTCATTCACTGCTGACACCTTTTGTTAGGTTGAGACTTGGTTAAGTAGGGATACCATCTAGAGCAGGGTAGGGACAGCCTAACCTGTGTGTTTTTCCTCCAACTTAAATGAAGGAGAGATCTCAATATGCGTCAATGCTGATAGCTTTATTATTCTTAGAACTTGTGCTGGTAATTTCCGTTGCTCGTCTGAGGGCTTTCAGAGAGCACATGTATGTAGTTGGACCTGTGTATCTCGTGAATCTCATTCTGAGATGCCTGTATTTGCAGCTTATCCTAACCTTACAATAAACTTTTGAAAGCTAGAAGTTGTTTGTGATCTTTTGGAGCGGAGTCCTTTATTGGGTGAACTAACTTGGTAAGAGATGCACTTTCTTCCCTCAATGACAGGCAACAAAGGTTCAGTCGACCAGATCGGGGTTTAGATCAATAGTGATAAGGTATCGATCAAAATCTCGCCCTTCCAGTTGGTAGCTATAGAGGATGGTTGCCTTCTTGAGGACGGTGACCTAGGCCAGGTTAGCTTACCCCAAGGCCCTTAGAGATCGATGATCGGAAGAACCGCCCGCCGAAGAAGATCCGGATGACGTGAGACAGAAAAAGCAGCAGTATCGGTCGAGAGTGAGTATAAAGGGTCATGCGTGTTAGATTGCGGTGTTTTTGTATTGTATCTATGTTGTAATGTCTGGCGGAGTTGAATGTCTGTAGAGTGACTGTGGAACAGGTTGTGAGCGCGCGCAACCGGTGGAAATCTTAAGTTCAAGGAGAGCTTAAGTGGTTCGGGTGTATCGGACACCCAGAGTAATTGTCAACTAGTGTGAAGGGGGTCATGAGGTACCATTGATCACCCGAAAGACCGAGATAGGGGGAACGTAAGAGTGAGTGCGTGAGTAACGGACGCTGGTCGGAGGTTACTGTGTGTGTAAGCAACCTATCAGAGAGACGATAGACATTTCGTCAGTTGTGTTGACAATTACATATAGACTGTGGACGTACAGTCGAGGGAAGTGACCGCTTGGTCGGAAGTAGTCATTTTTCGGTGTATGAATGGGACGCATGCATGACCGGGAGACGAGTTGAGAAAGGAGGGGTGCTGCTGCGAAGCGGAGAAAAGTGACGTCAGGAAGTGTCGCGCTGTGATTGGCCGACCGGAGAAAGACCGCGCTGTGATAGGCCAGCTAGCAAAGACGTCAGAAAGTGTTGAGCTGGGATTGGCCGACCGGAGAAAGACCGTGCTGCGATAGGCCAAGTTAGCAAAGCCGCGCTAGGATTGGTGGATTGTCATCAGGAAGTAAACAGAGTAGCGAGGCTGGATATTGTGCGTATAATTATGAAGTGTTTTAAATGGCTGAGAGCGGCGTTTAAAAAAGAGAAGCGGGGATCGGATGAAGGGGAAGAAGCCCCGCCGGAGGGTACGCCGGCTCGTTACATGGCAGTGAATGTTGGGCTGCATACGATCCTTTGGATAACAGAGTGGAGTAAGATTACGGAAGGAAATGAGGAACTGACGTTCCCGAAGTACGGGACGTTCAGATTAGAGGTGTTACATCGATTAAAATCAGTCATGACCTCAATGAGACCCTTGCCTAGACCGACCCAGTTTGAAGCCCTTGATGCATGGATTAGGGCAGCGCATGTAAAGAATATGAACAGACGACAAGAAAGGGTGAAACGATCGGTAAGGGCAGTGCAGGATGCCAGATGGGATGCGGATGCTAAAAGATGGAGAGTGCATAACATGGAAGTCAATAAACTGTACCCAGTGTTAGAGGTGCCCGGAAATAAAAGCCCCCTAGAAGAAGATGATGAGAGCGAAACAGAGGACAGCCTGATAAACAGATTATTGACAGACAGGCCACCCCCGTATAATAGAGCAGGGGGAGAGGTCGAGCATAGTGAAAGAGAAAAGGGGGGCAATGCAGGAGAGCATGGACCGCTTCCCAGTTCAGAGTGGGATCCTGAGGCAAAGAAAGAGCTGTCCCAGCCTAGTCAGGTGCAACAGGTAGTCGGGAGGTTTGTGGTACAAAGAGCGCCGGAAACGGAGTGCGCCACATCCTACGCATTACCAGATGCACTACAGGTACCTGTTACCATAGGTCCTATAATATCGATATATGACCCAGAGAGAGCAAGAGGGGAAGAACGGGTACGGAAGGACGGAGAAAGAGCAGAGACGGCAAGGAGGAACGATACGATCAATTTCCCAAGTCAGATGCCGATACCAAGAGAGTGGAGCACCCCGGTGCACACAGCAGGGGATCCAGGAGGGGATCCTGGGGGCCCTAGATGGCCAGTGGATATGAGGGGATCTGGACGAAAATCCTTTCAAGAGCTAAATGAGTACATGAAGAAGTGGGATGAGGCAGTGGAGGCTCACAAGAGCATCATAGCTGCGGAAGCTGAAAGGGAAAGTCAGGACAGCAGAGCTCGGACTCACTGCGGGGCTGGGGAGAGCAGCCCGGAGTGGGACTGGAGAGAGAGAGATAGTAGGGGAGTCACCCATTGGGCCCGGAGTGGAGATAGAACGGACCTGGAAAACGGGGGCCCCGGGAGTGGAGGGGTGGCGCGCCCAACACTCAGTGAAGGGGAGAGGAGAACGCAAGAGTACAGAAACAGCTTTAAGTGTACCCACTGTGTGCCCGGCACCAGAGAACTGAATGGGAGTTGTGAGAGGTCGCACCATAGTCCCTGTGATGACGGACACGAGCGCAGCCCAGGGAATATGGGGAACCAGGAAGGATCGTATCGGATACTGAGCGATACTAGGCAAAGGGAGAGTAGCGACCAGAGGGAAAATAACAGAGAGGCGTACGGTGAAAGGAGAGAAGAAGGAGAGAGTGGGCAGAGCAAGAGTGGGGGTAACAGGCCCGTGTTCCATCACCTTCCAAGATCGGATGGCCGAGCATGGGACCTGGAGAGATGGGAGCAAGGGAGAGCACTCATTAACTCTCCCGAGCCCAAACGTAGAGCTCGGAGTTGGGATGGTAGGGAGACCAGTGAGCCCCCTTCGAAAGACATATTGCGAGCTGAGATAAAAGCCAAGAGACTCGATGTCGCCAGCTTAAGGTCAGACCTGGATGACATGGTAGATGGTACCCTGCCTTTAGAGAGAATGGAAATGTATGAGCAGGATGAAATACTGTATATGGCAAAGGACATCACTCGAAAGGCGAGAGCAATCCATGAGAAGTTAGTCGAACTAGCAGGCAAATATATGGTGGACCTGTCAAGAACCAAAGCATTACAGGGTAACCACAGGCTACATTACACAGATCGAGACCTAGATGAGAGGAGAACGATCGGGCTGAAAACGCACATAAGGGAACTGATCACTGGAATAAGGACATGGAGGGCACTAGATAAGT
Source organism: Lissotriton helveticus (assembly GCF_964261635.1). Classification (NCBI taxonomy): domain Eukaryota; kingdom Metazoa; phylum Chordata; class Amphibia; order Caudata; family Salamandridae; genus Lissotriton; species Lissotriton helveticus. Next base: position 693,005,475 of record NC_136068.1, read on the forward strand.
GGGAAGAGAGGTGGTCCAAGAAAGGGACCGTCAGGAGAAGCACGCTTGGTACGACACCAGGAAGGCTGCAGGGAATAGGAGCATACCCTTTGCGCGAAGTCGCAAATGGGAACTATGTGCATGTCCCTTGGAGTAGGGGAGATTTAGCTGCTTTTACCACCTCCTTCCCCAAATTGCGGGAAAACCCAGTGGAGTGGTACAAGCAAGTTGAGAGATTTGTAAAAATCTCAAAGGTCCTATGGATAGATCTGAACACGCTGTTTGACATTGTAGTACCAGGAGATCTGTGGACAGCATGCAAGGTTAGCGCTGAGTGGCCCACAACGGAGCCGGAGAGAGATGCTAAGACTAATGGGCCGTCCGAGATTGTGATGGCAAAATTCGAGAGAGTGATGACTTGGCTGAAAGAGAAAGTGCCAATGCAAGACATAGATTGGGTCAGAATAGACCGAACTAGACAGGAACCCAAAGAGACAGTCCACGAATATTACGAGAGATTGCTGAAGGCGTTTAAACAGTATAGCGGTCTGGATGTAATGGATCCAAAAGACATAGGGCAATTTGTGTCCAAGTTCGTCCTGGGACTGAGACCGGATATTAGTTTAATGATTCAGCAACACTTGATTTGTTGGCAAAATAAACCCCTAGACGAAATACTGAGATATGCCAGGTACTGCTGTGATGAGATAGACTCCAAGGCTAAGAAACTAAAAGAAAAATTGATGGTGGTACAGATGCAGGCAGCAGGGAAGGGGGGACAGCAGCAACAGCAGCAAGGAACAGGTACAGGAGGAAAGAAGCAGTACAGTCAGAACAAGGGCAATGAGGAGAGTTCCACCTTTAGACCCAGAATAGACGTAGCTGCCTTGAAGAAAACGACTAGGTGCCACCAGTGTAACGAGGTGGGACATTGGAAACGCGAGTGTCCCTACAATGTAGAGATAGGAGAACAAGAGATAGAGGAGGAAGAGGTCCAGAGCGCGCCTACAAGAGGGGTGACGCCATACCAGGGAAAGGTGCTCAAAGGGGGGGGGGGCTCCTCCCCGAGCCCAGTTCCCGCAACCTCCCCGAGTAGGGACTATGGGTAAGACCTATAGACAGATGCCCCTGTTTGTAGGAGGAGAAGAGTGCTATTATGTGGACCCATTAACCGGACAGAGAGTGGAAAGAGAAGACTGCACCCTCGGGGCAGCCTTGGAGGTGGACCAGAGGGGACCCTATGTCGAAGCAGAAGTAGCAGGGTGCCCCACGACATTTCTGGTGGACACAGGAGCCACTAGATCCACGATCAGATCAGCTGCAGTTCCAGACCTGCCCATGTCTGGAGAGACCATACAAGTGGTGGGGGTCGCAAACAGGAGAATAACCAGCCAATTGACAGAACCGGTACAGGTGAAAATAGGGAAGTACAGCGATGAGCACCAGTTTGTGGTTTGCGATTCAAGTCCTGTGTGTCTGCTAGGCAGAGACCTGTTGTGTAAATTGAATTGTACAATATACTGTACACCTCAGGGAGTGGAGGTATTGACCAATGATGATGACGCAGACTTCAAAGTTGCAAACTCAAGAATATGCGTGGAGCTGTACCCTACGTTGACAGTAGATGAGCTCCCCTGGGACTTGAGAGAGACAGTGGCACCAGAAGTATGGGACTTCACTGGGGAAGAGATTGGATTGGTCAAAGGGGTGGACCCAGTGAAAATTGTAGTGAAACCGCATGCTGAGTTCCCAAGAACACCCCAATATAAATTGACTCCAGAAACGATTGCAGGCATAAAACCCGTGATCGAGTCCATGATTAAACAGGGAATACTGAAAGAAATCGTGGGTAGTCCATGCAACTCCCCGATTATGGGTCTGCAGAAACCAAATGGGAAATTCCGGATAGTGCAGGACCTCCGAAAGATTAATAACATAGTCGTTTCGTGTTGTCCAGTGGTACCGAATCCATCAGTGATACTGTTTCAGATTCCATTCCAAGCTGAGTGGTTCACTGTGATTGATCTTTGTCAGGCTTTCTTTTCAATCCCTCTGGACGAAGAAAGCCATTTTCTTTTCGCATTTAAGCTGGAGGGTCGCGTCCTAACATGGTGTCGTATTCCTCAGGGGTATACAGAAAGCCCATCGATCTTCAACCAGCTTTTGAAGAAAAATCTTGAAAGTCTAGTGCTGCCCCAGAAGTCAGTTCTGGTCCAGTACATAGACGACCTCCTCGTGGCGTCAGAAACAGAAGAAGCTTGCAGGGAGGACTCCATTGCTTTGTTAAATCACCTAGCTGCCAATGGGCACAAGGTGTCCCCGGGAAAGTTGCAGTACTGCCTGACAGAAGTGCAGTACTTGGGACACCGAATAGAGAAAGGCAAACGAAAGGTGTCACCAGACAGGATAGAGGCGATCATGAAAATGAATGCGCCTAAGACACAGAGAGAGGTCAGGATGTTCCTAGGGATGGTGGGTTATTGCCGACAGTGGATCGCGAACTTTTCACTGAAAGCAAAGCCCTTGCAAAAACTGACGCATAAGGAGGTGAGCGATCCGGTACCATGGGACAAAGACTGTTTGATGGCATTCCTACAGCTGCGAGAGGACCTGTGTCGTGCTCCGGCATTGGGAATGCCTGATTACAATAAACCATTTTTGCTTTACTGTTGTGAGAGAGAAGGTTGCGCGTTGTCTGTGTTAGTCCAAATCCATGGGAATGCCCGTAGACCAGTTGCTTATTTCTCGGCTACTTTAGACCCAGTAGCCGCAGCGTTGCCCGGATGTCTCAAATCCGTTGCTGCAACGGGTGTCAGCATTGAGAGATGTGAAAATATCGTCATGGGGCACCCGTTAGAGGTGTACGTGCCCCATTCTGTTGAACTGTTGATGACCAGGACCAAAACACAGCATCTGACCAACAGCAGGCTCACGCGCTATGAGCAAGTTATTCTTGCTGCAGAGAATGTGACCCTCAGGAGATGCTCTGTTTTGAACCCTGCCACCTTGATGCCACTCCCAAATGATATCGAGGATGATGATGAATGTACAGACCATGACTGCCTCGATGTGACTGAACTATGCACCAAACCCAGACCCGACATCGTAGATGAGCCACTGACCGACCCAGACGAAATTTTCTTTGTCGATGGCTCATGTGTAAGAGACGAAGTTGGGCAGTTGAGAGCAGCTTACGCTGTTTGTACAATTACTGGAGTTGTGGAAGCTGGGTGCCTGGAAGGAGTACACTCCGCTCAGGTAGCCGAGATTATTGCCTTGACACGTGCTTGCTTGGCAAGCAATCAAATTCGAGTCACCATATACACCGACAGCCAATATGGTTATGGGGTGGTTCATGATTACGGGCAGTTATGGTCTCAAAGAGGGTTCATGACCTCTTCAGGCTCTCCCATTCGCAATGGAGAGTTTGTGCGCCTGTTGTTAGAGGCGTTGCAATGTCCAGCAGGTATCGCAGTTGTAAAGTGCACCGCACATACCAGAAATGTGGACTTCGTCTCGCAAGGCAATAGATATGCCGACGAAGTCGCGCGGTATTGCGCGGAACAAGGGTACTCTTTCACAGAGGTGGAAGTGGGTGGAATAAATGTAAGGACTGAATTAGCCATGATATTGGAAACTGTTGATACTTGGGACGAACTGACAACCATGCAAGAAAATGCTCCTGATTTTGAAAAAGAAACATGGGAAAAGGCAGGATGTGTAGTGGGTGAGTCCCATTTTTGGGTCTCAGCAGATGGCAGAGCAGTGTTGCCCAATGAGATGGTGAGCCCAATGGCCAGACACATACATGGTCCCGTACACCTAGGGAGAGACGCTATGCTGAGAGTGTTTAGACAGACCTGGTACAATCCTAAGTTTAGAATAGCAGCAGAAGCAGTGTGCCAGCGTTGTGTGACCTGTCAGCAGCTGAACGTAGGGAAAAGAACACCAGTTGCACTAAGCCACATAGGAAGGTCTGGAGGTCCATTCAATCGAATGCAGATAGATTTCATTGAAATGCCGAGGTGCAACCGCCTCCGCTATGTCCTGGTGGTTGTTTGTGTATTCTCCAGATGGGTTGAGGCATACCCTACACGTAGGTGCGACACCCTCACAGTGGCCAAGTTACTGCTTAGGGAACTCATTCCGCGCTTCGGGGTGCCGGCCTCTTTGGAATCAGATAGGGGAACGCATTTCAACAGCGAGCTTGTGAAGATGATTTGTGCGGCTCTGAACATAGATCAGAAATTGCATTGCAGTTACCGACCAGAAGCCTCAGGAATTGTGGAGCAGATCAATGGCACGATCAAAGCCAGAATTGCAAAAGTGTGTTCCTCAACGACCCTGAGTTGGCCTGACGCCCTGCCATTGGTCCTCATGAGCCTTCGTAGTACCCCAGACAGAAGAACGGGGTTGTCACCACATGAGGTGTTAATGGGAAGAGCAATGAGGCTGCCATCTGTCCCAACTACTGCACTGTTAAATATCACAGATGATATGATCCTGGACTATTGTAAGGGGCTGTCTGACGCCATTCATTCTGTGTCCCTTCAGGTGCAGGCTGCCGAGGTTCCATCGTGCCAGGGCCCGTGCCATGACCTGTATCCTGGGGACTGGGTCCTGGTGAAAAAACATGTGAGAAGAAGCTGCCTGGATGTTCGTTGGCGTGGGCCCTTCCAGATCATCCTGATCGCGAACACGGCTGTGAAGGTGGGAGGCCTGCCCAATTGGATCCACGCGTCACATACGCGAAGGGTTCCAGCACCTCTGGAAGAAACAGCTCCTCTCTCGGATAGACGTCCAGCAGAGGACCGAGAAGCCATAGAGGGGGCTAGCCAAGCTGTAGAGGTGCCAGCGGAAGCAGGGAACGAGTCTGACCAAGCTGAGGACGGTCAGTACAACAGCGAAACAGACGACGCTACAGAAGGAGAAAGTAGCTGGGAGTACGAGTCAGACACTGACAAGTCTGACAGAGAGCGAGAACAGACAAGAAGGAGAAGGAGTAGAAGGGCACGTGGAGAAGCTAATTGGCCGCAAAGAAGGAGCTCTAGCCTGAGGTCAACTCCAGAGATAACCCTTCCTCCGATATCAGAAGACTCAGACCCGGAAGAAGGTGCTCAGGGCGCTGAAGCACCGGACCGAAGAAGGTCAAGAAGAGTGCGTGTGCCTAGCAGAAGATACTCCACCCCTGAGTGGACATATCTGGCGACAAATGTCTTTGAAACAGGAGACAGGGAGGATCCGAGCGGTGGTGGTGTCCAGTTCTGAGCCCATCGTCACCGTGGAAATACGACTGTTGGTACCCGGAGTCGAACAAGAAGGGTCACTAACATTCATGCTCCCCAGACCTCCCCGCCTCAGCAAGTTAAAACACATGTTTCTCTCAGAATTGCAATTCCCCGACTTTGGTACAACGATAACAGCCCATGAAGAGCACAATCTTCGTTTGGAAATACTGAACTTTGCTATCGAAGCTGCAGGCACAAACCTGATAGTAGATGCTTAAAGGACTTTGTAAATAAAGCGAGCAGAAAAAAGAAGATTACCTAGCGCCCAGGAAGCAGAGAATATTAGGGACCTTCCCTTGAGTTGATGGAGAAGGGCTAGGGTTGTCTTTATTGAACTGTTAAAGGACCTTTGCGAAGAAGGTTGTCAGCTTCCAGTTGTGTGGATTCTAAAGACAAAAGGAGTAAAAAGAGACTGTAAAGGAACGAGAAGAAAAGAACTTTGTGCCAAGATAAGAGAGAGCTATATTGTCTGACGAAATGGAAGCCGGCACCCAGAACCGCAGAGCTAAATGTATAATAGGTACACTAATAGTAGGAGTGATAATATTAATAGCTTTAGTGGTAACAATTTCTTATGTAAAGGGACATGAGGAAGAGGCGAAGGTAACTGATGTGAAATCTGTAGAAACGCTTACACCCACTGTTGCTGGTGAGAAAAGGGAAAACACTCAAGAGAAAGCGTTATTAGCTGCAGAAGCCCGCAGGTTACACGTAGATGAGTCCCAAGGAGACTTTAGGTCAAATGCTTATGCTAAACTCTTATATGAATACGTGGATGCCATGGAGGTTAAGGACTGTTACGTCTGCATGCAGTTGCCGGCGTCTGTAGATGAAGGCATTAGATATCATCACCTCCCGCTGACATATGGCATTACATGTAGCTTATTGCTTAGTATATTTTATGGGAGAGATAGTTTTGAATACTATTTCTCCAATTATGATTCAGTGTTGCCAGAAGTCCCAAATTATAAGCAGATGAACAAATGGGACTACTGGAAAAGTGAAGACAGATTGGCCAAGTTCTTCATTCCTTGGATTACCTTAGATACTTCACATGCCCGTAGAAATAACCTGACATGCAAAGTGTCAGAAGTCGAGAAGAAGTTCATAGGGCAGGTGGATGATCGTTACAGGAGACAAAAGATTTTGAAAAAATCAGGACAATGGAAAACAGATTGGACCGAGGAAGAGAAGGCACACAAGAGAAAGGGTAGTAGTGGTCCAATAGCTTTAGATAAGACGCAGAGAGGAAAGCTATGTCTTCACCGAGCCAAAACGTATTACGAAAATGTATACGTGGGAGAAGTCAGCTGTGAACATGCTTTCAATATAGAGTACTATACTAAAGATTTCCTGAAGGGAATGCAAGTGATTCCAAATGTGTATTTTGTATGTGGAAGAAATGCCTACGTGAGACTACCTGACAACTGGTATGGATCATGTTACCTAGCAATTGTCTTCCCCAAAATATATCATGCACAAGACTTAGAGATCATCGAGGGCAAGACATCATCGAGGGGAAGGAGAGATATAGGAGATGCAGAAATGGTTGGAGATGTCTTTGGAGCTGTGTTCCCTCTTTTGGGACTAATCCTTAATGATGTTAAAATTAGACGACTGGCAACAGTCGTCGACAGGTTGTCTGCCAGCACTGCTCAGTCCTTAATGCTGGTAGAAGGAGAGATGCAATCGATAAGGGCTATGGTTCTTCAGAACCGTCTTGCGTTAGACGTCCTACTAGCAAAAGAGGGCGGAGTCTGTAAGGCTTTGAAGGTCCAGGAATGTTGTACTTACATTCCAGACAATTCAAAGCCCCTTGAGAAAGTTATTAGGAACATAACTGATATTCATAAGGAGATCGAAGACTTGAGTAGAGAAAATGTCTGGGAAAAGGTGGGCCACGGAATGAGTGAAGTTGGAGGGTGGATCTCCACCCTAGGCAAAAGCTTTGTGTGGTATATACTAAAACCTATCATCATAATATTGATCTGTGGGATCCTATTGTGGGGATTGGTGAGGGTATTCAAATGGTACAGAGCAAAAAGGTCAGAAAGGGCCCAAAGAGAGCAGCTGCAGAGATTGGCTGCCATACAAGATAATCAGTACAGGAGTCTGAGGGCTCTGGAAACGCAGAGACAAGTTATGCTAGCAATAACTGCAGTTTAAATGTTAGTGATGACCCCGAGAGGTCATCAAAGGGGGGAACTGAGAGAGCGCAAACTGACCTAAATGTATGAGTGCATCACACTTACCCGTAGTAAGCACAAATCATGAGGAGAAATGCCATGAGTGCTAGTAGTATCTGCAATTATATTCTGAATGTATAGCTAATGTAGAGATTTAAGTAGAAGTGGAACTAATACAGAAATGTGTGACACTATATGATTTTATTAGATGTGATTATTCCTGAATCCATGTCGTGTAGCTGCTAAAATGTAAGATGGCATGTGGTTAAACGCAGAATGTGGTAGGCCTCAGGGCCAGAGCTAGAAGGGAAGGGGAAGGTGTTTCTTTTCACGACATAGATTGCACTAATGTTTTGGTCATTGCATTAATGGGCCATGATTTATAGATGTGTTTACTGAATAATAGAATAAAGGTATTAACATGCTTTAATTAATGAAGAAGTTGAATGCTATAATCATTATGAGAAATGCTGTAGGCCTGAAATGTTTTAACATTGATTTACACGTACTGGTCTGGGCCGAGAAATGTTGCGAAACTTTTTGGAAGTCTATGAGAGTTGGGATCTTGGCTGCAGATGTCTGTCTGCAAGAGAAAAGGGGGGATCCAATTATAAATAATATGAATAGAGGTCTGTTCAGAAGACGGCCCAGACATGGAGGAGGGTTCCGGAATGTTTTAAGGGGTATCAGCGGGCCGGAGAAGAGTCTGAGAAGCAAGGTCAACTCCAACGTATGAGGCCCAATACAAAGCAGCATGGAAAAAGCCAGAAGCTACACCACGTGAGGGGCGTCTCACGAGGGGCGTCTCAAATGTTGTTGACTGTTTTGTATTAGGGACAGCACCCCTGGGTGGAGTTAGAGCAGATGCCTGAGGACCCTTTAGAGAGCGGATGGGTAGGCAGAGAGGGGTCATGACTGGAGAACTATAGGTTTTCACCAAGAGACTAAGAGTGAGTGACTTCCCTTGGGGGTCATTCACTGCTGACACCTTTTGTTAGGTTGAGACTTGGTTAAGTAGGGATACCATCTAGAGCAGGGTAGGGACAGCCTAACCTGTGTGTTTTTCCTCCAACTTAAATGAAGGAGAGATCTCAATATGCGTCAATGCTGATAGCTTTATTATTCTTAGAACTTGTGCTGGTAATTTCCGTTGCTCGTCTGAGGGCTTTCAGAGAGCACATGTATGTAGTTGGACCTGTGTATCTCGTGAATCTCATTCTGAGATGCCTGTATTTGCAGCTTATCCTAACCTTACAATAAACTTTTGAAAGCTAGAAGTTGTTTGTGATCTTTTGGAGCGGAGTCCTTTATTGGGTGAACTAACTTGGTAAGAGATGCACTTTCTTCCCTCAATGACAGGCAACAAAGGTTCAGTCGACCAGATCGGGGTTTAGATCAATAGTGATAAGGTATCGATCAAAATCTCGCCCTTCCACAAGTTTAAAGCAACATGGGTGAGCTTACATGGCTCCAGTCCAGACTGCGCAGGTTTCAGAAATCTTTTGTATGACAAAAGGTGGAAATGTGTTCAGGTTTCACTTGCGTGCATTCAGGTGTACAAGTGAAACAGCAGAAAAACAGGTCCACGGTCCTAAACCTACCAGGCATGTACATCGTCTGTTATCCTGGATTAATGTCTCTATAATCTGAAATGCCCATGTCTCGTTATTAACGTCTGCTGATGGGAACTTATTTGGTGTAACTTTTTCTTTTATGTACCATAAAAGATGATAATTTTAGAACTGTACGTCTTATTTAGTAATTCATTATTTGAAGACATTCAATAGTATTCAAATATTTGCAAACTTTTACGTTAGTTTTTAGAAACTGATCAGCAGAAAAGCTGCACATCCTGCTCCTATTAATATTGCCATTGTATTCCAAACAATGTAGATGAGGCATGAACGTATGCAGTCAAAAAGAGCTCAAAAAAGGCGGCATATGGGGGAGAATCTGACTTGAGTGGATGTAGTCAGGGGCTCTGGCGTGCACTTGGACAGTGGCCTACAACCCCATACCAGGACGCCCAATACATAATGGCAGACCAAGGAGGGGAGTACCCAGGTACGGACTGTAAACTAATGTGCCCATTCTTTTGGTTAAGTTTAGTATATTTGTAGAGGGCCTGAATAAATCTGTTTTTCAGGTCCTTTGCGCAAGATTAACTGGGTAGTCAATATTTTCCCGAAAGCATCAGGGTTCTGCAGTCCCTTGATATCAATAGGGTGATTTCCATTGCTGGACTGAAGCCATTTGCAACAGTTTGCCATCTGTGGAGGTGGCCCTGTCTGCCAAGAATGCTTGTGTATATTTGTGGAGTTGCGTTTTTGTAGTGTCGCTGATGTCTTTTGTTTTTTTTGCAGTGCTGTGTTTTTATCCTGCATTGTTGCACTGAGACTGTTTAGTTGTGCCGTAGCCTATACCATTTTGTAGTATTAGCTTGCTTTGTATATGTTATTGTGTTATGTACAACGGTTTACTTTAGATATGTCAACAAATGCTACAGTTTTGGGATGAATGGTGTTTTAAATAGTTGAGGTGCTGGAGCAGCAGTATGTTACAGCTTTAGTTAGTGGTAAATGGTTGTTTGCTCCTGGAACTTTAAAATAATATTCTGCCTTTGGCTGGAAACATAGCTGCATCCGTAGACATCTTTAAAATAATTACAGAATACAAATAGTGACATATCACAATGCAAAATAACACAACAAACGCACAGCAAGGCACTAAACAGCAAAATAATCAACAAAACGACGACAGTACAAAACAGCAATAGCAAAATGCAATAAAGTCAACAGTACAAAACAGCAAAAGCAGCAAAACAGCAGGAACAATTACCCAACACAGCTCTAACACAAAACAATGCAAACTAATAAATCAAAACAGCAAAACCGCACTACAAAAACACATCATCCTAAAATGAAACCAAAACAGCACAAAATAACACATCGGCACAACAAAGGCTAAACAGTGAAGCAACAGAAAAATGGCACAACAGAGCATAGGCATACAACAGTTACAATGACAGAATTGTACAAAAGCACAACAATGTTTTACACAGCAAAACAACACAATCAGGGTTGTTCAGTTCTATATAATGTCTCATTGGTTACATATAAGGTAATAAAAATACTGATAACACTTTTTTTATTATAACTATTCAACATGCTGCAAAGCAGCCATGCTGCTTTACAGCATAGCTTAAATACATTGGCAAAGCCAATAGCTCTGGATAAACACTTAGGGGCAGATTTATGTTGGGAATGCGCCACGTTTGCGTCACGCAACTGCGGCGTAAACGTGGCGCATCCCTACGACCCATTTACAACGTGACGCATCTAGGCAGATACGTCACGTTGTAAAGCCCTGCGCCACTTGTGGGCGTTCCGGCACAGGGTGGGCGTTCCGAGGCAGGTGCGCCTCGCAAAAGTGGCTGAGTGAAATCTATAAGATTTCACTCAGTCACTTTCAGGCCAATGCTGCGTCAAAACCCTGCTCCTGCTTGAAGCAGGCGTAGGTCTTGACGCAGCATTGTAAAGATGGGGCACCCCCGAGCCTTGCTGGATCTGCGTCACGCTTGCGACGCAACTCCAGCAATGCGCCACCTTTACGGCACAGATGCGTCACGCATCTGTGCCGTTTTTGCCCCATGGTGCGCCGCATTGTAAATGCGGCGCACCATGGGTGGCGGAGCAGCGGCGCATAATAACTGGCGCATCCCTGGGGATGCGCCAGTCATCATAAATCTGCCCCTTATAATGTTCCAAAAGCGAGACCTATTGGTTATGCCAATGCTGTTGCAAGGATCCTGCTCATACACAGAACTGTGCACAGAGACCTAGGACGTCAGTGAATTGTGGTGTACCAGAAACTCACCTCAGTACCTAGAAAAACCCCAACCAGCTAGCATCAGTGTCACATTGGCTCTTCGTCCTATAGCAAAGGAACCAATGATTAGACAACCTAGAACATGTGACTTAGTACAAACTCAAGAATGGTGGGAAGTGAGAACACTCTTTCATTATACTCTCATACCAGTCCACAACAGGAGTAAAGAAGCGGCACGGTAAGGTTAAAATATTTCTTTTAACGACGTGATCTCAGGTGCAGTATTTTAGCCAACATAAGCAGACATATGATTAAAAATAATATAGTCAGCATTGTTAGAATTCCATAAAATACAAAAGGAGAAATCATATAACAATGATGGTGAAAACAGCTCCTATAACCACTAGTTTTAACATCCTCCCTATATAGGAACTATGTATTATAAACTAAAGAAGGTCTCTTAGGCTTGTTTGGGGGACCCCATTACCTTTCCGCTCAGCAAGAGTAAATCACATCCGGATCAGCTAAAGCTCTCTGCATCCCTGGAAACGGAAAATCTTCCTAGTGTGTGAAATAATAAGGGCGCCAGAATCTTAGTTGGCTCACAGCTGCCTAATTGTTGTGTCTAGAAAGCAATACTCGATCATGTTGAAAAACAGCTACCTTTTCTCATGTGTAGACCTTCACGAAGCCTAACTTACAATAACAGCTATGCAGTGTTGTTTGCAAAAGCGGCAAAAGGTAAAATGGCGTCTAAACTTCCAATAAGCCATGCTAACATAACATCCGCGCTAAGCAGGCCTTAGGCCATACCACACCATCCCTTGATCGGAGAACGCACAATAAAGGGGGCAAGATTCATAGAATGCAGAGTTCGAATGAGAAAGAACCAAGTTCAGGAATTTTGCCAATCTTGATAATTGGGAGTAAAAATCCAAATTAAAAAATGACCAAGTCAGTGAAAACATCCACAGGGGCCATAGTGTGAATCAGACCTCAAAAAATAAGAAAAACATTAAGGCATTAGTGAAGAAAAAATATTCACGAGTTCATTACGAGTCTATGAAGCAGAAAAAATCACACTTCAATCCAACAGTGTATAGGCACTGTATGTTGCAACTGTCTCCAACAGGAAGTCGTTGTCATCATCCATGAACATTTAAGCCATCCAATTAAGTAATGTAAATGAACATACATGTTCTTCAATTGCCGGGGCCTCTAGCACCATCAGAGGACAACTCAGGCTTTTTTCAAGGTAACTGCGTGGCAGAAAGTAATTGGCCGCAGTCCATATGTTCCTATTGCCTAGAACCCCATGAGCCGCTGCGCAGGCAATAACCCCGAAACCAGAGCAATCTATTTCATGAGCAGCTAAGGGACTCATTACTAGATTAAAATCTGGGTCAGGAGACACCGTGTTGTAGAAAGACAAATCCAGGGCCCATTCAAATCCACCATCCAGGCAATGGAAAACAGGCTGCACACAAGTAAAATGTGAGAACCGGAAAGATAAACCATACGCCACACTCAGAGTCGCCAGCGGTAGTGATCCATAGTATTCTAGCATCCAGTTACGAAGCTGGAGCAGCCGGGGCAGATCGTCGTGGGGCACAGACTGTGCATCCATTTTGGAGTAAACAAATTAACAGCAGTACTCCTGCTCCCAAAGTGAGAATTAACAGGAAACCACCGAAGACACTCGAAAAAATCGAATGAAAAAATGCTGGGATCACACCAAATATAGCTTGGAATGAGGTCACAATACCAGAACTAGCTACTTTAAAAAAGTGTGCCAGGCCCGTGGTTGACGAGGCATTAAAGATTGTGTGAATCAAAGCACCGAAATGCGGGGGCAGATCTGTATTTAATAAGGCATGCATCTCAGTGCGAGTGTTTGCAACGTGAAGGACGAATGCTTCACGCGCAGATGTAAGGGCGACTTCCTTCTGGGACAAAAGAGCTCTTATTCGACTCATCTTGCTGAACTCTGCTTTCAAGGTCGGAATAGATGGCCAGATGGAAACATCAAGTCTCCCATGTGGAGGAGGAAACAGGACATTCTTACACCAAACTACACGTTGGGAAACAGTAACAATGTACGGAAAACCAGCAAGCATACCACAGCAATCTTCATTATTTAATAACAAATAACTACCGTTTGCAAGCAACGTGAAAGTTGGTGTAATAGCTGGGGTGGGGGTGCCCTTCAAAACACACACAAGATTTGGTGCTGTAATATTATAAGAACCGTGCAATTGCCGGTTTTTACAGACTAAAGAGTGATCTGGTGTGGAAGTGCAGTCTTCACCTTTCAAATGAACTTCTTTTCCTTCTCTCAAGCACCTATATGTAAATGGGAGATTCCACACTTCATGTGAAAAGGCACTACCTAAAGGTTCAAATCTGCCTATGGCATAGTGTTTCATGCATGACTCAAATTTAAACAGGGGGAAAGGTAGAGTTATTAACCCATGGATGAGCCAAACTGCAGAATTCGACTCGGCCACTGAATACGTTAACGGTTCCAGTTTTTCAATATGCAGCAGTGAAAACGTGGCATCTTTTATTGACATAAATTGTTGTTAAACAGTCAAATTAAAAGGCAAAAATAAAGATGTCGTGGTCATGTAATCCCAAGGCACCTTCCCAGATTTTAACGTTTGAAGAGTCCAAGCAAACTGCATTATAGAACGCAATTGATTTTGTCCATGGTACAGAACTGCAACATCTTCTTTTACAATCAATCATTGACACTTATAGAGCGCGCTACCTACCCGTAGGGTCTCAAGGCGCTGGGAGGGGGGGGGGGGGCCGCTACTGCTCGAACAGCCAGGTCTTCAGCTTCTTCCTGAAGGAGAGGTGGTCTTGGGTCAGGCGCAGGTCGGTCGGGAGGGAGTTCCAGGTCTTGGCGGCCAGGTAGGAGAAGGACCTTCCTCCTGTAGTCGCTCTTCGGATGCGGGGGACGGCGGCGAGGGCGTGGTTGGCTGATCGGAGGTGGCGTTTGGGAGCGTAGAAGTTGACTCGGCTGTTGAGGTAGCTCGGGCCTTGGTCGTGTAGGGCTTTGTGTGCGTGGGTGAGGAGGCGGAAGGTGATTCTTTTGTTGACGGGGAGCCAGTGAAGGTCTCTCAGATGTCCGGAGATGTGGCTGGTTCGTGGGATGTCGAGGATGAGTCTGGCTGAGGCGTTCTGGATCCGCTGGAGTCTCTTCTGGAGCTTGGCGGTGGTCCCGGCGTAGAGGGCGTTGCCGTAGTCCAGTCGGCTGGTGACGAGGGCCTGGGTGACGGTCTTCCTGGTCTCGGTGGGGATCCACCAGAAGATTTTCCGTAGCATGCGTAGGATGTTGAAGCACGCCGAGGAGACGTTGTTGACTTGCCTGGTCATGGAGAGGGAGGAGTCCAGGATGAAGCCCAGGTTGCGTGCATGGTCTGTCGGTTTGGGTGCGGTGCCCAGGGCGGGGGGCCACCAGGAGTCGTCCCAGGTGGAGGGTGAGGAGCCCAGGATGAGGACCTCCGTCTTGTCCGAGTTCAGTTTCAGGCGGCTGGTCGTCATCCACTCGGCTACCTCTTTCATCCCTTCGTGCAGGTTGGCTCTGGCGGCGGCGGGGTCGTTCGTCAGGGAGAGGATCAGCTGGGTATCGTCGGCGTAGGAGATTATGCTGAGGTTGTGTTTGCGTACGATGGCCGCGAGGGGGCTCATGTAGACTATATCAACAACAGATGAAATAATATTATCTAATGTGTAAATACGGGAAGAAAGGGTGTTAATTATATTATCTACAATGGCAAGAACTTTTTCTAAATTGGCCTGATCAATAGCTCGAAGCCTAGAAGCAGATACAATTTGAGACAATTTCCAAACTTCGTTGTAAGCAGCATATATCCATCTTTTTGATCTGCGTGCTGCAGGACCCTTTACAAAAACATTCAAATCAACGGCGTCAGTCAGTTTAGACAAATGCGATTTACCTGACGCCAAGGTAGAGTGTTTGAGCCAACTCTGACACAATTTGCCTACATAGTAGGTGATGACCGAATGTTGACTCTGAAAACAGGGATCTACTCTAACCTCTGAATAGCCAGGGGTCAGACCCAGAAAATGGTGCTGGCAGGAATCTGCACTTTTTTGCTATAGCAACCAGCCTTCGGGATTAATGCAGGAAACATCTAGGGCCAGATGTAGGTCGCCAATTACCGGTCGGTAACGGTCGATTTCGGCCGTTACCGACCGGTAATTGGTTTTCGAGATGTAGGGGCAACTATTTTACAGATCGGTAAATTTACCGAAACGGTAAATTTACAAAATCTGTAAAATACCGAATTGGTAATTTTACCGATTCGGTAAAACCCAGATGTAGGTAGCACTGTTGACAGTGCTACAGGCCTTCAGAATTCGGTATTTTACCACCCAATCCAATTGGGTGGTAAAATACCGAATACAGGTGTGCATGCGGAGAAACGTGGCTCAGTGGTTAGAGGCGGCAGACCCGGAAGCTGAGATCGACCGTGGACCAGGGTTCGATTCCCCACCTCGGCAGGTCTCGGGCTCAAAATTCCACGGACTCGCCAATTCTCGCTCCGGTGCCTACTCGAATCACGGGGTCACACTCTGCAACTCTGGGCAATAGCTTGCTTAATCTCCACTACGGCCCCTCGCGGCGGGATGCCTGGCTTTCACCTTGTGGACACCCTGCCGGGGTTTCTCACAGGGGAATACCAGGACGGGTTCCCTAAGCAAGCGCCAGGATGCCCTTTGGGTGACAGGTTTGCGCTATATAAGTACACCTACATTTACATTCACCTACATTTACATTTACCTGTGCCATGTGACACACAGACATGCCCTTAGGGCATGTCTGTGTGCCACATGGCACACATGCCTGTATTTGGGGTGCTAGAGGGTGTCAAAGTGACACCCCCTGCACCCTTGCTGTAATCGGTATTTACCGAATCTGTAAATACCGATTCGGTAATGCCCATTGATTCCTATGGGCTTCAATGCCCATAGGAATCAATGGGCATTACCGATTCGGTATTTACAGAATCGGTAAATACCGAATCTTAACGATTCGGTATTTACCGATTCAGAAATACCTACATCTCCCCCCATCTATTTTACCACTTCTTAAATACCGAATCGGTATGATTCGGTATTTAAGAAGTGGTAAAATAAAATTACCTACATCTGGCCCTAAAAGAGGAATTTCGTAACTGGGCTTGTAAATCACTAAGGGAAGTACTGGTGTCATTATTCCAATGGGTACATCCCCTTAAGAGGCACACCAAAAGTGATCAAAAAATATATGATTCAATGTTCAATTGAAGGTATTATTTATTTCTCATGACTTTCTTCAGTTGATTTTTAGCAATTTTAGACTGATATTAGCAACATATCAGAAGACAGCGTACATTCATGGGGGTTAACTTATGAACTCTTTCTCCAATGCATTTCGGGCAACAAAGCCCTTGGTCACGGAGAGCTGTGGAGGAAGGCAGAAAAAACAGGTGTAAGGGGACGGTAGTCTGAGATCGTGTGGGGGCGATTACATGTGCTAAAAGTGTGGGGACTGAGGAGTCGTGAATAACAGAGTGCTCGGTACTAGTGTGAAGATTTAGGGCATGTGAGAGGAATATTACCGCGAGTGAATATTAAATTAAAAAGTAACAGCGGGCGCATTAATGATTACTTAATGCTTGCATAAAGACTTACTTCATGGTAACGCGTAGCGCGAAGAAACGCTATCTGCCGGGTTGTCAGCTCGCTGTCTCATGTGCTTGTGGGTGGGGCTGGTAGAAATGATGTGCATGGAAAGTAACGGTGGACTCATGCGTAGGTTAACTCATGCAAAGAATAACAGTTCGTGGAAAAAATGCCGCGGCCATCTTGGAATAGGTGAAATTAATGGGAAACTAGTATGGGGTTCAGAGATAGTATAGGAAGAAAGCTGGGGGAAGTGCAGGAGTACAGTAAAACAGTTATACGGAATATGATGAACACTTTAAAGGTAACAACTAAATTCAATGCGGTCATTGAGCCCATGAGGCTTCAGTGTCTGTAATAGGTAAATCCATTCAAGTTCTCTTTTTAACAGCAGTTTGTTGTTGTCAATTCCTTCGTTCTTAGGTATAGTTTCCAAGACAATAAATTTCAATTGGGCAATGGTGTGGCGTGCATCAACAAAGTGCATGGCAACATTGGACTTTTCCATTTTCAACCGTATGTTGGACTTATGCTCGTTAAGGCGAGTTTTTATTTTGCGTTCTGTTTTGCCAACATATAACTTGCCACAAGGACATTTCAGGGCGTAGATCAAGTTCGTGGAGTCACAAGTAGCATCAACTTGAAGTTTAATGTTATGTCCTTTCATAGGATGTTGTATGCTATTGCCTTTGATGACATTGTTGCAATGATTGCAGTTTAAGCACGGTTGGGTTCCACGATGGGTTTTTAATGTGTCAGTAGGCTTAGCAAGAATCTCTTTGATATTTCTGCTCCTGGTGTGAGCGAATATGGGTGGTTTTTCAAAGATGCCCCCGAAAATCAGGTTCATTCTGTAATATGGGCCAGTGTTTCCATATGATCTTTTTATATGATGAGCTCGCTGTGGAAAACTTGGACACTAACACCATACGTTGTTCTGTGGGTTTGTGAGTCTTTACTAGGCTGTCTGACCTGGAAATGTTAGCCACACGTGATTGTGCTTGATGGAGGATATTTTCAGGGTAACCTCGATCGCGAAACCTGTTGTACATTTCCTTGATACGTGTGTCAACTGCAGTGTCATCAGATACAATGCGCTTAACGCGCAACATTTGAGAAAACGGGAGGTGTTTCTTCAAGGATCCTTGGTGGAAACTAGCAAAGTGGAGGGAATTATTACGGTCTGTGCTCTTCCTGTGTAGGTCCATGACCAATCCTCCAGGGGTGATTTTAATGAGGACATCCAAGAAGGCTATGTCCGTTTCACTGATTTGCCATGTCAGGTTGATGCGGGGGTCTTTGCTGTTAACTTCAGTAAGTAGGTTGTGTAGAGATTCTTTGGTGTCAGACCACAGTATAAACAGGTCATCAATGTACCGCACGTACATTTTGGAGTGATTTTGAAAACTTGAATTGGTGTATATGTGATGTCTTTCCCAATTTTCCATGTATACATTAGCGTATGACGGGGCAGCGCAGTTTCCCATCGCCATTCCGGAGAGTTGCAGGAACCACTGGTCATCAACTTTAAAGTAACTGTGATATAGGATGAATATCAACAATTCCATCAGAAACGTTTGCATTGATGAGTCAATGTCACTGTTAAGTAGGATCTGTTCAATGGCTTCGATTCCCCCTAAGTGGGGTATCGAAGTGTATAACGAGCTAACATCAGCTGTACAAAGAACAAGGGGCTCGTTGTTGAGTATTTGAATTCTGGATAATTTCGTGAGAAAATCCGTAGTGTCTTTGATATAGCTCGCTGTTTGGGTGACTAGCGGTTGTAAGTACCTATCAATGAATTTACCAGTGGTTTCGTGAATCGATCGCTTGGTGGGCACTATAGGTCTAAATGGGGGGTCCATGAGATTTTTGTGAATCTTGGGACACATGTACATGGTCGGGCTTTTAGGATGATCGAGTAGCAGGTACTTTTTTGTGCGTTCTTCAATGACACCAGTTTGATGTGCTTTGTTGACGAGATCTTTCAATGTGTTTTGAAATTCATTAGTTGGATTGTAATCCAGAACCATGTAGGTCGTAATGTCTTGAATATGTTCATGGAGTTTACGTGTATACATGTCAGTGTTGAGGATTACTAAAGCACCGCCTTTGTCGGCCTTTGTGAATTTGATTTGCGAATTGTTAGCCAGCAACTTGAGTGTGTCACGATCTTTATTTGTGAGATTCTGTAATTTCCTAGGTACTCTGAAATTAATCTTCGATAGGTCTTTACGGACCAAAGTCTCAAATAAATCAATGCACTTGTGACTGGTAGGTGGTTGATAAGTACTGGGTGGTCGTAGACCTTTGAGTTCATCCTCTTTGGTGGTCGTCATAGTAGGTAATGTGTTGTCAAAAAAATGTCGTAGTCTCAACTTTCTAGTAAACTTGAAGGTACTCACTTCGAGTTCCAGAAGGTTAGTGGGTGTTGTGGGAATAAATGAAGTGCCTTTTTCTAGTAAGTTCATTTGGTAACTGGATATGTCTACATCGGAGATGTTGATCACGAGACTGTTTTCTTTGGTTTCAGATCCTTTTTGGCAACCGTACTCCGTGTGGCAGGTGGACTCTTTTCTTTGTCTTTTGGTCTTGCTCCACCTGAGTCTTCGAGTTGGTCCGGGCTGACCTCTAAAAAATGACTGGATGTAGTTTGTTCATGGCTAGAGGTTGATGTGCTGGCTTGTTCACTACTGGGTGGGTGTCTGGTGGTTGGTGGTCGTCTAGATGTTCGGTTCGTTGAATCTGTGTCAGATGATGATGTATCAGTTTGGGTGTTAAATGGCCTATTACGACGTCTTTGGGCATAAACATCGGCCCAGGAGTAAACTTCATCGAGCTTGTAATCAAGCGTGTCCCAGCGGAACTTTCTGACTTTGCGGTCGTTGATTTCTTTTTGATATTTGTCAAGAATGATTTTAGTATCATTTAAAGTAAATGTTAGTTCCTCCGGTGTCAACAGATTTTTAATTTCGTTATCAATCTCTTAACGCGCAACATTTGAGAAAACGGGAGGTGTTTCTTCTTTGAAACCAAAGAAAACAGTCTCGTGATCAACATCTCCGATGTAGACATATCCAGTTACCAAATGAACTTACTAGAAAAAGGCACTTCATTTATTCCCACAACACCCACTAACCTTCTGGAACTCGAAGTGAGTACCTTCAAGTTTACTAGAAAGTTGAGACTACGACATTTTTTTGACAACACATTACCTACTATGACGACCACCAAAGAGGATGAACTCAAAGGTCTACGACCACCCAGTACTTATCAACCACCTACCAGTCACAAGTGCATTGATTTATTTGAGACTTTGGTCCGTAAAGACCTATCGAAGATTAATTTCAGAGTACCTAGGAAATTACAGAATCTCACAAATAAAGATCGTGACACACTCAAGTTGCTGGCTAGCAATTCGCAAATCAAATTCACAAAGGCCGACTAAGGCGGTGCTTTAGTAATCCTCAACACTGACATGTATACACGTAAACTCCATGAACATATTCAAGACATTACGACCTACATGGTTCTGGATTACAATCCAACTAATGAATTTCAAAACACATTGAAAGATCTCGTCAACAAAGCACATCAAACTGGTGTCATTGAAGAACGCACAAAAAAGTACCTGCTACTCGATCATCCTAAAAGCCCGACCATGTACATGTGTCCCAAGATTCACAAAAATCTCATGGACCCCCCATTTAGACCTATAGTGTCCACCAAGCGATCGATTCACGAAACCACTGGTAAATTCATTGATAGGTACTTACAACCGCTAGTCACCCAAACAGCGAGCTATATCAAAGACACTACGGATTTTCTCACGAAATTATCCAGAATTCAAATACTCAACAACGAGCCCCTTGTTCTTTGTACAGCTGATGTTAGCTCGTTATACACTTCGATACCCCACTTAGGGGGAATCGAAGCCATTGAACAGATCCTACTTAACAGTGACATTGACTCATCAATGCAAACGTTTCTGATGGAATTGTTGATATTCATCCTATATCACAGTTACTTTAAAGTTGATGACCAGTGGTTCCTGCAACTCTCCGGAATGGCGATGGGAAACTGCGCTGCCCCGTCATACGCTAATGTATACATGGAAAATTGGGAAAGACATCACATATACACCAATTCAAGTTTTCAAAATCACTCCAAAATGTACGTGCGGTACATTGATGACCTGTTTATACTGTGGTCTGACACCAAAGAATCTCTACACAACCTACTTACTGAAGTTAACAGCAAAGACCCCCGCATCAACCTGACATGGCAAATCAGTGAAACGGACATAGCCTTCTTGGATGTCCTCATTAAAATCACCCCTGGAGGATTGGTCACGGACCTACACAGGAAGAGCACAGACCGTAATAATTCCCTCCACTTTGCTAGTTTCCACCAAGGATCCTTGAAGAAACACCTCCCGTTTTCTCAAATGTTGCGCGTTAAGCGCATTGTATCTGATGACACTGCAGTTGACACACGTATCAAGGAAATGTACAACAGGTTTCGCGATCGAGGTTACCCTGAAAATATCCTCCATCAAGCACAATCACGTGTGGCTAACATTTCCAGGTCAGACAGCCTAGTAAAGACTCACAAACCCACAGAACAACGTATGGTGTTAGTGTCCAAGTTTTCCACAGCGAGCTCATCATATAAAAAGATCATATGGAAACACTGGCCCATATTACAGAATGAACCTGATTTTCGGGGCATCTTTGAAAAACCACCCATATTCGCTCACACCAGGAGCAGAAATATCAAAGAGATTCTCGCTAAGCCTACTGACACATTAAAAACCCATCGTGGAACCCAACCGTGCTTAAACTGCAATCATTGCAACAATGTCATCAAAGGCAATAGCATACAACATCCTATGAAAGGACATAACATTAAACTTCAAGTTGATGCTACTTGTGACTCCACGAACTTGATCTACGCCCTGAAATGTCCTTGTGGCAAGTTATATGTTGGCAAAACAGAACGCAAAATAAAAACTCGCCTTAACGAGCATAAGTCCAACATACGGTTGAAAATGGAAAAGTCCAATGTTGCCATGCACTTTGTTGATGCACGCCACACCATTGCCCAATTGAAATTTATTGTCTTGGAAACTATACCTAAGAACGAAGGAATTGACAACAACAAACTGCTGTTAAAAAGAGAACTTGAATGGATTTACCTATTACAGACACTGAAGCCTCATGGGCTCAATGACCGCATTGAATTTAGTTGTTACCTTTAAAGTGTTCATCATATTCCGTATAACTGTTTTACTGTACTCCTGCACTTCCCCTAGCTTTCTTCCTGTACTATCTCTGAACCCCATACTAGTTTCCCATTAATTTCACCTATTCCAAGATGGCCGCGGCATTTTTTCCACGAACTGTTATTCTTTGCATGAGTTAACCTACGCATGAGTCCACCGTTACTTTCCATGCACATCATTTCTACCAGCCCCACCCACAAGCACATGAGACAGCGAGCTGACAACCCGGCAGATAGCGTTTCTTCGCGCTACGCGTTACCATGAAGTAAGTCTTTATGCAAGCATTAAGTAATCATTAATGCGCCCGCTGTTACTTTTTAATTTAATATTCACTCGCGGTAATATTCCTCTCACATGCCCTAAACCTTCACACTAGTACCGAGCACTCTGTTATTCACGACTTCTCAGTCCCCACACTTTTAGCACATGTAATCGCCCCCACACGATCTCAGACTACCGTCCCCTTACACCTGTTTTTTCTGCCTTCCTCCACAGCTCTCCGTGACCAAGGGCTTTGTTGCCCGAAATGCATTGGAGAAAGAGTTCATAAGTTAACCCCCATGAATGTACGCTGTCTTCTGATATGTTGCTAATATCAGTCTAAAATTGCTAAAAATCAACTGAAGAAAGTCATGAGAAATAAATAATACCTTCAATTGAACATTGAATCATATATTTTTTGATCACTTTTGGTGTGCCTCTTAAGGGGATGTACCTGCAGTTCTCTGCATACACAACTCAAGTGATATTTGTTGGTGTTTAGACGGACAACACCACCCTTCGAGAGCACCCTGAACCTTGGAACTATTTTCTAAACACGCTAATTTACCCTGCTGTGCACCCCCAAACCTTCACAATTATTCCAATGGGGATATTCCCCCAACTCAGGAAATAAAGGAGCATTTAATTTATTAGAAGTAGCCATTCCAAAGCAGGTGGTTTGTGAAATAGTATCATTCATAAACAACATATGGTTCGGGATGAGACATGCACGATGCAAAGCCTCAGTGCCTTGCACTTGCCAACTTTTAGAACCCCAAACAGATTTAAGATCAACGGTATCTTTGCACAGCTCATAGCCCTCAACAGTCAACTGGTCAATAAAGGACTTTGAATACAGTAATTTTGTGTGGGTAAGTCTAACCTTGGAAGAGGTCTTCTCAGTCATCTTAAAATAAAATGCATCAGGGTTTGCTTGATCAAAATCAGTAAAATAAGAAAACTTGTTCAAAAGAGTTTTAGAGCTGCCTTCAACAGGTGCGGGACAATGTTCCCACTGTGTGTAGTTAACCACATTTCTAAATGCATTTGTCTTATGCAGAAAGTGATTGCCAAAATGCTGGTAACTGAATAAATCACCATGGTTAGCAGAATCTAGGTACAAATCTTCAGCATCAAAAGCAGCATAATATTTCAAATCAGAAAATAGAGCCTCTACTGCTTGGACGTACCAATCAGCAGAGCAAATATTCTGTTTAACTACATCCCCCATAGAAACACGGAGTACATTGGGAACATTAATAACGTCTGTGGGCCCATGAATCTGGAGCTTTACAGCATCCCATACAATTCCATCTAAAACGGGCCAAGCAGTTATATTCACAAATGTCTTGTCCCTCTTCATGATGTGCGAAGAGGAGTGGGGTCCAAAGTTCCATCAATTAGTCTGATTGAAGTTCTTTCTTGAACGTAGTGTCCTTTCACAAAACAAAACAAATACACCACAAATCCGATGGACATGGAATTAAAAAATTGAAAAAAGCACCAGCCAAATGTAAGTCCAAGGGGGAATAAAAAAATGTTTTTTAAACCAGGTAGCAAAAATCGAAACTTTTGAAGGGGACTTTGATGTGCTAGAGCCAGTGTAAAAAAAAACGTGATTGATTAGCCACACAGGTCTCCAAATCAGGCATAGACAAGTCAGTGGGGTAAGTATATTCAGTATCATTAAGAGGATCACCAGCAGTTGAATTCAATAAAGGATTCACAACTGTATTAATTTCAATGGCAATATCAGGCCCGATGGCAGGATCTGGGACCAAAACAGAGTGTCGCACCATTGCTGGACACAAAACCGCAGGAGTCATACTATGAAGAATCGGCCACCCCGTGTAGTTTGACATTGTCAATGGAGATGTACCTGTTCCCCTTTCGCCCAAGAAGAGGAGGTAAAATGACTGTTCTTGTACCCTGCACTCCAAGCACAGGAACTGGCGCTAGATAGGAGGGACAGAATTCCTTCTTGTTCTCGATCTTCTCTCGGAGCAGTTCTCCAACTTGGCTACAGCTGACTACCGGAATCTGCAACACAGCATCAGATGTGGAGGGCAAATGTTCCTTTGCAAGACTGTCTCAGGTCTTTTGTAGGTTCTGTTAAACATTAGAATGTTCATCTACGTCAAACGATGCGGCTGCTGCCGCCATATCTAGACCCTCAAGGTCCGGAACAAACATTTTTATGCCAAAGAGCATTTCGTATGGGGTCCGCCGACCCAGTGACCTTCTAGGGAGATTATTCAGTGCATGCTGTATGCTATTGAGGTGGGTTAGCCAGTCTCGGCCAGTACCTGATACCTTAGCTGTCAAGGATTGCTTTAAGTCACGTTTCATTGACGAAAATTTGACCTGGACCCCCAAAGAACTCATGGCATCCTTGTACGCCTTAGAGGTAAACGCTGGACCCTGTTCCGAATGGAAGGTACCACACGTAAAAATTCCCACAAAGACATGCAAATCCCTTACAACAGTTCTGGAATCAGCACTACGTTGCGGCCACAACCACACAAAGCGCGTGCAAGAATCAACTGCTACTAAGATGTACTTATACGCAGTATCAGATGAGAAAGGACCGCAGTGATCTAAATAAACACACACAAGTGGTTTATTAGAAATGTGCAACTGAGTTTGGGGCGGGCATGCAGCAGTAGAAGGTTTAATTTGCTGACAAATGTCACATTGAAGGACACACTCATGCATCTGTTTGTACAAACCCTGCCACCAATACCGTTGCTGGAGAAGAGATACAGTAGCCGACACGCCGGCATGCGATGAGGCCATCCCAGTGTGGGCTGCTGTAATCAAAGTCTGCCTGCGGTCTGCATCTGGTATTAACCTGTCACCAACATCGTTAATTCTCACATAAGGAACTTTATCAGGACTTACATGATAAGAGTACTTAGAAGGGAAACCTCTATGGTAATTACCTCCCTTCTCTGTTGCGGTAATAGCTGCCAAGATGTCATCATCAATCTTACTTTCGGAATGTGTAACTGCTGCTACTGCATATGTTGCACCTGCTGTCTTAGCGGCTTCATCAAGCTCAGCCACTCGCACCCAGATCATTTTATGTTTTATTGTGCAACCCTTGGAATCACGATAATAATTTTGAGTCCAAAAGGGTAGATTGTCATTGTATGATTGAACACAGTAGTAAGAGTCACTTACGATAAGAGTAGTCACACTGGGATCAGTGTACTCCAATGCAAGCATCAGAGCACGAAGCTCTGCCAATTGGGCGGTACAGTCCCTTAATGTCTGTGTATGCACGACATCGGACTTTAATTCACCATCCACCATAGCACCAAACACAATTGCACAGGGCGAAGAATATGCGTGCTTTGAATCCGTAGCCGCTTGCGTGCTTCCATCAGTGTAAATGATACAAAGGAAATCCTCCAGTGGGTGCATCGTCAGAGGAGCAGGATGAACAAATTCATACTGTAAGTCTGCAGAGAAGAATCAAAAATGAACGTGACATCCGGATATGTCAAGGACGTGGCCCATTGTATCCACGTATCCACCGCGGGTGCAAAGCTTTGGAATTAGGTGCACTGACTTTTGTTACTGCCTCCAAGGCAGGATATGGAGTAACAACCAGAATGCGTTTTCCCTGCGACAGTGCACGTTCCTTAAGAATCGCCATTTGCACTGCTGTAAAAACTTTTCCCACAGGAGTGGTATTATCGGCAAGCCAAAAATGCATTTCATCCTTATCCTGGGAACGCTTTCCCATAACCACATTAACCATAACGGGACTAAGCTTCAGCCCGTTTGTCCCCACTGGATGCTTCGCACCACCCGGGGCCCCACCCGGGAGGTTGCCGGAAATGTAATGAACCATATCCCCTATCACTGACACTGCAGAGGCATAAAGGGGTCTTAATTCAAGAGCTGTCAACCGTGGTGCATTAGGATGCGGGGTATATCCAGCTAAAACAGGCCAAGAAGCGCCTGCGATAGACAACGGTCCTTATCTGACCGCCGTTATTACGTGTGGGAGGGCGCCATTAAACCAAACGGCATGCTGCCAAGCAGAAATCAGAACTTCCTGTGTCCTATATGGAGCATACTCGGCAGGCACGGCAGATGGAGTGTAAGTGTGAAACACACCAGTACCAGCATCAACAGCAGGAAACGTGACCCATGAGTAAAACAGCTCAAACGGGTATGCTGCCTCAGCAGATACAACAAAAACCACTGCCTGTCCTTCCAAAGAGACTAGAAAATCATGCAAATGATTGCGCACAGCCAACCGACTGGTTTTTTAGGCTGGGCCAGATGTACTAATCTGAAGTAAATACACTACAAGGGGATCATTAACAAAACAATATACTCTAAATTGGTAAATATTTACGCATTTAGTGACCTTGAATGCACTGAATAAAACTTACAAGAATTAATCAAATAGCAAATGTTTCAGATTCCAGCAATGAGAACACAATGATTGAAGAAACAGACGTACCAACAATGTTATTATAAACAATTGGTCTGTATTGAAAAACCAGACAAAAGGTGCAAACATAAGTTTCAAGGGTTCTGTAATAGCAAGAACTGTGTATCTATCCAGCGTATTGGCTGTACATATTTCTAGACAGTAATTCACTGAGACTCAAGTGTGCACTCCACTCTTAATGCAAGAAACATTCCTGAAGAGTGTTTCCCTGTGGTGCAGAATGCTTAAATAATGGTTGATCTAAATGCAAGTAGTGGAGTGTACTTCGACCTTACAGTCTCCTTTTGAATTAAATGTGCACAAGCATCTTCAGGACAAAGGGGCATATTTATCAAGCAGTTGTTTCGCCCTTGCACCACGCAAGTGGGCGCAAGGCCGACGCAACTACTATGTAAGATTTAAATGCAAGTAGTGGAGTGTACTTCGACCTTACAGTCTCCTTTTGAATTAAATGTGCACAAGCATCTTCAGGACAAAGGGGCATATTTATCAAGCAGTTGTTTCGCCCTTGCACCACGCAAGTGGGCGCAAGGGCGACGCAACTACTATGTAAGATTTATCAAGCCACGCAAGACCACCTTGTGTGGCTTGGTAAATCTGACAGACTCACCGCCGTGACGGCAACGGCATAGCCCAGCACCTGGATACCATCTGTGCAACAGTCCGCCGTGAGGGGAACGGCCAGCGAAAGACTGCATTTCCCAGGTGCCCCAGTGGCAGAGGCGCACCTGGGACGTCAAATGCAGCGCCCGGAGGCGCCAATAAAGAGCGGAGCGCCGAGCGCTCTGTGGGGGCGTTTTGCAGACAGACTCACCGCCGTGACGGCAACGGCATAGCCCAGCACCCGGATACCATCTGTGCAACAGTCCGCCGTGAGGGAAACGGCCAGTGAAAGACCGCATTTCCCAGGTGCCCCAGTGGCAGAGGCGCACCTGGGACGTCACACGCAGCGCCCGGAGGCGCCAACAAAGAGCGGAACGCCTCCCGTACCGCGGGACGTGCGCGGGCGGCGCCGGGCTGAGCCCGGGCAGAGGGCGGGCCGTCTGTGGCCGTCCGGGGCAGATCGAGGCAGGGCAGGGCCACATCTCTAACATCGCCACCTCTACGCCCACGGTAAGATAGACCTAAATATAAGACTTGTGTGCAGGACTACATTGACTATAGGTGCACGTATACCTGGGCCATGGGGAAACGAAAGTCTATGGAGGCCGGGGGAGGAGACGGCAAACCCCCTAAAAAAAGGAAGGGAAGGAAATCTAGAAAAGCAGCCAGCCATGCATCCGAGGATGTTCTGGAGCGCATCAATGTTCTCGTAGACGAGTGTAGGGAGATCATTGACTCCGATCAGCGTCAGTGTAGTGGGGAGGTCTTAAGTGAGAAGGGGGACACACAAGAATTACAAGAAGCCAACAACATCCTACCAATAATACCAGCAATGTTCCGGGCCAAAATAAAACCCAAAACATTGGCCAGTAATGACATTGAAAATAGGGACTATGTGATCATACAAAATAATGACCTGGAACATGCAACCAAGGATCAACTGGAAGGCGTGACCAGTGATATTTTACCATCGGCTGTTGTCCCTTCAATACCCTGTCACAATAGGTTCACAGTCCTGGCTAACATTCATAACATGCCCCATGTCCATCAATCAACGTCACCAGAAATAGATACCACCCCAGCTGAAGGTCAGATAGCCATTTTGGATGCTGCCTTAAACCACTACGGTAGAAAGGGAGTAGCTGTGAGCGAAGAAGTATCCATCTTAACAAATCTTGTCATCCTTCTCCGAGATGAAATAGAGTCACTAAAATCACTAGTGAAGAACCTAAGCATATTAGTAAGGGGTGAGGGTGAGGGAGGAAGAAAAATCCAAGCTAACCCAATAAAAAGTTTGCAAGATAGCTTCCCCCTGAAACGTAAAAGCAATCAAGCCTCAGCTAAGGGTAATGATAGTGACTTAATTGTACCACATCCGATTGATTCTAGTAAGAGTAGACTTGCCATACAGACAAGACCGCTAGAAGCACTTATATCTAATGCTCCTAGAGTCAAAGCGAATGTCCAAAATACCCAACAGAAGTTAAGAAATCTGAAAGAAGGAACAATTGTAATGCCTAGAGTCTGTGATAAGAATAAAACAGCAGCTGCTAGCACCTAGGGGAAAAGAGGGACTAGCGATACTAACAAAGATTACCCCCCAAATAAAATCTACATGACCAGTGTCCCCAAACTAGCTAAAGACAATAGGGAGTCCCCCGACTCTCTCACAAACAAAGCCATTCATTGGTTGCGTCCTGTGAGAGGCTGCCGGTCAGTGATACGGGAAGACATCCTGCAGGCAAAACGGATTAGCGCCCCTAATTATAAATATGACTCCATAGAACTCACAATGAAGTATGCCTCCCTTGCTGAAAACCTCTTTGCCCTAGAATTCAGGACTACTGCCCCTGCACATTCTAGGATCCAGCTAAGAAAATCTTGCCCCCAGCTCCAAGAGCTCTCCTCTCGAGTTACGGGTGGAGTTCACGAGAGAAGTTGCTCAAGACTGGATTGCATTGATTGACATCAAATATAGCCACTTGATGGGATTGGGATCACTGAGGAGCTCGTGGACCAAATAGAAATGATAGGGACCCTAGAAACAGAGAATACCACAGATGTGAGTGCAGATTACCCCCAAAATTTAATATAGAGCTGGGTGTAACCTTCGGGGATACTTTTGAGACTAGCCCAACGGAAAGACCCTCCAATGTAGGAGAGCTGGGTTTGTCTGCAATCCCGGTTGTATCCTGCGTTAATGGAATTTCAGAAGACATATGGGGAGAAAAGGGCACGCTAGTCTCCTGGAATATAGCGGGGTTAGGCTCCAAGCATGACTCATAGGAATGGAGAAACTTTGTAAACTTATATGATGTGTGTATCTTCCAGGAGACATGGCTCTGTGAGCCATCCTTTAACGAAGGCATCCTGAACTATTACATCCCAGCAACAAAAGGTGTTAAGGGGCGTCCAATGGGTGGTCTTACTATTTGGGTACGCCAATGTTTAGCGCTCACTGTTAAAGTAATTGACACTAGAAGTAGAGACATTCAACTTATTAGAATCGATTTGGGTCCTAAGGGTTGCCTTGACAGCTATAATGTGTATGCCAGGGGTAATAGGGGAGGAAGGTCAGAAGTTTGTGTAGCTTTGGTTTCCCTCCTAGAAACTCACTTGCTTGACTACAGAATCGTGGTAGCGGGTGATTTAAACAGAACTTTTGAACCCCTGGCTATTCAAGATGACTGGGCTGGAGATGAGGAGGATAGGCAATGGGGTGTCCCCAAATTACATCTGAAACCTGTCACCCGATGGTCTGAGGATATTATTTCCTTAAATGCAATATGCTATGAAAATAGCTTGAGGGCTCTAAATGGTAGGACCAGAAGTGACAGGTTAGGGGCTTGCACTTTTGACAACGGGAGACACAGTAGCCGAATAGACTACGTTTTATGTAGTTTAAAGCTTTGGGGACAAGTGATCGATATGGAGGTTAAAATCAGAATAGAAAGCGATCACAATCCGTTATGTGTTACACATAAATGGTGGCTCCATATAGTACGGGTGAGGCACGTGAGGTAGTTAATGCCCCTTTGATTGTCCCATCCAATGATATGCGCAGGCTGAAATGGTTGCATGTTAAGGCAAATCAGCAAACTATAAACAGCATTAATTCCCGGGTTGATGAAGCGGTTACACTTCTTGAACAATCAAACCCTAAATATTCAGGGAGCGATAAAGCAACCAAAATCCATGAGAACCTCTTCATAGCTATTAAGGATTATTTCCAGAAACCAGGAAAGGAAGGTGACACAAGAAATGCCAAACCAGCGAAGTGGTATAATGCTGAGTGTAGGCAGACTAGAGCAGCCCTAGGAGCCGCGATCAGGGAGAGGGATATGGTGTCTATTCGTCTTGCCAGAACTGCGTATAGAAAAAGCATAGCCAATGCGAAGAAACTGTGGGATGAGCAGCATTGGCGAGAGCTAAAGGAGGCAAGCGACAAAAAAGACTCTAGGTTATTCTGGAACATTGTCAAATGGGAAAAGGGGGGTTCACCTGAGCCCCCAGATAATAATGTATCCCAGGAGGATTGGATCAACTACTTCAAGCCGCAGTATGCAGACACTCAGTCTAATAGCTTGATGACTGAATATAGACCTTCTTTTTATAAAGACAATTTATTCTCCAGTAGTGAAGTTATGATGGCTTTGAGTACAGTTTCTAAAGGCAGAGCCCCGGGTCTAGATGGGGTGCAGGCAGATCTTTTTACTAATGACAAGGAGCGCTGGTGTAAATACATCCTTCTCCTATTGAATGCGGTTGCTCAGGGCGCTAATATACCGACATCATGGCAATGTGCAATTATAATTCCCATCTATAAGAAAGGAGACAAATCACAACCAGGAAACTATAGGCCCATAAGCCTAATTGACACCATCCAAAAGGTGATAGGTAGGGTGGTTGTCAATAGACTTCTGGACTGGGCCGAGGAAAACAACGCCTTGTCACCATTTCAAGCAGGCTTTCGAAAATCTGTAAGCACGATGGACCAGGTTTTCCGTTTTACTCTTCTACAATGGAAAACCGTGCTACTGAGGAAGGGTAGCCTGTACGCAGCCTTTGTAGATTTACGGGCTGCCTTCGACCTTGTTCCAAGGTCCAAACTGTGGCAAGTGTTGAAGAACCTGGGCATCCCTGAAGACCTTTTAACGATGTTAATGAGGCTCCATGAGGCAAACTATGCCAAGATTCAGTGGGGAGGGCATGGTAAGGTAACCTCTGACTTTCCTGTGGAGCGTGGGGTACGACAAGGATGTTCAATGGCCCCTACCCTGTTCACACTGTATATTAATGGAGTTGTTTCCTGCATGTTGGCTGAGAATGTTGATGCCCGTCATTGGCCGGTACTAAGATACCGATTTTAATGTTCGCCGACGACACTCTGATTTTATCCAAGACCCCAAGTGGTCTACAACGCGCTTTAAACATTTTTGACCAGTTTTGCAAGGACCATGGATTATAAATTAAGGTGTCTAAAACTAAGTCAATGGTTTTTAACCCTCCTCGTGGCCGTAAACCTCATATTGTTATGAATGACCGCCCATTAGAGACTGTCAATGCTTTTACATATTTGGGTATCCACATATCAAACAATTTAAGTTGGACTAAACATATAGATACTGCAACTATAAAGCATAGGCAAATAGATGGAGCACTTGGTTCTGAGCACAGAAAATCTCTAACAAAACCAGTAAAACCTGTGCTCCAGGTATATGAGGCTAAAGCTTTAGGATCATCACTTTATGGTGCAGAGTTGTGGGGCTACGAGAACCTTGGGAAACTAAAAACTTCGGAAAATAAATTTTTTCGACTTATCACAAATCTTCCTAAGAGCACCCCCCTGCTGCCATTAAGGTATGATCTAGGTAGGAAGGCATTAACTGACTTAGCAAGATTAAGACCTATTATGTATTGGCGTAGACTTTGGACTACACTTGAACTCTTACACTATGCGGAGGGATTTAAGGATATAATTAATGCAGATGAGTTCCACAAAATAGGATGGTTAAATGAACTAAGGAAAATGCTGGGCAAACTAGGCCTCTACATGTTATGGGAAAATCCGGAGGTGGCCGCTTTTCCTACAAAGTCTAACCTTAAAGAGATCTACTGGGAGAAGGTGGCAGAACGGACTTGGAATGAAATCAACCAAGAGACTATGGCTGGGAAATTTCTGCAAGCAAAGTTCCTCCCTAGCCTTGAACCATACTGGGACATTATCACTAGCCCAAGGAATAGGAAGCTACTTTTTCAGATTAGAGCAGGTTCTCTCCCTCTAAAATCCCTAACAGGTAGGTGGGGAGGCCCTTCAAACAGCTCTTGTCCATCCTGTGGAGCACTTGACGAAACAATCGGTCACTTTTTATTTGCATGCAAATCCAATACAGAGCCCAGACGCATCTGGCTTACTCCCATGTGTAAGAATTTAGGAACAACCAGCAGTGTAGTGGCATTACGAATTATCTGTACTAGTTCTTTATTATCTATACTAATAGCCACTTCTAAATTTCTCGGCTGGTCATGGTCCATTAGACAAAAACTTTTAGATAAATGAATTAAGAGGATGTCATTAATCAGAGTGTATAGATTTTACCTGTAAATTTTATGTGATAATGTATGTGTTACATTTTTTATTACTTTTCTAAAACACTTTTTTTAATCAATTTAAATGTTCGATAACAGCTTTTTTAATGTTGTTTGTAAAGCTTTTATGAGTTCATTCTCGAATAAAGCAAACTTGAGACTTGAGTAACACTACGCAGCGCACATAGTTGCATTGCATTGCATTACTCTGCCCCAGGAAGTCATTCTATGGGTAGAGTGTGGGTGTTCCCAAGCATCCACTCATGGATTTTGGCTCATTCCCAGATTTACCAACACTTGTAAACCTGGGAATGCGTCAAAATACTATGACTCCCCAGGAGAGGCATAACAAGGAGAAATGCCCTTATTTCTCTTTGTTTTTTAGGTTGTGCCTAGCGCAGCACACATGGGCTGCTCCAGGAGATGACCTTTAGGAATCGGTCAGCACTTTTCAAACACACATTCAGGCTTGCGCTAGCATCCACCTTGCGGGAGCAAGCAGCGGCGCGCATGGGCATCTGTTTCCAATTAGTGTGGCCACACGCGCTTGTTTACATTTGCCTGCTCGCGGTCATCACTTTCACTTTCTTGCCGGCTCCACATTCCGTGATCCTCCTTCCCTGGTCCTTTTTGGTGCTCTGGGACGAGGGGATTATACATACCACTGAGTTTTTAGAGAAGCAGTGAATAATTATAAATGAGCCCTGTTTCTCGAAAGTAGAAGTATACTTAATAGAATACTTGGCCGTAGAACATATTTGTATTTGAAGTATTGCATGAAGGTACCTGCAACTGCGGCACCTGTATCAGCAGAAATGCCACCTCCTCCCCTATTACCGCCTTCCTGACAGGTAATGATAGTTATTCAAGTTTGAAACAACATGGGTGAGCTTACAAGGCTCCAGTCCAGACTGTGCAGGTTTCAGAAATCTTTTTTATAACAAAAGGTGGAAATGTGTTCAGGTTTCACTTGCGTGCATTCAGGTGTGTAAGTGAAACAGCAGAAAAACAGGTCCACGGTCCTAAACCTACCAGGCATGTACATTGTCTATTATCCTGGATTAATGTCTCTATAATCTGAAATGCCCATTTCTCGTCATTAACTTTTGCTGATGGGAACTTATTTGGTGTAACTCTTCCTTTTATGTACCATAAAAGATGATCATTTTAGAACTGTACATCTTATTTAGTAATTCATTATTTCAAGACATTCAATGGTATTCAAATATTTGCAAACTTTTACATTAGTTTTTATAGACTATATTCTTATATTCGATCTAATACTAAATTGTTACTGTCAACTCCCAGATTTAAAAAAGCTCGATCAGGGGGCAAAACTTTTGAGGTATGTGCTACCCAACGATGGAATAAGCTGCCACTGTCCCTTCGACTGAGTAAATCAGAACCTGAGTTCCGCCGATCCTTAAAAACGTTTCTATTCCGCCTATAAGTTTCTGTCTTGGATGACCGATTTTGCTCAATTAGCACCGGGACACCCCGTTGGGGTAGCTGTGCGCTTTATAACATACACAAATAATAATAATAATAATAAACTGGTCAGCAAAAAAACTGCACATCCTGCTCCTATTATGATTGCCATTGTATTCCAAACAATGTAGATGAGGCATGAATGTATGCCCTCAAAAAGAGCGCAAAAAAGGCGGAGCATGGGGGAGAATTTGACACGAGTGTATGTAGCCAGGGGCTCTTGCGTGCACTTGGACAGTGACCTACAACCCCATACCAGGACGCCCAGTACATAATGGCAGACCAAGGAGGGGAGTACCCAGGTACGGACTGTAAACTAATATGCCCATTCTTTTGGTTAAGTTTAGTATATTTGTAGAGGGCCTGAATAAATCTGTTATTCAGGTGCTTTGGGCAAGACTAACTGGGTGGTCAATATTTTCCTGAAAGCATCGGGGTTCTGCAGTCCCTTGATATCAATAGGGTGATTTCCATTGCTGGACTGAAGCCATTTGCAATAGTTTGCCCGCTGTGTAGGTGGTCCTGTCTGACAAGAATGCTTGTGTGTATTTGTGGTGTTGCGTTTTGTAGTGTTGCTGATGTCTTTTGTTTTTTTTACAGTGCTGTGTTTTTATCCCGCATTGTTACACTGAGACTGTTTAGTTGTGTTGTAGCCTATAACCTTTTGTAGTATTAGCTTGCTTTGTATATGTTATTGTGTTATGTACAACAGTTTACTTTAGATATGTCAACAAATGCTACAGTTTTGGGATGACTGGTGTTTTAAATAGTTGAGGTGCTGGAGCAGCAGTATGTTACAGCTTTAGTTAGTGGTAAATGGTTGTTTGCTTCTGGAACTTTAAAAGAATATTCTGCCTTTGGCTGGAAACATAGCTGCACCCGTTGACATCTCTAAAATAATTACAGAATACAAACAGTGACATAACAGAGTGCAAAATAACACAGCAAAGGCACAGCAAAGCACTGAACAGCAACATAATCAACAAAACGATGACAGTACAAAACAGCAATTGCAAAATGCAATAAAGACAACAGTACAAAAGAGCAAAAGCAGCAGAACAGCAGGAAAAATTACCCAACACAGCTCTAACACAACACAATGCAAACTAATAAATCAAAACAGCAAAACCGCACTACAAAAACACTTCATCCTAAAATGAAACCAAAACAGCACAAAATAACACATCGGCACAACACATGCTGAACAGTGAAGCAACAGAAAATTGGCACAACAGAGCACAGGCATACGACAGTTACAATGACACAATTGTACAAAAGCACAACAATGTTTCACACAGCAACACAACACAATCAGGGTCGTTCAGTTCTATATAATGTCTTATTGGTTACATATAAGGTATTAAAAATACTTATAACACTTTTTTTATTATAACTTTTCAACATGCTGCAAAGCAGTCATGCTGCTTTACAGCATAGCTTAAATACATTGGCATAGCCAATAGCTCTGGCTAAACAAAGGCGAGACCAATAGGCTATGCCAAAGCTGTTGCAAGGATCCTGCTCATACACAGAACTGTGCACAGAGATCTAGGACATCAGTGAATTGTGGTGTACCAGAAACTCACCTCAGTACCTAGAAAAACCCCAGCCAGCTAGCATCAGTGTCACATTAGCTCTTCGTCCTATAGCAAAGGAACCAATGATTAGACAACCTAGAAAATGCGACTTAGTACAAACTCAGGAATGGTAGGAAGTGAGAACACTCTTTCGTTATACTCTCATACCAATCCACAACAGGAGTAAAGAAGAGACACAGTAAGGTTAAAATATTTATTTTAACTACGTGATCTCAGGTGCGATATCTTAGCAACATAAGCAGACATATGATTAAAAATAATATGGTCAGCATTGTTACAATTCCATTAAATACAAAAGGAGAAATCATATAACATAGATGGTGAAAACAGGTCCTATAACGCCTAGTTTTAACACCCTCCCTATATAGGACCTATGTATTATAAACTAAAGAAGGTCTCTTAGGCTTGTTTGGGGGACCCCATTACCTTTCCGCTCAGCAAGAGTAAATCACATTCGGATCAGCTAAAGCTATCTGCATCCCTGGAAACGGAAAAGCTTCCAAGTGTGTGAAATGCATGGCAAGTGCGAAATAATAAGGGCACCAGAATCTTAGTTGGCTCACAGCTGCCTAATTGTTGTGTCTAGAAAGTGTTACTCGATCATGTCAAAAAACAGCTACCATGTTTTGATAACCTTGACGGCTTCAGCACTCACTGTGCAGACTAGGGGCATGATGTAAGTCTAGAGATGTCGAAAACAAAACCTTTTCTCATGTGTAGATCTTCCTGAAGCCTAATTTACAAAAACAGCTATGCAGTGTCATGTACGAAAGCGGCAAAAGGTAAAATGGCTTCTAAACTTCCAATAAGCCATGGTAACATAACATGCGTGCAAATCAGGCCGTAGGCCAGACTACAATGCTTGTTCCTCTTTCTATGTGTGCTGCATTTTCCAGCACACATAAAATGAGGAAAATGCCTCAGAGGATTGTTTTTGTGCAGGAAGGTGTTCCTTCCTGCATATAAACAATCCTGCTTACAATGCAGCCTGCATTGGTGCTAGGCAGAACATTGTGCGCCAGTGCAGGGAAAAGACAGGAATAAGTCGTATAATGTAAAATATGGTTTATTCCTGCCCTTTCCCTATCATGCAGAGCAGCAAGGTGGCTCGCTGCACTGTGCAATTTTTTTTAATAAGTATGCCCCTAAATGTGGTTAAATAATGTTCTTCCTCTAGAAGGAAACAAGGATTGCGATTAATTATTCTGGTACGTGTAGCAGTATTATAGAAAAGAAATCTTAAGCCTACTTCAAGGGGCCAGGACTTTGCTATGCCCTGATTACATAAAACCACCTTGACGGGGAACCGTGACTGAAATGCAGGACTGCAGAATTAAACTATTAGATGCACTAACCTAGCACAGAGCATAACGGCCTTTCTCAACGGTTTACCGAAGTCCTGTCTCATTAATTTTCCTTTCGGAATATACCCTCTGAGAATTCTTTGCAAATGGCTGCATATATGGAGATAAAGGACTATACGGGATAGCAGACCCCTATTTCTGCATTTCCTAGGTGGCAGTATTGCAGACATTGGGCATGATGTACAAATCATTTTTGTAATTTTAAACATTCTGATTCAGAGTTTACAACAACTCAATTGCTTTTTGCAATATACTAAGCCCATTTTTTAATTCAGTAACAGGTTACCAAATGGCAAAATGGTTTTAGTGGGGGTAACAAATCGCTATCTGGAAGGGACGTGTTTAGGGTGCCCTTTCCAAATACCGATTCGTTATGGTATGTATTAATGTTGCACAACCGAAAAAATATTTATAAAGCCATTACAGAAATGTGGTATACTCAACCCACCAGGCAACCATCCCTATGATGGCTACTTAGCAAAAACAGTCACATTCTAACTACCTCATAAATATTAATGAAGTAGGTTGGCTTGTACATACTACAATTCATAATTATGTGAACCTTCCAAGTACATAGGTTGAGTCACAACATTTCACACTGGTCGCAAATCACAACCAGTGTTTCATACATCTGGTTCATCGTAAGAGCATGTAGCAGTTCCTGGGCTACTGTTTGCTTCCGCTGAAGAGTACATCTGTCATTCACAAAGTTAAAGCTGTCCATCAGTGACTACTTCATTTCTGAGAATGAATAGTGACTGCTCTTGATAGATGGCAATCTGTCAAGGGTGTGCAACTACGGGCAGAGCTTAATTTGATCCAGTGGCTGCAGGCGCCCAATGGCATTCGCCGGAATGAGAACAAGTCTACTGATCGGGTAGACGCGGCACACTAACGGCAACCACAGGTGCCGATTGGGGACTTACGTTTGAAGACAATACCCCCAGCCACGGTGGGGAGCTGGTATG
Source organism: Lissotriton helveticus (assembly GCF_964261635.1). Taxonomy (NCBI): domain Eukaryota; kingdom Metazoa; phylum Chordata; class Amphibia; order Caudata; family Salamandridae; genus Lissotriton; species Lissotriton helveticus. Next base: position 693,044,079 of record NC_136068.1, read on the forward strand.
ACTGCCCTTGGCTACCACCTGTCACCCTCTGTTTAAAATTGGAGTCCAGTGAGGTGATTTGCGACCTCGTGTCCTTTCGAAATGGCCGTAACAATTGATAGGCAATGAAACATGTTGGCCCATCTTTAATTGGTCTACAATGTGCAACTTGGTTTTAAAATTTGAGTAGGCTCACAATCTCAAATAAAATTGGAACGTGATGCACGTGAGTCCTAACTCAATTTTATCTTTGGAGTAAAACTTTATTCTTATGCACTCTCAGGAGTCTTCTTTAGATATACATATATCACTTTCTACACCTCTTTTCCTTTGACTGGACACACATTATTCTTTTTCCTTTTCTCAGAGATGAGAGAGCTAGTGATGATGAGAAACGTGGGCAAACTGATGAGAACCTACCAGTAGCTCCTCTGGTGAAGTGCACTGGGGACTATCACCTTCACACAATTTTTTGTAATTTACACACACCTTTTCTTGTAGAGAGGCTGTTGTAGAGAATGGACTAATAAACATATGTTTATAAATATAGAATTTTCCTGGGCATTTGGGGACTGGATAAGACTGGTAATTTGATATAACCAGCAAGTGGTTTGAGGTTGCAGCCCCCCGCCTCAAGTTTTACAAAAGAAAATTTGTTGTTGCCCTCTTCAATCAGGTCTTTTTGTTTATATTCATTTTTGGGAGCCAAGCTTTTTTTTTATCATCAGACTTTGACCCAGAACATGAGAGAGGAAGACAGAACAGGGAGAAAGAAAAAAGGAAGAAAATAATGAATGGTGAAACTGTGAAAAAGGGACAATACATGGAAAATCAAGCATTGGCATAGCCAATCGGTCTCGGCAATGGGAGTGCTTACACAATATTATGTCAGCACATTAAATAATACAAATTATCAACATGTTGGAGAGCACAATGCCTTATGATCACATTTACTTTTTTTGCTTACAATAAGAATTATATTTGTTTATGTCTTAGATATATTTATGTGTTTCAATAAATGAATCAATCAGGATTTATAAAGCATGGCAAATCACTTGTGAGGGTCCCACCTAAATATTTGGGACGTGATAACCAATCATTTTAAAACTGTTTGTAATATTTTAAGAGAAAGATAATGCAAAATAATTTGGATAAATATATACGTAGAGAAATATTAAGTAAAAAGGTTGATTGAGCAAGCACTTTCATGAGAAATGGTGTCCAGAAAGGGTTCGCTTAGACTCCTAGATGCACTCAGGCTCCATTTTTGCATTTGGTATTTTTAGGCGAAACCATGAAACAACACTTTTAACGAGGTCCACATGGATCTAGACCTTCTTCGAGAAAGCCAAGCATCATCTTCTATGGTTTCAATTTAATGTACGATATGACAAGTGGCCAGAGAGACAGCCTAACACAATGAAGCATGCAGATGTTCAGAAATTATTTTTCTTGATGGTTACTGGGAATGCAGGATTGAGTAATGCTATCTATTTCATGTATACATTTCACTGATTGACTCTCTTATATATACTTTGGGAAATAGTTTTTCTAAAATAGAGCATGTGTACCCTCTACTGTTTTTAACAATACTTTTATTAGGAAGACTGATCTATAGACACTCCAAAAGAACAATTGTGAGGTATTCCGCATCAACTGTGTGGCGGCACATCAGTAGACCAAAGAAAATTGAGAGCTTAATGGTGTTTGACGAGACTGCATGTCCAGGAATCTGCTGTGAGTGTGTGATCACATGTCATATGGCAAAATACGAAGATGAAATGGACAGCTGCCTGCAGATCAAATACAAGTACACGTGCCTTACCATATTTGCACAATATTGTACACAACAGCAAATTGCCATTGATCAAACATAAGTATACGCCCATTACTGTGTTTGTAAAATATTGTACACATCAGAAAATTGCCATAAATACATCGTGCTGTGAGTCCTGCGTCCACGGAAAGTGCTAACTGATGAACGCATGTTGACCCATTTATAAAAATAAAAAAGTAGTCCCGAAACAATTGATGAAAAAGGCTGCTGTGTAAGTTTAAAAGAATTACGGCGATGTGCTCAGGAAAGGCTAAACACTGGAAGAGGCATGATGTATGCTTGCCATTGACAAATGGGGAGAACAAAAAATGGGGCGAGTATGGTGGCAGTAAATGGGAAGCCTATGGGCGGACTGTAAGTCCCCAAAGCAGATACAGCATGTCTCGTTGTGAGCACCGTCTTTATTTATTTATTTATTTATTTTTTGCATTTGTAATGCGCACAGATACCCACAAAGGGTTTCCCGGCGCCAGGGCTGAGAGGTCGAAACACAGAGAGCAGCAACTGTCAAGGACCACAATTATTTATTAAAAAGCCAAGTTTTAACGTTTTTCTTAAAGCTGGCGAAGTTATCCTCCTTGCGTAGAGCTAAAGGGAGGGAGTTCCAAAGAACTGGTCCCAGATGGGAGAAAGATTTTCCCCCCACTCTGGCCAGTTTAAATCTGGGAACCACAAAAATTGCTCCATTTAGAGAACGGAGATTCCGTGCAGGAACGTGGGGCCTAACCAATTTTTGCAGGTACTTTGGTGCGGTCCCTGCCCTGATCTTGAACATATATGTCAAGGCTTTAAACCGGACCCGATTCTCGACCCTCAGCCAATGCAAGTCCCTAAGGTGCTTCGAGATCCTTGCTGTCCTGGGGATCTTACACAGCAACCTGGCTGCGGAGTTCTGGACCAGCTGCAGCCGCCTGGTCACGGCTAGGTTGGAACCCAGGTATAGGATGTTACCGTAGTCAAGCCTAGATGTAATTAGTGCATTGACTACGGTCTTCTGGGTATCCACAGGCAGCATCCAGATGATCTTCCGCAGCCATTTAAGGATCGTGAAGCAAGTACCAGCCACTTTATTTGCCTGCTGTTTCATCGATAGTGAGTCATCGATACACACCCCTAAATTTCTAACCTGGGTAGCCGGGATGGGGAAAGCACCCAAAGATGGCGGCCAGTGGGTATCCTGCCACAGATCTCTATTTTTCCCCAGGAGAAGAATCTCCGTCTTCTCCCCGTTGAGCTTCAGCTGGTTCGTTGACATCCAGCTGAAGACTTCCTGAAGACCTAGTTTCAGCACAGAGGGGGATGAAGGCTCTGAGTTGGTAAGGGAAAAGATAATCTGCGAATCATCCGCATAGGTCATGAGTTCTAGACCTACCCGCTCTGCTAGATCAGCGAGGGGGCGGAGATACAGGTTAAAAAATAGTGGACTCAAAATTGAGCCTTGGGGCACGCCATGGGGTGACAGAAAAATGTCCGACTGGGCATGTGAGGACGAGATCTGAAACGTCCGGTTGCTCAAGTAAGATCTAATCCAATCCAGCGCAGTCCCTCCGACACCATCCTCACTCAGCCTGACAAGCAGTCTGTTGTGTGAGATGGTGTCGAAGGCTGCGCTCAGATCAAGCAGGACAAGAGCAACCGTTTGCCCGTCGTCCAAAAGTCCCCTGATCTTCTCCGTGACTCCCAGGAGGGCAGATTCGGTGGAGTGGCCTGCCCTAAATCCCGACTGGGAAAAATGGAGTAGGTTGTTATTCTCCGTGTATGTTGAGAGAACACTGTGGATGTGCTTCTCCAAGATTTTTGAGAAGGCAGGCAGCAGGGATATCGGGCGGTAGTTGGCCAGCACCTCTGGATCAGCAGACGGCTTCTTCAACAGAGGGCTGACCATAGCGTGCTTCCAGGACGCTGGGACGGTTGCCAGATGGATGGAGGCATTTAGTGTCTCAGCAATAATCCCCAAAGCAACATCGTCCAATTGGCTCAGAATGTTAATTGGGAGAGGATCGCATGGAGAGCCCGATTTAATGGAAGTCGCTAAGGATTTCAGGGTGTCCAAGGAGATGGATGGCCAGGAGTCAAGCCGATTTCCTGATGAGCTTTCTAGGGGAGAAACTTCCCTGTCATCCCTCACCGGGGGATTAATATTGGCAAGAATAGTCTCGATCTTTTCCACAAAGTACGTGGCAAGATCTTGACATTTTTGCGGGGTAAGGGGACGTGCAACTGCCATAGAGTTTGCTCCGGCTAATTCTTTAACTGTGTTAAAAAGAGTCCGTGCTTTGTTGGCAGCAGTATTGATGGTCTCTGTTACATAGGATGCTTTGGCTCTAGTACAGGCCATGTGATATAGATTTCTGGCCTTACGATATGTTTCCTTTTTTAAAGGATCATAAAGTTTGCGCCATTTCCTCTCAAGTCCCTTACACTTGTTTTTTTCTAGTTTCAGTTCTTCCGTATACCAGGGGGCCGGGGGACGATGGACATTCCCTCTACACCTGGTAGCGGGCAGACAGATGTTAACTGCTCTCTCCAACCAAGTGTGGGCTTCCAGCGCATTTATTTCCATATCAGCACCCAAGACAGGGGGGGATACCTGTAGAGCGTTCTGCAGCTCGGTCAGATCTAACTTTTTCCAATTTCTCATGAAAGTTGGAGGCCGAGCAGAGCCTGGCGACTTGAATTGCCTAAGAGTAATACTAAAGAGCGTTAAAAAATGGTCCGACCAACAAATAGGGTCAGTTTTTAGCCATTTTAGCTCCTGTATGTATGTATGTACCGTCTAGAGATGAGACCTAAAAAGAACCTGCAAGAGCGAGACAAATGGCCACAGAGGGTATCTGGTGGTTCAATAAGGTATGAGGTTGGAATCCTGATTAGACAGCCTTGGTTATCGGTAACACTGACATTTGGCAGTGCTATCTGCGGGCTTCTGAACAGTGCACTGGAACCAGTGCCTAATTTGTACAAAAAAGTATGTGCCAGGGTCCAAGTCAGATTGCCCACTGCTCATGCCAACACTGCTAATGACAGTACCTGTGTGCAAGTGTAATATTTCACAATATTTGAGGCCCCAAAACCATAAGAATGGCTTGGGCGGTAGGTATTAGTTGTTTTTATTGCAAATTGAATTAATAAATAACAGTTGCTCGGCTAATCTCAAAATAACACCAACAGCGTCATAAGTGCCAGTGTTGACAATTAAGTGCCTGTACTGAGAACAGGAAACCACCGGCTCAAATTAAGCACTGACCGGCACATATTATTTTACATATTAGGCACTGACTGCAGGAGCAGTTACAAACCATTTAAACATTTCCTTATGAGTTGCAAGGGAGGGCGGATCTCCCTATACAGAGTGTAGTATTGACTATCGAGGCTGAACATATCACGGTACAAGAATATCGTTGACAAAATATCAAATACCAACATATTAAAAGCTAAGTACATATAGAGGAAGTATAGAGTTACTATTCCTAACTCCACATCAATGTACTTTGAAGATATATATTTATATAACATCAAGGTACACATAAGTGAAATTAGGCATCGTAAATCTATACTTGCTTAGCTTTCAATATTTTGTAATTTAGATTTTGCCTTCGATATTTAGGTATTTCCATATTCTAGCTTGGCTATTCTGGGGGCATATCCCTCTTTGTCTCCCTTTTCCTTGCGATTTGCAAGAACCGTAAAATTCATTTAAGATTTGAAGTGCCACTTTAGAACATTGTAAATAGAGTTTTTGTGATCACAAACCTGCCGTTTGGCATAGTTCAGGCTTTGCAATAGCAATTTAAAACCCTCTGTGCATCTGACCCCTACTTACAAAGCGGGGAGAGAGGAAAGGATGTCTGGTCCTATCCCTGCAAAATCTTCAGGGCACACAAATGTGCCAATCGCAGCTCTTGCTCAGGAATGGGTGAAATGTATATTTGTCTCCTAAAGTTTACAAGCTTTGCATTTTGGGGGCAGGGGTTCAAAAGTTTGCCATACTCTTCAACTATGCCCTACAATTCTCACCAAAAGTCTTTGAAAAAAAATCCACAAAAAGTATGGGTTGGCTATTTTTTCTTACAAAACATAATTCAAGAACTTTTTTAACACTAATATTTTTCTCGAGATTCATAACCTTCGCAAAGGTTGCAATACCAGCGAACATTTTGAGAAAAACCTTCACGAACTTCAACCTGTGCACGTAGTTTCTAAAACAACAATGGACGCACCGGATGGAAGGCTCGAGATAAAAATAAACCCATTTTCCAAGTTATTAATAGACATTACTCATTTGAAAGCTATAAATTATTAACCTCCATATCAGACATCAATACCAACTACAGATTGATCGGGTAAAAATGGAAAAAATAAACACGGTTGCCGGAATAGCACTGAGGTACAATGAGGTATCAGAACAATCGTTTTACTACGAATGAAAGACGGCCTGCCGCCTTCTTCCCGGGTGAAAGCTTTATTTTTAGGCTGCTTGAGGGAACGGATACTGATGGAAGCCCTGGGTTTCTTACAGCGAGCTGATGTGCTGTTGAGTGGATTGAATCCAAAGGGGAGCTATAAACAGCCTTTCACTGGTTATTGACAACTCCTGCACACTATAGAGGCATAAATAATGTATACTACGACAACAAAAGCTGAATGGAAAGTGCATTGTTTACAGTTGTTACTCTCCTTCTGCATAATAAATAAGAATATGAGAAATTGAGGTTTGCCGTTTGGATAGGATTTTAAATTCCACCACCCACTTCTGTGTGTTCATTTTATGTTTATTGTTCTATTCTTTGGACCCCATCCTAAAAGCTTATTTGCAGTGTTAAGTTCATTTTGGGTAGCCTTTTAAGTCTGGCACAGTGACCGCTTTAGCTATTTCGCCGGTCTCATATAATAAAACATAATCAGAAAGTAAAAAGTGCCTACAGGGATTTGGGGCAGCCCTCTTAATCTATTGGTCTGCTCAGCTGTCTTTCACTTCAGTTTAGTTTATAAACTTTATTCCGATTTGTAAAGAAAATCACAAAAGTTGAAAGAACATAGACATGAGGGCCAAATGAAACAATACGACATGATTCTAAAACAAGAGACTTATTAATTAGGTTGGTTTAAAACTAACACCCTGGATATCCTTCGTAAAACAATAAATAAGTTAAAAAGACTCTAAAAGAAACCTGTGTTGGGCAACCTACATAAACAAGCATTGGAAATGCAATAGGTCTCGCAATAACGCGAGTCTGAACTATTAGCATTGTAAATGATAATGCCCTTTATTTTTGCGTTCTGGTTTTTGGAACATAAATAAAAGGCTTTGTCATTTACAAGGCCTATAGCTTAAATTTGCGTTAAAACGAGACCTATTGCATTGCAATGGTGGTGGTGCTGCTGAGTTTTCTCTGAATCTGCACTCTGAATCTGCACTCTGAATCTGCACCCACAATCTGCACTCTGAATCTGCACTCTGAATCTGCACTCTGAATCTGCACCCACAATCTGCACCCACAATCTGCACCCACAATCTGCACCCACAATCTGCACTCTGAATCTGCACTCTGAATCTGCACCCACAATCTGCACCCACAATCTGCACCCACAATCTGCACCCACAATCTGCACTCTGAATCTGCACTCTGAATCTGCACTCTGAATCTGCACTCTGAATCTGCACCCACAATCTGCACCCACAATCTGCACCCACAATCTGCACCCACAATCTGCACTCTGAATCTGCACCCACAATCTGCACCCACAATCTGCACCCACAATCTGCACCCACAATCTGCACCCACAATCTGCACCCACAATCTGCACCCACAATCTGCACCCACAATCTGCACTCTGAATCTGCACTCACAATCTGCACCCACAATCTGCACCCACAATCTGCACTCTGAATCTGCACCCACAATCTGCACCCACAATCTGCACCCACAATCTGCACCCACAATGTGTGAGTGGCGTTGCGTGTGTGAGTGGCGTTGCGTGTGAGTGGCGTTGCGTGTGTGAGTGGCGTTGCGTGTGTGAGTGGCGTTGCGTGGCTGAGTGGCGTTGCGTGTGTGAGTGGCGTTGCGTGTGTGAGTGGCGTTGTGTGTGTGAGTGGCGTTGCGTGGCTGAGTGGCGTTGCGTGTGTGAGTGGCGTTGCGTGTGTGAGTGGCGTTGCGTGTGTGAGTGGCATTGCGTGTGTGAGTGGCGTTGCGTGTGTGAGTGGCGTTGCGTGGCTGAGTGGCGTTGCGTGTGTGAGTGGCGTTGCGTGGCTGAGTGGCGTTGCGTGTGTGAGTGGCGTTGCGTGTGTGAGTGGCGTTGCGTGTGTGTGTGCCGTTGCGTGTGTGAGTGGCGTTGCGTGTGTGAGTGGCGTTGCGTGGCTGAGTGGCGTTGCGTGGCTGAGTGGCGTTGCGTGGCTGAGTGCCGTTGCATGGCTGAGTGGCGTTGCGTGTGTGAGTGGCGTTGCGTGTGTGAGTGGCGTTGCGTGTGTGAGAGTCGCGTTGCGTGTGTGAGTGGCGTTGCGTGTGTGAGTGGCATTGCGTGTGTGAGTGGCGTTGCATGTGTGAGTGGCATTGCGTGTGTGAGTGGCGTTGCGTGTGTGAGTGGCGTTGCGTGGCTGAGTGGCGTTGCGTGGCTGAGTGGCGTTGCGTGGCTGAGTGGCGTTGCGTGTGTGAGTGGCGTTGCGTGTGTGAGAGTGGCGTTGCGTGTGTGAGTGGCGTTGCGTGTGTGAGTGGCGTTGCGTGTGTGAGTGGCGTTGCGTGTGTGAGTGGCGTTGCGTGTGTGAGTGGCGTTGCGTGTGTGAGTGGCGTTGCTTGTGTGAGTGGCATTGCATGTGTGAGTGGCGTTGCGTGTGTGAGTGGCGTTGCGTGTATGAGTGGCGTTGCGTGTGTGAGTGGCGTTGCGTGGATGATAGTGGGCTTGCGTGGGTGTGAGTGGCGTTGCGTGTCTGTAAGTGTTGCTGTGTGGGTGAAAGTGGCACAGAGCCTTTGATGTGGCCTGGCGCAGGAGAAATGCTGCTGCTGCTAATTAAATACAAGAGTGGCCGGGAAGCGGCCGGGAAACACAAGTACGGCCGGCCACATAATTAGGGGAGGAGAAGCCGCACAGCACACGCTGGGAGAAGCCCTTTGATGTGCTGTGCGGCCGCGATGCGCGCTCTGTGCTGGGGGAGGGGGGAGGGCCATTAGCCTGATGAAGGGTGGGAGGGACATTGAGGAACAGATGGCCATGAAAGTGTATGGGCCAAAAGCGCGTGCCTGTACGTGCACTCGAAGAAAACGCCACGAAAAAAAGCGGTGGTTTGACAATCAGTTCGAGCACTTGAATTCTCGGCCATTTCCCATTCCTTCGGAATGGTAAAGGACGAGACCTAAAAATTGGCATTTGATTTTGTATTTGTAGAGTCTCTTTTCAATCTATCGATTCACCCACACCCAGCCCAGGAACTTTGCTGTAGCAACCACAATCGGGCCTTCCACTGATGTTTTTAGGATTCTGAAGGCCTCACTACAGGACCGACAGCCTGATTCATGAAGCTAAATTGCACTCGCAAAGGGCAAGATTCTCAGAATCTTGCCTTTTGCGAGTGCAATTTTTGCATTTGGGATTTATCATCCCAAATGCAAAATTCGCTATTTAAGAATTCGCACATTTGCGAAGAATTGAATTTAAGGAATCTCTATTTGAGATTCCTTAAATGCAATTCATGAAGCATTTTAAAATTGCGAAAATGCAATTTTGGGCCGCTATTTACCGAGAGGTCAGACCTCTCGGTAAATAGCAAAAACTTAGAAAAATGCTTTTAAAAGCATTTTTCTAAGTTGCATGTTGCACACACACATGTCCTTTGGACATGTGTGTGCGCAACACCTGTTTCAATTTGCATTTAAGGGGTGCTACAGGGTGTCCTTTGGACACCCCTGGCACCCTTTAAATCGCTATCTTATTTGCGATTAGCTAATTGCTAATCGCAAATAAGGAATACTCCCCATTCATTCCTATGGGCCTTTTGGCCCATAGGAATGAATGGGGAGTTATTCCTTATTTGCGATTAGCAATTTGCTACTCGCAAATAAGGAATATGTAGGAATCGCTATTTATTTAGCAATTCCTACATGAATACCGTTTTGCGAGTCCTTAATAGCGATTCGCTATGAATCGCTATTAGGGGCTCGCAAAACGGCCCGTTGATGAATAAGGCTGCTAGTGCCCAGACTAGAACATACGGGTTTCAGCCAAGTGCGTCTGAGTTTAGTATAGGCTTGACAGACAAAAAAGATATTACCCAGTGTTTCAGTCCTGCCCTGACAGAAAGGACAATTACTGGTATTTGTATTACACCATTTGGAGGTGAAAGTGTTTATAGGCAAAGATCCCACCCTAAACTGGTGGAATAGTTTCCTGTCTCAAGTTTAAGTAATTAAGTCCCAAAACCCCTCATATTTGGGCTCGTGCTTTATTTCAAGAAAAGCTTTAGACATAGTAAGTCTGAAAGAAAGTACAAAGCGTTTCGTGTTAATCATATTCCAATAGGCTGCCTTTAGCTCAGTTTTGCTTAGAAATACACTTCCGGCTGGGGCGGTCCACAAACGGCTCATCCCCAGCTCACAAACTATGCTTTAAACACAGCTGAACCACACAATTTTCCTGTTTACATCTAGATCCCTCACTTCTAAGAGGGCCCGGGCGTAGTGTGCGAGCTCAGGAGTCACCCAAAGTCTCCTCCAATGTGCTACAAGCCTATAATGTGCCACATCCTTTATTGAGTGGCATCCCAAGTCCAAAAAAGAGGTACTAATGGAGTGGATTGGGGAAAGCCAATTAAGGACTGTAGAAATTTATTCTGACCCACCACTAGAGAATCCAAATTGGCATGTCCTCACAACTCCACCCCATAGAGGATTGAGGCGCCAATTTTGGCATTATAAATCTGTAGCACCGGAGCTATGGGTCTGGTGTATGAGCATCTGTGCTCCTTAAGCAAGGCGTCAGAGAGTTAAGCATGTTTGACAGAAAGGCAGTCTAATTGTGGCTTCCAGCTTAGTGTTCTGTCTAATAATACCCCAGATAGGAAAAAATCTCTGTTTGATCCAAGGACCCTTCCTTCATTCTAACTTCGACGATGACTTTTTTAGAGTTGTGCAGGACCATGTACTTCGTTTTATCAACGTTTACAATGAGGTCGTGGTCCGCACAGAACTCTTCAAATCTCAAGAGGGCACGTTGGAGTCCCTGTCTTGTCTTTGAGAGAATGAGAGTGTCATCGGCGAACATTAATAGCAGGATCTTAGTCCCAGCTAGGTACGGGGCGTCTGTGGGGAAATCTTAAAAATATTTCACTTCCCCATTAATGTACAAGTAGAAGAGGGTGGGTGCTAGGACGCATCCCTGTCTCACCCCCTTCTCAACCGTAAACTTTTCGGTGGTACTACCCGCCGCTTCCCATCTAACCTGAGCGTAATTGTCCGTGTGTAGTTTGACAACAAAAGCCAGGATATCCAGCGGCATACCCAATTTTAACAGGGTATACCACAACTTGGGTCGCGGGACCAAGTCAAATGCTGACTTGAGGTCTACAAAGGCCGCGTAGATAGTACCTCTCCCCAAGGTTACAGTACGCCACTAAATAAGAATAAACTTTAAAACCTGATCCACTGTGCTAATGCATTGCCGGAATCCCGCTTGAAGATCAGAGAGGATATGACGTTCCTCCATCCATGCCTGAATTCTACATAGCACCACCCTAGCTGACACCTTTTGGATGCAGTCAATCAGGCTAATGGGCCTATAATTACCAGGTTTCGAACGATCCCCTTTTTTGTGAATAGGAAGAATTACTGCTCCTGCCCCAGGTACTGTGCAACAATGCTCCCTTAGCAATGGCAGTCAGTAGGAGCTGAATATACAATGCACAGGTGTCGAGATCTTGGAGGAACGGGTCCGCAGGGTTCGGGACCAGGAGAGGGCATTTTCCACTTCTTTCTTGGTTATGTGTATGGCCGGAATAGGAGACGACATTACAAAAATATCTTGGACGTCTGAGCCACATGCGAACTGGCCCTTGTAGTGTAGAACCCACTGATCTGTCGCCACATGATTAGTGGGAACTTTACTTTGATTCCCCACTCCCCCACTTCACCAGATGCCAGAATGCTGTCATATCTCTCCCTGAACAAGCCTTGAGCAGGTCAGCCCAGTGATCTTCATCCTAGTCCCTTTTGACCTGGGATTCTGCTGCCTTATATGCCTACCTTTTCTTTCTTATTAAGTCCCCATATTTAGCCCTAATGGCTGCCGCTAGAGATCTATAAGCAATGCGGCAGGAAGAATTATACCAGACAGCAGCCTTCTGACATGGGGGTTTAGACAATTTTTTATGTTTAGTAATAAAAAAACATTTACGTTTGTTGAAAAGATGCTCATGAACCTGAGCAGCTCTAAGGGTGGATACATCGTGCGCAGCATCAGCCTGGAGAGTAGCTATAGCGTTGGCTACCAGTGTACTCATTTGATTCACGTGGTCTACTTTATTAGCCACATTAACATATTTAAGGCGTTGTGAGTCGTTTGTCAAATGAGCTTCTACGGAGTCTACACATGATGTCAAACCTTCTCCGTGGTTTGAGTGTGGGTCCCGCAAAGAAAGAACCAAAGGGTTATGGTCGCTTTCTGGGCAAGAGTGAACCTTCATATCTAACAAGTTGGTCCAAAACGCCTTATTAATGATAAAATAGTCTATGCGGCTGGTACGTTGCCCACTAATATATGTTGGCATCCCAGTTTTTTCTGATGTGGTTCACCCATTAGCTGCTATCACCCCATGTTCCAAACAAAATACTTTTAGTTGAAGTGCTGCCCCAGACCACCTTTTTATTGGAGTAAGATCTAGAGAAGGGATCAACCATTTTTCATCCTCCTCTACACTAAAATTCATATCCTGAAAGTCCAGGGGTTCGAAAGTACAATTAAAATCTCCGGCTATTATTGTATTGTTTTGACCTCTTTGATTTGTTAAAAAAAAACATTGAGAAGTGCAATAGTGTTTGAGGCCTTCCCACCTTGCAAGCCTCTGGAGTAGACATTGATGAATAGGAGATCAGGAAGATTTCCCTGAAGTAACCTAATGATAAGAATGTCCCTAGAATCAATGTAAATCTCCTCTAGCTTATATTGGAGACACTGCCTAACCCAGATTGTCAAACCCCCTTTGGGTCTACCTCGCTCACCCTGTTCCGCATTTTTAGAGAAATTGATATAACCCGGGCAGAATACCTGGTCCACCGCCCATGTCTCTTGGAAAAACAGAATGTCTTGTTCCTCAATAAATGTAGACCAGTCAGTTGAGGCAGTTTTACTTACAAGCCCCGCGATGTTCCAGGAAGCAAGCTTTAATCCAGAACTATTGTCCGTAGGGACTCCAATTCTTAGATGTGGACATGGGCCACACCTTGTCACGAGGGAATCAATGGCTTTTGTAGTAGAGTTGTCTGTGGATACCATACCACAATCGAGTTCCCTACTGGGTCCAAAAAGAGCCTAGATTTGTGCGCTGAGTTAGCCCAAGGGTGGCGTGGGGAGGAGGAAGATCGCTTTGGGTGGGGCCCAAAACTAAGTCGCCCTCACTCAAGTCGACTACTAGAGATAGGGTCTTTTCACAGGAGGACGAACAGTCCAGTCAGTCTATGCCTTCCAAGTTGGAAAGGAAGTCATATCTATTGTGGGTAGATACATTGTATTCATAGTTTCCCTGAGCATGAGGTGTAGCCCTATAATCACCCTTCCCAGTTGTTAGTGTGGAGAGATTTCGATAACAAAAACCCAGAGTTAGGATACTGATGTCTTCCCCACTCAGTTGCCTTGTCCCTGCCCTATCTAAGATAGTTTTCACTATTAGGGGAGATCCAAACTTCAACACCACACAATCACCTCTACTAGTTTTTGGTGTTGTCCCTATCCATGGAATTGTGCGAATCATTTTAAATTCCTGGAATAGATGCCCTCCCAGCCCGGTTTTGGTATTTAAAAAAATGAAGGGGCTTATTCCTGAGCGAAGCCCAATGTTCCCCATTGCCAGGTTGTAATGGGGGTACATTAGATAGTATAATAGTGTAGGGCATGGCAACAGGGGGTAGGTTAAGATAGTCGTTATGGCTGGCCAAGCCACCCCGGGGCGTCCCTTTATTTTTACTCCCAGATTGTTCCCTCGTGGGGACGACCTTTGGTTGGGTAGGAAGTGTACTACTGGGATTTGCATGGGAAGCTTGCACAGCTAAATTTATGCCGGCACCGAGAGCAGTAGTAGGCGAATTTAGTGCAGGGTCTGATGCTATGCTGCGATCAATAGGACCACTAAAAGGTCCTTTGGATAAAGTGGGTTTTGGGAGGGAAAGCCGTTGCTCGATTTTAATCAATGTATGACAACTTAGTAAATAAGGGTTTAAGCTTTGCCATACATTTTTCTTCAAATTTTACTAAAATACGGTCTTCAGGATTACTTCTCGAGGACGGGCCTGGGCACTAATATCTAGTGTACTAGAGGTACTGGTGTCAGCAACCCCATAGGAGCTGCCTTTATTACCACAAACAACCCCTCTGGTTTTTGCCACTTTATTAGCCTGATGTGTGGTAAGTGGCAGTCCACCCGCTTTCCTTTTCTTGGCTATGACTGTGGATGCACCCTCTCTTCCCTTTGCCTGTGTTGATCGTTGATTACGAGTAAGAATTTTGGCTGGTAATGGGGGAGTGGAAGTGGGGACACTAACTGGAATGGGGGGATCGTCTAGTAATACTGCTAGAGACAAGGGAGCCTGTTCCGGCGTGCATTCAACAGGTGGATCCGTCATTAACAGAGGACCAACTGGGAGAACTTCTGAGGAGGCTCGTCGAGGCGCTAGAGAGAGTCTCCTTTGCTTAAGCTCAATTTCATGGATAAGAACAGATTCGACCCTCATAAGGAATGCATCAAGTGTTCCTACAACACTTTGCCCCCCAGCCCCCTTGCGACTCCCCTTGCTCATAATTACTAGCAAACAGATAGGATACAAAAACGACAAGTAGATAACAAATGGGCAACAATTGCAGTTAAAGTTCAGAGGCACTAACCAAAGTCTTTGAAAGCATTCAATGACCGGTGAAAGAGAGGTGACCCTGCCCTGCCTCCTCTTGGCTTCGACGGGCGCGGATGGGCCGGCCCTTGTACTATCTGTCTTAACTGTATCGGTGATTGGTGGGGGGCATGGCTAGCAGGCCATGATGGTGGACGGAGTCTGCTAGAGCACCGGTGCCGCCGGGAAGCAAACATCCTAGATAAGCCTCTACGGGGCTGCTCGATACCGCGGAAGGGACGGACCTGTTGGTGTTGGACTCCCTGACCACCCTGGTTGGGTTTTGATATCCGTGACGGCCCGAGGGGGCTGTACAGCGGAGCCCGGCAGTGCTGCGGCCTGTTTCTCTGACAGCGGCCGGAGCCTGGAGGGTGTGACGCACCCGGACCATAAACATCCCTGGAAAGCCTCTACGGGGCTGTCCGACACCTTGAGGAGGGCGGATCTGAATGCCTCGAGCACTTTGGCGGCTCCGGACGGCCTCGGAGATTCCGACGGCCGGGGGAACTGTGAGGAGGAGCCTACCGCGAATGCGGCCTAATCCCCTGAGAGGCGACCGGGGTCTGAAGTAGGCGGCGCGCCCGGATTGCAGGGCACCTAAGGCGGGGACCGCTGAGGCTGCGCCCGAGCAGACCGCTCGAGACCTCACTACACTGTTATTGGCGGTAAGGAGAGGCGACAGAGACGGGGCCGGCCCCGGGGACACAATACCTTGCAGGCTGTGGGACGGGGGACCGTTGCCCTGCCCAGATTCAGACCGGAAGACCCTGAGGGGTGCGAGGACACCGGGAGCCCTGTGGACCTGAGCGGACTGACGCCTAGGGGCGGGGGGGGCAAGGCAGGCAACACCCGGAGGTGACCCCTGCTGTTGGGCCCGGGCCTCCCCCCCTTTTTTTTTTGTTCCCCCCTCCCAGCATATCTCGGCCTTACCGGGGACTGTTGAGACCCAGAACCGGAGTTGTCCCTGGCCGCTGCAGGCGGCACTGCAACACCATGTGACCGAGCCCGGTGGAATAGACGGTGCCTACGGACGCCCTGGGAAATATCGGAGCTGCCTGGCCTCCCACGGAGGGACTCCGGGGGAAGAGGTAGGATGACGCCACTGACTTCGTTTCTCTTGCGAGGGGGAACACCTCCCCCCCCTCCGGCCAACCCCCTGAGTGACGGCCTGCACGGCCGGAAGAGGCTGTTGAGAGAGGGTCCGAGAGGCCCCCCTGTGCCATGTGGCGAGCCCCATTGAGAGAGCTTGAGGACCTGACAAGAGAGTAACGGCTGGAAGGGCTGGGGAGAGTCGCGGAGTACCGCCCTTGGAGATACCCGCACCTAGACATTGGGCACGCCTGGCTGGAACTAACATGGTCCGAAATGGGACTAGGATCCCAGAGGGGAAAGACGGCCTGATGGCTGCGGGACAAGCCCCGGGGGCCCTGGCGGAGGGGTCCATAACAAAACCAACGGACCAAGCTCCTGCTGGGGACCTACCAGTTGACAAGCTGGACTTGATCCTACAAGAGATCAGAGACTCCAGGCTCGCCATGGAGGCACAAATGGGAACCCTTACCACTAACCTTTCTCTACTAAAAGCGGACCACTGCAAGTTGGCTGACAAGGTGAAAGATCAGGGAGTGGTGTTGGCGGAGATAACCCCGAAAGTGGCCGACCAGACTACCTCCATCAAACAACTACAAGAACAGGTGACGACCCTAATGGAGTGCATGGAGGATGCCGAAGGCCGCAATCGGCGCAATAACATCCGCGTCATTGGGCTTCCTAAACGCAGCGAGGGGTCCTGCGCAACGGAGTTCATGGAACAGTGGTTCCGAGATCATGTCACCGCGGAGGGTCTGTCGCCGCTCTTTTGTGTTGAAAGAGCACACCGAATTCCCACGGGAAGGCCTAGACCAGGACAACCACCATGACCGCTGATCGTCAAGATCCTTAACTATCGAAATAGAGACATGTTACTCCAAAAGGCCCGGGAGAAATCGCTTATAGAATATGAAAATCAGCGAATCTCGCTATACCCAGACTACACTAATCAAGTGCAGAGGCAGAGATCCTCCTACTTTGCGGTCAAGAAGAGGCTCCAGAAGGCAAACCTCCAGTACGCCCTGCTGTTCCCGGCTCGCCTCAAGATAATATATGACAATAAGACCCATTTTTTCGAGAGTCCTACGGACGTGGAGGAATGGCTGGAGGTGATGGACGTCGAGGCGACCCAAGGAGCGTCATCCAACAGTTCCAGGAAAGACTCGGAGCACACGGGCAGAACCTCCCCCACGCAGTCTCCGCAATCGAGACGGCGCAAACCCTCTGCGGCACAGCAAAAGGAGGACCAGATGGTAGCTGTGGACATGGTGAGCTCCTTCAGGAACGAACATATCACAATCAATACGGACACGGAGGACAGCACACTGCACTCAGACTCTGAACATAGCATGGTCCTGTTTCCGAGTGTGAAGCCGAGGGCGGCGGATGAACTACTGGACAATGGACAGGAGTGACTGTCCAATACAAAGTAACCTGTGCTCCAGTGTCCTATTGATATCCTTTAATGGTGTTCTGAATGTGGCTGGGGTGTGGGGGCGGGGGTGTGGGTCCTTTCATTGATTGGGAGATGCCCTCTCTTTTCTTTCTCTGGGACGCCTAGCGGCGGAGCGTGGGCTATAATGTTATGTACCTCCCTCAGAGTGGGTACAAGCCGCTACTCTACCAAAATGGACTACTGTAGGTTCAGACAACCCTATGATAGTTGGTGAGGGGCTCCCCTCTCCTCCTCCTTCCCCCCGGAGGCAGATAAGTATTATTTTTAACAAAGCTTCCCTGGCGGCGCCGTTGAGCCGGCGGCGCAGAACTGAAAGACTATGAGGATAAGGTACATGCTCAGCCAACCCACCCGAAGGCGTATGCACCAATGTTTGTTTTGTTATGGTTTACATTTTATGGTTCGGCCCAGCAGTGTTTTCAAGCTGCGCCAAAAGAGTTCAAGTTTGGGATGGGCAGAAGTACGTCTCCTGGCTATTGATAGTATTACCTGTACTGCAGATGAGAGCACTGTTTCCCACGGCACTCCCTACAAGTATGGCTGACACTATAGGGAAGTACAGACTGGCTACCTGGAACGTGCGGGGACTTGGCGCTATACAGAAGAGACACAGAATACACGCATTCTTACTCCGACAACATGTACACATTGTATTCCTGCAAGAATCCCACCTAACACAGTAGAGGCACACACCCTGCGGAAGAAGTGGAGAGGCACTGTGTTTACCACGACATACTCTGCTTTCTCCAGAGGGGCTACCATATGGGTGAGACACGGCACTCCCTTTGTTGAGCTAGAGAGGAAGGTTGACGATCAGGGGAGGTATATCCTAGTGAAAGGCACACTGGACGGCACACTGGTGGTTCTGGGCAGCGTATATGCCCCGAATTTTGAGCAATATACATTCCTCACGAGGGTGGGCCGAGCACTGGCTGATTGGACTGATATCCCTTGGATCTTGGGAGGAGACTGGAATCTGATACTAGACGTGGACCTGGATAGGTCGCATCCCCCCCTCCAGACGACAGGCATACATAGAATGACGGACTCCTACAGGACCTGGCTCCGAGGATGGGGACTGACAGACGCGTGGCGAGCATTACACCCGACACACAGGTAATACTCCTACTACTCCCCGGTACATGTCCTACATACTCGTTTAGACAGGTTCCTATGCACTAACTCTCTGATAACCAAATGTGCGTCCACACACTACCTAGCTAAAACCTTCTCTGACCACAGACCTCTGACACTCGACCTACAATGGGGGAGGGTGCCAACGCCTGTGCCCACCTGGAGACTCAACCCGTTATTGCTGGAAGACGGTCCCTTCCGCACATCCTTGTCGGATACGCTGGACAACTATTTCCGGGAGAACTGGGACTCGACGACCTCTAACTTAACAGTGTGGGATGCCATGAAAGTAGTGATAAGGGGGGCGGCCATAGGACAGACCGTGGGTGCTAGGCAGGAAATCCACGGGAAATTATGCGATGTTGAGGCCCGCCTGAAGACTTTGGAGGCGGTAGCAGGAGGGAATACCAAATGCAGGGAGGAATTGCAAGTAAACAATATAGAACACGCAGGACTCCTAGAGACGCTGCGAGTTATTGATCATAAAGAATATCTACGACGGCAACAGGCCGAATCAGACAGATCGGGTGCTTTATTGGCTCGGCTGGTACGAGTTAGTCCCGAAGCTCCAGTGATCACGCAGGTCCGGGATGGAACGGGGAGAATAGTGTCTACACAGTCGGACATCAATGCAGCCTTCAGGGATCACCTGAGTACACTATACGCCTCCCCCACTCTGGTGAACCGGGAGGAAATTGTGACATTTCTAGGAGACCTGCCTTTCCCGGTCCTGTCCCGATATGAGCAGGCGGGGATGGACGGACCCATATCACAGCAGGAAATCAGAGTGGCCATTCGCTCTCTCAACCGAGGCAAGACTCCCGGTCAAGATGTACCACCGGTAGAATTCTACCAGACCTATGCTACAACCTTGGTACCAGTCCTGGAGAAAATCTATAAGGCATCATATGAGACCGGTCACCTGCCCGTCTCGACTATGCAAGCCTTAGTCATATCAATCCCGAAACTCGGTAGGGACACTCTCGACCTAACTAATTACAGACCCCTTTCAATGCTCTCTACGGAGTACAAAATACTCAGTAAAGTCATAGCCCTACGATACAGGCTCACCTCCCGGCCCTAATACACCCGGACCAATGCGGCTTCCTACCGGGGAAGAGCATGTCCCAAAACACGAGGAGGCTCCACGCCCTAATGTCTGATGTGCCATTGGCCCTCTCTCGGGCAGGCTGTGTCGCACTGGACCTCAGGCAGGCATTTGATTCCTTGTCATGGGCCTTTATGTTTGAGGTCCTGACACGTTTTGGACTCCCCGAATCCCTAATATGGTGGACCAGACTATTGTATACACGCCCAACGGCCAGAGCACGCACTGGCCGACACGTCTCCGACAGGTATGACATCCACCGTGGCACCCGGCAGGGATGCCCGCTGTCGCCCCTGCTGTTTGTCCTGACTCTTGAGCCCCTGGCGATCGCCTTCAGGACCAGGATGGCTGTGATAGGCATTCCCGTCACGGGGTACGCACCACCTGATATCCATATATGCCGACGACATCCTTTTATATCTCCAGGGCCTGGAAGAAAACCACTCGGCCCTAGCGGTCATTTTTGACCGGTTTGCAGAGGTGTCTGGCCTGGCGGTCAACCCGGTGAAGTCGGTGGGATATTACTTTCAGGAGGGGCGACGGACTTCCCACATACAATTTGGTGACTCCCAAATCCCAATAGCACAGGCCACGTTCAAGTACCTAGGCATAAACGTATGTAGACGACCGGAAGATCAGATTGATGGTAACATCAGACGGGCCATTACCGGCCTACGCGGTAGCGTATAATTCTGGATGTCCTTACCGCTGTCAGTCATGGGAAGGATAGCGGTTTCTAAAATGGTGATGCTCCCCCGCATGTTATATTATTTTGTAAACCTGCCAGTTCTCCCGCAACACATATTTAATACTCTAAATACGATCCTGATTAACCTCATTTGGGGATCTGGATGGCGGAGAATAAGTCTAAAAAAACTTCAAATAAGTACCAGACAGGGAGGTCTAGGAGTGCCGGACCTCCGCGGCTACTACTATGCGAGTCAACTGCAATGGTTATACAGGCCATGGTACTACATCGGGCATATCTTACCCCCCAGCGGATTCACAGGATGTTCCCTGCCTCCTCCCATTGCTGCCCTCGATGTCAGGCGGATGAGGCCGGTCTTCTCCACATGATGTGGTCTTGTCCACGCCTAAGTGGATATTGGGGACAGGTCCGACACATACTTCACACTGTTACGGGCATGCAGATACCGGGGGGAGCGATGTCTAGCCTGATCAGGCACAGGAAAAGACCCAAGGGACATAAAGCCCCACTGAAATTCACGGACCTGGCACTGTTGTTGGCGGTCAGAGCTTTGACCATGAAGTGGACGTCCGCAAGACCCCCAGCTGTAGTGACTTGGCGATCTGAAGTGTTAAAGTGGGGTAGGGCTGAAAGCGTAATTCTGCGTAGAGAAGAGGAGCGAGGGCTACGGGAACACCCAATTGCACAAGACTGGGAGCGGATGCTGCTGGAGCTAGAGGATATAGACTTGACGCCCTCACAGGCGGGGACTGCATAACTGAGACTGTTGGACAGGAGTAGGGGAGACTGAGAGTAGGGCCTCCCTCAGGGTGCGCGCAGGTTTGCCAGACGATGACGAGCATAATTTTCCGGACACACCAAATTATTGGTGAATTTCTTTCCCTCTAAGGCCAATGGTGACAGTGCAAGATGGGTGGTGATGCCAGGAGACGTACGGGGGAGGGGAGGATGTTGGGTGGGTCGGAGAATGGCTACGACTTGACTATGTGGGTCCAATGATATACTAAGACCGGTGGAAACTGTGATATTACCGGAAGGGACCCGCGCATATGAATGTGTTATTTTACAATTGTTCAAGATATGAAGTCATTAACGCCCTGTAGGAACGCAGTTCTGTGAGACAATAAGTCAAATGCCTATAGTTTAAGGGGAGAAAACGAGAAAAGACTGTATGATATAAATGATGGATATATGTACAATGCACTGTCTGAATACAGTCATGAATAAAGAGTTTTTTTTTTTAAACTGTATCGGTGATTGGTTTATCCATGATTGGCATATTTGATTTACTAGTAAGTCCCTAGTAAAGTGCACCAGGTGAGCCCTGGGCCCGTAAATTAAATGCTACTAGTGGGCCTGCAGCACTGATTGTGCCACCCACATAACATAGGCTCAAACCACGTTAGGCACCCATAAGTAGGCCTAAATCATCCCCATGGACAGGGTGCAGTTTATTTAAAAGATAGAATATGTACTGGTGTGTCTTACATGTCCTAATAGTGAAATATTGCTAATTTCGTTTTTTAAGGACTCTCTCCCATAGGGTAACACGGGGATTGCCTTGAAATATCTTTTAAGTGTAATTCTCCCACTGGGAGCAGATAGAGATTTGGAGTTTGAGTTCTCTGAACTCATAATTTTAAAAAACATCTTTTGGGGAAGTTGGTTTTTGAATTGCGTGTTTTAAAATGCCACTTTTGGAAAGTGGGAATTTTCTTGCTTAACCATTCTGTGCCTCTGCCTGCCTGTAGAATCCACATCTGGGCGTGAATGGCAGTTGGGCTCTGGTGCATTCACCCTAGACAGTCACAGAAAGGGAGCTGGGGTGTGTCTTGCATATCATGATGGGCCATCACCAGGCTGGTGGGCCTTCCTGAGCTAGATGTGGTTGGAGGAGTTGTCACTGACACCTCAATAGGGCTGCGCCTGTCGTCACATAAAGCTGTATGCACCCCCCTGTAGTGTGTCTGGAACCAGGTCAGGGAAAGGCAGGGTCTCTTGCACTACAAAGACTTTCCTTTGAAGTTTACCTACTTAACAGGAAGAAAGTGGTATAAGTACTGGAGCTGTGACACTATTCCTTCAGAACACTTCTGGATTGAGGACACTCTGCCAGGAAGAAGGGATGTGTTTCTGTCAGGAGGGACTACCACTTTGCTGTTTATTTTGCTGTGTTAGCCTGCGTGTTAGCCTGCTGCTGCTGCTTCTGCCTTGGGCAGTGAAAGGACTGGACTTATCTTTCTATATCCTGCCTTCCAAGTATCTCTAAGGGCTTAGGTTGAGCGTGCCTTCTGTTGGAAGTCTAAGGAATACCAAAGACTTCATCCAAATCTTGATACCAGCACTAAGACTCTTCTCCTGTGAGTCCTGCAAAAACCAGTCCTGGGCCCTGGGAACTGAGTGGTTGTGCTGTAACCTCCAGAAAAAAACAACACCGTCCCTGATGTCCCTGATGCCCCTCCCTGCACCGAACATGTGGTCTCAGGTCACAAGGAGCTTGACGCATAGACTGCGACGACATCAGTGCCCCGACCGCACTGATGATATCGCTTCACGTTGTCATCGATGTTGTTACCTGCACCAAAGCTGAAAGCACCACTCATGAAGAGCACGACGCATCACCTCAACAACATCGAAGACCCTGGTGTACCGACAATGGTGCCATCGACTCCAACCTCGTCTCCGATGCTGATGCCTGCACCATGTCTGAGGGCCCCACTCATGAAGAGCATAACACATCGCCCTGTCTCACATCGCAGCCCTGTGTCTGCCAATGATAGAACTTCAGCTCCAATGTCATGCGGCTGCCTGCAACGAAGTTGTGGTCACCGGCGTGAACAACATGATGCATCGGCCTCGACAACATCGCAGCCCCAGCCCGAGCGATGCCAGCACTCCTGACCTCAACATCGCAGAGCTCAATTCCCAGTGCATGTAACTGCAAGGCCTCAACGACTTCTGCCAGAGCTTTGGAAACAATGCCAGCGACCCATCATCTTCAGATTTCATCGCAAGATCACTGAGGCCCCTTCACTTCCAAAGGTACTGTTTTGAGGGCTGTCCGATGCCATATCACTGAACTGTGGGATTTGTGTTGTTCACGATGCTGCAATGGCACCTACTGGTGCTTTCGACTTCAAGGAACTGTAGTTTTTAAGTTTATACTTGCAATATTCTTATCTTTACTTGTATATGTTGAATTTTTATTGTTTTGGTCTTGTTTTACTCCGATAAATATTGGCTATTTTTCTAAACTGGTGTGGGGTACTTTTGTAGTGTTTCCACTCTATTACTGTGTGTGTGTGTGTGTAAAAACACTTTACACAGTGCCTCTGAGATAAGCCTGACTGCTCATGCCAACCTACCAAGGGCGTGAGCAGTAGTTATTTTAGTTGTGTGATCCTGAGTTGAATGAGGGTCCCTACTTGGACAGGGAGCAAACCGACTGCCACCTAGAGACCCCATTTCTAACAACATGTACATAACCGCCTAAAAAGAAGTGCATTTCAGTACCAGCCAATACTTTATTTTGCCAATACTTTACCAATTATTTATCCTTTTTTATTTTTAGTCATAATTATATCTTTAAACTATGTTTACAGGTTACAGCAGTTCAAAGCCGGTGATACATATTATTTATGCCCATAAAAATCATACTATCCAAAGATGGGCATTAAAACAAAAAAAAATATTTGCCAGGTCTATTAAAACCAGCCTTCTTGGAAGCACCTATACTATTTCATTGTGTGCATATGCTAGCTCAGTTTTCATTACATGTTGCAATCTGGCTTTGACTTTCCCTATGCATTTCTAACAAACAAATTGGACATGTGCACTTATTTCTTTTTTCAACTATTTTTACACAGTTTTAAATGTTGTAGGTCATCACAGAAGTTACAGTCACAATGTATCCCAACGATATTACATTGCTCAGGTTTCTTTATATTACAGTTTTTTGATTGGCCCATTAGTTCTGTCTCATACAAGGTAAAGACTGTCTTTCCCTTTGCTGCCCTCCTACCACCTTTGAACTCCTTTCTCTTCCTCAAACGGTCTACTCTGTGTTTATCCTGTTGCATACCTTCAACCACTTTGTGTGGGTTTCTCCATCCAGCCCTTTGTACATCCTCCAGCCCCCCACATTTAAAAAATGTATTCAGACGTCCTCTCGCCTCGTATACTGCCCTTTCTGCTTCCATACATTCTATCATGCCTGATGTCCACATTTGTGTCTTGTGAGGGCCTATGTATTCTCCCACATTTTAGCGATATCTCTCTCTTTGCTTCTATCAATCCCAATAAGCAGAACAAATGTTGCTGCCTGAGTTGGTCTACATCACATGATAGTCTCAGTATCATGAATTGTGGTGTGATTGGAACCAGGGCCCTATGGCCTCAGGGGTCTCTGCAGATATCTTCATCCAATATTATTAATCAGTGGCTGTCCCTGGATTGTGTGAAAGAGAGTCACCTCCACCCCCTACACATTTCAGGCAGTGGGTGGAGAAGCCCTCCGCATCTTATTTAGTCTACTTCTGGGGTAATAGACTCTGTGAAATACTTTGTGCTGGATAAGTCATAGTCTTGCCTCAATGGCCACCTTACCGGGGTGCATCAAGGCCACCTCCTAGTTGACATCCTCTGTGTAATCCCCCTGTCTCCCATTTTTCCTTTATTTTATGAAGGTAATCTGGCCTGTTGTTATTCAGGGTGTAGACCGTCTTGTTGATGTGTGTGTCTAGTAGAGCTCTCCCTTCCAGTGAATTACTATCAGGTAAATCTACCCAGTCTATCTGTTCTGCCTCTAGTGCGTGTCTCAATTGTAGGTATTTGTACTGTTGTATGAGTGGCAGGTCGTAATCTGTTTATATGGATTCGATTAGTAAATGTCACCATCTTGACTTATAGCTCTGAATGTCAAGATCCCTGTTAGATATGACTGCTGGAATCTTTTCAGTTTGGCTACGCCTGTTCTTTGGCCAAACCAAGACTGTCCTTTTCCTAATTTGCAAACTCAAACCTTGAGGCATTTGTACCTGTAAAATGACCTAGAATTCTGAAATGTCAATGCCGAAATCTGTGTCAAAACGCTGATTACCAATGTTATTACTCATTCTAAAGGGTGATTACTCTTAACTCTCCATGTATGAAGATGATACATGACACAGATCAATAACTGAATCTAGCCAGCTCCCTACCCAATAGCATCCATTCCCAAAAGTATTTAAGTCTACTCCAACCTTACAGGCTGCAATCCATTATGAATCATCATTAAATATTAGGTATCACACTGTTATATCTGTCAGCCGTAGGGTGGTCTTCCCTCCAACATTTTACCTTCCTCCTCCATTTTGTCTGACCTTGGTTTTGCTGGCCTTAGGACTCTGAATACTTTACCATTGCTAACCAGTGCTAAAGTGCATTTGCTTGCTCCTCTACACATGGTAATATGTGTTCATACCCAATTAGCATAGTGGTCCTGCAGCGCTGATTGGTCCACTAACTTAAGTAGCCCTTCAAACATGTCTCAGGCCTGCAATTGTAGAGCCTGTGTGTGCAGTTTGAACTGCCATTTCAACCTGGCAAAATAAACCTTTTGCCATGCCCACACCTTCATTTTTAATACATATACGTGGCAACTAGGGTATGCCCTGGACAGCCCAGAGTGGAATGTAATTAAAAAGTGCACCAACGCATCTCCTTAGCTGAGAGGCACATCCCTCAACAGAAACAACGCATCTCTGCTTCTACGTGGATTAGACCCATGGCACATACCTCTGGCACCCCTGCAGTCCTCAAAACCAATGCAATGCCCTGGTGACACAGTACATCCCCAGCCCAGGTCCTTGCATTTCTAATCAACACCAGTCTCGACTACGATGCCGGACTCCGCATTGCAGCATCGCAGTTCATCGGACCCAAAGCATCACTAGGAGTGGGTGGAGCTTGAGGAGTTCTACTCTGCAGAGTTATCTAAAAACTCAGTGAAATTCTATGGAGTTCAGTGTCCGGCGGAATGATGCCACCCAATCCTAACTATAACGTAGGATAGTTGCAGCTCTTTATAGAAGTCAGTAACGTTTTCGTAGCATTACCGCAAACGGAAATGAATGTGCATTCCACAGACCATGCTGTTGAAATTACAGATCTAGAAACCAGTGAGAATTCTGTGGCGCCTAAATAACGATAGTGCAATCTTGGACACTTTACACCAGAGCAATTCTGGGACAGTTTCCTTTATGGCAAGCATATATCACATCAACAGCTGCAGGAGTCGGGGCAGGAAATGGAGTCTGAAAATCATAGGCAGTTGGCAATGAAGCACGTGGTGGGTTCTGAACAGAGCACCAAGCCACTCATCGCTGGTAAAAACATGCGCATGTCACGACGTAATGATGAGTAAAAGATATTTAACATTCAAGTATGTGACTGCCAAACTGAAACACTCCATTCCCTTACCTTATAGTAAGACTCAACACTACCCATTCCCGCTCCTTTAAGGTTTTAGTCATACATTTAACAACAGCCAAGGTTTTAGGTAATGAATTGCGCGCCCCTGCATGGTCTTGGACTGCCGGCCGCCCAGCCCTCATGGTCACATTGTCTAACTACCACATAAGTAGCTACCACGACTGTCTTGTTGCTGAGTCATACAGGAAACAGCGAGGGCACAGCAACTGTTATCCTAATGTCACAGCCTTTAAACCCATGTGGGCAGCTTTTCATGTTCCTTGCACTTAACCATTCTGACAAATGATCGTTTGACGTGTTCTTGCCCCACTGTAGGTGTACAATGGGCGGCATCCCTGAGATTAGAATTCACATATTAAATGCATTTAGATACAGTGCCTCTAAATATAACATTTTTTAAAACGTGTTGGCTATCCTGCCAATCTGTCATGGGTGCAGCCCTCCTGTGCCTACATTGGACATGCCTGATTGTAAGAAAAGATAACATTCTTCCCATTTCCGCAGGCAATTTATTATGGGCCGACCCATCCTTTTAAATAACTTGTGAGATAACATGGCCCATTGCCATATTGCTATCACCAGTAGCCGGTGGTCACACCGGCCAACCATGTACTGAACCCTCTTGTTTGTAAACAGGTGTGATAGGATGTGGGATAGTACTTAACCTACCTACACAATTCTACTTAAAATTCCCACTGCCTGATTGCCAACCCCAATACCAGGTGGTCCCCCGGTCTACCGTTCACTGGACCAACTTGCTTGTAAACAGGTGTGATAGGATCTGGGATAGTGCCTTCCTACCCCACTATTGTACTTAAATGAAAATTCGTGAACATCAGAGGCTGGCAGTTGCTGGTAAATTGAGCCAAGACCAGCAAAGACAGGGGATTGACTCCTGGTCCCGGGCTAGACCTCTGCATCAGGGTCTGCCACTCTAACCATTGAGCCACAATTCTCCACCAAAGTGGGGCCAAACGGGACTTGATATACCGTGTAAACATTAATACATCCACTTTGGCCCTTCGAAACTGAACTGGACTGATCACGTCACTTCTAGCATGACAATATGATTCCACTGTGGCTCTTTATACAGAACGGAGTTGGGCCTATCATGTTTCCACCTTAATCCCAAGATATGTAACTCATTGCTATATTTCCATTTTTACCAATAGCCTAAAATTTAAATGGTATTTATCAAACCAACCGTGTAAGTACTGTACACACCATCATATCGCACCTTCGTGCATCCCCCTGTGTAGAAAGCCAATGATTCTGCACTTTTAACTTGGCCACTAGGTGGTAGCGCAGGCAGCTAGATATAGCTTCCTGTATGCCTAACAGAAAACCCCCATTCCAGACTTTCGTCCATGCAATCTACATTCCTCTCTATCCAGACATAAAGACACACCCTGTCCCTAGTCCCAGTACTCGTAAATGCCTGATCAGTACCCAACATAGTACTATTCGGTGTTTAAACAGAGTTTTTGACCTTTTTGGGCCCCTGTGTCACTGCGCCTGTTGCACCCTTGAAATCATGAAGCTCAGTACTGTAAAGAAAATGTATTTCCGTTCCCTTCTGCCCCACAGTTCTGTCTGCGCATAGAAATGATGTTTGCGGCGCACCCGGCCCTTACAGAGACAATTCGGTTAAAACAATCATACACGCCACCAAACCAGACTGGCATCATTCACGCCAGGGACAGTTTCCAGAGTGAGTAATAATATAGACAAATTAGGAGTTCCTATCTCATACTCCTGCCAGGGACTTCATTACTTCAATAAACCAGAGATAAAAGTACGTAACACATTTGAAATTTACATTGGAGGCGCCTCTCTTTCCATTTCCACTTTAAATTCCACCCCGTCCATGTTTGCTCTCAGAGTCCCTACTCTCCCCTGGTTAGACGAGTTAGACCAGCAGCTCCCAGTCCCAGCTTGTAGCCATTTGGAAACTATTAGAAGCGGTAGCGGGGCACCATGGCAGCAACAGTCTACACAGACATCAAACTAATTATTCAATCGAATGATCATGTTCTGGATAATGCAAATGAGGTCCCAGATCGGTGCACACCGAATTATAGCAAACTGCAGTGAGATTTCTCGCACGGTTACATTGCTAAGCACTTGCAGCCGTTCCTATGCGCAAATTTGAAATGAAGGTTGTAACTTGACTTGAGGATACAAAACTTGTTACGCAAGTATGCATTGTTAAACATTTTTGCCTTGGGATGATGTTATCTACTCAGCAGTGTCCATGACCTTAACTCAGCGCCAACTACACGCTTCTATGATTTGTAAATTGTATATAAAACAGCGTCCCCTTCAGTACAGAACGAAACGTTTACCACTGTATATTGCTGTTCCACACTCCCACGGCTTACTTGTAGATAAGGCATGCTCTCTGGGCATTACTAAAGCATTATAGCCCATCGCAAAAAGTGCTACTGTAGCTTTCATAACATTTCTTGGGTGCATATAATAAGGTCTCCGACTGTGTTCAGTTTTTTAGTAATTCTGCACTCCCACATCATTATAAACTGTTTTGTAGACTCTAACACCGCATAAAACCGTGCTAAATAGTTTTGTCCTTTAACTGTATGCTGAGCAGAGCTTCAGTGTGCTAGGCGCCTTCATACGATATGGCTGTAGATTGCTGTCACTCGACTCACAATCTGTTAGAAAATGATTTGTGACATTATAACTAGACCGTCACATCTTAATGCTGTGAACAAAAGAATGCTCTTTTTTTTTAACTTTTTCGCAATTTCAAAATCCTAACAAGAGCATGTCAAGATGAAAAACCCTCGAAGACAAGGATAATATGAAAGAGTCAATCCATAAGCACCAAGGTTTCATCTTTGCAGTTATTGGCGATGTTCTCTGACTTTCCCACACCGCGAGGCGCTGAGCAGGCGCCGAGGAAGTTTTAGCGGCGCCCTCTCCCCCCTCCGCACGGCTCCGGCACTAGTACTGTTAAAACCCCCGGTATGTGCCCAAGACAACAAAGCCCTCGCGGGTATCAGCGCACCGCAAAAAACACCCATACTAACGATGGCAGCCTTCACTTGTAGCGTGCTCTCTCGAAGCAATATAACTTACCAATGTTCCTTTATCTCCGAGGACGACTCTGCTGCTCTCCCTCGGACCGGAGACCCGAAGCCGATTCACCCGCACTCCACAGCACTCCCTCGCGCGCCATGATTCACCCGCAGCTTCGGGCCACTCTGCCCACGTCGTACGCTCTTTCACACGATCTGGCCCCTCCGCCATTCCGGGTGACTTGCTAGCTTCGCTCCCTAGTAGTGGACCGCACACCTGCAGAGGGGACAAAATGAAAAGAGATTACGGGCCGCTGGGGGGGCCCGGGTGCTGCAGCATGTTTCGTGTGCACAACACTCCACCACAGTTGTCGCCCCGATGCACGTCGCTCCACGTTGCCCGCTACTTCCCAGGGCACCTGAAATGAAAAATAGAGAAAATAACCGGAGTCCTCCCGCTGTTCTTCCGCCGTACGTCGGCTGTAAACCAGGCGATCACGAAGCCCCTAGAATCCACCGGCACCTGCAATATAACAAGAGAGAAAATTACACGGCCCCACGGCGGGGCGAGGAGTGAGCCTGGGAGCGCGGGCACAAAGAGGCCGCTTCCCGCGCTCCCCAGGCTTTTAACCCTTTCGCGGCCGCGACCCCGCCCCCTCGCCCCGGAAGCACACAAGTACTTCCGGGGCGAGGGCGCGGGGCAAGCGGCCCCGAAAGGGACGGGGTGTGGGAGGGGCCGGGCCCCGCCATGCTTGCGTGGGGGCCTATTGGCCCCCCCTTGTATTTCCTGCTGCCTGCTCCTGAAGATGTATTTATTTTTCTCATTTTCCTGGATGCCATCTTTCAGGTATTGTCTGCCACTAAACCGCAAAAAATGTATAATTTAAAAACCCAAACCAGTGCATCAAATTAAGAAAGGACATTAGAAAAGTATGATTACATGTACTGTAAACATGGGCCTTACATAAACAAGATAAATACATGAAAAACATAATTTCATGTTATTACTGAAAACCTCCTTTCACCTAACCCTTCAGCCAGCATCCCCTTCCTCCAGCACAATGTGCCTCGTACCCTAATTCCCTCTCACCTTAACGTAGGCCAAGGGGTACATGAGGCAGTGCTCCATTATGCCAGCCACGGCCATGGCCAGCATGTGGGTGGTGACAGTGGATCTCTCAGGCAGCGCTTTATACTCCAGCCCCTCCTTTTGGTCGTCCTGCTCCTGCAGGGCTGGTGCCTAGCGGACCTCCAGGGCACTACGACCGTCGGCGTACCCGACCCCCCAACTCTGCAGGCCCCACTGCTGTCCGGCCACCTCACCAAATCCAACCTCCAGCATGCGGACTGGTTCCCCAGGTCCGGTGGAGGCTCGCTACTTGAGCACTGCCTCGAACTCCATGTCACTCTTCGCGGGCCAATTCCTTTGGCATTGCTTTTCTTGCCTCAGAGCCGTGACCACTATGCCACTCCCTCTTGTTCTCTGGGGTCTGGCTCCTCTAGCGGTGGCATAGACATGTCCACAGCCCACCTAAGCAACAAAAGCGCAAACTGTTGCTACTCAAAGGATTAGTCGCAGGAAAACTCTAGTCTCTAACTGGAATCCTGGTTGATTAAGGGAGCTGTCAATTAGCAGAATGCTAAGCCTCATTTGTTTTTATTAGTGGGTTGGCACCAGTAAAGTCCGCTAGGTGGCAGGTGCAGAATTTTCACCGAACTCTGCACTCCAAGCGGCGCGCGGAGTGACCCAAACTCCACTGGAGGAGCGAAGTTTGCCGCATTGCCAACTGCACTCCGTATCCCGAAGGCAGACTTTGCATTGCAAGCGCCGTCAAAGGGATCCTTGATGACGATGCAACAGGACCTCCCACCATATCCTGGCCACATCTCGGAACTGATGCACCTCTTTGAATGCATGGTGTTCCTTCGACTCGGATCCACGCAATGCTCCACAACCAGGATTTAAGGTACTCTGCTCACCGGCCATAACTGTAATTCAAATATTTATTACATGTTGATGATTACACAAACATTGGATTGCTATTAATGAGATTGATATATTTTAACTAATGAAATTACGTTTTTCATGTATTTAGCTTGTTTATGTAAGGCCCATGTTTACAGTACAAGTAATCATACTTTTCTAATGTCCTTTCTTAATTTGATGCACTGGTTAGGGTTTTTAAATTATACAAGTTTTGCGGTTTAGTGGCAGACAATACCTGAACGATGGCATCCAGGAAAATGAGAAAAATAAATACATCCTGGCGGTCGCCAGTAGGTAGTCATAGTTAGGACCTAGTTTCCATAGGAAGTCCGCAACATTCTATTTGGAATAACTTTAGTGCCGGTCGACGAATCTTCGCGAAATTCTACAAGAAGATGGTGCGCTCCGCTCCTATCCTGAAAGTTTTGGGGTGATTTGTCAAGTGGGGGCTGAGAAAAAAGGGGCTCCCAAAACGTGTTTTCCCCATGCAATTTTCCATAGGGACCTTTAGACACGGCTACAGCCTGAACTGCTGAACGGAATTACACCATATTTGTCAAAAAGGTAGAGTTTGGTTCGCAGATTACGCTTTTTGCTAAATGGTGCAAATCCGTTCAGTAGTTCCTGAGAAAATCAAAAGTAAAATCATAGATATATCTATAGACGAAGTACCGTACGCATATCCTCCTGAGCACAAGCTTTATGCTAATTGGCTGTCAACACTCCAAACCAGGAAGTGTTGGCAGCCATCTTGTGCCTCGGTAGAACCGAGGCACAAGAAAACAGAAAAACAAGAGCGCAAAAGACGCAAAGGGGGCAGGGTAGAAACACCCTGACTCCATAGGCCTGCTTAGGGGGTCCCACAAGGACCCCCAAGGCCCAAAAATGGTTTTAATTTTTTTTTAATCACGGGATGCGTATAGGGTACGCGTACCCTGCCGATCCCAAAAAAACCACCACTCTGCAAACGCGCCCCCTGGTGCGTTTGCAGAGGGGTAAGTAATTTCCCTTGAATACTGGGGGTCCCTGGGGGCCAAGTAGCCCACCAGGAACCTCCAGTAGGCGCCAGGGGACTGCGTTGCAGAGAGGTGTAAAAAGGGGCGTGGCCTCATTACACCTCTCTGCAACGCAGACCCCTGGCGCAAAATGGAGGTTCCTGGTGGGCTACTTGGCCCCCAGGAACCCCCAGTATTCAAGGGAAATTACTCCCCCCTCTGCAAATGCGCCAGGGGGCGCGTTTGCAGAGTGGTGTTTTTCGGGGGATCTTCAAACCTGAGGGTCCCTGGAGGCCAATTAGTCCACCAGGTACCTCCAGTAAGCGCCACGGAGCAGTGTTGCAGAGTGTTGTAAAAAGGCGCATGGCCTCTGAACACCTCTCTTCAACGCAGCTCTCTGGCGCATACTGGAGGTACCTGGTGGGCTAGTTGGACCCAAGGGACCCTCAGGATTGAAGAAGAATTAATTCCCCAACTTAAAACACGCCACAGGGCATGTTTGGAGACATGTCATCTCAGGCTCCGCCCCCTTCCTTCACCATTGTGCAAACGCACCCCCGGGTGACTTGTAAATTGGGGAATTAATTCCCCTTCAATACTGAGGGTCCCTGAGGGCCAACTAGCCCACCAGGGACCTCCAGTATGCGCCAGGGAGATACGCTGCAGAGAGGTTTTTAAAGGCCACGCCCCTTTTTACACCTCTCTGCAACACACCTATGTGGCGCTTACTGGAGGTACCTAGTGGGCTAGTTTGACCCTAGCGAACCTCAGGATTCAAGGGGACTTAATCTCCCAACTTAAAACGGCCACAGGGTACGTTTACACAGTGGTGAAGGGAGAGGACGGGGCCTGAGGTGACATGTGCAAACACGCCCTGTGGTGTGTTTTAAGCTGGGGAAATAATACCCCTTGAATCCTGAGGGCCCCTGGGGGCAAACTAGCCCACCTGGTGCTTTCAGTAAGCACCACTGCGCTGCGTTGCAGAGAGGTGGTCCAGGCTGTGCTCCTTTTTACACCTCTCTGCAACGGCGCTTACTGGAGGTACCTAGTGGGCTAGTTTGACGCTAGGGACTCTCAGGATTCAAGGGGACTTAATTTCCCAACTTAAAATGGCTGCAGGGCGTGTTTACACAGTGGGGAAGGGAGGAGAAGGGGCCTGAGATGATGTGTGCAAACACGCCCAGTGGCGTGTTTTAAGTTGGGGAAATATGTCCCCTTAAATCCTGAGGGCCCCTAGGGGCTGACTAGCCCACCAGGTGCTTCCAGTAAGCGCCACTGTGCAACGTTGCAGAGAGGTATTCAAAGGCAACGCCCCTTTGTACACCTCTCTGCAACGCAGCTCTGTGGCGCTTCCTGGAGGTACCTAGTGGGCTAGTTGGACCCTAGGGACCCTCAGGATTCAAGGGGACTTAATCGCCCAACTTAAAATGGCCACAGGGTGCGTTTACACAGGGCCGAGTTGACGTGTGCCAATATGCCCTGGCCACATTTTACGTTGGGGAAATAATTCCTCTTTAATCTGAGGGCTCCTGGGAGCCAACTAGCCCACCGGTTACTTCCAGTGAGGGCCACAGAGCTGCATTGCACGAAGTGGTCCGAGGCCATGCCCCATTTACACATCTCTGCAATGCAACTCTGTGGCACTTAGTGGACATACCTGGTGGGTGGTTAGTTGGCCCAAAGGGACCCTCAGGATTCAAGGGGCTTATAGAGGAGGTCATGATAATCACAAGGATACCCCAACGCATAAAGTTCCCTAGTGTATGTAGGTGTTTTCACTGTATTCTAAGTGACTTTTAACATGGCACTGGCCCTAGGACTGGTTAGTCAGACTCAGTTACCACCAGTACCTGTCAGAAAAAGTTGAGGGTACAGGATGATTTTGCAACAAGGCTTCTTTCTGCTCCTCTGTTTGTTCTTTCTGCACGTTTTCCTTCTTCCTGCACTTTTCTTCGTCTTTGAGGACTTCTGTTGCTTCTTTCTGAATTTCTTTTTTTTCTTTCTGTGCATTTTATTTTTCTTTCTTCACATGTCCTAACTCTGTAGGCATAGTTAGAAACTAGCATTTAAATTGTTTTTTAAATTCACTTAAAAAAACATAGGTTTCAGTCACGCTAAAGTTAGAAATGATCATTTAAA
Organism: Lissotriton helveticus; assembly: GCF_964261635.1. Taxonomy (NCBI): domain Eukaryota; kingdom Metazoa; phylum Chordata; class Amphibia; order Caudata; family Salamandridae; genus Lissotriton; species Lissotriton helveticus. The sequence goes on from NC_136068.1 coordinate 693,079,103, forward strand.
AACCCATTGAAATTCACTGAAAAAACCATAGGTTTCAGGCATGTTGTAGTTAGGGATTAGCATTTAAAAAACCTTAGAAATTCACTGAAAAAAACATAGGTTTCACACATGTTATAGTTAGCTGGACATTTCACTTATACAAAACCATTGAAATTCCCCTGTTATAGTTAGTTCAGCTAACTATAAATCGCGCGCCCGCAATGCACTGCTGATGACGTCACATATTACATCACTCATGACATGGTCAGTGACATCACTCATGACATCTCTGATGACATCTCAAATGAATTTAAATATATATATATATATATATATTACCTACTGGCGGTCGCCAGTAGGTAGTTATAGTTATAGTTAGGACCTATTAGCCATAGGAAATCTGCAACATTCTATTTGGAATAACTTTGGCGCCGGTTAATGCGAATCTTTGCGAAATTTTCAAACCTGCAGAAGGGCGCTCCGGTCTGCTCTTATCCTGAAAGTCTCTGGGTGTTTCGTCAAGCCGGGCCGAGAAAAAATGGGGGTCCCAAAACGTGTTTTCTCCATGCAATTTTCCATAGGAACTGTTCATCGCTGCTACAGCCCGAACTGCTGAACGGAATTACACCAAATTTGGCTAAGAGGTAGCCCTTGGTTCAGACTCGTGCCTTTTGCTTAAATGGTGTAAATCTGTTCAGTAGTTGCTAAGAAAATCAAAAGTAAAATCATAGATATATCTATGGCCGCGGTAGATCCGGAGCGCACCCTGAGTGCACCCTTATGAGCTGCATCGTAATTAGCTGTCAAGTGGTTGTCAACATTCGAAATCAGGAAGTGTTGGCATCCATTTTGTGCCTCTGTAGAAGCGTGGCTTTAGGAGTCAGTGGAACAAGTGTACAAAACGTATAAAGGGGGCAGGGTAGAAATACTCTGACCCTCTAGACCTGCTTAGGGGTCCCACAAGGACACCCAGGGCTCAAAAAAACTTTTTTTTTAAACTGCAAAAATGCACGCAGAGTTTGCGGATCCTGCCGTAAAAAAAAATAATAAAACGAAGCGCGGGCTTAGTAATTAGCCCCCAGGGGTGCAAATCACGGGGAAAAATATTAAATTTATGGGGGGCCCAGAGGGGCCCCCAGCCCCAGGGACCGCAACCCCCCGGGGCTATAAAATAAATGGTGGGGGGCGTCAAAAGCCCCCCCAACAAAATACATGGGTGGGGGAGCTCACCGGCCACCCCAGCACTGGGGACAGCTACCCCCGGGGCTTTCTAAAAAGTGGAGGGGGGGCTTAATGGCCCCCCCAAGCCCTGGGAACCACCCCCCCTGGGGCTTTGTGTATTGTGGGAGGGGGCCAGGTATCACCCCACCTGGAGCCGTCGAGGTCCCTGGGGACCGCCACCCCCCCAGGACCTGCTCCTGCAGTGTTTCGGGGTGCCCACCCCCGGGACACTGCGGTTTGCTATAGCAGAACGGGAGTCAAGGTTCCCGCCCTGTCATAGCAAACTTGGTTTGGATTTTGAAAGAGAGAGCAGGGAAACCTGCTCTCTCTTTCAAAATCCAAACCATATTGCTTTTCCACACGGGGAGCTGCATGTTAGCAGCTCCCCATGTGGAAAAGCAATGCCGGCTCCCGAATGACGCGGGGAGCCGGCTGGGACCATGGGGGCATTGGGGCTCCCCCCACGGTCTCCAACACTCCATATAGGCCCCAGGGAATGGGGTCCCTGGGAAACATAGAAATTAGTGATAGGTGCTATTTTTTTTTTACGGTAAAATTAGGAGCCGCGCATCCAGCGCAGTGCTCAGCGCAGCCCCCTGTTATGCACGCATGGAGGCACGACTCCTAACCTAACTCCAAACTAGCCCACCTGGTGCTTCCAGTAAGCACCACTGTGCTGCGTTGCAGAGAGGTGGTCCAGGCTGTGCCCCTTTTTACACCTCTCTGCAACGGCGCTTACTGGAGGTACCTAGTGGGCTAGTTTGACCCTAGGGACTCTCAGGATTCAAGGGGACTTAATTTCCCAACTTAAAACGGCTGCAGGGCGTGTTTACACAGTGGGGAAGGGAGGAGATGGGGCCTGAGATGATGTGTGCAAACACGCCCAGTGGCGTGTTTTAAGTTGGGGAAATATTTCCCCTTAAATCCTGAGGGCCCCTAGGGGCTAACTAGCCCACCAGGTGCTTCCAGTAAGCGCCACTGTGCAACGCTGCAGAGAGGTATTCAAAGCCAACGCCCCTTTGTACACCTCTCTGCAACGCAGCTCTGTGGCGCTTCCTGGAGGTACCTAGTGGGCTAGTTGGACCCTAGGGACCCTCAGGATTCAAGGGGACTTAATCGCCCAACTTAAAATGGCCACAGGGTGCGTTTACACAGGGCCGAGTTGACGTGTGCCAATATGCCCTGTGGCGCATTTTACGTTGGGGAAATAATTCCTCTTTAATCCTGAGGGCTCCTGGGAGCCAACTAGCCCACCGGTTACTTCCAGTGAGGGCCACAGAGCTGCATTGCACGAAGTGGTCCGAGGCCATGCCCCATTTACACATCTCTGCAATGCAACTCTGTGACACTTAGTGGACATACCTGGTGGGTAGTTAGTTGGCCCACAGGGACCCTCAGGATTCAAGGGGCTTATAGAGGAGGTCATGATAATCACAGGGATACCCCAACGCATAAAGTTCCCTAGTGAATGTAGGTGTTTTCACTGTATTCTAAGTGACTTTTAACATGGCACTGGCTCTAGGACTGGTTAGTCAGACTCAGTTACCACCAGTACCTGTCAGAAAAAGTTGAGGGTGCAGGATGATTTTGCAACAAGGCTTCTTTCTGCTCCTCTGTTTGTTCTTTCTGCACGTTTTCCTTCTTCCTGCACTTTTCTTCGTCTTTGAGGACTTCTGTTGCTTCTTTCTGAATTTCTTTTTTTTCTTTCTGTGCATTTTTTATTTCTTTCTTCACATGTCCTAACTCTGTAGGCATAGTTAGAAACTAGCATTTAAATTGTTTTTTAAATTCACTTAAAAAACCATAGGTTTCAGTCACGCTAAAGTTAGAAATGATCATTTAAAAACCCATTGAAATTCACTGAAAAAACCATAGGTTTCAGGCATGTTGTAGTTAGGGATTAGCATTTAAAAAACCTTAGAAATTCACTGAAAAAACCATAGGTTTCACACTGTTATAGTTAGCTGGACATTTCACTTATACAAAACCATTGAAATTCCCCTGTTATAGTTAGTTCAGCTAACTATAAATCGCGCGCCCGCAATGCACTGCTGAAGACGTCACATATTACATCACTCATGACATTGTCAGTGACATCACTCATGACATCTCTGATGACATCTCAAATGAATTTAAATATATATGTATATATATATTACCTACTGGCGGTCGCCAGTAGGTAGTTATAGTTATAGTTAGGACCTATTAGCCATAGGAAATCTGCAACATTCTATTTGGAATAACTTTGGCGCCGGTTAATGCGAATCTTTGCGAAATTTTCAAACCTGCAGAAGGGCGCTCCGGTCTGCTCTTATCCTGAAAGTCTCTGGGTGTTTCGTGAAGCCGAGCCGAGAAAAAATGGGGGTCCCAAAACGTGTTTTCTCCATGCAATTTTCCATAGGAACTGTTCATCGCTGCTACAGCCCGAACTGCTGAACGGAATTACACCAAATTTGGCTAAGAGGTAGCCCTTGGTTCAGACTCGTGCCTTTTGCTTAAATGGTGTAAATCTGTTCAGTAGTTGCTAAGAAAATCAAAAGTAAAATCATAGATATATCTATGGCCGCGGTAGATCCGGAGCGCACCCTGAGTGCACCCTTATGAGCTGCACCGTAATTAGCTGTCAAGTGGTTGTCAACATTCGAAATCAGGAAGTGTTGGCATCCATTTTGTGCCTCTGTAGAAGCGTGGCTTTAGGAGTCAGTGGAACAAGTGTACAAAACGTATAAAGGGGGCAGGGTAGAAATACTCTGATCCCTCTAGACCTGCTTAGGGGTCCCACAAGGACACCCATGGCTCAAAAAAACTTTTCTTTTTAAACTGCAAAAATGCACGCAGAGTTCGCGGATCCTGCCGTAAAAAAAAATAATAAAACAAAGCGCGGGCTTAGTAATTAGCCCCCAGGGGTGCAAATCACGGGGAAAAATATTAAATTTCAGCCCCAGGGACCGCAACCCCCCGGGGCTATAAAATAAATGGTGGGGGGCGTCAAAAGCCCCCCCAACAAAATACATGGGTGGGAGAGCTCACCGGCCACCCCAGCACTGGGGACAGCTACCCCCGGGGCTTTCTAAAAAGTGGAGAGGGGGCTTAATGGCCCCCCCAAGCCCTGGGAACCACCCCCCCTGGGTCTTTGTGTATTGTGGGAGGGGGCCGGGTATCACCCCACCTGGAGCCGTCGAGGTCCCTGGGGACCGCCACCCCCCAGGACCTGCTCCTGCAGTGTTTCGGGGTGCCCACCCCCGGGACACTGCGGTTTGCTATAGCAGAACGGGAGTCAAGGTTCCCGCCCTGTCATAGCAAACTTGGTTTGGATTTTGAAAGAGAGAGCAGGGAAACCTGCTCTCTCTTTCAAAATCTAAACCATATTGCTTTTCCACATGGGGAGCTGCATGTTAGCAGCTCCCCATGTGGAAAAACAATGCCGGCTCCCGAATGACACGGGGAGCCGGCTGGGACCATGGGGGCATTGGGGCTCCCCCCACGGTCTCCAACGTTCCATATAGGCCCCGGGGAATGGGGTCCCTGGGAAACATAGAAATTAGTGATAGGTGCTATTTTTTTTTACGGTAAAATTAGGAGCCGCGCATCCAGCGCAGTGCTCAGCGCAGCCCCCTGTTATGCACGCATGGAGGCACGACTCCTAACCTGTAGCGGCGTGACTCCAGCACGTTGGGTGCACAACTTCTACGTGTTGGGTACGCGACTCCAAGCAAAAAAAAGTAATATTTTTCAGATATACATCAAGCTTATGTGTTTAGATCTTAGGTGGCTCTAAAAAGAGCTGTTGTGTTTATTGAGAGATTTTGGTACCTATACGTAAGTACCTAGGCAGAGTCTAAAGTTGATGAGGAAGACTCTGTTACCCTCATCTGTAAAATGTACACCATCTCTCCTATAGATGCCATTCATATTGAAATGCAGATTGTTGTGGTAAATGGACCCCATCCTATAATCTCGGAGAAAAGCAGACACAGATTTATTGACAAGTTTCCTAGCTTTCTCAATCTTTGGACAACATTGATTGGGCCAGTTCTATTTATGCCTTTGGCATATGTTAGAATAGACAAAGGCAGTTTGGCGGAAAGGTGACATCAATTCTCTAAAGGTGTCCTTCATAAGCATTTCCAGACCTACCCCAGTCAAAGTGCCTAGGTCATTGCCACCCCAGTGCACAATTTTAAGGGCAGGGTGTTGGAGACTCAAAAAGGATTTAACCAATGGCATCAATTGATGCCACTTTAACCCTCTCTGTCCAATCCATTTACTGTCTACATTTGGCAAAGCTTGGTCTTTGTCAATGCCTTTGTTTTCTGCATACCTTTTGCTCCAGAAAATATAGCTGTGTCCCACAATCCACACTCTAAGCAGCTTGAAGGGAGATTTGGATGCACTCAGAAGGTGTCTGTATGTGAAATGGCAGTTTAAGACGTGAGATTTTTCTAAAATGGTGGATAAGATGCAGTTTTGAAAAAAGAAAAGAAAGGATTGGTTGTTTGACAACATTCTAGTCTGAAAAGTAGGCTGCATGTTTCTGTTTTTTAAAAGCATGTTTCTTATTGGTTAAGAAAAACAGTTTGAAAGGAACATTACATTGGATGAGGTGATATTTTAAAACGCCAAGCACACTTGCTATTTGGAATAGCAACATTGTATGCTGAACTTGTGACCTGTGTGCTCAGTTGATTGTTCCATGAACTGTTACCATGTAACAGGCAGAAGGCAGATTTGGGGTAGGGTTCAAACTTATGTCAATTGGAAAGGGTTGAAATGTGTAACCAATAGAAATGTGTGTTTGCTTTTTAATTAATGTGGGAAGCAATGTGATTTGATATTTACATGTATATATGTGCAGAATGAGAGGGAAAGGTTGCCATTCAATGGTTTTCCTGAAAGCATTACAATACAGAGTTTCTGTATAAGAAAATCTGGTGTGTGACAGACATACTTATTAATCTACAAAACAATTTGAAAGGTGCGTTATTAATTTGTGAGGGGATGTATGTGGTGCATTTTGTTTTTAATAAGAGTAATGTGGTTCTCCTGTTAAAGTGCAGGGAGAAGTTTTTCTTGTCTAGAATCACATTGTGAGTCAGTGTGCATTTGGGAACCATTGGGAGAGAAGCATTTGGTAACTTCTTGTGTTAGTTGACAGCCAACTACTTTAAAACTTGTAATGATGTAAAGTTTTAGTAGCATTAGAAGCGAGTCATTGTTTATGTATTTGTAAAATGAGTAAGGCTTCCACAGTACAGTGCGGTTCTAAAATATGTGGAAATATGCAGTCATCTCACCTGTACCAGACTAGTAAATGTTTTTTGGTAAAGTGAAATGGATTCTGTTATTTATCTAGAATCACACTGTATGTCAGTGTGCATTTGGGAAAATTGTGAGAGAAGCATTTGGGTGCTTCATGTGTTTGCAGACATATAAGTGCTTAAAGCCTTTCTTGTTTTCAAGTTTTGGTAGAATTAGAAAGAAGTTATTGCAAATGTATTTGCAAATGTGTGACTTTAACACTAAAATGCAGTACTGAAATATGTGGAATGTGTGCAATCACCTTAGTTTTTCTATATCAGTAAATGTGTTTTGATAAAGTCCAAGGGATAGTCTTGCTTGTCTAGAATCACACTGTGAGTCTGTGTACATTTGGGAACCGTTGTGAGAGAAGCATTTGGTAACTTCATGTGTTTGTTGACAGCTAACTGCTTTAAAACTTGTAATGATGTAAAGTTTTAGTAGCATTAGAAGCCAGTCATTCTTTATGTATTTGTAAAATGAGTAAGGCTTCCACAGTACAGTGCAGTTCTAAAATATGTGGAATGTGTGCAGTCATTTCACCTGTGCCGAGACTAGTAAATGATTTTTGGTAAAGTGCAAGGGATACTGTTATTTATCTAGAATCACACTGTGTGTCAGTGTGCATTTGGTAAAATTGTGAGAGAAGCATTTGGGTGCTTCATGTGTTTGCAGACATATAAGTGCTTAAAAACCTTTCTTGTTTTCAAGTTTTGGTAGAATTAGAAAATAGTCATTGCCTATATATTTGCAAAATGTGTTAGACTTTAACACTAAAATGCAGTACCGAAATAGGTGGAATGTGTGCAATCACCTTAGTTTTTCTAGATCAGTAAATGTGTTTTGATAAAGTCCAAGGGGTAGTCTTGCTTGTCTAGAATCATACTGTGAGTCTGTGTACATTTGGGAACCGTTGTGAGAGAAGCATTTGGTAACTTCATGTGTTTGTGGACAGCTAACTGCTTTAAAACTTGTAATGATGTAAAGTTTTAGTAGCATATGAAGCCAGTCATTCTTTATGTATTTGTAAAATGAGTAAGGCTTCCACAGTACAGTGCAGTTCTAAAATATGTGGAATGTGTGCAGTCATTTCACCTGTTCCACACTAGAAAATGTTTTTTGGTAAAGTGCAAGGGATACTGTTATTTGTCTAGAATCACACTGTGAGTCAGTGTGCATTTGGGAAAAATGTGAGAGAAGCATTTGAGTGTTTCATGTGTTTGCAGACACATAAGTGCTTAAAAACCTTTTTTGTTGTCAAGTTTTGGTAGAATTATAAAATATTCATTGCTTATATATTTGCAAAATGAGTTAAGCTTTAACAGTAAAATGCAGTACTGAAATATGTGAAATTTGTGCAGTCAACGTAACTCGTGTAGACTAGTGAATAGTGTTGCTTGTCTAGAATCACACTGTGAGTGTGTGTGCATTTGTAAAGCATTGTGAGAGAAGCAGTTGGTAACTTCATGTGTGCTTGTACTTCTGTAATCATTCAGTCATTATCCAAGTACTCATGCAGCGATTCAGGGACTTAGCACATGTACTGCTTCAAACTCTTATGGACTATGCATGTAGTGTTGTAACCACCTTCACACTTGTGTTTCAGGCCTACATTTCCCCAGTCAGTATCCATACAGTGCAGCAAACACCATGTTATTCCCTTTGCACTCCTCCACTGACCCTTTCATCACCTTGTATTAATCCATTCACTGAAGGAAAACTCAAGTAATTATAAATTCACGGAATGTCTCTTCTTATGCTCCTCTAATCATTCAGTCAGTATCCATGTACTCGTGCAGTAAGTCAGGCTTTAGGACATTGACTGCTTCAAACTCCTATGCACTATGCATGTAGTGCTCTAACCAAGTACACAATTGTGTTTCAGGCCTAGAATTCTCCGGTCAGTATCCATACACTCCAGCAAACACCCTGTCAGTGCTCTTGCAATCCCATAGTGACTCTTTCAGTACCATGTATTAATCCATTCATTAAAGGAAACCTTAACCAATTATAAATTCACTCAGTGTCTCTCCTTATACTACTGTAATCATTCAATCAGTATCCATGTACTCATGCAGCGAGCTAGGGCTTAGGACATGGACTGTTTTAAACTCCTATGCTCTATGCATGTAATGGTCTAACCACCTTTATACTTGTGTTTCAGGCCTACAATTCCCCAGTCAGTATGTATACACGTCAGCAAACACCCTGTCACTGCTCTTGCAATCCCATAGTGATACTTTCAGCTACATATTCTAATCCATTCACTGAAGAAAAACTCAAGCAATTATAAGTTCACCCAGTGTCTCTCTTTGTAGTACTCTAATCATTCAGTCAGTATCCATGTACTCATGCAGTGAGCTAGCCCTTTGGACATGGACTGTTTTAAACTCCTATGCACTATGCATGTAGTGGTCTAACCAACTTTTCATTTGTGTTTGAAGCCTACAATTCCTCGGTCAGTATTCATACACTCCAGCAAACACCCTGTCACTGCCCTTGATATCCTGTAGTGACTCTTTCAGTACTATGTACTAATCCATTCACTAAAGTAAAACTCAACCAATTATAAATGTATCCAGTGTATCTCCTTGTAGTACTCTAATCATTCAGTCAGTATCCATGTACTCATGCAGTGAGCCAGGCCTTAGGACACGGACTGCTTCAAATGCCTATGCACTATGCATGTAGTGGTCTAACCACCTTTTCACATGTGGTTCAGGCCTTCAACTCCTCAGGCAGTATCCATACACTCCAGCAAATACCCTGTCACTACTCTTGCAATCCCATAGTGACCCTTTCAGCTACATGTACTAATCCATTCACTGAATAAAAACTCAACCAATTATAAGTTCACCCAGTGTCTCCTTGTAGTATTCTAATCATTCTGTCATTATCCATGTACTCATGCAGCGAGCCAGGCCTTAGGACATGGACTGCTTCAAACTCCTATGAACTATGCATGTAGTGCTCTAACCAAGTACAAAATTGTGTTTCAGGCCAAGAATTCCCCAGTCAGTAGCCATACACTCCAGCAAACACCCTGTCACTGCTCTTGCAATCCCATAGTGACTCTTTCAGCACCATGTACTAATCCATTCACTAAAGTAAAACTCAACCAATTATAAATTCAACCAGTGTCTCTCCTTATAGTACTGTAATCATTCAGTTAGAATGCATGTATTCATGCAGTGAGCCAGACTTTAGGGCATGGAGTGTTTCAAAGTCCTATGCACTATGCATGTAGCGCTCTAACTAAGTACACAATTGTGTTTCAGGCCTACAATTCCCCAGTCAGTATCCATACACTGCAGCAAACACCCTGTTACTCTCCTTGCATTCCTATACAGTTATGTATACACCTTGAATTACAATTTCAATTAGTGATGAGAAAAGAAAGTGGCTAAATGATTTTTATATAGAATGTGTTTGTATAGTAATAGAAAAGTATAATTTATAAAGTTATTAATATATGTTTAGTTATGTTTATTTTTTACAGATATTGTTTATCTTCATTAAAATAAAGTTATCATGCCTGAAAAATCAAGAAATAGAAAAAGAGAGCTAAAGGACAGTTACTTGAAGAAAACTCAACAAGTATTGGATGACCAACATCATGTGGGTAAAAAGAAAGATACTTCTGGTAAGACAACTAAGGAATGTATTAAAAATCTTTCTAGGCCCAAAAAGAATGTTCAGAATGTTGAAACTACTGACAATGATTCAACCAGAAAAAATAATCAAAATAACAGGAAAGTAAAAATAGTAAATGTATAATAAAAACATATGACGTATGGTAAAAGAAGACAAAATCAGTATAAAGAAATATGCAAATTGTTTTTATGATAGAGTAGTACAAAATTTGCTCAAGGATTTAAAGAAATATAGAAAAAGAGCACTATTTTATCAAAAGAAGCATATTGAATCCAGTGTTGAAATGGCTTTTGAAGTAAAAAGGAAACTATATATTTTAGTTTTAAACGGAATTCAATCACTAGATAAACCAATCCATTTAATGAAGACCAAAAGTAAGAGGAAAAGAGTAATTAACAGAACTAATTTTTTTGATTATTTTTAGGGGAATGGAAACAATTTCAAGTTCAGAGCCTTTCTTTAATGAAGAGAGTTATTTTCAGACCAATGATTTGTTGCATGCAGTTGACACCAGTGGTCAAGCTTATTGGGTTAGAAATGGTTGTCCATGTGACAAAGAAAAAATGGTTCCCAGATACACAGAAGAAGTGATAGCTGATGCAGTTCTAGGCAGATGTCCTAAAGCCCCAGTGTACACTTGGGATTGCAGTAGTATTTGTCGTGTACGGCTAGAATCTATTGATATTTTATAGCAATTTCTTACGAGAATACAGTAAAAAAAAGTGTTAAACAAATGATTAAGATGTTGCAAGGACTATACACTTGCAGAGTGAGACAAAATACTGGTTTGCAAGGTCATTCTCTGGCTGTCTTTCTAGAAAAGTATGTCAAAATGTTTTTCACTATTTCAGGATGTTAGCAGTATATCATACTCAAATGCAGAAATCAGTTAGAAGATTGTATTAAGCAAAAAGTCCAGCACTAATGTTAAATGAGTTGAACAGTGTTCTTTTGCGTGGATCAGTATTAGATATGAAGAAGGTTTGTGATGAAATTGAGTTTTGTTACTTTGGTCCTGAACAAGAGAGTGCAGACATTGGTACATTAATAGAAGAAAATATTGAAGAGAATGTTGAACATAGTAGTACAAAACATTTTGAAGGTGAAATTACAAAGTTTAAGGTGATTTCAGACGAAAGGCCAAATTATTCTTGTATTTGTTGCCAGCGAACTCACTATAAAAATCAGACTACAAGTGTTGATCTGTATTTAAAAAGGGAAAGAGAAAATAATGATATGTGGAAGGAATTTGCAAATTATTTGTTGGTAAAGAATTGTTTTGATTTGGGTTCTGATCAGCGTATTTGTAAATATTGTTACAATAAATTAGATGAGAATAAAATGCCTGCTAGAGCTGTCCATAATAATCTAGAGTTGGTAACTATTCCTCCAGAATTGATAGATTTAAATACCTATGAGTCTATTCTCATTCAATGTGTACACCCATTTCAGGCTATTGTTCGTATGGAGCCTAAAACAGGTAAATTGCCTCCTTCAGATTTACTGAGAGGATTAAAAGGAAGAGTTGTATATTTACCTCTAGAGTTAAAGAAAATTTTTGAAACTCTTGGTGTAGAGTGTGTAGAAAATGAACCACTAGTCATTCTAGTTAATGGCGTGCCTGTTAAGAGTAAGAATATCTGGCAGGAGTTAGTGGATGTTAGGAAAGTGCAAAAGGCGACTTTGTATTTGATAAAAAACAATGAGTACTTTAAAAATGTGTATATGGGAAAAGAAGAAATACTTTTAGAAGAAGATACTGAAACGTCAAGTGGACAAATTGAAAAAGTGGACATGTCCAGAAGTGAAGAAATCTATGAACATTACAGTGTACATCCACTTCATTCAAAAGAAGTGATGGGGAATACTATTGAGTTATTCTAAATGAAAAAAGCGAAGGGAAGTCCCATGAGTGTTTGGGAAGAAAGCTTGGAAGCCCGTTGTTTTCCGCAGTTATTCCCAACAGGAAAAGGAGGATGATATGATGAACGACCTGTGCAGATTCCTGCATCTGAATATCGGACAACAAGATTGTATGCAGAAGATCCAAGATTTCGACAATGTATCCCATATATATATAATCTTTTGTTTGAAAGTGACTTGTCTGGACTTTCATATGCAGTCAGTCACATATTGAAAACAGGAGTACATCTGCAAAATGTTTCTGCAAAGGATTTTATGGATAAAGTACACCAGAGATGATCATTTAGAATCTCAGCTGATTAATCTGATGGCATGTCAGCGTGGGACTAATGAATATTGGTACAGTTGTCTCGGAGAACTTAAATGTATGCTAAGGAACTAAGGAACTCCTACATGGTTCCTTACCCTAAGCTGTGCTGAGTACCGCTTGAGATGATTTACTTGAATTTCTTTGAGAGGCAAATTCCAATATAAAAAATATTGAATACAAGACACCTGGAGAATTGTGCTCTTTGGATCCTGTTAATGTATGCAGGTATTTCAATCATAGATTTGAGGCTATGTTGTCTTTTATCTGCAATAACAAAATCCTCCTGTTGGAGAAGTTGTGGATTTCTTTTGGAGAAAGGAGTATGAAGCAAGAAGTGCTCCTCATATACATATGCTGATATGGATCAAGGATGCCCCTAAATTCGGAACAGATTCGGATAAAACAGTTTTGTCTTTTATTGAAGAATATGCCACATGTGCTATACCCAAAAGCACAGAAGAAATCAACTTAAGACAACAAGTCTTACGATTCCAAAGCTATCGTTGTGGAAAATACTGTCGACGAAAGTACAAGTCTGAGGAAAAGTTTTATACCAAATGTCATTTTGGTTTTCTACGTCCTGTAATATCTAAAGGAAGAGTAAACAGTTTTATGTCTGCTATGCGACATACCATCACAAGAAAGTCTCCAAAGAATACCTACAATTTAAGAAGAAGCGATGAGTCAAAATACATAAATGATTACATTCCGGTTATTCTTTCCATGTGGAATGCTAACATAGATATTCAGTCCATTGTGGACAATTCCATTGCTGTTGCTCGATATGTAATGTCCTACATTACAAAATCAGAAAAGACGGAATTGAAAGAAATGTGGGAAGAGATTTCTCACGAGAAGAAACTAAGTAAAAAATTATACAGTTTCAGTTTGAAGATGTTATCCCTTAGAGAAATTGGAGCATATGAATGCTGAGATCGGTTATCATCTTCAAGACTATACTCCAAATCAAGAAGAATTATTTGGGTAAGTCTAGGTCTTGCTGCAATGAGAAATCGAGTACTTAAATCTGTACAAGAAATTGAATATTTAGCAGAAAAAGATCCAGAAAGTACAGATATTTTGAAAACCGAATATGTTGGACACATATTATCCAAACAGGAGTTATCATCTTGAGAACATGTGTCTCTATGAAGTGCTGCAAAACTACAATTTTAAACGGAATACTACAGAGAACATCAATGATGGAAAATATGGAGTGATTGGTTCTGAAGGATGTTTGGTGAAACAAACAAAAGGAAATTTGATTAATCACAGGAAACTGAGTTGTGACACTCCTGATAAAAGGCATTTTTACTATTTAGCCCTTTTGCAACTGTTCAAACCGTGGCGTTCAGAATTGGAATTACTTGGAGATTTTCAGAGCTATGAAGATTCCTTCAATGCTTGTAAAGATACCATAGAATGCACTGTTTTTTCAAATTATGTGATCAAGATCCACTAGGGCAACCAATTGTTGAAAATGAAGCAGCAGTCACCATGAATGAGGTGGAAACAGCAATGCATCAAGCTCAAGAAGATATAATGAACTTAGCAAACTTGGAAGAACAACTAAATGTTGAACAGAAAGAAATATATCAGCAAGTGAGACAACATATTGACCATGGATTTCTTCATGAGAAGAAATAATGCACATGCACATCATTTCAACCTATCCAAATGTATGTGAGTAGACAAGCTGGAACAGGAAAATGTTTCTTAATTAAAGTAATCACCAGTTATCTACAGAAAACAACTGAGTCACATTTGTCTTGTGTTGTAACTGCTCCAAGTGGGTTGGCAGCACACAACATTAAAGGAATTACATTATATCATTTACTTATGCTACCTGTATAGCATGGAAACAAATTGGAATATCACAAGCTATCTGGAGAAGCTTGTTGTGAAGTTTCAAGAGGTCTAAAGAAAATGAAGCTTCTGATTATTGATGAGGTAAGCATTGTCTCAAACTTAATGCTTGCTTTTGTGCATTTAAGAATGCAGCAAATTCTAAAAACAGAGTATGATGTGTTATTTGGAGGAAAACATGTCATAGTTTTTAGAGATCTACTGCAACTTACTCCCGTAAAAGGACAACCAGAATTTTAAAACGCTTGCGCATGAAGACACCGGAAAGTCTTTGAGTAGCGTTGGAAACGTCAACATTTGGTCATATTTTGAATACAAGGAACTCATTACAAATATGCGACAGACACATGATGTTGATTATGGAACTATTCTTCAATATATAAGAATTGGAGTACTGACAGAACATGGCAAAGAAGCTTTGCAGAGTCGATTACTTTCCAATTTATTTCCAAATGAAAATATAGTTCAAGAAAAAATATATATGAAAATTGCAGAAAACAAATCTATCATCTGCTTAATGCCAACACTGCGCGAGTGTTCTATATTCAATGAATAACTTTTGAAGCTGGAAAATGAAGAAATAATAAAAATGGAAGCCATTGATAAAATACAGCATGAAGGAATCACTATTATTTTGACAGAAAAACTGAAAACAAAATTGGATTCTTTAGAAAAATTGATATCTAAAACTGCTGGTTTAGAAAAGAATCTATATGCATGTATAAACTGTTGGGTAATTTTAAGGCAAAATGTGGATGTAGAGAAAGGTTTAGTTAATGGAGCAATGGTTAAAGTTATGAATTTTATTTGTTTAAATTAAATTTGATCAGATTGAAGAATTAAAACAAATTGGTCGTTGTTCAGTTTGTTTTTTGTTTGTTAAAGATTTATATGTCCGTAGAAAACAGTTTCCACTTTCTCAAGGTTTAAGTGTAGACTGTGCTTTGGTGAACATTGGCAGTACCGTGTTTAAAAAGGGTATGTCATATGTTGCTTTGTCCCGAGTCAGAACTTTAACTGGTTTGTTTTTATTGATTTTGATCACACAAAGGTTACTGCAGATGCAAACTGTGTAAAAGAGTATATTAGGTTAAGAAGAGCATGTGTTCTAATTTAGGCCATTATCCTGTATTTGAAAAGCATGTGGTAGGTAGAAAAAGAAGGTATAAGAATATCTATAATGAAGGTATAGAGAAGGAAAAAACTAAAATAATGTTGTGATTGCAAGCAAAAAGAAAAAGGACACTGTTGAAGAGATTGTTAGTAATCAGTTTGAAAATAGTTCAGGTGTCAACTGCTATGCTAATGTGTAACTGTTGTTTTTTTTCTTGAAAGTTTGCAACACCAAATTTTGGAGAATTGGGAAAAAAGATTTTGTTCCTTGTTGCATTGTATTTATGAAAAATTGAGAACTGATAAAACTAAAATACAAAGTGTTTGTGATATTCATAATCTTTTGGATGTATGCTCTGGTTCGACACAGTTTACGCAGAATATCCAACAAGATGCTCCGGAATTTCTAATGTATATGCTTACCGTATTGGAAAATGAAGGAAAAGAAATTGAAAATCTTTTTGGTCTTTGTTATAAATGGGAACATTATTGTGAAAACTGTATGTATACATTTAGCACTAATATAGACACTGAAAGATTTATATATTTGACATTACCAGACTGTAAATCAGTATCTTTCAATAAACAAGTTAATGCAGCAAATCAAAACATGGAGTGTAGCCAATGCAAATCAGAAATGTTATCAACCTTATTTATACAAAGCTATGGACAATATATATTTTTAATGATGCAATGTTGTACAGCTGATGGAAGAAAATTGGACACTTTAATAAAACATTTTGTAGCAAGTCAACTATCAATATCAGGAAGGACTTTTGTAGCAGTAGCAATATTTTTCCATGATGGTCCTTCCACTACATCTGGACTTTACACTGCCTATCTAAAATGTGACAAAAGCTGGACATATTGTAATGATGCTCAGTTGGTTTTTAAACAACATTTGCCTAAAGAATGACCAAATTCCTACCCAATATTTTTAAAGCCAAGGTTTTAGGAACATAATTCGGCCTCTGAGGAATTTATTAATATGTATCAATACGATTACTATTGAACAATTTCAATATAAAGGATTTCAAGAATACCATTTGGCCAAGAGGAAAGGTGTATGTTTGAATTACGGACTTTTTCTTGCACATTCTCTCAGCGTATATTTTTAAACAACAACATTTACAGTGTATATAAATTTACGTTAGAAAATGTTCTTAGGAGTAAGCATTTTCTATATGTGTGATTTATATTATATGGTATGTTATTGAGGATGTAGTCTTGTTTTTTTTTAAACAATCTTATTCATTGTTTGTTTTTTGCCCGCTGTTATGTGATGAGTACGATTGAAATCACTGTTTCAAGTGAAATTCAATATATTCTGAGAAAAGCAAAAAAGGCAAAGAAAATAATTTGTAAGAATTATGCTGTATTGTAAAAAATATAATATTATATATTACAGCTGTATTTTATCTTCTCTTTCACAGATCCAAATTCTAAAATTTTAAATTGTAAGCAATTTAAGTTATAAAAAACTGAAAAAAATGTGTAGCGTTTTTTATGTCTATTACTGTGAAGGTAAGTTTAACTAAGTATTAAAATGCACAATGGCCTGTGTTTGCACACAGTTGAAGAAAGGGAAAATGGACAGAGTAGATATGTGTGAAAAGATACTTTGTGGGCGTTTTAAGTTGCAGGATAAAGTTAACATAAATACTGAGTGTCACTAGGAGCCAACAAACCCACCAGATATGTGCAGAAAGTGCCAGAGAGTTGCATTGCAGAGAGGTATAAAATAGGACGTGCCTTCAGGGCACCTCTCTGCAACGCAACTGTATGGTATTTAATAGAGGGACATGATGGGCTAGTAGGGCCCAAGGACTTTCAGGATTAAACAAGATGAAATTCCTTAACTTAAAACACATCACAAAGTGTGTTTGTCCATGTCACATCACGTCCCATCCCTTCCCTTCATTCATCTATAAACGTGTCCTATCAGTTTGCCAAAACGTAAGTACTTATAAATGTATCTTGTTCTCTGTTTGCAGTACTGAAATTACTCTACTTATTATTCATATACTTAAGGATTGGACTAGCCATTAACCCTGGTACAAATTAATTTCTTTATATACTATGCAAGCAGATCTGCAAGAAGCTACAAAGTATTAATACAGTCTTCAAAACACCCAGTTTATACCTATGAAGTTTTGGAATCTCACTGTTATAGGATATCATGTGACCTGAAAAAAAGAAGATTTGATTGGTTTGTAATATTTCCCATTGTACCTGATCCACAATCATTTCAATCATTCTTCTTTGAGCATCTTTGGAGACATACGTCTATGCTTATCTCCTATCATTCTCATTCAATTTTTCAAACAATGAACTAGCAATATGTTCTTATTGTAACAGTCTGCCAATATCTAAGCACTTATGGGACAAATTTAGAAGCATCTTCTACCAACAATGTGTCAGTTTTTGTAACATAGTTATAGCGCAAGACACTCTTTAATATTTACAAATAGAGGAAAAGGCAGTCTGTGTACCTTTTCTTTTCCATGTAAATACGACCTCATCATACATACCACTTTGCGTTGAAAAGATTTCTATAGGTGTTGCTGTGCGTGCTTGCACAGAACACCCATAGAACAAGACACATCTCCAGATTTATCAGAAATTATAAGTCTGGACATGTGTGGGAATGCTGCAGCATCCTCCAATTGGTGTAGTAAGGCACAACAAGGAGAATTATTTTCATTTCTCCTAATTTTGTTCTCTGTGAATATATGCTAAAATGCACAGCATACATTGAAGGAGAAAAATGCCTTCACTGATTGTTTTTGTGCAGGAAGGTGTGTCTTTTTGCACAAAAACAAACTCCACACGACACTGATATCCTTGCACCATGGTGCAAGGGTGCCTGTGTCACCACATGGCTGCAGTTTAAGCAGCAGTGCAGAGGGAAGCATAGACTTGCAACATATTTATGGACATATGTTGCACCCCTGTGCTTCGGAAGTACCACAGCACGCTGTAGCTAAAGAGCTTACAGTGTCATGCTGCAGCACTTCCTTATAGTTCTGCACTTATACATTCACCATACTCCACAAATGCATTCTTTCAGTCACTTATTAAAACCCTCGCTAGACCCTAAGACACCAGCAAACTTCAGACCCATCTCCCTTTTGCCTTATCCAATTAAAATCTTGGAAAAAGTAGTCAGCAAAAGTCTCTCATGCTATCTGGAAGTCAATCATCTGCTGGACAGGGACCAATTTGGGTTTCGCCCAGGTCACAGCACTGAGACTGCTCTGACTACCGTATTGGATAACCTACGAATGCGTGCTGACAATGGGAGTGACACCATTCTAGTGTTACTCGATATGTCAGCCACATTTGATACGGTGAGCCACGCAATACTGGTGGAAAGGCTGGAGAGTATAGGGGTGTCAGAGCGGGCCTTACAATGGTTACAGTCCTACCTATCAGGAAGACAACAGATGGTGACTCTGACACCTTTTACCTCCAGTAAGTCTCTAGTGCACTATGGGGTACCGCAGGGCTCTGCAATTAGTCCCATCCTTTTTAACATCTACTTACAGCCCCTGTTCCCCATCATCAAATCCTTTGGTATTGACCTGGTTCATTATGCCGACGACACTCAACTGGTGTTCTCCCTTGAGGGGAAGCAAGCAGTATCGATGGATACGTTCCAGGAGTGTATGCGTCAGACTGCTGGATGGCTTAAGAGAAATTCTTTACAATTCAATGGAGGGAAGACAGAGGTGGTATATTGCCCTACAGCCAGACTGTCCCAACATTTACCTCTGGAGTTCAGGCTTACACTGGAGGAGGAGCCCCTGGCTCCAGCCAAAACGGTGCGCAATATAGGAGTTTTGGTGGACAGTAGCCTTCAAATGGAGTCGCAGGCTAACAAAACTGTTGGTGTATGCCTTTCTTTAATGCGTATGCTACGACAGATCCTTCCACTACTACCTAAAGACTAGCGCTCCCTTGTAGTGAGGAATATAGTGCTGAGTAGGCTGGACTACTGCAATTCCCTGTATTTGGGAGCACCGCAATACATCTTCCAGGGGTTGCAGAGAGTCCAGTCTATGGCGGCGAAGATGGTGTTAAATAGGCAACGCAGATCCTCTACAATGTTGGCTTTGAGAGACCTTCATTGGTTGCCTATTAAAGAAAGGGTACACTTTAAATCACTCTGCATTGTCTATAGAGCTGTGCACAACTCAGGTCCTGTCCCACTGCAAGAGAAGTTTACCTGGTATAATCCCAAAAGGCAGCTCCGCTCCTCTAGCGCAAATCTTCTGACCACCACCAGATTTTGGCGCTCTAGGATTGGGGGAGGGCCTTTAGTGTGGCAGCCACCCACTTATGGAATGAGCTGCCTCAGAATATCAGACAA
The DNA here is from genome assembly GCF_964261635.1 of Lissotriton helveticus. Classification (NCBI taxonomy): domain Eukaryota; kingdom Metazoa; phylum Chordata; class Amphibia; order Caudata; family Salamandridae; genus Lissotriton; species Lissotriton helveticus. The sequence continues at coordinate 693,098,839 of NC_136068.1, forward strand.
GCTAATTCTCTGGCCGAGTTTAGAAAGAGCCTGAAAACCTGGCTCTTTCCCAGGATTGATCCTTAAGCCTGCCCCTACTGTCGACCCGGTCTGTGTCTAGGTTGATCTATTTAAGTCTGAGCGCCAGGATACCCGTAGGGTGGCAGCCGCGCTATATAAAAGCCTAATTCAATTCAATTCAATTCAATTATGCACTGCAGACACATTCATCTAAACTTTCACACACTATCCTACAAATATAGCTCTTTTTTTAACCAGAGTAGTTAGTTCTGAAAATAACTTTTTTTTTCTTTTTTGTAGTTTTATATATTTTTTTGATTTTTTGAACGATGTTTTGCTTTTTGGTTTTTTTTAAAAGGAAAAGAAAGTCAACGGGACGAACAAAACAGTGAGCTTTAGGGCCAAAAAATAAACTCTAACAGTGATGGTTATCAAGAGCCCTGCAAACTAAATCAACAGACTGCTCCCCGTAGCACAGCAATCTATTGCATTTCACACAGTGAATTATTGCATTAGCCAGTTGGGGACGTATGTCCAAATTGGAGCTTGAAGTGGACGCCGAAGAAGTGCTTGGAACTTGCGGAGGTGGTGGTAGACTCTCCTGCAGTCTTCTGCATTCCTCTCTCGCTAGGAACATTGCAAGTGCTTGAGCATGCTTGCTGTGCCACAAGAATATTTTTTGTTGGGGTCTCCATGAGATAAAACTGCTTTGCAAATTTTGCATGTTACTTTTGTGGCCTTGACTTTTTTAGGTCCCTCTGGATAGGTAAAACATTTCCAGACAATGGAGACATACTTTTGGGGACGTGGTGATTCTGGAACAAATCCCTCTTCATTGGAGTGTTCAGATTCTGAAGATTGTTGTTGTTGTTGTGAAGCCATTTTTTTAAGTTAGAGCAAAATCACGTCTGCAATCCCAGAAAAATGAGGTTCTTCTTAGCACAGGTCTTCTCCCAAGGAAGGTCTAATTTATTTATTTATTTATTTAGTGTTTTATAGAGCGCACAGCTACCTCCGACGGAGGTGTCCCGGCGCTGAAGACCTTATCTCAGAGGAAGGAATGGGGGAGGAACGAGAGTTTAGATCTGGGAGAAGAACCAGGTCTTTAATTTTTTTCGGAAAAGGGGTTCTGAGGAGGCGAATCTTAACTCTGTGGGTAGCTGATTCCAGAGTTTAGAGGTGACAACGGCGAAGGCCCTTCCACCCGTGCGTGTGAGGCGGAAACGGGGGGTAGTGATTAGACGTAGGTTGTTAGATCTGAGGTTACGCTGTGAATGAGAGAGTCTCAGTGTGCGTCGGAGGTATGCAGGGCCACGGTCATTGAGGGCTCTGAAGGCCAGGGTCAGGGCTTTGAATTGTATACGCATTTTTATTGGAAGCCAGTGAAGTTTGATAAGGTGGGGGGAGATGGAGTGTCGAAAAGGAATGTTGTTGATTAATCTGGCTGCTGCATTCTGCACTCTCTGTAACTGGTTGATGAGATAGGCAGGTGCCCCCAAATACAGGCTATTTGCGTAGTCCAGGTGGGAGGTTATCAGGGCATGGACTACTGTTTTCCGGGAGTCAAGTGGTAGATAGGGAATGATTTTTTTTAACATGCGTAGCTTTCCAAAGCAGGCAGAGGTTACTTTACTGATTTGGGTTTTGCAGGAGAGAGCAGTGTCGAATTGGAATCCTAGGTTTCGGGCCGCTGGGACCGGCACAGGGGGAGGGTTTAGTTCGGATGGCCACCAGATATTGGGGGGTAGAGGAGATTTTTGATTAAAGAATAAGACTTCCGTCTTATCAGTGTTGAGTTTTAAGTTGTTCTCGGCCATCCATAAGGCAATTTTTACCATGCAGTTGCGGAAGTTGTCAAATGATTTTTCATCATGGTCTTTAAAGGAGAACACCAGTTGTGTGTCATCGGCGTAGAAAGTCACCTTGACTCCACATGATTCCACAATTTTTGCTAGAGGTTTAAGGTAAACATTGAAGAGGAGAGGGCTCAGGGCAGAGCCCTGTGGGACTCCCCAGGTCAGTGGTTTTTTGTCAGAGAGAAACGACCCTAGCATCACTTGTTGGGTTCTGTTATTTAAAAAAGATTTTATCCACAGGAGGGGAGGGCCGCCAATCCCTGTCTCTTGCAGGCGAGTGTCTAATAAGAGTGATTGAAATGGGTGAGGTCTTTCAATAGTTAGAATAGGAAATGTTATGAACCAATCAAATCTCTTTGTTCTGGTCACCTGGGATCTGTGTAGGGTGCACACACGCAGCAAGCACCCAGAGCGACTTCGCAAAATTGAATTTAAAAATAATATAACTTAATTAAAACTAAAAGAATATTATTTTTATGATTAGCTCAGATAATGTCTTGCCTTAATATTTATATTAAATACATATATATATGTTTTTAGACATTAAAAAATGTCACTGCGGTCGGGCACCCACCGTGTCGAATACGTACATGACGTCAGTCGAAAACGCGCGAGCATTGCGTACCGTAATACGTACATGTCGCCTATGCGCCAGGAGTTGCGTACTGGTCGCATAGCAATCGCACAGGGAAATATTAACCCATTGCACACCCTACGCGGATCCTACACAACAATCCTAAAATGACTTGGTTCCGAGCAGTAATTGAGCAAGGTGCTCTTTGGGTGCGCGACTACAAAAAATGTTGAAAAAAAAAACAATAAAGAAAATATAAATATATTTTAAAAATTATAAAATAAAAAAATATATAAAATTTCAATATTTATGGTAAAAATATGTAATGTAATTTAAAAAAAAATATATCTAAAAATAAATTGTTTATTAAAATGTAGTAAATCAGTATAAAAAAATATAACAATTACTACATTTAAAAATTGTCATTTAAAAAACCTTTGAAATTGACAGACAAAACCATAGTTTTCAGGCCTGTTATAGTTAGGAATTAGCATTTAAAAAAACCTTTGAAATTCACTGGAAAATCCATAGGTTTTAGAGGTGTTAAAGTTAGCTGGACATTTCACTCGTACAAAATGATTGAAATTCCTACGTTATAGTTAGTTGTACTAAATATAACTCGAGCACCCCAATCCACTGCTGATGATGTCACATATTACATCATTCATGACATGGTCAGTGACATCACTGATGACATCACTGATGACATCTTGAATGCCATCACTGATGACATCACTGATGTCATCAGTGATGAGCTCTATGCCCCCTCCCCATTTGTTCATGGCTGGGCCCTGGGGGAAGAGGTCCCTGGGGCTGGATTCGGCCCAGCGAGGGGTGCTGCGTGGCCCCCCTCACCCATTTAAATGATATTGGGATGGGGCCCCAGGGGTGAATTCGGACAGGGGAGGGCGCCGCATGGCCCCCCTCCCACTTTAGTGAATGCATTTGGCCCCAGTGAAGTGGTGGTCCCCAGGGCCTGGGGGGGTCTGTGAGGCCCCCTCACAATTTTTAAAATAATAGCCCCAGGGAGGTGGGGGTCCTAGAGGCCCGGGGAGTCCATGTGGCCCCCCACATTCATATAAATATAATCTCCAGGGAAGTGGTGATCCTTGAGGCATGCAAATGCCAATGGAGGGGGGGCGTGACCCCTCCTTTAATTTGGGGGCTTTTTCCTTATCAAATGCTAGAGCCTGTGCTTGTTTATGTTTTTATATTTTTGCTGTGACACTAGTGAATCCGCTCACAGATCCATGAGACGGTCATGAACTGTCCCACAGACCCATCCAGAAACTCATACACCCACTCAGAGACTCATGCACTCACTCACAGACCCAATGAGACACTGATGCAGCCACTCCGAGGCCCTCTCAGACACACTGAGACACTCACACACTCACTCACACACCCATGTGAGCTACTCATGCACTCATCGCACACACACACTCTAAACTGTAACAGGTTACAGTGAGGAAATAGAATTACAAAACCTTAGACATTCACATAAGATAACCAAAGATTAGAGGGACATTGTAGGTATGAAATAGAATTTTTAAAACTTTTAAAATGTACTCAAAAAACCAAAGGTGACAGGGATGTTATAGTTAGGAAATAGAATTTAAAAACCTTAGGAATTCACTGAAAAAACAAAGATTACAGGGATGACATGTCATCAGTGGTGTCACTGACCATGTCATGAGTGATGTAAAATATGAGGTCATAAGCAGTGCATTGTGGGGGCGTACGTTATACTTACCTCTGGCAACTATAACTGCTGAATTTCAGTGGTTTTGTCTGAGTAAAATCTGAGCCTAACTATAACGTCCCTGTAACCTTTGGTTTTTTCAGTGAATTTCTAAACGTTTTTCAATTCTATCTCCTTTGGTTTTTAAGTGAATATATATATATACATCTATATATTTCCTCAGCGGCTCGCTTTCGCTGCATATTATGGTGCCTCTGGGGTGGTGCAGTCCTGATGAGGCAGAGCCAAGCCGTTTGTATATTGCCAAAAATTCTTTCCTGAAAGGTGTGTTGCACTCAATCCATTCAGGCCAGAACCAAGGGTGCGTGAACAAGGCCTCTGCAAGACCGAAACGCGTTGAGGCACCCTTGGTTGTAGCCGGTAAGGATTTTCCAAAAAGGAAATAAAATAACTATAATTGACCAGTGAGTGCGACCCACCTTTCTGTAAAGAAGATTTTGGAATATATGTCATATGATCAAGGCCTGTGGTGGGCTGAAACGTATTCTGGCGAGCATTGCACCTTTGAAATAAACATATTTCGGTGGTCCATTCCATTTGTTCAAAAATGGACGAGTAGCGGAATCCAGGGAAAAAAAAAAATATATATATGTATTTTTTTTTTGGGGGGGGAGGGGCTGGGGGTCCGCAAATAAACACTTTGTAAAACTGGAGAGGCGAGTACTTTCCTTTTTCAACATCTTTTTAATCAGGCAAATCCACAGGTAGGCGTGTGTTAAGTGCCGCGTCATTACCAGCATTATGGGATTTGTAGTCTTTGGTGATACATCTTTTGTTGCACTTTTCAGTAAAGTCAAGAGTTATTGAAACCATAGTGCATTCTCTGGTTTCAATAACTCTTGACTTTACTGAAAAGTGCAACAAAAGATGTATCACCAAAGACTACAAATCCCATAATGCCTGATTAAAAAGAGTCAAGAAAACACGTGATACAATTCGAGGGTTATTGAAAGCAGCCCCTGATGAGGGGGGAAGTCCCCCTGAAACGCGTCGGGCATTTTAATGGCAGTGTGGTGAAGCGTGCTGAGACAAGAAAGCCCGGAGGGCAGAGCCCTGCAGTGTGCCTCTCGAATGCTACAGGCAATTTGGGTTGAATATATATATATATATATATATATATATATATATATATATATATCTCCAAAACAAACAGGAAGCCCAAGTGAAGCAGATCCACACGAAGTTGAATAGGCACGTTTTCTTTATTTGCGTCCATTTCACAGCTCGATCCCCAAAATGCTCCGAGCACAACCTTCTATCATAAGAGCCTGACGCGTTTCAGGAATTGTCCTTTCATCAGAGGCAAGGTTCGAAAGTTCTGAGAAACAGTCTCTGGTCGTACATCTCTTCAAATACAAATCACCTGCCAAGTGGGCGTGGCCTATCTTGCACTGCATTCTGTGCCTTGTAGTGTACTAACCCTCTTCCCACAGTGGGGCTGCTTCTCTGACTTCTCAATAACCACTATTGTTCCCCCAGTGGGGTGAAGGGCAGCGCTGGGAGCCTTCGGAGAGCGCTTTGTAGCTGCAAAATCGTGCCAAAGCAGCGCCCCCTGCAAGGCGCCAGTCTTTGCTTCGTTCCGTGGCAAACTCCTAGAGTGAAGCCTGCCTTGGACCCTGGTCACAGGTGGGGTCCGCCTCTCTACCGAGCAGCAGCCGAAAATTATCCAAAACAAACAGGAAGCCCAAGTGAAGCAGATCCACACGAAGTTGAATAGGCACGTTTTCTTTATTTGCATCCATTTCACAGCTCGATCCCCAAAATGCTCCGAGCACAACCTTCTATCATAAGAGCCTGACGCGTTTCAGGAATTGTCCTTTCATCAGAGGCAAGGTTCGAAAGTTCTGAGAAACAGTCTCTGGTCGTACACCTCTTCAAATACAAATCACCTGCCAAGTGGGCGTGGCCTATCTTGCACTGCATTCTGTGCCTTGTAGTGTACTAACCCTCTTCCCACAGTGGGGCTGCTTCTCTGACTTCTCAATAACCACTATTGTTCCCCCAGTGGGGTGAAGGGCAGCGCTGGGAGCCTTCGGAGAGCACTTTGTAGCTGCAAAATCGTGCCAAAGCAGCGCCCCCTGCAAGGCGCCAGTCTTTGCTTCGTTCCGTGGCAAACTCCTAGAGTGAAGCCTGCCTTGGACCCTGGTCACAGGTGGGGTCCGCCTCTCGACCGAGCAGCAGCCGAAAATTATCCAAAACAAACAGGAAGCCCAAGTGAAGCAGATCCACACGAAGTTGAATAGGCACGTTTTCTTTTTTTGCATCCATTTCACAGCTCGATCCCCAAAATGCTCCGAGCACAACCTTCTATCATAAGAGCCTGACGCGTTTCAGGAATTGTCCTTTCATCAGAGGCAAGGTTCGAAAGTTCTGAGAAACAGTCTCTGGTCGTACACCTCTTCAAATACAAATCACCTGCTTCAAATGGGCTTCCTGTGTTGTTTTGGATAATTTTCGGCTGCTGCTCGGTCGAGAGGCAGACCCCACCTGTGACCAGGGTCCAAGGCAGGCTTCACTCCAGGAGTTTGCCACGGAACGAAGTAAAGACTGGCGCCTTGCAGGTGGCGCTGCTTTGGCACGAATTTGCAGCTACAAAGCGATCTCTGAAAGCTCCCAGCGCTGCCTGCCCTTCACCCCACTGGGGGAACAATAGTGGTTATTGAGAAGTCAGAGAAGCAGCCCCACTGTGGGAAGAGGGTTAGTACACTACAAGGCACAGAATGCAGTGCAAGACTGGCCACGCCCACTTGGCAGGTGATTTGTATTTGAAGAGGTGTACGACCAGAGACTGTTTCTCAGAACCTTTGAACCTTGCCTCTGATGAAAGGGTAATTCCTGAAACGCGTTAGGCTCCTATGTAAGAAGGTGGTGCCCGGAGCAGCTTGGGGATCGAGCTGCGAAATGGATGCAAATAAAGAAATGTGCCTATTCAACTTCGTGTGGATCTGCTTCAAATGGGCTTCCTGTGTTGTTTTGGATAATTTTCGGCTGCTGCTCGGTCGAGAGGCAGCCCCCACCTGTGACCAGGGTCCAAGGCAGGCTTCACTCCAGGAGTTTGCCACGGAACGAAGTAAAGACTGGCGCCTTGCAGGTGGTGCTGCTTTGGCACGAATTTGCAGCTACAAAGCGATCTCTGAAAGCTCCCAGCGCTGCCCTTCACCCCACTGGGGGAACAATAGTGGTTATTGAGAAGTCAGAGAAGCAGCCCCACTGTGGGAAGAGGGTTAGTACACTACAAGGCACAGAATGCAGTGCAAGATTGGCCACGCCCACTTGGCAGGTGATTTGTATTTGAAGAGGTGTACGACCAGAGACTGTTTCTCAGAACCTTTGAACCTTGCCTCTGATGAAAGGGTAATTCCTGAAACGCGTTAGGCTCTTATGTAAGAAGGTGGTGCCCGGAGCAGCTTGGGGATCGAGCTGTGAAATGGATGCAAATAAAGAAATGTGCCTATTCAACTTCGTGTGGATCTGCTTCAAATGGGCTTCCTGTGTTGTTTTGGATAATTTTCGGCTGCTGCTCGGTCGAGAGGCAGACCCCACCTGTGACCAGGGTCCAAGGCAGGCTTCACTCCAGGAGTTTGCCACGGAACAAAGTAAAGACTGGCGCCTTGCAGGTGGCGCTGCTTTGGCACGAATTTGCAGCTACAAAGCGATCTCTGAAAGCTCCCAGCGCTGCCCTTCACCCCACTGGGGGAACAATAGTGGTTATTGAGAAGTCAGAGAAGCAGCCCCACTGTGGGAAGAGGGTTAGTACACTACAAGGCACAGAATGCAGTGCAAGATTGGCCACGCCCACTTGGCAGGTGATTTGTATTTGAAGAGGTGTACGACCAGAGACTGTTTCTCAGAACCTTTGAACCTTGCCTCTGATGAAAGGGTAATTCCTGAAACGCGTTAGGCTCTTATGTAAGAAGGTGGTGCCCGGAGCAGCTTGGGGATCGAGCTGTGAAATGGATGCAAATAAAGAAATGTGCCTATTCAACTTCGTGTGGATCTGCTTCAAATGGGCTTCCTGTGTTGTTTTGGATAATTTTCGGCTGCTGCTCGGTCAAGAGGCAGACCCCACCTGTGACCAGCGTCCAAGGCAGGCTTCACTCCAGGAGTTTGCCACGGAACGAAGTAAAGACTGGCGCCTTGCAGGTGGCGCTGCTTTGGCACGAATTTGCAGCTACAAAGCGATCTCTGAAAGCTCCTAGCGCTGCCCTTCACCCCACTGGGGGAACAATAGTGGTTATTGAGAAGTCAGAGAAGCAGCCCCACTGTGGGAAGAGGGTTAGTACACTACAAGGCACAGAATGCAGTGCAAGATTGGCCACGCCCACTTGGCAGGTGATTTGTATTTGAAGAGGTGTACGACCAGAGACTGTTTCTCAGAACCTTTGAACCTTGCCTCTGATGAAAGGGTAATTCCTGAAACGCGTTAGGCTCTTATGTAAGAAGGTGGTGCCCGGAGCAGCTTGGGTATCGAGCTGTGAAATGGATGCAAATAAAGAAATGTGCCTATTCAACTTCGTGTGGATCTGCTTCAAATAGGCTTCCTGTGTTGTTTTGGATAATTTTCGGCTGCTGCTCGGTCGAGAGGCAGACCCCACCTGTGACCAGGGTCCAAGGCAGGCTTCACTACAGGAGTTTGCCACGGAACGAAGTAAAGACTGGCGCCTTGCAGGTGGCGCTGCTTTGGCACGAATTTGCAGCTACAAAGCGATCTCTGAAAGCTCCCAGCGCTGCCCTTCACCCCACTGGGGGAACAATAGTGGTTATTGAGAAGTCAGAGAAGCAGCCCCACTGTGGGAAGAGGGTTAGTACACTACAAGGCACAGAATGCAGTGCAAGATTGGCCACGCCCACTTGGCAGGTGATTTGTATTTGAAGAGGTGCACGACCAGAGACTGTTTCTCAGAACCTTTGAACCTTGCCTCTGATGAAAGGGTAATTCCTGAAACGCGTTAGGCTCTTATGTAAGAAGGTGGTGCCCGGAGCAGCTTGGGGATCGAGCTGTGAAATGGATGCAAATAAAGAAATGTGCCTATTCAACTTCGTGTGGATCTGCTTCAAATGGGCTTCCTGTGTTGTTTTGGATATATATATATATATATATTACCTACTGGCGGTCGCCAGTAGGTATATATAGTTAGGATTTTTTCTCTATGGGATTTTTGAAAATTCTATGTCTAATAACTTTGGCGTTTGTGGACGGAATTGGCTGAAATTTTCAGGAAAATGGCACATTCTGTTTCTGAGCAGCCCTTGAAAATTTGGGGGGGGTTTGTCAAGGGGGGGCCGAGAAAAAAGGGGGGTCCCAAAACGTGTTTTTAACATTGAGTTTTCCATAGGGCGGTTGGCCTCACTTTTAGCCCGAACGGCTGAATGGATTTGCACGAAACTTGGCAAAATTGTAGGGACTGGTAGCCCGATGTGCCTTTTGTAGGTCTCAATATATGTGCTTCAGTGGATTTTGAGAAATTAACGTTCAAAAAAAGATATATATCTGTAACAGCGGACCGGGCAGCGCTCCAGTTCGCGTACTTTTCGCGCAACGGAGCTTTGTGAAGCGAAGCTGATTGGTTCTCCGGCGTCTGTAAACATTCCAAACAGTCCGTAGCGGCCGCCATCTTGTCTCTCGGTAGGATCGAGAGACAAGAGGAGGCCAAAGCGAAGGGGCAAATGACCATAAGGGGGCATAGTAGATCCTCGCTGACCCCCTAGGTTTGATGTGGAGGTTTTAAAAGGGCCCGACGGGCCAAAAAAAAAAAATAATAATAATAATCGAACGGCTGAATGGATTTGCACGGAACTTGGTAAAATATTAGGGACTGGTAGCCCGATGTGCCTTTGCTAGGTCTCAATATATGTGCTCCAGTGGATTTTGAGAAATTAACGTTCAAAAAAAGATATATATCTGTAACAGCGCTCCGCTTCGCGTAACGGAGGTTTGCGAAGCTGATTGGTTCTCCGGCGTCTGTAAACATTCCAAACAGTCCGTAGCGGCCGCCATCTTGTCTCTCGGTAGGATCGAGAGACAAGAGGAGGCCAAAGCGAAGGGGCAAATGACCATAAGGGGGCATAGTAGATCCTCCTTGACCTCTTAGGTTTGATGTGGAGGTTTTAAAAGGGCCCCGCGAGGCAAAAAATAAATAAATAATAATAATCGAACGGCTGAATGGATTTGCACGAAACTTGGCAAAATTGTAGGGACTGGTAGTCCGATGTGCCTTTGCTAGGTCTCAATATATGTGCTCCAGTGGATTTTGAGAACTTAACGTTCAAAAAAAGATATATATCTGTAACAGCGCTCCGCTTCGCGGAGATAAAATTATATCTGTATTACCTAGCTGTTGCTAACACCAGTTAGCGACGGCTAGTAGGAGATAGCGACCATCTTGGGCCCCACTTTGCATGTGAGTGATATTTATCACTAATGACATGCAAAGTGGGCATGCCAAGATGTTAGCGACTGGAAACAGTCGCTAACATCGCTATCTCCTATTATCAACTTTTGGAAATATTCGCGATAAGCGCGAATATCTCCAAAAGCTAGCACCTGCCCTGAGCAGTTCTAAGGCATGTTATCCAATGGGAGGTGGATAACATGGCTAAGAGCATTAGCTCGGTAATGCATGAATATCGCTGAGTTTTCAGCGATATTAATGCATTGCGGTCGTTTTTTATCGTATTTGCGATAAACCTTGATAATAGCAAGGTTTATCTGCGATAATTTCTGACGATGCTTAGCGGTAAAAAAATCGTTGCTAAGCATCGTTAGGGATAAATATCGCTTAACTTTGGTAATATGCCCCAACGTCTGTTAACGTTCGATTCGAAGGAAATCAGGAAGTGTTGAAAAACATTGTCTGCGCCATCTTGCCTTTTTTCAAATGCCACACTTTTGTCGTGCACGGCAGTCATTTTAGATGCCTTGACCAGACCCACTCTGTGCACGCTGTCGATCCTTAGCATGACTCCCCACCCTCGCAAGCATCTCCCCCAGGCAGTGGTCACCCCCGCTCTCTGTCTTATGCATGGGTAATAAACCACCCCCCATCTGCGCTGCTCTTCCCTGAGAATCACACCCTGTGCCCGCCCGACACCTCCCTTTCGCCCTATTCACTACCGCACCCTCTGACACTCCTTTTCCTCTGTGTCCGATTGTCCAGGCCGGTCCTAGGGTATCAGCTAGCCCTGCAGATGTAGTTTATGGCCCCAGCTGTAAAGAATCACCCCTCTTCAAAGGAGTTATAGTAGATCAAGGCCCACACTCGATGAGATCCGTCACAGCAGACGCGTTCCTATTATCTGAAAACCATCCTGTATTGTGATTGGGGAGGGGACCGAGCCTGAAGCGGAAGATTCCAGGGATGACTCTTTGTACATCAAAGTTTTTACAATTATGTGTCACATTAAAAATACATAGCACTCCAACAAAGTAGTAAGATTATAAAACTTTAATAACTTATAAATATATACAAGAAAACAAAAACAGTAATAACATATAAACATTTTTAGGGAAAAACAACGAAGTAGCGGTCGGCTGTGCGAATAGTCCCAACGCAGCACAACGTCCAGATTTCTGGCGTGGGGCGTCGCGGGGGGTGGGTCATCAGTAGCAAACTGTTGTGCGAATAGTTCCAAGGCAGCAGAACGATGGCACCAAGGTGATGTCCAGTAAGTTGCCGCACTGGTTTTGGTATCCTACAATGCTGCTCCGAATAACGGCGTGGGGCGCCCCGGGGGAGGCGGCGTGAACGGGCCTCTCCAGGTGGAGTGTCATCTGTTGTAGTGGGGCGCCCCTTTACCGTTTCAGTTGCCATTCCGTCCGTTTTTGGTCCACTGTGTCAAAAGCCGCAATTCAGCTGAGTTGCGCCCACTCTTGCGGTGCAGCGATAGGCGGCTGTCACAGGACTCTCAAAATGGCGGCAGGCTCTTTCCTTTTTGGGCCTGGTCCACTGAAATGGCCCTGGGACACCTTGGAAATCGGACGCTTGTCTGCTAGGTCTTGGACCCCATTCTCGAAAGCGTCCCCTCCGCCTTGAGGATTTATCAAAAGTTTTGGGGGCCCCCGACTCCTGTAGGCTTCTGGTGGGGAGCGGTTGCCATGATTGCTCGCGGAATGACCACGACGGAGCTACGAGATGGTGGTGCTCTCATGCTGAAGCCAGCTTCAGTCTGAAACATCCAGAAACAAGGTGGGGCTTTCATCGTTTGGGAAAAAAAAAAGTTTTCATCCAATGAAAAGTGTTGTTTTTAGGTCATATGATCAAGCCTTCCATCATTAGGAAACCAAAAGTAAAATGAACCAATGAAAAGTTTTATAAACAAGTCACATGACCTGTTATGCGGCATAGGGTATAAAATGCGGAGAAAATACGTTGGCACGTGAGGCGGCGTCAGTAGCGGACCGATGTGCGAATAGGCCGAAGGCAATACAACGCGCCAAGATCCGGATGGCACCGAGGTGGTGTCCAGCAAGTTGCAGCACTGGTGTGGCCATCCTACAATGCTGAAAGTCGGCGTGGGGCGCCCCGTTGGCCTGTGAGTTTGCGTCAGTAGCGGACCGATGTGCGAATAGGCCGAAGGCAGCACAACGCGCCAAGATCCGGATGGCACCGAGGTGGTGTCCAGCAAGTTGTCGCACTGGTGTGGCCATCCTACAATGTTGAAAGTCGGTGTGGGGCGCCCCGTTGGCCTGTGAGATGGCGGCAGTAGCGGACCGATGTGCGAATGGGGCCAAAGGCAGCGCAACAATATTTTCGGAATAGAAGACACCACAAGGCGCTGAGATGCCAAGATCCGGATGGCACCGAGGTGGTGTCTAGCAAGTTGTGGCACTGGTGTGGCCATCCTACAATGGTAAAAGTCGGCTTGGGGCGCCCTGTTGGCCTGTGAGATGGTGTCAGTAGCGGACTGATGTGCGAATGGGGCCAAAGGCAGCGCAACAATATTTTCTGACTGACACCACAAGGCGCTGAGATGCCAAGATCCGGATGGCATCGAGGTGATGTCTAAGTAGCGGACCGTTGTGCGAATGGGGTCAAAGGCAGCGCAACAATATTTTCTGTATGGAAGATACCACTAGGCGTTGAGATGCCAAGATCCGGATGGCACCGAGGTGATGTCTAGCAAGTTGCTGTACTGGTGTGGTCATCCTACAATGCTGAAAAGTCGGCGTGGGGTGCCCCATTAGCCTGTGAGATGGCGTCAGTAGCGGACCGATGTGCGAATGGGGCCAAAGGCAGCGCAACAATATTTTCTGAAGAGAAGACACCAAAAGGCGCTGAGATTCCAAGATCCGGATGGCACCGAGGTGGTGTCTAGCAAGCTATGCAGTTGAGTTGTGTGCGCACTTGCGGCGAATAGGTCGAAGGCAGCATAACAATGTTTTCTGAATAGAAGACACCACAAGGCGTTGAGATTCGGTTACCACCGAGGTGATGTCTAGCAAGTTGCCGCACTGGTGTGGCCATCCTACAATATTGCTCCGAATAACGGCGTGGGGTGCCCGAAGGGAGGGGGGGGAGGCGGCGTGAACGGGCCTTCCTAGGTGGAGGCTCGTCTGCTGTAGTGGGGCGCCCCTTTACCGTTTCAGTTGCCATTCAGCTGAGTTTCGGCTGCTCTTGATGCTACAGCGACAGGCGGCTGCAACAGGACTCTCAAAATGGCGGCCTGTTCTTTGGATTTGGGCCTGGTCCACTAAAATGGCCCTGGGACACCTTAGAACTTCGACGCTCGATTTTTTTTTTCCTTTCCTGTACATGCAAAAAAAGGTAAATGCCCGGTACGTTACATGCTTCATCTGCCACGATGAACTCTCCAGAGGAACCGAAAAAAAATATAGTTATGGTAACTATACCATGCATCGTCATATGGAGAGGTGGCACCAATTAATTATAGTGCTGCATAAAAGAGAGATTTGGAGGAGAACCCCTGACCTGCTAGTACATTTATCAAAGAAGTGGCACTGACAGCATCAGAGGCAAGGGAAACGGTCCCAAATATTTAGAAGAACTTTGGAAAGATTAAAATGACATGTTTAGATTGTGGCAAATTAATTTCATGTGGACAGATGAGTGTTACTCTAATAAATACAGCATATGAACATCATCATAGTTGATGGTTGGTAGAGACATTTTGACTATATCCTGGACCTGCCCGTCCTCGCCCAAAATGGCGCCGGAATAAATGGGACTCGTAACTCCTTGTTGTGTACTGGTTGCAGAACCTTGAAATCACGAGATACGTATGCAGTTTTGAAGCACATGGCGGGCGGGGACGAGAATTGATTGAATATTTCGACATCCCTATTGATATTAAGTTCTGATGTGTTATTGATTACTGTACTATTGAAAGTTCGAATTAACGTCACCCATGGTACTTGCCCGCAAATGTATATCTAGATAATTTTATTGTAACTGGCCCTGTCGTATTTTAATTATAAAATGTACGTCCACCGATTCCGTAACTGTTAGACACCTTAGTTCTTGCAACCTAATGGCCCGCCCGTTACGTTCCTCTACAGTGTAAATGTCTACTCATCATATACGATTACAGTTTGCTCCGTGGCCGGCCCACGTGGTTATAGGCTCGTATTTGTATAATGAAATTTTCACAATAAAGGTTTTTAAAAGAAAACATGGTAGTAGTATATACATTGGTAAAGTTTTTAATAATAGTCACTGTTTTAGAATCAGTAAAAGGCAAGTGAAATAAAGCAGACCAATTACATGAAGGGTAAAAGGTATAATTCGAAGGAACGCAGTAAAGATAAATGGTCAAGGGCTGTTGTGTTTTCTACTCCTGCAACATAAAGTGATCGATAAGAATCTCATATTCAGGCGTATCGGCGACTAAGACAGCAGGTCGACCCTCTTTTGCTCAACGGCTCCGTCATGGGACGAAGAAACGCTCTTTTTCTCGAAAAAAGAATATATTTTACTTGCAGGACAGTTGTAAATTTTCCGGGAAAGTACATTAGCCTGGAACATTATAACATATATTTAAGAAAAAATAATGTTCGGAAGTAATAAAAAGCGTAATTTTTAGGTCATATGACTAAGCCTTTCATCATTAGAATAAGAAAAGTAAAATGAACCAATGAAAAGTTTTATTAACAAGTCACATGACTTGTTATGCTTACGTTACGCGCTGCGCGCCCCGGATGACTTCCGGATGCGCTAACGTGGCGCGTCATATGATGCATTACGCGACAACGCAGGTCCAGAATATAGTCAAAATGTCTCCACCAACCAGCGGTTGGAACACAACCCCTTTCAGCAGGCTAAATAGTTCTGTTAAATGACAACAGAAGGGACAGGCAACAAGAACCATCAGTCAAAGAGGGGAGGGCTAGTTCTTCTCTACCGGGTTACATTGGGGCGCTACCGGAACTGATCGAATTGGTAGTCTACAGTGTTTCTGGATATTCAGACTGAAGCTGGGGTTAGCATGAGAGCAGCACCATTTTGTAGCTCCGTCGTGGCCATTCCGCAACCAATCATGGCAGCCGCTCTTTATCGTTATTTTGGGCGGGGTGGGTGGCGGAGCCAAGCTGTTTTGCAGCCATCATTGTGTGGAGTTCAGTTCATCTCACTAGTTTTGTATTTGTCATGAGGGGTTGTTCCTAATGTTTCTATTTTAGCGAGGTCAAAAAGAGATCCCATTAGTGGCCTACTGATTTTGCTCGATTCCTTTTCTTTTTTTTTTACACGATTTTTCGTTATCTGCGAAGACTAAACAGAGTATTGCGACTCTGTGTTTGTTTGTAAATAGAGAATGAACCAAAGAGAACCAATTCTAAAACAGTAAATACTTGGATAACAATCAATCAAAAGGAGAGAGAAGCAGGCACGACGTATTACAACGGGGGCAAAGGCCTGCGTTAACTACCCTTCACTATGTGCAAAGAGAGAGTACTCCTAATAGAAATGAGGGGGGGGGCACCATTCAAAGCAGATCAGTGTGCATAAACACGAAAATGTTTTCACTTACCACGTACTTGACATTCGACAGCTTATGATATTTGCTATTAAAAAACCATTGAAATTCACTGAAAAAACCATAGGTTATAGACCATATATAGTTAGGAATTAGCATTTACAAAACCTTGAAAATTCACTGAAAAAACCATAGGTTATAGACCATATATAGTTAGGAATTAGCATTTAAAAAACCTTATTTTACTCACACAAAACCATTGAAATTCCATATATAGTTAGTTGCACTAACTATATATCGCGCACCCGCAATCCACTGCTGATGATGTCACATATTACATCATTCATGACATGGTCAGTGACATCACTGATGACATCACTGATGACATCTCAAATGACATCACGGATGACATCACTGATGACATCTCATTTGACATCAATGACCACATCACTGATGATATCATTCATGTGACAATACAATGCATCTCCTCACATTTTAATATAACCTCTGTTACACTCAGTGTTAAATACAGAGTATAATTTTTGAAACCATTGACACACCAATACTAGTTACTACATATGCACTCACTGATTCCTACGTCTACACACACATTCACTCATTCACCCATACAATCATTCATACATACAATCAATCATCTTTACAACACTATCATATGCACTCATACACCTATACAGACACTCACACTCTGCCACTCATCCATGGAGTTACTCACACACCTAGTCAGTCCTGTAAAGAATCAATCACACTTCCATTTTCTAATCTATACAGTTAAACATAGAGCACCTTACGTTTTCAACCATATACTAACACATACTTAGTCTCTTATACAATCATTGATACAAGTACACATTGATCTGCACAGAGTCACACACCTCCCAGCCAGCCACACACACACTCAGTCTCCCATGCAAATACTTGGGCAATCAATCAATAACCCATATAGTTACTCATATAGCTACTGATCAACACATGCAGCAGTTTACAGAACAACAGACATAATGATGCCCAAATTAAGACAGTTTAGTCACTAACCCATGCACTCAGTGAGACACATTTAATCACTCACTCATACATTCAGTCATGCACCTACTAAATCCTTCGTCCAGACACTTATACTTCCACTCATTCTTCAATATGTAAGACATATTTTAACTTTACAGAAACACACAGTCACTGGATGATGTCATCAGTGATGTCATCAGTGATGTCACTGACCATGTCATGAATGATGTAATATGTGACATCATCAGCAGTGGATTGCGGGTGCGCGATATATAGTTAGTGCAACTAACTATATATGGAATTTCAATGGTTTTGTGTGAGTAAAATAAGGTTTTTTAAATGCTAATTCCTAACTATATATGGTCTATAACCTATGGTTTTTTCAGTGAATTTTCAAGGTTTTGTAAATGCTAATTCCTAACTATATATGGTCTATAACCTATGGTTTTTTCAGTGAATATATATATATATATATATATATTCACTGAAAAAACCATAGGTTATAGACCATATATAGTTAGGAATTAGCATTTAAAAAACCTTATTTTACTCACACAAAACCATTGAAATTCCATATATAGTTAGTTGTACTAACTATATATCGCGCACCCGCAATCCACTGCTGATGATGTCACTTATTACATCATTCATGACATGGTCAGTGACATCACTGATGACATCTCAAATGACATCACTGATGACATCACTGATGACAACATCCAGTGACTGTATGTTTCTGTAAAGTTAAAATATGTCTTATATATTGAAGAATGAGTGGATGTATAAGTGTCTGGATGATGTATTTAGTAGGTGCATGACTGACTGTATAAGTGAGTGATTAAATGTGTCTCACTGAGTGCATAGGTTAGTGACTAAACTGTTTTAAATTGTGCACCATTGTGTCTGTTGTTTTGTAATCTGATGCATGTGTTGATCATTAGCTATATGACTAACAATATGGGTTATTGATTAGTTGGCCAAGTATTTGTATGGGAGACTGAGTGTGTGTGTGGGTGTCTGGGAGGTGTATGACTCTGTGCATAGATGTGTGAGCAGTTGATTCACTAGATGTATGGGTTCAAAAGTGCATGTGGAAACAGCTGTATGGGCGGTTTACTGTGTGCATGAGTGTATTGGTGAGTGAATGGATATCTCAGTGCTACATGTCAAAGTAAGTACATATGTAAAACACAGTACATGTGGTAGTTGACATATATAAATAACTGTGCATAAGAGCCAGTGAATGTGTGAGTGGCTGTATGGATTATTGTGAACTTGTATCAGGGATTGTATAACAGAGTAAATATGTGTTATTATATGTTTCAATAAGTAAGGTGTGTTTAACTATATAGTTGAGGAAATGGAGGTGTGATTGATTCTTTGCAAGACTGATTAGGTGTGTGAGTAACTCCATGGATGAGTGACAGTCTGTGAGTGTCTGTTTACACTGAGTGTATCTAAGGTTATATTAGAGTCTGAAGAGGTTCATCGTTTCATCACATGAATGATGTCATGAGTAATGTCAAATGAGATGTCATCAGTGTTGTCATCAGTGATGTCATTTGAGATGTCATCAGTGATGTCATCAGTGATGTCACTGACCATGTCATGAATGATGTAATATGTGACATCATCAGCAGTGGATTGCGGGTGCGCGATATATAGTTAGTACAACTAACTATATATGGAATTTCAATGGTTTTGTGTGAGTAAAATAAGGTTTTTTAAATGCTAATTCCTAACTATATATGGTCTATAACCTATGGTTTTTTCAGTGAATTTTCAAGGTTTTGTAAATGCTAATTCCTAACTATATATGGTCTATAACCTATGGTTTTTTCAGTGAATTTCATAGGTTTTTTAATAAAGATCTGGCAAACAGCGTAGGAACATACCCACAGATCACGTACAAAAGAGCCAAGTCTCTTAAAGATACACTTTGCAATGCAGTAGAACCCATGGCATCTACAATATCAGGAAAACAAGGCTTTTATACTTGTCGAAACTGCAAGGCGCGCAAAAATAGTAGAAATGTAAAAGAATGTAAACTATCAACAGAATGTAAACTGTATGTGATCACCAAACATCCATCATGTAACACAGAATACGCTGTATATGCCCTTTTTTGCCCATGTAAAAAAGCATACATATGTAGTACGATTAAGATTAGCCAAACTGCGTATACTCGAACATTTACGTGCAATAAAGAATGGGGATAAACAATACCCGATTGCCCGCCATTTCCAGAGTTTTCATAAACAAAATACAAATCTCTTGAGTTTTGCTGTGCTTGACACCATTAAGCCTAATGTAAGAGGAGGTAACAGAATGAAAGAGCTACGAAGACTAGAGTCCAGATTAATTATTCAGTATAGGACTCAAATACCTACAGGTCATAATTGTGATGAAGAGTTAGCAGTCCATCTGGGTTAGATACAATAATTAGTTCTACATTGCTACCCATGAGTCTGTCCCAGAATCAATAGGTTTAGTATGATATAATAACCAAACCTAATCTTCTATCTAGGTAACTGTTTTTAAGATATTTTGTATTTGCCCTATTTGCTTCTGAGCAGTGTATAAACTGTATTTTTATAGATATTATGTGTATGTTCCTAATTTTATTATTTTTGTTTTTCTACAGATGTTTATGAATGAAGATTTGTTAAAGAGCAAAAGTATTTATATTTTCTTGGTATCGGCCCACATGAGCGTAATATCTGTGAAATTATATTGAGATTTTTTTTCTTTGTTCTCAGTGTTATTTTTCTGTTTACTGTCATGCAGAATTGGTTATGATCTGTTTATGCTGCTGTTCATCTTAGGGCCCCCTAGATCTCACGATTATGCTTAATATTAGTTGTTTATCCTAAAGCCCACTTGGGCGATATGACTATACTTAATTCTTTACTGCGGATTGAATATGAGCATCAATAAAGTTATTTTGAACGACAACCTTAAGTAACAGCAGGTGCTGAGCGATTATTTTCTTTTGACCTTAGTACCCGCTAAAGCATCAAGTTTATGCTCAAATGTCGTCAATATGTTTAGTAGCGGTATTGATAAAGTTTTTGTTGAACAACATTGTGGGTAAACAATAAGTGCTACGGCGTATTGCCAACAGTTTGCATATTAGGTACTGATATGGTCTTCAGGTCCGCATCTCAACACTGAATGACTCTTACATGTTCTATTGTTTATTATGTGACGCCAAGATGTTATTTCAGCTTTATTTATGTATTGGCGTATTTTACCAATTTACGTTTAATTAGCTCGTGGCAGAATCCTAAGTGCCATGGATTTACAATAAATTTAAACCTTTCTGCATGTATGAATGCCAGCATTTAAATATTGTATTAGCACTGTATTTATTTTATACAACTTTGGCTTTTTTCGATTAAATTAGAGTTATGATGACAGTCTGCTTTCACTTTTTATCTTAAAAAAATCATGTGTTCCTTTAAATATAGTTGTGATGTACACACATACACTCGTGACCAAGGGAGCGATCCAGAAACGCATAGAGTGTTCCTGACTTTTTGCCTGTCTTTCGTGACTAAATATTTGCTGCCTGAAAAGTCCTTTACGTTGTCCGTGGCTGCTGTGCTTCGATTGCTGCGGCGTTTGTTGGATATATATATATATATATGTGATCAAGGCTTAGTGCCTAAACGTTATGGCGACAGCTGAATAAAAAACAACAGCATCTGAATTACCTGGTCCGTGTCTGCTTCTGAGGGCGTTATCGTGGGAGGACGTTCGCACAAGGGAGACGGTGGTCGTTTATATATACATATATATATATATATATATATATATATATATATATATATATATATATATATATATATATATATATATTCAATATATATATATTCACTGAAAAAACATAGGTTTCAGGGGCGTTATAGTTAGCTGGACATTTCTCTCATACAAAACCATTGAAATGATCCCGTTATAGTTAGTTCGGCTAACTATAACTCGCGCGCCTGCAATGCACTGCTGATGACGTCACATATTACATCACTCAAGACATGGTCAGTGACATCACTCATGACATCACTGATGACATCTCAAATGACATCACTGATGACATCATCCAGTGAATGTGTGTTTTTTTGAAAATTAAATATGTTTTATATATGTATATGTAAAGGTCGATGGAAGAATAAATGGGTATTTAAGTGTCTAAATGGATGATTTATTTTTTTAAAAATTGAGTGTATAACGCATTGATCTAGAGTATCTTAGTGAATATATGGGTTAGTGAGTAATGTTTAAATATATAATAATCAGTATCAGTCTCTCACTTTGTATATAAGTTACTGAATGGGTTGGTGAGTAGCTACATGAGTGTCTATATGGGGTATTAGTTGCTTTTTTGAGTATCTATATGAATGTCTTAGTGTCTGTTTGGTTCAGTGGGGGGTCTTACATAGTGCATAGTTCCATGAATGAGTGACTCACTGCTTATATGTTCTGAAGACAGCATGTGTGCAGGACTGTATGGGTGGATGAGTGTGTGTATGAGTGTGTTAGTGAATGAATGACTGGCTCAATAGTGTCTTTATTATTAACTACATACGTTTTAAACTAGCATATGAGAGTATTGGTGTATATAAGTGAGTATATGTGAGAGTGAGAGATGGGAAGAGTTCCTGTATAAATAAGTATGTGTTTATATAAGTGATTGTTTAAGAGAGTAAGTATGTGTATGTCTCTGTAGAAGGGAGTTTAGTGGTGTGTGTATAACTGTACATGCAAGTAAATGAATGTTTAATTCCTTATTAGCATGAGTAACTATGTGTGTAAGTAACTCTATGGATGAGTGGCAGTGTGTAACAGAATGTATAGGTGTATGAGTACATATAATGAGTGAATACATGTATGAGTGACTATATAGGACTGTTGGTGAATGAGTGGATGTGTATTTAGATCCTGGAATTACTGAATAGGTTGTTGTAACTGGTATTGGTATGTCAATTTTTTTGAAAATGGTAGTTTCTATTTTTAATGTGTGTATCAAAGGTTATATTAGGGTAAGAGGAGGTCTGCAAATTTAGCACAAGGATGATGTCATCAGTGATGTCATTTGAAATGTTATTGTTATTGTTATTGTTAACTTGGTCTTTTATAGCGCCAACTCACCAACAGGTCTCAAGGCGCTTGGAAACAAACCAGCAACAACGATTCATAAGAAATGAAGTGGTTCAGGGACCAGAGCTATGATCTATTTAGCTGGGTCGAGAGCCTCCCTAAACAAGAAGGTTTTTAACAGCTTCCTAAAGCGCAGCAGATTCGCTTCTTTCCGAAGTATTTCTGGTAAGTTGTTCCAGATCTGCGGAACCAGAACCGAGAAATACCTGCCTCCTTTAGTTTTTAACTTATAGCGGGGCAGACTAGAAGCTGAGAGTCGGCGGACCGCAAAGCTCGTCTGGGGGTATATACCTCCAGGCGCTCTTTGATATACGCAGGGGCCAGCCCATAGATGGCCTTGTGGGCTGTACACAGGCTCTTAAACTCTACCCTCTGTTCAATGGGGAGCCAATGTAACTTGAGGAGTAGAGCAGTAGCATGTGATCTTCCAGGTAGCTTGAAGATCAAACGCGCTGCATCATTTAGGACCACCTGTAATTTGTTAATCAAAATTTTGGGTAGACCCAGATAAAGGGCGTTCCCGTAATCCAACCTCGAGACAATAGTGGCAGAAACTACCATCCGAGGTGCGGAAAACGAGAGAAGAGAGGCCAGCTTTCTTAGCTGTCGGATCAGGCCAGTACACATCCCCACTACTGAGGAGATCTGACTGGCCATTGACAGCTCATTGTCGATTTTTATTCCAAGGCTTTTCACCTTATCACTGGGTATCGGTGAAGGCCCTAGTTTTTTGGGCCAGTAGAGGTCACTCCAAGGTGATGCTAGAGTAGAGACCACCAGTACCTCCGTTTTTTCCGGATTTCTTTTCAGCAGATTGGCCGTCATCCAGCCAACCGTATGTCTGAGGATGTTCTGAGCACTGGTTTGTGCTGAGATCGTATTATCGATACTCAGCAATAACTGGGTGTCGTCAGCATAATTAAATACACGGCAACCCATGTCAGCTAGAGAAGCAATCAACGGCTGGAGGTACAGGTTAAAAAGCAGTGCGGACAGTGCGGAACCCTGAGGTACTCCGCACTCTATCACACCTGCTTTCGAAATAGCATCCCCCAGTTGGATCCTCTGGGTCCTACCGGTCAAGAAAGATTGGAGCCATTGATGGACCTGACCCCTTATCCCAAAAGCAGCCAATCTATCCAATAGCAAGGAATGGCTGACAGTATCAAACGCCGCTGATAGATCTAAAAGTATCAGGGCGCTTGGTTTTTTACTGTCAGCCATACCTCTCAGTTCATCCAGCACAGCAAGCATCACCAACTCAGTGCTGTGATGTGCCCGAAATCCCGCCTGACGCTCCTGGAGAAGATGGTGTGATTCCAGGAACGAGGAAAGGGACTTCAGCACATGTTGCTCTAGAATCTTGGACAGATAGGGCAGTTGGGATATTGGCCTATAGTTTTTTAAAATGGCTGGGTCAGCTCCAAGCTTTTTCAACAAAGGCCTCACCCGTGCCTGACTTATACGGGATTCATAAAAGTCTGCTTTTGTATGTCTTCAGTGAGGTTTTGTATTGTTACCTATCTGTTCCCTCTTTAGTTCTCCTCCAGGTCATTTCTAGGCACCGGAGTTTCTTTTTATGGTCCCTTAGAAGCGGGGTGAACCATGGGGCGCCTTTTATTATTCCTTTTACTTTTTGTACTTTCTCCGGGGCTATCTGGTCTATTGCCTGACTCAGATTCTGCATTAGATCTTTATAGTCCTGCTCCAAATCCCCCTTTAGAACGAAGGTTTGGACGCGGTTAGGTAGGCTACAGGTCAAGGTTTGAGAATCTACTTTAGTCCACTGCCGGACTTTTTTTAATATAAGGGGTTTTTGGGACACATGGCTTTCGATCAGGATCTCACAATTCACCAAATAGTGGTCCGACCAGACACAAGGCAAAATGTCCCCAAATTTTACCCTTGGATCCGATGTCCAAATGAGGTCTAGGATGTGCCCCTTAACATGCGTGGGGCCATCCACAAGTTGACTAATCCCCAGGGAGTACATAGTATTCTCTAGATAGCGAGATGGCAGATCTTTATGAACTTTATCCCAGTGCATGTTAAAATCTCCTGTCACTATGATTTTTTGATACCTTATACATAAGTCAGAGATAATCGGAGCAAACAAATCATTAAAAACTGACGTGGAGTTTGGGGGGCGATACACAGAGAGGATCACTAAGCATGAATTGTTCAGCATGATCTTTACTCCAAGTATATCTGCGATTTCTATAGTTTCAGCAATGATTTTGACAGCTTTTAGATTTTTCTTGAACAGAATTGCGACCCCCCCCCACCCCGGGCATTTTCCGCGCGGTTGTGCCATACCGAGTCATAATTGCTAGGAAGGGCAGCTATAATGTCTGGCAGGGACTTTTCACCTAGCCACATCTCCGTGAGTGTTAAGATATCAATAGCATCGTCCTGGAGAAGAGTGAAAACCTCAAGATGGTGCTTTTGGAGCGACCTAGTATTTAGACAGGATAATTTCAAGGAGGGGGGAGCAGTTTTGGAAGAACCCCCGGGAGGGTGGAGAATATTCAAATCTTTTAATCTGGTCACAATAGCAGGGTCCAGACCCTGTCTACCCAAATCCAAGTCTCTCAAGTCTCTAGAGGAAAATATCAGTCGGTGATCAAGAGTCCTGACCCCTGACCCCGCCCGAGCGCGGACGGGCGCAGACGGGCAGGACTCTGGCACGACTCCGGCGCAGGTCCGGCGCGTCCGCAGTACGCGTCCGCTGCGCGGAGCCATAGTCATCTTATTTAAGCGCTGCTAGAGCGCGTCACCCACCGCCTCCTCACCCAATATGGCCGCCAATTACCCGGGAGCCGACACTCGGCCGAGAGCGGACTCGAGGCAGAGGGAGGGGGGAGAGGAACACAGAGCGCGAGGAAGCGCTATAGACGTCTCAGGGTGCTTTTAAAATCAAGCCATATAAATACACGCTTTTTAAAAGTGCAACTGAATGCTGAATGCAAATGTGGCCAAGAAAAGAGGAGAGACCTCCCGGCTTCCGCCTCAGGAGGGAAAGTTGTTGTAGTTCGTTATCAAGCGAATACACGCAGCTGTGCCCTTTTTAAGCGCTGCTAGAGCGCATCACCCACCGCCTCCTCACCCAATATGGCCGCCAATTACCCGGGAGCCGGCCCTCGGCGTCAACACTCGGCCAAGAGCGGACTCGAGGCAGAGGGAGGGGGGAGAGGAACACAGAGCGCGAGGAAGCGCTAAAGAAGTCTCAAGGTGCTTTTTAAATCAAGCCAATAAAATACACGCTTTTTAAAAGTGCAACTGAATGCTAAATGCAAATGTGGCCAAGAAAAGAGGAGAGACCTCCCGGCTTCCGCCTCAGGAGGGAAAGTTTTTGTAGTTCGTTAATGTCATCAGTGATGTCATGAGTGATGTCACTGACCATGTCATGAGTGATGTAATATGTGACGTCATCAGCAGTGCATTGCGGGCACGCAAGTTATAGTTAGCTGAACTAACTATAACGGGGGAATTTCAATGGTTTTGTATGAGAGAAATTTCAAGCTAACTATAACGCCCCTGAAACCTATTGTTTCAAGGCGCAAGGGAATTGTAAATAAGCCCCAAAGAATATTGTCCTGCATAATGACTTGATCTCTCACCTAAGTCTGTCTCATCTCTGAATCATTTTAAAGACCTGTTGATCCATACTGTAAATCTGACGCACTAGGCACTTCCGTACAGACACCTCTTGAACGCGAGCCTGTAAGAGAGGTGGAATGTATCAGGCACACTGCAGATGTGCAAATTAAAAAATATCGCCAAGTATTACCTTAACTTGTAATGTTTGACCTCATTTAGTCACATATACCTAATTTTGAACACTTATTTTAATTTTTGTTTTGCAGATTACCTACCCTTCTTCCATTGGAGTCCATATCACATTTTGTGTACTATATGGTTATCTTAAAGTTACGTTTCTAGTTATTTATTGTTGTTTTAATAAAAGTTAATTAAAAAAGTCTATACGTCTTCTTTTTTGACAACATTTACTATTATTTAGTGTGATAATCATAAAGTTATAAAACATTTAAAAATAGAAATTATATTTATAACTAGAAGTATAATACTGAGGCTAACTCTTAACCAGCTCTTTACCAGAGTCTATTGCTACGACTAACGGTTCCTATGGAAAACATTTAAAACTCCAGCACAGTAACTGTTTCGATTTGCAACATTGTTTGAAGAACTTCTAACCTCTGTGCTCACTTAAGTGTTCCATTAACTGTTACTATGGTAACAGACAGTAAGCAGTTTGGGGGTAGGGTTGAAAGGTACTGGCTGTACAGAAACCGCTATATTTACCCAGGATCCTCTACATGACAGAAAGTAAAGCAAAGTTAAACAGAACACTGTGTACCAGATTTACAACCACCTTGCGCCACTTTCGCATCCAAGGCCCCATCCTTGCAAAATTAGAAGTGTGTGGGCCTCAACGACCCCCCTCAAGCCCCCCTCAAGTCCCCCTCAGACCCCGGAAACCACCGCCCCCCCGGGGATTTGTGTACTGTGGGAGGCAGGCTGCGTGGCCCTCCACCTGGAGCCCGTGAGGGCCCCTCGCAGGGGAAACATCCTTTACAACGCAACTTTTACCACGCAGTGCCTTTATGATGCAACTTTTACAACGCAAACCATTACAACGCATTGCGCTGGGGGCGCTCTAGGATAGGGAAAAAGTTTAATTTACTATCCAAAACCTTCCCTAGTGTCCACGGGGACTGGAGTTGGAATAGTAAATTAAACTATTCACTATCCAGCACCCCAAAGCGCTATGCGTTGTAAAGGTGTGCGTTGTAAAAACCACGTTGTAAAGGCATGCGTGGTAAAAGCATGCATTGTAATGTCATACATCCCCCTCGCAGCTCCAGCCCCTCCCATAGCAAACTTCGTTTGGATTTCGAAAGACAAAGCACTGAAATCTGTTCTCACTTACATAATCCAAACCAGATTGCTTTTCCACATGCAAGTTAGCATCTCCCCATGTGGAAAAGCAATGCCGGCTCCCAAAGGACGCCGGGAGCCGGCGGGACCATGGGGGCATTGTGGCTCCCCACTTGGTCCCCAATATTTTTTATAAGACCCGGGGGAAAGGGTCCCCGGGGATATTAGAAATTACTGATAGGGGCTATTTTTTTATGGTAACATTAGAAGTCGCGCACCAAGCACAGCGCTCAGTGCCGCCCCCTGGTGAATGCACGACTCATAATCTATAGGGTGCACGGCTCTAGCGCCTTTGGCTCACAACCTCTATGCGTTTGGGAGCCGGCATTGCTTTTCCACATGGGGAGCTACTAACAGGCAGCTCCCCATGTGAAAAAGCAATCTGATTTAGATTTTGAAAGAGAGAACAGATTTCCTTGTTATAAGAGAGCGGGATGGACATCCCAGGACACTGCAGGAACCGGCCCTCCCACAATACATAAAGCCCCCGGGAAGGGTGGTCCCCGGGGCTTTGGAGACCTTGCAGCCTCCCAACCATTTTTTTTCTAGCCCCGGGGGGTGACAGGGCCCCACAGTGCTCCAGGAGGGTGGCCACATAGTTCCCCTCCACAATATATAAAGCCCCAGGGGGGGGGTCCCCGCGGCTTTGGGGACCTTCGACCCCTCCCCCTACCATATTTTTTTTAGCCCCAGGGGTGACGATCCCCATAAAATTTAATAATTTTTTCCCCCGGTATTTAGACCCCCGGGGGCTAATTATAGAAAAAGCTCTGTTTTATTTATTTATTTTTTTACGGTAGAGCTCGCGCACCATACATGCAACTGCCGGGTCTTTTTAAAAAAAAAAATAATTGTGGGCCCTGGGGGTTCTTCTGGGACCCCCTAAGCAGGTCTAGAGGATCAGGATATTTCTACCCCGCCCCCTTACGTTTTGCACACTTGTTCCACTGACTTCTTCAGCCTTGCTTCTACTGAGGCACAAAATGGCTGCCAACAGTTCCTGGTTTTGAATGTTGACACCCACTTGACAGCCAATTATCATTCAGTGTGTGATCAGAAGGGTGCACTTATGGTGCGCTCATGGTACGCTCAGGGTGCACGGATCCACCGCGGCCATACATATATAAATGCTTTTAACTGTAATTTTCTCAGGAACTACGGAACAGATTGACACCATTTAAGCAAAAGACACAAGTTTGAACTTAAGATTACATCTTTGCCAAATTTGGCGAAATTATGTTCAGCAGTTCGTGCTGTAGCTGTGGCTAAAGGCCCAATGGAATATTGCATGGGGAAAACGCGTTTTGGGACCCCCCTTTTTTCTCGTGCACCGCTTGATGAATCATCCCGAAACTTTTAGAATAGGAGCAGACCAGAGCTGGCCAAAAGTTTGGAAAATTTCGCAAAGATTCATCAATCGGACACAAAGTTATTGGGAATAGAATGTTGCGGACTTCCTATCGATAATAGGTCCTAACTATAACTACCTACTGGTGACCACCAGTAGGTGATATAGATCTATATATTTTTTTTTTTTCAGTTCGATCTGTAAGTAAACATTGGCACACCGAAGTCTGAACACTGGTTCTTTATTGACATCAATAAATAAAGAACCGGTGTTCGGACTTCGGTGTGCTGCTGTTTACTCATAGATGGAACTGTTAACATTTTTTATATAATGTCGCTGGCACCCACATCGCTAGGCAGGAAGCAGTCCACCTACTACCACACACTGTTGATATTTATATATATACAGATAGATATAGATAGATAGATAGGTATATAAATATTACCTACTGGTGTTCTCCAGTAGGTAGTTATAGTAAGGACGTAGTTTTCATTGACAAGGAGATTTTTGGTCTGCTAATAACTTTGGCGCAGTTTGACGAATCTTCACATAATCTCAAACAAAGTGGCCTACTTTATCTACTCCTGCATTGAAAGTTTAAGTTTCTGGGTGATCCGTCAAGCGGGGCTGAGAAAAGGGAGGGGGGAACTTGTTTCCCATGCAATTTTCCATTGAGGCATGACTGCAGCCAGAACCGCTGGGCAAAATTATACAAATTTGGTAGAAAGATAGCTCTTGGTCCAGAAAGAGCACGTTTTGTGATTTGGTGTAAATCTGTTTGGTACTTTTGGAGCTATTAAATAAAAAAGATTCATAGATATCTCAGTCCCTGAATCCTCCACGGATCCGACAGTTCTCATGCTGCGATCTGATTGACTGTCCAAACGTCATCCATGAAGTGTTGACAGCCATCTTGGGACTCCGACCCTTTCGAGTCCCAAGAAAAAAGGCCAAAAAAAATAAGGGGGCAGGATAGGAATACCTTGACATCCTAGGCCTGGTGGTGGGTTCCCACAGGGATCACGTGAAGGGCAAATTTCAATTTTGCCACAAAACCATGGTTGATCAACACATTCATGGCAAAATTGGAAAGTCTCCGGTGCTTGTTTTCTATATTGTCCACAGGCATAAATTCGGCCCGGTGTGTGGGGGCTGCGTACCCATCTCCCGCATAATCTAGTGATGGTCTCCGGGGCCAAATATGAGACCGTAAGGGGGCCACATAACCCCTACACTGTCAAACGTGGGCAGGCCATGGTGGATGGGCCCTGCGGCCAACCCCCTGCCTCCACTGCAGAAGGTTGTGTGTGGTTGGCTGCATACGGGGGTTGACTGTAGGATCTGGCCACAGTCCAGGCCCTGTGGCCAACCCCCTGGCGATGTGCGGTGTAGGGTTATCTAAATGTGGGCATGCAGGGGGTTGGTTGCAGGGCTTAGTCACAGGCAATGCGGCCAATTGCCCATCACGATCAGCCAAAGGCCGTGTGAGGCATGTACTTTTGCTGCATGCAGGGGGTTGGCAGCAGTCCAGGACCTTTGGCCAACCCTGCACAGCCGAGGTTAGATTAACATGTGATAATTACATATAAACCATAGAATATAAAAACCATAAAAATTCACTGAAAAAACAAAGGTTACAGGGACATTATAGTTAGGGTCACATTTTACACACTCAAAATTATATAAATTCAGCAGTTATAGTTAGAGCTATCAGAAAAAACTGTAACTCATGCCCTAAGGTATCTATACCTCATGCCCTCGCCATGCACTGCTAATTACCCCATGTATTACATCACTCATGTTCTTTTCTATGACATCATTGATAATTTCTCCTCAACATTTTCTATAAAAATATTTATGAAAATACTGTACATGACGTGGGTCCCCAGGGCAGAAAATGGCCCGGGAGAGAACTATGGGAGCCCCAATGCTCTTCTTTTTTTAAAGTAATTTTTTTTTAAAAGAGCAGGACCTGGGGGATTTGGTCCCCGGAGCCGAAAATGGCCCTGGAGGGGGGGCCGCTCAGCTACTCTCCATTACAATTATAAAATAAAAAAGAAGAGGTTGGGTCTCGGAAGATGGGGTCCCCAGGGCAGAAATCGGACCGAGATGAGGGCCATGTGACCCCCCTCCCTTTTTGTTTAATAAAATAATAAAAAAGGGGCAGGCCCGAGGATATACAACGCCACTGAACAATAACTGTGCGGCACTCGATGATGTGAACAACCAGAGTGCGGTTTCACACAAACCCACCAATCTCAGCAAGGCACACTATGACAACAATCTTGCTCCTCGCAGCGGCTCAACTTCCTTCACAAATTCCACTAACAGTCTCTGTTTCCCAACACATGCAAACACCTGTGACACAAATAATGATTAATGCAATTGTCTGCTTCGCTAAAGAAATCAACAGAATGAAATCATCCAAGAACTTTTTCTATTCTAACATACATTCAAATGAAACCTCAACCTGTGGGGAAAAACCCTGATCAGCATAATTTCCCTCTGTACAAAGGTCCCTGGCACTGATCATCTATCACTTCCACACATAGAAATAAAGTTCCTATCTTGATTGGGCTCCCAGTGACGTCTCGCAGCAAACCCCCCAAAACCTCAGCAGACAAACTACAATACAGTATCTTCTACACTTGTAATATCAACCCAAGATCTTAGGTCATGTCAGACCTGATAGCAACTTCAACTTAATATCACACTCACAAGACACTCAAACAACTCCGGTAGACATCAGACCATTTTCATACAACCAGTAAGCTACATATAAACCACTGAAACACGCAACCCTATTAATACTCACTCCTCCGCTGCTACCACCACTCTCTCCTGAACCTGCTGGACCTTGTCCTATCATTCATGTCGGTACATGGATTCTAGGACCTGTGGTTTGGGGCTAAAATTGTGTAGGGAACTTTTCTACCTCCCTCTACCTAAAGAAATAACCATCCTCTGCTACCATCAGAGTACACTCTAATCCTGGTACTTTGTTCCTTTCCTTGGTTGGTGGACCTTTTTTTAGCTTCATGAGTGGTAAGAGGGAGTAAACATCCATTGCATATTCCAGCAACAGTATAATGAATTAGTCACACAATAAGGCTAGTACTACTGAGGAAAGCTAAAGGGTTTTATTATAGACTCAGGAACACTCTTATATAGATGAGTCTCAGAAGCATATTATAGAAACATAGTATCACAAGAATGAATCCAAATCTCCTAATAAAATTCAGTCTAAAAAATAAGAAACACACCACAAATTAGGTGGCTACGATACACAAGATGAGGAAATGAATCTGAAGGTTTATTTGCAGAATTTGATCCTCCTGCCTAGTCATTAGTATTTCCGATAAAATCTGAATTATCCTACTCTATTCTAACTTCAGGAAAGCTATGGGAAGCACGGAACTGTTATCAACATGATGGAGTGTTTCGCAAAAGTACTCCAAGTCTAAAAGGTATAGCATGAGACAAAACAATGAGAGGAATCACATAGGAGGTCTATACTTCGCTGAATCATAAAGGCCACCCCTCTTTAACAAACAATGCACACAAAGAATTCAAGATAACCAGCATCATCACTTTCCAAAAATGTTCAACTTCCAGCTCTTCTCCCGCACTTTCAATGGGGCACATTCGATTGTCCTTGAGCGTCCATTCTCCGCTATGAGATCTCGTCTCCCACCTCCTTAACATGTCTTCTCCTTGCCAAGAAATGTAACCTGAACCTTACTATCGCTACAAATAAACAATGCCTTGCTCTAACTAATAAAGCCTTGTATCTGCACATGCAGAGGAGAGAACATTCAAGCAAAGCAATTCTCATGTGAAAATTAAACATTAATATTCAGAAGCTTAAGGCCTTTGGTTACGCTAAGTGAGCACAGCAGTTAAAGTGCACTTGACGTTTGAGTAGATAAGCATGCACATTCACAATTAATACATATGTGAAATATTGCGCAGGATTATACTTTAAATCATTCATATAATTATGAATAAGAACTACACTTCTAATAAAATCTTCAACATTAGTATGCACTCGTTAAATGATTCTGTTAAGTTTTATCATAGAGCATTTCAGTAATAAACTCAAAATCTCCCCTTGTCTATTAAAAAGTTAGAACACACAAAATAAAAGAAATGCTAATCTACATAAAACAACGTAAAGAAGTAACATCTAAGGGAGGAACCACATTAAGCTGCACCAAGGTTAAACTGAACAAAATAGCACCTCAATCATGTCGGGAGAAGCGAATGTGCATTGATTGAGTTGAATTAGTGCTTGGCCTCTGCTCTACAGAGAGGAATGGAAATTATATTAGCCCTACCTCGATGAGTTATGAGGCTGTAAAGAATAGTGTAAAGCAAGCCAACAATGGGAAGCAATGGGTGGGCTTGGAGCCCTTTTTATGGATACAAGAGTGTCTCGCAAGCCAGAGGCATGCATTAGCGTATGCTCTTGCAGGCTTAATCCTAATAAAGGGCTGGGAGTGTTATCTTTTTCAAACCATCACCCAACTGAACTCTGAGTGAGAGAATCTAGCTGGTAAGATAGTTCATCTGACCTATGCACAAGCAGCAGAAATGTGTGCAATAACTTCCTTTTAATGCAGTTCTTCATACCTCACTTCGGCTGTTTGTAAGCACTGTAAACAGCAGATTTTACTGTTGCCTATTTAAATGAAGCACAATTTACCTTACTAAGGAGAATGGAAGGCTAAACTGGACCTCCTGCAGTTTGAACTTGTGACCTGCAGATACCTTTATATTTCAGTGGTGAACATTAACTCGCTGGGCCACTCTGTCAACATTAACATGTAGGCTTTAGCTGTGAATCTTAGCAGGGCTATTCCTCATCCTTCTGAGGTTGATAAAAATGACTATAACCCATTTGCAGTTCAATATTCTTTTTACTGCAGTATTCAATTGTTTGTGTCTGCATTTTAAAACTATTTATTTAGCAGAAACAATTGAAAATCATTGGAATGGGAATATTATCCAGTCGAAAGGTCTTTGCAGGAGCAGCCTCCAAACACACTGTAAGGTGTTTTAGGTGTCAGCCATTAGACTGCATGTGCAGTCTTTTGCTTAGCATTGATTGTCATCATTGTCACTCTCATTTGCTTGCTTCTTATTTGTTAATTATGGACGCTTCACTCTGTCCTTACACTGCTCGTTTTTTCTGTCACTACATTTTTTTCTTTCTTGTTTAAGCTCTCCACTGGAGTGCAAGTGTTTCCTAGATGTCTCCTAAGTGTTCGTCTCTTCCCCTCTTTACGGTTCTCTCTGTTGCCCATGTGGTTCTCCCCCAACCACTGCCCTGCCTGCATTGCTTTCTCACCAAAGTGATTCTCCCACCTATCTCCACGTTGCTCTCGCTCTCTTGCACATTTACTTTCATTCCCACGCTCTCTATGCTCCATGTTGCTCTGCCGCTCACCCTTTTACTCAGCCGGGTCAAAGGGGGGAGCTGAGGTCAGGCCAGTTGAAACTGGTCTGATCAGTGAGGGTTTAAAAGGCCGGAGAGCGCGGGAGGCGGTCTCTTGTTCCCGCGCGCTCCCGGTCTGCCCTTTGCCCCCTCAGCCTTCGTTGAGGCTGTTATCTTTTTCTTGTTGTCTTTTCAGGTTGGCTTCACGTGGTCAGTGGAGATCACTTTTACCAGCTGCATCGAAGGGGTAGAGCGACTGGATCACAAACGCTGGCCCGAGGAGCATCTCTTTTCTTTGTTTCCCTCCTCTGCAGGTCGCGAAGCACTTTGGAGGAGCAACGTCGAGGGTAGAATTAACGGAAGCCAGTGCGCGATTTGCGGGCATTGAGGGGTTTGGCGCTCCCAGGCGCTGCAGGTACCGGGGGGGGATCTGAGCAACGGAGCGCGGCCAGCAAGTCTCACGGCAACAGAGGTGCTTGGGCCGGGCCTAATTCGTACTGCCGCATAGCGGGTGTGTGCTTCTAATAGAAGCGGTGGTGGTCTTCCAGTCGGGGCAGCCGACTTCGGAGCGCAGGGCCAGGTTCGAGCCTCGGTGCGGTTTGTTATAATTGAATTCATTTAAAAAACGCTTCTGTTGCTTGTGTCAACCGGTTTCTTGGTACGATCCTTGGGGATCGCGTCCATAAACATTGTTTGAAAGGCATTTATTCCTCGGGGAGCAGGAACGGTTACGCGTAAAAGTCCTCGGGGAGCGATCGAGCCGGCACGGGGGGATTGTTTTGATTGTGTGCAATCCAGGAGCAGGAGGGCACACAGCCTGATGGGGGGCGGGGGGGACTCTTAGGGGCAGATCAGAGCAGCTTCTTGTAGTACACAAAAATAGCTACAATCACAGCTCAATAAGAAATTTAACCTTGGCATACAGAAGAAGGGTGCACTCAAAGGCTGTGATTCTGGGCAGATCACTTAAACTCACTGTGCCTTGAATGCTTTTGTATGGTCACTGGTGCTCATGTGAAGTGCTCTGATACCTGGGGTCGTGGTTCTCTTTGGGTACCCAATATAAACCAACATGCTTTATTGATTTGAACTAACTTGAATCAGTGAATATGGCAACTGCAGGTTTAAATAAGTTATATCGCTTGTGTGTCCTCAAACATATCCTAATATTGTTTTTTACATCGTAGGAGTACATAGGGAGTGCTCTGCATATTCAACGACAAGGAGCGCGACTGGGGACATCGCTGAAAGGGGACACAGGCAGGCCTGCATTTCACTGCTTCTGAGGGCCGCCGGGCTAGAGTGCGCTCGCCCAACACCCAGGCTAGCTGGTGTGGGGCGGTCCCAGTTGTGTGGTGCATATGGCCAGACTGTGTACCCCCAACTTCTGCAGGTAAAAGCCGGGTTAGGTCTTGGTGGTACAAAATAGCATTGTGCTCGCAGTGTTATCGCAGGTGTAGGTTACCTAGCAGTTTTTTGGGTGAAAGAGGATGGCCAGTAAACGTGGCGCAAAGCGTTCCCGCATGGAACATATGCTGCAAGGTATGATGCGTAGTATGGCAACAATGAGCAGGAGATGGGGGAAAGTAGAACAGATAGGAAAGAGCGTGGCAGAGCTCAGGCAGAGGTTGGATGAACAGGCTGGGCCATAAGGCAGGCCCAAGCGAACAATAGTACCCCCGCAACCCAGGGGGGAATTGGAGCCACTCCCCAAGCGGACTAGAGCCAAGAGGGCGAATGTGCGAGATCCAAAGCAGCATGGTGGAGAGGGTCCTTTGGGGTCCTTTAGGGGGGCTTGTGCCACCGGTGATCCCTATTCCTACTCCTCAGATTCCAGCAATTATACCTGCAACCCCGGCACCTGCCATGCCAGTGCCTCCGATGGTCCCAGGTGTAGTCCCGGTGGTGCCCACATCTAACCTCGCGCCAGTCCCGGGGATTCCTGTCCCTGTTTCAGCACCGGCTGGGGTTGGTCAGGTCCCACCTGAGCTAGCAGCTCAGACAGTGGCAGTTCTCCCTTGGCTAGGAAAAGGGGGGATATTACCGTCTTCAGTGGGCGCGAAAGAGGTGGAGGAGGATCCATTAGCGGAGGCACATAAGATGGTGATGAAGATCATGGCTGCCCCAAGTAGCGAGGGGCCAAGTATTCCTAGTCCTCCACAAACAGCGCATCCAGACAGCAACCCCGGAAAAGACAAGATGGTAGAACCAGCGGGTGCTGGGGAAATTGGTAAGGAGGTGGCATTGCCATTGCTGGGTGAGGGTACATTACCCTCTATGAGGGAACATTTGGCACGGCATGTAACACGAGAAGTGAAGGAATTAATTTGGGCTGGCGCTTATGTTAATATGTTTTCTTTGCTTGTAGATAGCAGGGAAATGGAATATGCTAGGAAGCAGAAAGATTGGATGTTGCCTAGTGAATGGTGGATGGAAATGGCGAGATTCAGGGTGGAGGAAACTTTGAACAATTGGATTAGGGACTTCTCTGTGTTTATGGCTATTATAGCTGAGCGCTTCCCTAACTTGCAGGCCGAGATGGCGTGTTACCAGAGTAGGATCACAATATTCCATGATAAATATGGGGGTGTTGGATGGAAGGATTATGACATGAGTTTCACTAAAGCTTAAGAGTTTGACTCATCACTTACCTGGGACCAGGTTGACTCAATATCATGGTATAGTCAGTTTACAGCAGGGCAGCCTGGTAATGCGGGGCAGAGCTGGAACAGAAGTTACCCTCCCAAATCCCCTCAGCCCTTTCGGCCAACGCAGGGTGGGGGTTCGGCCCCTAGTACAGGGAACAGTGGGGGGCGAAAAGGGTTTAGCTGGGAGAAGCGTGGCTCAGTGGTTAGAGGCGGCAGACCCGGAAGCTGAGATCGACCGTGGACCAGGGTTCGATTCCCCGCCTCGGCGGGTCTCGGGCTCAAAAATTCCACGGACTCGACAATTCTCGCTCTGGTGCCTACTCAACTCACGGGGTCACACTCTGTGACTCTGGGCAATAGCTTGCTTAATCTCCACTACGGCCCCTCGCGGCGGGATGCCTGGCTTTCACCTTGTGGACACCCTGCCGGGGTTTCTCACAGGGGAATACCAGGACGGGTTCCCTAAACAAGCGCCGGGACGCTCACGGGCAGCTGTGCGCTTTACAAGTCCAGCACATTTACACATTTACACATTTACATTTAATAAACGCTCATGCACCAGGGCACAAGGCAAGTGCAAGTTCAGACATGCATGCTCCATTTGTAATCAACCTTCACACCCAGAAACAACATGCCGCAAAAAAGGTAGCACCTCCTCTGGAAACAGGGGAAGAAAGAAACAGGAATAGAGAGGGAGTACGGCTGGTGTCGCGTTCACCCATTGATGTTCTGGCTATGACTCCTTGGCTGAACAAGTACCCAGACCATGCCTCTGCTAGGATATTGCAAGAAGGTTTTTTGTATGGCTTTAGGTTCTCAGCGGTAGATTACACAGGAACATCAGAGTGTAGAAATCAGCTGTCTGTTAGGAACAACCCAGAGGTGGCAGCGACCAAAATTGCAAAAGAACTGCGTCTGGGCAGAATAGCGGGTCCTTTTGATCACATCCCTGTGGACAATTTTGTTTGCTCACCCCTGGGCGTGGTGCCAAAGAAAGATGAGGGTGAGTTTAGGCTGATTCATAATCTGTCAGCACCTAGGGGCGCATGGCTGAATGATGCCAGCAATGAAGACATCTGTAGCGTTAAATATGCCTCCTTTGACCAGGCGGTGGAGATGCTGAGAACTTTGGGACCAGGGGCCTTGTTGGCAAAGTCAGATATTGAATCCGCTTTCCGGCTACTGCCAGCTCGTCATCTAGATCATCATCTGCTCAGTTTTTCATTTCAAGGCAAATTCTATATGGATATGTGTATGCCCATGGGTTGTTCTGTTTCCTGCGCCTACTTTGAGAAATTCAGTTCTTTTTTGGAGTGGGTCTTAGACAGACAACTGGGCACCAACACGTCATGCATTATCTGGATGACTTTCTCTTCCTCGGGTCGGCGGGCTCTCATGAGTGTGCATGGGCATTGCAGGAATTTTGCGTGCTCATGCGGGCTTTTGGGGTCCCACTGGCACCGGGAAAGACAGTGGGTCCAGCAACAACAATAGAATCATTGGGCATTGAATTGGCCTTGGTAGAGGGTTATTTTAGGTTACCTAAAGACAAAATCATGAAATTTAGAGCAGCACTTCAGCAATGTTTGCCCAAAGACAAAGGGACACTTCATCAGCTACAGCAGACTGTTGGCCAGTTGAACTTCGCACTGAGAGTGATACCCATGGCACGACCATTCTCCCGCTCAATCTCGCAGACCATGACAAGTCTGCTGGAGTACCACCATCACACGAGACTGCCAGCCGAGGTCCGCCAGGACATGCGGATTTGGATCACATTTCTGGAGGGCTTCAATGGCAGGGTAGTGTGGCTCGGTCCCTCCACTACGTCTGCAGAGTTAGGTTTATGGACTGACGCTGCGGGCAGTGTGGGATTTGGCACCATACTTGGAAACAAGTGGGTGGCACAGCAATGGCCGGCATGGTGGGAGGAGAGTGGTCTGACTAATATAGGTTTCCTCAAACTATTTCCAATCTGGGTTGCACTGACAGTTTGGCCTCAGCAGTTGTGTAATCAATCTGTAATTTTCTGGTCTGATAACATGACAGTACTTGAATGTATCAATCAGCAGGCGGCCCAGTGTAAAATGATACTCCGCCTGCTGAAGGAGATAGTGCTGGTGTGCATGAAACTGAACATACAGTTTAGGGCCAAACATGTTCCAGACGTGCTAAATAATGCAGTTGATGCACTCTCTCGCTTCAAGATGCATGTTTTCAGGGAACATCTACCATCCGCAGAGGTGACGCCAACACACTTCCCGGAAACACTTTGGCAGATTAGTGCCCCCAGCTACAGAACCTCGTGGCAGCAAGCTTAGCGCCCAGGACCAGGACGGCTTACGAAGGGGCGTTTTAATCTTACTGCGCTTTTTTGGGGCAGGGCTGGGCAGAGAGATGGGATCAGTCAGGGAACTTCATCCGGTACTTGGACGCATTGCACAGGGAGGGGCGCTCTGCGGCGACAGCCGGCCGGCACGTGGCTGCTGTTTCTTTCTTCGCACAGATCAGGGGTCCCAAGGATCCCATGAATAGTTTCATTATAAAGAAGGCCCTGAAGGGGTGGCGGCGCCTCCAGGGGACCGCCATGGTTACGAGACAACCGATAGGTTTAGAGCGGCTGGCATCACTATTGAATGCTCTTGGTGACATTTGCAGTTCGCCAGGGGAGGTGCTATTGTTTAAAGCTGCCTTTTCACGAGCCTTTTATGGGGCATTTCGGGTAGGGGAACTGATGGCTAGCAATAAGCAGGACCTGCTAGGCGGACTCCAGCTTGAACACGCACAGATAGTGGGTGATGCTCTGTTAATTACCATTAAGAAATCAAAAACTGATAAAGAAGCCCGTGGTGAGGGGCTCGCCCCTTCATCGGGCACAAACTAACCCATGCTACTCAGTGATGCACGTGGAGGCCTTCCTCCGCCAGAGGGTAGGTGCAGTAGGGGGCACACTATTAATGCATGCAGATGGTACCCCACTTACCAGGTTCCAATTCAAAAGTGTGTTGGCTATGACAATTGACAGGACTGGTTTAAATCCAAAAGACTTTGGGACCCATTTGTCCGAATAGGGGGTGCCACAGAGGCAACTGCTAGAGGGTTACACAATAGCAGTGTGAAAAGAATTAGGAAATGGTCATCTAACTGTTACAAGCGTTATGTGCGGCTGCACATGTTGTGAGGGTGGCAGAACAATTACACTAATTACTGTCTTGTTGTTTGCTTATATTTCAGTTTCTCGAACCTGTCACGCAGGGCGGAAACTGCCGTCAGCACATCACCATCAAGTATCTTCATCACAGCGGACGCAAGCACAGGACAAGGATGCACAATTTGTATGGGTTATTGGTCATTCTTATGTAAAGCGTGTCAAAACGGTTTTGTCTTGCAGGTAATTACAGACAGAGGGTTGAACTGGGAGGTTTCAGGGTTTCCTTTCATGATAGGGGGGTCTCTGCCTCAGTTAGTTTAAGGGGTTTGTCACAGAATTGCTAAACAGACACACCCCGCCGCCCACAGTTGTTATCTTGCACTTAGGCGGAAACGACCTGGTAAAATTGGGGAGAAGGGTCCTGATGGAGGGGATAATCTCTGCGGTAGGCTGGTTAGCTAAGACATGCCAGGGCTGCACCATAGTTTGGTCACAGATGATTCCCAGACTCAGATGGAGGGGGGGGGGGGGATTCTGTCCAAGCGTTGAATCACTCGGTAAAGAGAATGAACAATAAAATAGAGAAATTATTTTGGTCACCTCAATTGAAAACATAGCACTTGGGTGTGTCAGAGGGAACTGTGCTTTTTACAAGACGGGGTTCACCTGACTAGTGCGGGCAACAACAAATCCTTGGAGAACATCTTGGCTTGGCTAGGGGGTCATAGGGCAGGGCATGGCCTTTCAGTGTAGGAGGAGAGGGGTGGCCAGATAGTCTGGCAACTACGCTGGCCTGTGGCGGTAAGGTCATGATTGGTGAGCAGTCAATTTAAGGTCCTTAGGGGGTGGTGCCATTTTTGAATGGGGTTGCCCAGGGGGAGGGACAAGTGGTCTCTCCTAGAACTCCAGGGGCGGTACATCCGGTTGGATGGATGGATGCGGGGGAGGAGGGAGTCACGCTTTCTTTAGGCTGGTTGGCCACCCCGCATGTGCACTAGGACGTCATTAAACGGCGCTGAGTGCAAGGGCCCCCTTTGTTAATGGAGTTCATGGAGCGTACGGGGGTAACCGGGGGGGGTGAAGTACCCTGTCGGTAAATGGGCCCTCTGTGCATGCGCACTCATACGTGAGGGCGTGGCTGATTAATAAGGATCTGACACCAGTTAGCAACTTGCCGTAGGCCCAAATAGGATATGCAGAAAATGAATAATGTGTGATTATGATTCAAAAAGGTTAGTTTCGGATAGAAAATACTTTGTATTAGAAGTATGTTAAGGTTAGACATTTGATACCTGTCTACATGAATTGTAATCTAATGTCAATTACATTTTCTGCATAAATCAATGTGTAAATATTGTTTATTTCGAATTTTTATTTGTTTTCATGTTTTAATAAATACGGCCGGGGGGTTGTAAGACCCGCCCGCCTTCCAAAGAAAATCCTCTCTCATGTCCAATTCCCAATAACTGTGGGGGAAACACAAGGCAGGGGAGGGGGATGATCAGTAGTCCCTGATGATAGAAAAAGGAAGTGGCCACATCGGCCCCCCCGCAGGTATGGCGGGGCGCCGGCCCTCCC
The DNA here is from genome assembly GCF_964261635.1 of Lissotriton helveticus. Lineage (NCBI taxonomy): Eukaryota > Metazoa > Chordata > Amphibia > Caudata > Salamandridae > Lissotriton > Lissotriton helveticus. The sequence goes on from NC_136068.1 coordinate 693,140,263, forward strand.
CTTCCTCTTGTCGGCAACCCGTGGTGGGGTGCGCCCCGCCGCGTCATTATGACGCGGTGAGTGCGCCCCACCATTGATTGGTGTAGAGCTCCCCAGTTGACCCGTAAGCGATAGAATCGCTTCCGGGTCAAAGGGGGGAGCTGAAGTCAGGCCAGTTGAAACTGGTCTGACCAGTGAGGGTTTAAAAGGCCGGAGAGCGCGGGAGGCATTCTCTTGTTCCTGCGCTCTCCCGGCCTGCCCTTTGCCCCCTCAGCCTTCGTGGAGGCTGAGGTCTTTTTCCCCACCCACCATCCCCTGAAGCAGAAATGATTCTTGTGTTATAATGTTGTTTGCATGGTTTTTGGTTCTCTTTTCCAAAGTAATTGTGTTGTGGTGTGAATTTTATCCTTAGGATTTTTTCCCGTTTACAGGTCAGCAATTGTCGTTTTTATTGTTACTCTTGGTCAGGCGGTAAGGTCATGATTGGTGAGCAGTCAATTTAAGGTCCTTAGCGGGCGGCGCCATTCTTGAATGGAGTCGCCCAGGGGGAGGGACAAGTGGTCTCTCCTAGAACTCCAGGGGTGGTACATCCGGTTGGATGGATGGGTGCGGTGGAGGGGGGAGTCACGCTTTCTTTAGGCTGGTCGGCCATCCCGCACGTGCACTAGGACGTCATTAAACGGCGCAGAGTGCAAGGGCCCCTCTTTGTTAATGGAGTTCATGGAGTGTACGGGGGTAACCAGGGGGGGAAGTACCCGCTCGGTACACGGGCCCTCTGCGCATGCGCACTCATAAGTGAGGGCGTGGCTGATTGATAAGGATCTGACACCAGTTAGCGACTTTGCCGTAGGCCCAAATAGGATATGCAGAAAATGAATAATGTGTGATTATGATTCAAAAAGGTTAGTTTCGGATAGGAAATACTTTGTATTAGAAGTATGTTAAGGTTAGCCCTTTGATACCTGTCTACATGAATTGTAATCTAACGCGAATGATGTTTTCTGCATAAATCATTGTGTAAATATTGTTTATTTAAATTTTTTATTTGTTTTCATGTTTTAATAAATATGGCTGGGGGGTTGTAAGACCCCCCGCCTTCCAAAGAAAATCCTCTCTCATGTCCAATTCCTAATAACTGTGGGGGGAAACACAAGGCAGGGGAGGGGGATGGTTGGTAGTCCCTGACCATACTGTCCCTGTGTTTCTTCTGAGCCCCTCTCCATGTTCCTTCCCAACCAGTGGTAGCTTGCAGAGGTAACGCTGTGGGGCAGTGAGGCAGAGCGGGGCGGGGCGGGCTGGGGGGGGTGCTGTGGAGTCTGACATACGACGGAATAGGTGAACGTAAATAAATAAATAACTATCTGCCTTCGTATGTCGGACTCCACTATCCCCCACCCAGCCCCCTCCCAATTTACTGCCCCACATTGTTACCTCTGCAAGCCGCCACTGTTATAATCCCAACATCTCCTTTGTCCCCATGTTGCTTCTGTGCCCCTTTCTGGTGATGCTTTCCTCTACCTATTAATCAAAAGACTAAACCCTTCTGGGCATATTTTTTTTATTTACCAATCCAAGTTGGAGAGGCAAATAAAATGGAGAAAAAAACCGCATCCGCATCATTTGCTATGCGCTCAACCTTAAAAAAAACACAATATGTTTTTCTCATTATTTAGCCATGCTGCACAGCAATTGGAATTCTGTACAGCATGGCTAAAAGATTTTGGCAATCTAATAGGTCCGACAGGCAAGACATAGTGGCTTTACCAATGGTTGTTTTTATTTTTTACGTCATTGAAAAACGGCTCACCTGGGGTTTAGGAGACACATCAGTGAACGGTGTCATTTTAACCGGGTGAAGGCCGAGCACACCGAAAAGCAGCGGGGGAGAGAGGGCCAAACTAGAGCCAACCAGCTCTGGCGACGGCCCAAAGCTCTCGGTGGAACGTGCGCCCGCCCTTCTGGGAAAGCTGCTCGGGGAAGAGCCGAGCCCCGCGGTTTGTAAATAGAGGGCCTGCCAAGCTGAGCAGTGTTTGTATTATGGCGTATAGTGTGTTCTTCGGAGGAATGTGCTTATTCCGGGGCATCACGTAAGCCCAGGCCCGGTGACAGCTCGGAGATGGATCGCAGGTTTCGATGCTAAACTTGCTCACTTGATGTCATCGCCTGCTTGAGCCAAAAGATGTCCCTGCGCGTGCGTATGGCATTAATAATCCAAGGAATTTAGTAGATCCTGCTGGGGCCAGCGTAGGAGCTGGACGGGCCTGGAGTGCTCAGACATGCAGAAGGTCTGACTGGGAAGAAGCCCCCCCCCCCTTCCAACCTAGGTAGTGAGTAGATCCCAAGGCTAGCAGGACAGGTTAGGGCCTGGCAGTGGCACCAGATTCAGTGCCAGATGTACAAAGCAGTGTTTGGTTGCAAACACTTCAATCGGGAGTTTGTGACTGAAAAACTCATTTTAATAATGTTCTAAATCCATTTAAGGAGTCGTTGACTTTTCACCAACTCATAAAATGGATTTAGTAGTTGATAAGGAATTGCTAATTGGTTGCTTAGTATTGTAGGCTTCCTTTCAAATAGCTATGCTTATGCATATGTATCAAATGTTTAGTACATAGCTAGTGGTCATAAACCATTTAAAAGTGATCGGCCCTCAAGTTGGGGTGAGTTCTTTGGGGACACCTCCCCTTTGTGAATTTTTAAAAAAAGTTTCTGAGTAGGCAGCGGTCCATGGGAACACTGTAAGCTCTCATACAAAGCAAAAGTGCATTTTTCTTTTTAAACACACCTCGGTTGCCTATAGGGAAAACGGGTTCATTTGAAAAAAGAAAGAGTTGACTGTATTGAAATGCGATCAGAGACACGGTGGCCTGCTGACCCTAGCAGACCAACATCCCTGTTATAGCATCCAATCACAGTGAGTCCCAATTTGTCATTGGTAGGTCGGATTCCGACTCCTTACAGTTTGGATTTTCAAAAACCAACCTATTAGTAAATAGAACGCACCTATAAGTAAATAGATTGGTTCTAAAAAAAATCTTGACTAGCCACAAAAATACCATAGCAGTTTGCTACCAGTATTTTGTGACCAAATATTCGTACATTTGGGCCCAGAACTAGGCCGAGAACCGAAACCGGTCCTGGCAAACTGCTCTGCTGCAGCAGGGGGAGGGGGCAGCCGCGGCCCGTGGAGGGAGTTCGGTGGGGCAGGGATGCGGTGCGGTGCGGGGCGGGGCAAGGTGGACAGTGGTAAACACCGGAAGATGAACAATTGCAGGTAAGTAAACAATTTAAAAAATAAAACAAATTTTGTAGCGCGCGCTGCATCGCATTTTGCGATGCATGGTGCGCTACGAAATTCGTTTTATTTTTTAAATTGTTTACTTACCTGCAATTATCCATCTTCCGGTGTTTACCACTGTCCACCTTGCCCCTCCCCCGCACCGCATCCCTGCCCCACCGAACTACCTCCATGGACCGCGGCTGCGAGGGGGGGTGGCGGGGGCGGATTGCGGCTGAGATATCTGCCAAGGCCGGTTTTGGCCGATTTTGTTTTGCTATGCTGCAAAACCACCCCCGGTAACAAAAGCTGCCCCTAGGGGTCCAAAAAACAGCCCCCACCCTGGCGTCCCACTGGGGAAAAGCCCAGTGCCCTCTACGGCCAGTCCAACCTGTATCTGGCCCTCTGTGGTTTTATTAGCCATGATAACTGAAAAGGGTGTGAATACCACTAATCTGTTTGAATTCATTTGGAATGTTGTCTTAAAGGGGGTTTGGTCTGTGTATGTATGCTTCTATGAATTCTGGTAAAAAATTGAACACTATTAGAAATACCTTTAGTTCCAAATAGTTTGGAAGTCAGTAGCATTAATGAAAAAAACAAAAATACTATATGTTCTGGCACAAGGATAGAGCAATTCAATGCACACCTTTGTCTGAATCATCCAAGCCAAACTTGAATGCGCAAAGTGCTGCTGCTTTATGGTTGCAATAAAACCCTAGCATGCATTTCGTGCACCTGGGCAGCAAGAAGGAAAGGGCCGCCAATACTAATGCAAATGGAAACTGCTGATGTCATGCTATGCTGTTCTGCCTGACTCATGCACACTCATGCAAAGCCCTTCTGCCAATCAAAACAGGTGTCAAAATGAGGTGAAGTAATAGCCAGAAAGAAACCTCTCTCCCCTGACAGACCACAGTGCCGATGCTAGTACACCGACTGCTAAAACTGTCAACAAATTATCAGAAAAGAAGACAACCTAGGCAAACATTATACAGACAGAGGGTCACAGTGTTTTGGGAACCACTGAACATCACTAGAGAAGGTACATGGTGTGTAGTAACGACGCCCTTAAAAAATAACTCTGTCCGTTGAGCACATACACTCTTTGCTAGCCTCTGGCTCCTTCCAAAAGATCAGCAGTCGCCAGTTTTTCACGTTAGGCATTTTCTGTATTTCAACCACAGATTTTGGAAGCAATCTTGCCTGTCGCGCCGCAGTACTTGAAGTTCCCTAAACCAAAAACCAATACGAAGCTAACACAGAATAGCTGCCATGCCACAATTTATTTTCACGTCACTCATATTAAAGATTGCATATATGTCACATTCTTACCACCTGCTGACTTGAAGCAGATCTAGTGGAAGAAATAGAGAAGAAATACACACATTACATCAGTATGTAGGCAAAATGTGATCTAAACTTCTACTTCTCAAATGTCGTACCTATATTTTTAGAAAGTACACGTGGCGCTTACATTTCCAGAGAAAAATACAGTCAATCAACCTTTTTGTGACCTGTCTTTCATTTTGTGATGTGACCTATGTACAAAAAGGTTGCCTTAGAAAATGTCTAGACATAGGATGTCATCAAATGGCCTGTGTAATGAACATTAAATTAGGCAGGTTCCTGCTTGCAAGCCCTTGTGATTGGCTGCATGCACTGGGCTGGTGGCCTGCGAGGAACAGCAGATCATCATGCCTGTGTCTGCATTCCCAAACGTGGAACATATTTTCTAAAAGCAGCCTGCCCCATAAGGAATCCAGTGCTCCTTTAAAATAAAACATTTCCTATTTGAGAAATCATTGTGTGGGGGTGGGCGTATAGCAGGCTATGGTCCACCTGACTCCTGGCTGGCCCCCAAGGCTCCCAACATAATTCCCAGGACAGTCCGTAACCTTTTTGTATCCTACAGTTGCTAATCTGCAGGTAGTGACTCATAGGTCATCTGGCATGGGCCATCCAAGGGATGGCAACAAGTTTGTCTTCATATTACCTCCAGCTGCCTGCCCTTACATTGTCATCCTTGCTAATGTCCTGAAGTTAAAACCATGGTCTACTGAAAGTTCAGAGAAGATGACCAAGGCCACCCACTGGCTGAACCTATATGTTCATCACAAACTAAATTTGTTCACCGAAGTTCTGTTTGCATGCAGAGTCCCCTGGGTGGGGCCCATGAGAAATAAATTTGAGTGGGACTGCGTCAATGTTAACTTCGCCAGACAATCGATTGCTGAGGAGCTGATATATGCCTCTGGGATAGTTTTATAGGGTGGTGGGTCCTAGAGCCAGGCCTCTAAGGGAGCTCTCAGCTTATGAGCTGCCACCAAGTGCCCTTTTTGCGGTACCCCGTACTAACCGATTTTCGGCCTTGGCCAGCTCTTGTTGTATTGACTGACTGAAATGTTCTTCTCCTTCATGAACTGATGGTGTTGGGTGCTGTGCCCACAGCTCTGAAATTGTGGCTCACTGCAGGGCCAATGACTTGCCTCCCTTGGCAACCCCTAATTCATGTGTGGGCTCGGGATCCGAGTCTGTTTTAATGATAAAAGTCACCAAATCTAAGTTCGAAATGTTTAGCTGGAATGTAGCTGGTCTCGCTGCCAAAATCCGGGATGAGACCTGGCTGAATTTCATTTTTTCTTATGATATTGTTATTTCACAGGAGACCTGGGCCACAAGGGAGTTTTTTTGTGATGGTTTCATTTGTCACTTAGTCCCTGCTATTTCATCTGGAATGAGTAGGGCCCGGGCCTGGTTAGCAGTCTAATTCAAAGCCTCTCTTGATTGTATTACTTTGCCAATCCCCTTGTTTAATAGGCTAATTCAAGCTTTCCTTGCCAAGTGATCAAAGTCTATTAACTTTGTGGCTATCAACTTTTTTTATGATAATGTTGCTTTCAGGTTAAACCCTATTTTTGTTTCTCTTTTTGATTTTATTTGTGATCTAGAACCTGGCTACACCCTTCATAATGGAGGTTTTAGCACTGTCCTGGCTAGGGACTTCAATGCCAAATTGGTTTCAGAGGAGGGTGGTTATTCTGATTTAGAATGCTCTGCCTCTGTGCCTAGTTCCTCAGACACCCTGGCTCACTTCAGTGATAACAGAGGCCAGTTGCTATTCCCCTAAGGCATGACTTATGTAATGTTTTCAAATAGGTTGCCACCTATTGTTATGACCAACCTACCTTTGTTGGATGGGCAGGCTCATTGGTTATTGATTACATTTTTGTTAGTAGAAACCATGCTGGGTGCATGGGGTATGGGAATGCTATCTCTAGTCCTCACAACAACTATAACCCTCTTTCTGTCATCCTGCTTTGTCCGAAGCCTTGCTCGCGGGCCATTGCTGTGGGAGGTTCTTAACCCTTGCACAGCGGCAATGAGCTTAGGCTGGTTTGGAAGTCAGCCAACATGCATGATGTTCTGTGCAGGTTTTGTGTGGAACAAATGGGTTTGCTTTATGAATGCTTGTGCTTAACTTATGATTCTGCTAGCAGTACTCATGTCTTTGATCTTTTAGGTCCCACTATTAGGAGTTTCCTGATGAAGCAGATCCACCCTCCCAATTCCTTTGCCCACTCCTGGTCTTCTATGACTTGCAGGGTGGCCACTTGTTGCCTACTAGGACTGAGGGCATTGAAAGCAATCCTAAGAGCCCCAGCCGAGATCGTGTCTTGTAGGAAGGCATATAAATTAGCCATCCATAGAAGGAAGGCAGAGTTTAAGGAGGAGGTTTGATGCACTTTGGTCACTGGCTGTAGAACCGGCAACACTAGCCTATTTTGGCATATGGTCAATCACAACCAGCTGATGAAAAGTGACACAAATCACTTACTTTGCTTTAAACAAGTTTATCAGATGAATGACAGTATGAGTACTAAATCTGTAATCCCTGTGCCCTCCTATCTTCTAGACATTGAATTTGCAGTGGAGGAAATGGCTGAAGCGATCCACAATAGCCTGACACACAAAGCTACTGGGCCTGATGGTATGCCCATTGTAGGTGACCTTTGGACACCTATTTTAACAAACTATGGTAACCTAGCATGTCTGGGTTACTTGCCCAAGTCGTGGTGTTCAGCCATTTTAGTTACTTTCTTTGAAAAAGGGAATAGGGCCTTCCCTAGTTGTTACAGACCCATATCCCTTTTGGATTCTGCTGTTACAGTTATTGGTAGGGTTATTCTTGACAGAATTTTGTTTTGGGCCTCAGGCAATAACATCATTTCCGGCATCCAGTATGGTTGTAGACATGGTCTGGGGACCCAGGAGCAATGTCGCAATGTCTACTTCCTTATTAATAAATATGCTGTGGCCAAAGACGGTTCTTTGTATCTTACTTTTATGGACCTGGCCTGCGCCTTTGGCAGCACAGTCAGATCCAAACTTAGGGAAGTTCTTGTATATCTGGGGCTTGATCTCGGCCTGGTGGCCTTTCTACGTGCACTTTACTATGGCTGGAGTATGTTTGTCAGATTTGGGCAGAATGGTGAAGGCACTGAGAGTTTCGGTCTGGGATATGGGGTTCAGCAGAGTTGCATCCTTGCTCTAATCTGGTTTCTTTTGTTTATTAATGGCCTGGAAGCAGCTCTGATGGCCATGGACAGGGACCTGCTGACCATGAAGGGAAGGGGTGTCCCCATTCTTCTGTATGCAAATGACGCTGTCCTAATGTCCCAAACATCGAACTAGGCTTTATTGAATTTTGTTGCCGATTTTATGAACAATTTGGGACTGCATAACCTTGTCAAAACGTTTAGAATAGCCTGTTGGCCAACATTTTTTAAATCATGTTGTATTGCACTGCAGGGTACCCCCCTGGGAGAAATTCACAAATTCCCTTATCTGGGGCACTTTGACTCACAAGCGTTTTGAGCACCCTGCCTGAAACAGAGAAGCCCTAAGTTTGGTAATTCAGCCGGGTTTCTTTTTCGTTTGGTGTCAAAGATAGGAAGTGAGCTAGTGACATCTCCTGTTGAGATCTACACCAGTAAGTGTGTGCTGATCAGGGCACAAGTCCTAAAAAAAAGAAGTGGGGGGAGGCTGACATCACGACAGGAAGTGACATCACGAAAGGTGGCTTGCACCATCAGACTTATTGCCTCCCCTCGCTCACCCCTTAGATACGATTGCATCAGAGAAGCCAGCCCCAGAGAGGCCAAAGAGTGAATGTGTGGCTCCATTTGCTCCAGTTATCGAGCTCCCTGTAAAATAAGTAGGGAGACGCCGTCCACCCCTGGTGCTGATCCTCCTTTATGGGTCTGGATTGTAGGGGTATAAAGCCATCAAAGGATTACAGGCTGAGGAAAACAGGATCAGCAGATGTATCTTTGGAGTTCCGCTAGGGTCCCCTAATTACCCTTTTCAGAAGTAATTAGGCCTGCTGTATGCAGTGGACACCATTAACCTGGCCCCCCAATGCTATGGTATTCCCTCAGGTGCAACCAGGAGGCCTCGCTGAATAGGGACATTATCTTGGATTGCCTTGGTTGTGACATGGGTCTCCGTATCCCGTGGCTTAGGTATGTTAAGGATATGTGCAAGTTGGGCAGACCTGATATTTTTTCCTTGCCTCGTGATATTACTGCACGAGATAAAAGTCGCTTAACCCCCTGCGTGCGCATGACGGAACCACGCCGTCATGAGTCACGGGCGGCGTGTGCTCATGACGGCGTGGTTCTATCATGCTGCTGCCGCTCCGCTCATGCGGCACTAATTTCCCGCTTGTGCGGGTGAATTAATGAGCGGGCGTGGTCATGACGGAACCACGCCATCATGAGCACACGCTGCCCGTGACTCATGACGGCGTAGTTCCGTAATGAGCACTGCAGCGCCGTGGTCAACCCTAGGCCCCCCCACGCCGTGGCGGAATTCGCGGCGCAGGGAAGGGGTTAAAAACTGCTTTCAGGGACCTTATGAGGAGAGAAAGGGAGGCGTCCGAGTTGTGGAATCCCAACAGAGAGAATCTATTGGTACTGGCATGGAACCTTGTCTAGCCATGGTGCAGAGGGCGATAGGAACCTTCTCACATGCTTTAGGCGGGGTTTGATTTGGTGTAGATTCTCCTTCCCCGTGGGTCAGTTTTATCCGAAGGGAATTTTTATCTCTCCTTGGGATGAGTGATAAGTGCAAAATTTGGCTCGCTTTGGGGCCTATTTACAATAAAGTGGCGAAATGTGTAGTTAAGTGAAGAAAGCTAACAACACGCTTCGTCACTTCAGAAACGCAGGGCTGCACCCTATTTACTAGAATATGGTGCAGCCTTGCTTTTCCTCTCCGCTGGCGTTAACTTTAGCTGCCTAGCGCCAACGCAGGCACCCTTTTACCATAGTGCAAGGGTGCCTGTGTTGAAGGAGAGATTGTTTATGTGCTGGAAGGACCCCCTTCCTGCACATAAACAATCTTTAAATGCCGTTTTGTAACTTCTATGTGTGCTGCTTAATACAGCACACATAGAAGTTGCAAAACAGCATTTTTTAAAAAGATTGTTTATATTCAGGAAAGGGAACCTTCCTGCACATACACAATCATAGGCAATTTGCTGTTTTTCTGTGTTGCACAAGGCAGCACACAAGGAAACAGCAAAAATGAAGAGAAATAAAGCATTTCTCCTCGTTTTGCCTGTTTAAGAACAGGTCTTCCCTGGTCTTAATTTTGGTGCTGCCTCCTATTTACGTTGCCCTTGTAAATAGGAGAAAGCATCATAATCAATGGATGTTGTGGTGGAACGCCCACTGCAACACCCATTGCCCCCCTTCACACTAAATACTGCGTTAAAGGGTGCATTATTTACAAGGCAGCGTTAACGCTGCCTTGTAAATAAGGCGCGGCCCCTATCGCCATCAGAACGTCATTGAAAGTGACGTTGTGGTGGCGATAGGGGCTTGCAAATAGGCCACTTTGTCTTTTTTTGCAGATTTTTCAGCAGTTATACTCTGAAGTTCTTAATTACACGTTTGAGGTGCTCCCACACATTCCCGACATATTCCCGCCCTTCCGACTCCCAAGGTTTGTTTTGGCATGGCCAATTTTCTTAAACATGCATTACAGCGTAGGCGTTCTTTATTGTTTTAATTGACTGCATTAGCTTTGCATCGTGCGCCTGTCTTTAGGTCATGCACTCAGATTATCAATGATAAGGTGGACATGTTCCTTCATGCACTATGTATTTATAGATGTTTTCATGTCTGCTTTATTGATTTGCTGGGCGGTGTAGGATTTGTTGTATATTGCATGCCGTTGTTTTTAACTTTTTTGATTCAGCATTTTATAGTGTAACTAGGCTCTTATGGTTTATTTTATGATCCGAAATAAAGCTGATGATGAAGAACTTTTCAATTGTTTGTGACTACAATTGCCTTCACAACCCAATGATACATTTAATTTGCGAATCGCCAAAAGGATGGAATGCCCCTTTTCATCCCACTCCTAATTGCTATTCAAAATGAGTCATTAACCTCATTTTACAATTTGGAAACGCTTTTCTGTTTTCATAAACGGGTCTCAAACATGGCAAAACATCATTTTGCAGTCACAATCCCCGAGAATTGGTGAATTTTATTGTGTGCGATTGTAAAGTGGTTATGAACATCAGACACCAAGCTCATTTTTGCACCCAGGAAAACATACAGTATAATAGAGATGTCTAAGTACAAAAAAATCTACAGGCAAACTCCTATATGTTTCTGGTGTTATGCTGTTGTACAGACTGATACTATTGTGTGAGATGGTGATGGCCCATTGCACCTTACAGTCTAGCAGTATGAGGTGGAATGCTACTCGATGAGTGTAAAGGACACCAAATGGACCATTTGGATGATGACAGGCTCCATGAGTGCAAGGATAGAAGGATGGGAAGAAACAGGGGAGAGGATGCAGCCTTAAGGCTAGAGCGGTCGACCTCGAAGCTGGGGACCTGGGTTTGAGTCTTGGCCAACGACGCTCAACATCCTGTGATTCTGGGCAAATCACTTAACTTCCCGTGACTAACAAAAATAGATGTGTCCATCTGTAACGAAACTGGTTTTCATGTAAAGCGCTCTGATACCTGATATCTTCAGGTCTAGCTCGCGCTATATAAAACCCCCAAAAGATCACAATGAATGTCTTTGTTTTTTAATCTACACAAAGGAGTTTCATTTGGTTTTGCTCTGTTTATCACTGAGAGTTTACATAAAATGCATTTTGGTGCCTCACATCTGCAATCTTTTCATAAATCTTGCATGTATTAGGATTTGTACACCCATATTAATATGGCACAGACCTAGTCTGACACATGTAAGGCATGCAGCCCAGTACACATAATAAAGGATATAAAAAGTGATGGATGGAATGCCTGGATGAATCTGAGCCACTGGAAATTATACTGGCCGCATCCAAGTCCATCATTATTTTGCGCACCATGCCACCTCAGTTTGGATCCAGCCATATGCAAATCGGGCTTTTCATAAATCTTGCACAATTCTTATAGATGTATGCACCCAGGTACATATGATAGAGACCTAGTCTGACACATGTTGGCATGCAGCCCAGTACACATAATAAAATGTACAAAAATTGATGGATGGAATGCCTGAATTAATTTAAGCCACTAGAAATTACTTGGGCGGCATCCAAGCCCATCATTATTTTGGGCACCATGCCACCTCGGTTTCACTCCAGCCATATGCAAATCAGGCTTGATGCTGCTCCAGTGGGAACAGTACAGCCTGACCTACCAGGCCAGGTCCTCACTGTACAGAAACGCAAGCAACCCAGGACTGGGTTTGCCCTAGTTATGGCTCATCATCTAGGTACAGCTTGGTTTCAGTGTCACAGTGTGGACTGGACCCACGTCTGGACATACCATCCCACTTATGGCAACACACTAAAGGATACAAAAAAGTGATGGGTGGAATGCCTGAATTAACCTCAGCCAGTAGTAATTACCCGCTTCCAATACTTCCCAGTCATGAAGCAACACAGGTTGACATATAACAAGATCTGTTTTGATATTTGCTATTAGAGTCGGCTAGATTGCCCTTTAGAGCAGGGGTAATACATGTTCCCAAGTATTTTTTTTTACTTTTTACTCACCGGAATGGGGTTATGAATTCCATTTGTTCCAGCCATCCTGTGTCTAAAAATATACTCAACAACTCTGGTTTTTCCAGGCTTAATTTGAACTCCAAACTGGTTCATACTAATTCAGGACCTTAGGACCCCTAGTATCATTCTACTGGTTTCTTCAGTGTCAGAAGAATGCCATCCACATATATAAACATGTTTTGCCTTATGTCCCAAATTCCATTCCCTCTGTATTGAGGGTCTTTTTTATATCTTTATAGTTCCAGGGGTTCTACTGAAAGGGCATAGAGGGGACAAGGGACAGTTGCGTCTCATACAACATGATGGCACGGCTTCTGCGCTGGGTTGTGTATGAGTTTACAATGGTGGAACAATTAGACATTGCTACAGAATAAGTTCATGTCTTGGGTTAAAAATGCATAAGGCTCTGCGTTGGCTAAAAGCCACTATTGTCAGTAACCCAACTGACATATACCTTAAATTACAACTAGACTTGAAAGGGAGCCGAAATAATCATAAATATTAAATGATTTACTACATATGTATGATAATTATTTGTACAGCTCATATATTATGATTTTAAATCATGACAGTCTATATTCCTCTTAAGACAACAATTCCATCATGAAAAACTAAGCCACAGTCAGCGCGTTTTATGGAAATCAAACCGCTTCTTCAAGACTGTATAAAATAACAGTCTTAAAAACGGCATTACTCTTACCAATTGTTTGGCAAGACACTGAACTAAAGTAAACCATCTGCATGTTGTTCTCATTCAAACTGAATTACTAAGCTCCTTAAAAAAAATAGAAACACATTCTTACACCTTTCAGACCTAAATCACACTTGGCTCATTGCAAAGGTCATATGTGAAACTAAGATTTACCTTAATAAGAATTTATGTTTGTTGAGGAGAAGTTAAAATTTTACCATGCACTAATCATCATGACGTATTTTTTTTTATTTTGATTGTCCTACGTTAATGATACTATTGAATATTGCCAATGGAGGGTTTAATCCAACATTCAATTTATCCGTTTTAATTATAGAGGTATCATCAAATAAATCATTATTGAATTAGTGACTCATATATTTAGCAAATTGTAATGCTTTCCACACATTGAGCATGTATTCCGCATGGTTAATAAGGGAAACTTTAGAATATAACTTATTGAGTATAATGTGAAGTCACATTTACCATCCTTAGCCCTTTAGAAACGCAAAAACCACTTCAAGTTTCCCAGCACATTAACATTCCTTTTGTGGCAGGTGATGCTTTGTGTGCACAAGTGCTTTATGAGCAAGTATCAAGGTATGCAGTACAGCTGGGATACGGTGAGAACCATGGCTAGGAGGGTGAAGAGCATGATCCCACTCCTGTGCTGGCAAGAGCTGTGCTAATGATAGAAAGGCGCTCAGCCGCCATGGTAAATGCTGAAGCGCAGCGGGCGATGCATTGATTAAAAAAAGCATGTTGCGCACCTCTTGAAGCGTCCGGCATGCTGCTGCCATGCCAGTAACAAGAAAACATGCCATGTGACGGGTGTACGTTGTTACAACACATGCTTTTACCACGCATGCTGTTACAACGCAAGTTTTACAACGCAAGCCTTTACAACGCATTGCTTTGGGGGGTGCTGGATAGTGAATAGTTTAATTTACTATTCCAACTCCAGTCCCCGTGGATAGTAGGGAAGGTGTTGGATAGTAAATTAAAACTATTCCCTATCCTAGAGCGCCCCCCAGTGCAATGCGTTGTAATGGTTTTCGTTGTAAAACCTGCCTTGTAAAAGCACTGCGTGGTAAAAGTGGCGTGGTAAAGGATGTTTCCCCATGTGACTCTTGAAGCGTCCAGCATGCTGCTGCTCGGCCAATAACGCTGCATTATTCTAGCCCCTCATGTGCACTAAACAGTTTATGACCAGGCGATGGTGTATAACACCCTCTTGTAATTTGCAGTGAAACTGCTCATCAGCAGACAATGTGGTAGCCAATTGTGTGACAGCCTATTATCTGGTCACTTTGTCCCTACCAATGGATGAGTTGGGAATCTGTTAGAAGTAGGTCTGCTGCAAGGATTCCAGGCTTGGCTAAACTTCAGTTGTAGATGTCACAAGAAAGTGATGGGTTTGTGAAGGACTCTAATGATTTGAGATCTCTTTTTATATGGTGGAAGAATTCTGAGCGAGTGGCTTGAGTCAGTCAGTCAGTCATAATAGCTTTATTTCGATAGAACTTATCTTAAAAGCTGTACAATCCAGAATAAAAAAGCTATACAGATAAAACAGAATATATTTTAGCAAGTAGATAATGTACCAAAATTCTTAGACTAGCAAAATTAATTAAAATCAGAGTAATAAATAAATAAAAATAGCATATTCAACATAGAAAAAGTAAAATATACAGAGAGTGGGAAACACAAAGCCACAGGAGTATTTAAGAATTAACATTCAAATTTCTTGATCTAATACTCCATGCCCATCTTAAAAATGTGGCGAGTCCACAAACATAGAGATCCTGTGCGTCAGATCTTAGAATGTGCAACGCAACATGATGGCTGCGGGTGCCCAGCTCTTTACAAACTGGTTTGAGCCAGTGCTCCCTTGGCGCTTTGTAGGCTGGGCAAGCGAACATGATGTGTGCAGTTGACTCAAGAGTAGCCTCACAGCTTGGGTAGGAAGCTGGTGTTTGATGAGGAGGCTTCCATTGCACAGTCAGCTCTCGTGTAAGGAGTGTGCCTACCCTGAACTCAAAATACAGAGCTCTATCATATGGTTTTTGTATGATGTCTAGGTAGGGTTCAAGATGGATGAAGTGCTTGTGTTGCATAAACTCCTCTGTCAGCATGCCTTTTTTGGGATTGAGGAGGCCCTTCTTGCGGACCCACAGCCAATATGTCTTCTTAATTTCTGCCTTGGGTGGAGAGGTTCTATTTGTCCATGCCTCTTAAGATCGTACAAACTTTTTTGACGTCTTTTAATCATTTGATCTTATGCCACCCATCCATACTCATTACTTCGCTTAACCCCGCTACATATTTTGACAGTTCTGGTGTCCACCACAAGCAGGCCCACAACAGGAGGGGGCGAAGTCTTGCAACATCTCTGAGTGAATGGTACCCTAGGTCATGCAATAGAGGCTTAGTGGGGGTCCTCTGGGGGAGCATCATTAGCTCTTTTAGAAATTTATTTTCTGATCTAGTGATTTGATCGATGTTGGTAAAACCCCAGAGTTCGGCACCGTAAAGGGCCGAGCTCACTCCTCTGGCCTTGTAAATAGCAATATCGGGGGCGATTGGTCTGCTCATTGAGGAGCGATGTTCCTTAAGTATTGCCCCCGCTACCTTTTTGTGATTCAGGAGCATTTTTTGCGTGTGAGAGCTCCAGAGCATGGAATCGGTAATACGAGTGCCTAAATAGTCAAATGTGGTAACCCTCTTTAATGGGACGCAATTTAGTAAGGGTGGGTTCCTAAGGGTCCTTGGTGGGTTTAGCACTATGAACTTTGTTTTCATGGTGTTAATGACCAGCCCTCTGGTGGTGCAGAATGATTGAAAGCTGTCCAGAAGGCTCTGCAGGCCTTTCGGGGTCTTTGAGATGAGGAGGGTGTCATCAGCGAACAGGAGGGTGGGAATTTTTTCGTCCGCCAGGCCTGGAGCATCAGATGGTATTCGTTGTAAATATTCTACCACCCCGTTCACATACAAAGAGAATAGGGTGGGAGCTAGTACACAGCCCTGGTGGACGCCCTTCTTCACTGGTATTCAGACGGTTTTCTGCCCTTGAGAGCCACATCTCACTTGGGCACAGTTGCCTTCATGAAGGCGAACTAGCATGTTCAAGATGTTCCTAGGGACCCCTTGCTCAGCTAGGACCTGCCACAGGTGCTCACGAGGAACCAGGTCAAAGGCAGTCTTTAGGTCGATGAATGCAAAATAAAGACTGCCTTTGCCTATTTGGAGCACCTTCCAGTAAAGAAGGAGTAGCCTGAACGCCTGTTCGATTGTCCCAGTGCCTGCCCTAAAATCAGCTTGATAATCGGAGAGGACCCTGTTTTCATCTGCCCATGTCAAGATCCTCTCCAGCACCACCCGGCCGACAACCTTTTGAACTGAGTCAATCAAGCTTATTGGGTGATAATTGGCAGGGTCGTCCCTGGCCCCCTTTTTAAAATTGGTACAACCTCGGCTCCCTTCCAGGAATCTGGAATGGGGGAGCCGTTATCGATGGCATTAATTAAGGTGGTAATAAATGTTGCCCATTTTACAGGGTCTGCACGAAGGAGATCCCAGAGTGGCTTGAGTCACAAGGATATGTTGGTGAGCTAAATAGTGAGGTGATATTTTAAAATTGGTAGAAGACTGGAGAACTTTGATCTTGTTCATGAAGAACTGTATAGCTGTTTAAAGGAGGTTAGGTCAAGATATTTTTCAGGGGATTGTGACGGCTCATGCAGAGGCCTGTGGGCTGCGGCATACCAATAGCGATCCTACTTTCTCTCAGTGCCTCAGCCTCTGACAAGAGCCTGGCATTTGGAAACCTACATTGAAATGTGATCTAATAAAATCAGCTATGGGAAGAATCAACAACTTTTGAAAGATCACTGAGTTCATAAGTCAGATTTCCGAAAAATAGAAGAGGGTGAAGAGCACGATCCTGTGCTGGCAAGAGCTGCCACCAAGGTAAAAGCTGAAGTGCGGCAGAGCCTTGTTGATCCAAGAAAACACTCCGCTCACCTCCTGAAGCGGCCAGCATGCTGTTGCCATTCCAGTAACAAGATAATGTTGCGGGTCTCCCGAAGTGGCCGGCATGCTACCGCTGTGACAGTAACCATCTGTTCAGATATTTAAAAAACATGAAGCGTGGCATCTGTGAAGCGGGTGCCGTGCTGAAACACAAGATTTGAAGCCACATGAACCATGCTTAGCCCTTTAAAAACACAAAATACACTTCAAGTTGCAAAGCACATTACCATTTCTTTTGTGTGGTATGTGATGCTTTGTATGCACAAGTATTTTATGAGTAGATATTAAACCAGTAACCATCTGTTCAGACTTTAACACCTTGGTCGCTGGGGTAATTCCCCACGGTGTGGGGTGCGGGAGGTTCCGCGGCCCAGCTGTGCTCATGACGAGCTCAGATCTTCATGACTCACAGTGGAGCTGTGCTCATGACGAGCTGAGCTGGTCACAGACCCGCTCACTCATTAATTCTCCCGCACAGGCGGGGAATTAGCCGCACGTGGGTGAGCCGCGGCCGTTATGACGAGCTCAGCTCGTCATGAGCACAGCTCCACTGTGACTCATGACGAGCTGAGCTCGTCATGAGCATGGAAGGGGTTAAGAAACATGAAGCGCAGCATCTGTGAAGTGCACACCATGCTAATACACGAGCCAAGGGAAAGCAAAAAAAAAAACAGTGCGCAGGAAGGAACGTACAATAAAAAAAAGAGTAATAACACACATGACAAGGACAGTCAGCTGTGAGGGTCTGAAACACATTAAGATAGGACTAAGTAGGTATGTCAATCAAATAAAAGCAGGCATTTAGGAAGGGCATTAACAGGAACCTAAAGACACGATGGAATGTGCTTAAAGCACATATTCTGGATACAGCATGCCTTGCGGGGCAGCGCATGCGTGGCCTAGGCTCGACCTAAATAATGAAGGCCCTAATCAGGGTGGGAAACGGTCTAAGACAGTTGATGAATTAGAAACCCTGCTTGAGTTTTATTCGCCCAAAGGTAATACTATAGTAGCGGGGAATTTTAATTGTTGTTTCGAACCGTTAGACAGCAATAATGTTGACCTCACGCAGGAAGAAGACAGTATATGGAATATCCCCCAGTTGACGCCCTCGCCGGTTAAAAAATGGACAGAGGCTGCTCTACAGCTCAAGGTCCTGTGTGTGAGACTAGGGCTGAGAGCATTAAATGGCAGGTCAGCTTCTGATAAATCTGGAGCTCTTACTTTTAATAATGGTTTGAGTAAGAGCCGCATTGATTACATACTCACCAACAAGGAAAATTGGTCCAATTTAGAGGACATGGTGGTTGTAGAAAGGGGTGAAAGCGATCATGATCCGCTTTGCCTTACATTTACTTTATGGGAACCCTTAAGGGAGGAAATTCTTCCCGATAGGGTTGACATCGCTGTAACAAATGATGTTAGGCGTATTAGATGGGCGAATTGCTCATTAAGTGAGGCTAAGCTAATAGCAATGAGGGAAATGACTATCCAGGCGACAAGTGATCTCCTAAAATGCATAGAGCAGGAGGGGGTTGTGGCAGATCTAAGTCCGATCCACACAAACTTTTTTAATAAACGTAGGGATTTTTTTTATAAAAAGGGGTCCTTTTAAATCAAACAGGCCTGTTAAGAAGGAAGACCAGTGATATGGAAAGTCGTGCAGGTCTGCGTACAAAGCTCTGGCCATGGCAATAAAAACTAAAGATAGGGCTAGAGTTAAAAGTGCTCGTGCACTTTATAAAACAGCACAATATGATGCCAAACGTGCATGGGATGAGGAGTACTGGAGGGAGCTGTACTGCACAAACAGGGAACGTTCAATGTGCACTTTTTGGGACATTGTTAAGTGGGGCAGGGCGTCTCAAAGGGGCGAACCAATTAATTATGTATTGCCGGAACTCTGGGTCTCCCACTATGCCACTCAGTTTGCATCTCATGAAGTGATCATGGAAGTCACTGAGGGTCCCGTGTCGTTTGATATGGGAATAGTTCCCATTCATTTTGAGAGAATAGAGGTTAGAAAGGTATTGAATTGTATCCACAAGGGCAGGGCACCTGGTCTGGACTCCATCCCTGCCGACCTCTTTATGCACGACAAAGAGCTCTGGGAACCATATATTCAAGCTCTAGCTAATGGCATTGCAAATGGCTCGACCGTACCAACTACCTGGAAGGGTGCCGAGATCGTACCGATTTAAAAAAGGGGGAGCGCTCTGATCCAGGTAATTATAGGCCTATTAGCCTGTTAGACTGTATCCAGAGGTGGTGGCAAGGCTTGCTCTACAGAGAATCCTATCGTGGATTGAGGAGGAAGAAGTATTGTCACCTCTCCAGGCAGGATTCCGCAGTCACACAAGCACTATAGACCAGGTTTTTAGATTTCTTTTAATTTATTGGTGGGTGGTAGTCCTAGGGGGAGGCATGCTGTTCGCGGCATTTGTCGATCTTAAATCGGCGTTTGATTTGGTGCCGCAAGAAAAAAATGTGGGTAGCTTTTGCAGAGCAGGGCATGCCACCCAGCATCTTGTTATTTTTTTTAAAATTACACGAGAATAACTTTGCCCAAATAAGATGGAATCAACAGGGTAATGTCAAAGATAAATTTCCAATACAGAGGGGAGTACGCCAAGGATGCGTATTAGCCCCTACCCTTTTCTCATTATACATCAACAGGGTGATCAGCTACTTTTCAAACCAACCGACCGATGCCCCGAAGTTGGACGGTAAGCTGATCCCCCTGTTGTTGTTTGCTGATGACACCCTTCTGATCTCTAAAACGCAGCAGGGCCTCCAACGAGCTATTGATGTGTTTGAGGTCTTTTGTAAGGATCATGGACTTGTAGTAAATCTAAGCAAGACCAAGTTCATGGTACTTCATAAGTCCAAACATGTTAGAGGCAATGTGGAAATGGATGGGGCTAGACTAGATCAGACTCAGGTGTTTTCATACCTGGGTATTTCCTTATCATCGAAACTAGATTGGAAACCCCACGTTACTCAGTTGGTCACGAAGCATGCTCAGTTAACAGGAGCTTTAACTAAGAAATTTTGCCATTCCCATACTAGGCCTATATCACCTGTATTGAAAATTTATGATGCCAAAATAGCCACAGCAGTTTTATATGGGGCTGAATTGTGGGGTTTCAGCAATCTTGCTCATCTGAGTAGGTCCCAAAATAAGTTTCTTCGAGGGGTAACGGGCCTTCCAGCATCGACCCCACTGATTCCCCATTACTACGATTTAGGTACACAGAGTTTGGAGAACAAGGCGCATTACAGACCAGTGGCGTACTGGAGGAGGCTATGGGTTACCCCAGAGCTTTCCCAGTATGCGAGGGCCTTTTTGGATGTTAGAAATGCAGATAAGGCTCATAAAATCGAATGGATGAGGGAGGTGATGGTTATTTATTCTGCCATGGGCCTGGCCAGTTTATGGCAGGATCCTATGGCAAACGCCTTCCCCCCCAGAAAAACCCTATGAGAACTTTATTGGAGCCTGGTCGCACTGAAGAGATTTGGTTCCACCATTGGTCCGTCACTTACTGTGGACTTTTTGGAACTTAAACACTCACCAGTGTATGAGGGGTATTGGGACTACATCACTGTCCCGGAGGCTAGAAAGAGATATCACCAGTTTAGGGTGGGAAGCTTACCAACACATTTCTTCGCTTCTAAATGGAGAGAAGGACCTGCTCCCACCTGTCCTTTCTGCCCCACCCAGAATGAGACCATTGGACATATCCTATTCATTTGCCCAGAGTATAAAGTTCCGAGACGGACCTGGTTGCAACCTATCTGTTTACAGGTTAGACTGCAGACAGGTTATGAGGCCCTAAGAATTCTTAAAACTGACACTACCCAGTCTGTGGTCATCTCAGTGGCTAAGTTGTTACATTGATCTTGGAGACTCCGCATTACCAAAATATGCCCAAGATGATCATTTTAGCCACCCACTGAATACACATATTAATGTAGTTTTTCTTTTAAATCAAATTTGATTTTAACTCTAGTCTAAAGTGTGTTATGAAAGTTGGAATGCATAATACCTTATATTTAATTGATGTTAAATTATTTTTTTAGCTCTGTGGGACGGATGGTTCTGCTGTAATCCCCGGGGATGCTCTATTTATATTTGGAGTTTGTAATTAACTATTATATATGTATGACCATATTGTATCATTTTAATCTTGCTGGAATTCTGTATAACTTTTGTGTCTTTTATGATTTTATCATCGAAATAAAGACTTTTGAAATTGAAAATTGAATGCCCTAATCTAGTGCAAATTCTATTAATGGGTGGAACTGTAAAAATAAACATACCTGTGTCAATGAAAGCAGTGTATTTAAAAGAACTATAACAGTGTTCATGGTATTCATTTAATTTGTGCATTAAATGATTAAACCAGTCTTTGGTAACCAACCCCTCCGATCTAGCCCCTCTCTAAACCTTCGTAGCACGAATGTGCCCATAGCAGCATACCTTATCTAACATCAGAATTGTTTTCAGTTACCTTCTGTGCTTTTAGGAAAGTTGCTCTCTGTCTCTGTTATTGCATTTCCCAAGCTTAGAAATGTGCAGGAAAGAGCCCTGCTCTGGGGAGCCGATGTCCATCACTGAATTCTGCAGCTCACAGATTGCTCCAATTTCCCAAAGAAAGCTGGAGACTCCCCAACTATGTGTCTGTAGTAGACTTACATCCCCTTTTCTGATTATCAGGAACGGGCCAGACCTCATGATATATGATGTAAATCATGTAATTACCATATTAGTTCTGCTGTGCATTAACTAAAACACACAGCACATTAAATATCACATCATTACAAATATATTAGCAATTGATGAGCTACAAAGCTATGATAATGCCAACACTACATGATGTACATTTGTGATTAATACTAAATGAAACACTTATCTATAATTGAAACATATTCACTCAAATACATGAACATATGGAACATGAGCATAAAATACTTCTGAAGGCGGGGACGGACTCGGACACGCTGCAAGTATCGTGGTCATGCCGGTCCCCCGCAGCCATCAGAGAGCCGGGTTGCGATGCGCACAGTAGTGATGCGGCCCCCCACGCCTCCCTTTGCTGACTCCTGATTGGTGGGCAGCACATGACCCTAAAGCGGCTGGCAGTGCTTCCAGGTCATACGTGGCTGGTACGCCGGCGAAACTGGTTAGAACCGGTTGCCGGTAGCAATCGGGACATAAAAGGCTGTGGAGCGACTGGAGAGATCTCTGACAGATTTAGAGGATTGAGATCAGCTGTGATGATGAGCAGCTGATTAGGGCTCTCTCTCCCGCCCCCGCTCCTCACTGTCTGCCCACTCCTCCAAGGTGCTGGGCCTGCGTTCCCTGGCTTGACCGGGGCCAGGCTGCGCTCCAAGGAGGGGAAGCTACAGCTGATGGCAGCACCTGATTAGTGCCTTTCCCTCCCTCGCTCCACGCTCTCTCTCCCCACTCCTCTAAGGTGCTGGGCCTGCGTTCCCTGGCTTGACCGGGGCCAGGCTGCGCACCAAGGAGGGGAAGGAGAAGAGCTAGCCCCATTACACAGCTAGCTCCTCTTGGGTGCTGGGCCTGCGTCTCCCTGGCTTGACCGGGGCCAGGCTGCGCACCAGAGAGGGGGGCAGGCAGGCAGGCTGACTGCCTGAGAATACCAAGAGCTTCCCCCAGACCCTCCCCCAGACCCATCCTCCTGGACTGACTGCTCCTGCCGTGGCCCGTGTGGGGCGTGCTGTCTTCCTGAGAATCGCCGCTGGATTGCCGGGGGTCAACAAAACAGTGAGTACCTGCTACAATTGCACTGGTGATTTGATTCTGTGCTTTTTAACCTGGTAAACACTATCATATTCTACTGCATTGCTTGCATTTGTGACCTTGTATTAACTGAATTTGTGGTTTTCGCATCGTTTCCTCCCTGCGCCTCTGCTAAACGCTGTGCTATTCCCTTGCATTGATTAGCATTTGTAATATTCTATTGCATTGCCTGCATTTGTGATCTTGCATTTACTGAAACTTGTGATTTTGCGCCATTTGCTTCCTGCGCTTCTGACCTGCTATACGCTGTGCTATTCTCCTGCATTGTTTGCATTTGTGATTTTAAAACAGCTGATTCTGACTCTGTGGTTTTGCATCAATTGGCCTTGTGATACTCTGGATCTTGCGACTTCCTGGCAAACCGCTTGTGAATTTCAGGTTTTTCTTAGCAAAAAAATTAGTGTTACTATACCTGTAGAAGCCCCATAGCTACTACCCTATGTCTACCCAAGGCGACCCACAGCCCCCCCACCAAGCAGCACCAACCATGGATGCAGACACCGGGGCTCAACCCTGCAACACCGGAGACGACACGGAATGGCGCCTTCAGACAAAAAGAAAGGGGCGCGACTCAAATCCAAGCTCACCGGAAAAACATGCAAAGCTTGCCCGCCCACCTCTCATCAGTCCTACAATTTCTACCTCAAACCGCTATCAGGCTCTCCAACTTAGCCAGGACTGCAACGCCAACCCTCAGGACCACGGGGCAGCTGAACCAGGGACCTCCTCAGGTCCCACAAAAAGACTACAGATCTCCCCCATCATCCTGAAGAACTTAGCCACTCACAAGGACCTCGTGGAGATGCTGGATGAACACTGCAACTCCCCCTACACGATCAAGCCCAGGCAAGACCACGCCAAGATTATGCTCACCACCCCAGACGACTACAAGAGCGTGACCAGCATACTTACCGACCAGAAAATGGAGTATTACACCTTTCCAATGACCACTGCAAAAGCCCAGCGCTTTGTAATATGGGGGCTCCCAGCAAATGCATCACTTGAGCACATCACTGGGGACTTAGCTGAACGCGGGCTTCCAGTCAAAAATATCGCACAGGTAGCCTCTCCAGCAGACAAGAGCAAGAAATTTCCCCTCTTTGTCGTAACCCTGTCAGCAAGCCACGACGGGAAACCAGCAGACCTCTCAGCAGTCACACGGCTCTGCGGCTGCATCGTAACCACAGAAGCACCTAGAGGGAAACGAGGACCGGTGATGTGCTACAACTGCCAGCGCCTGGGGCACACCTCTGCTTTCTGCCAACAGAAGCCAAAGTGTGTACGCTGCGGAGGCGAACACACCTCCGTCCAATGCACAAGGAACCGGTAAACCGAACCAGCAAAGTGTGCCAACTGCGCAGGACCCCACCCAGCGAGCTATCGCGGCTGTCCCTACCTACAGAATGCAAAGAAGGTTGAACACCGCAAGCCACCCCCACAACCACAAAGGTCTTCCCAACAATCATCAGCAACAGACCAGCATAAAAGGAAGACCTACAACCGCAAACCTGCATTGGAACACAGGATCCCAACCCCCAATACAACCGACAACAGTAGAGATGCACACGTGGATGGAAGGACATACGCGGACGTCATGGTACCGAAACAAGTCAGCTCACCTCCAACAACCGCACCGGGACCATCCTGTGGAACAGGCTCAACCAGCCCACCTCCAACAACCACACCGGGACCATCCTGTGGAATAGGCTCAACCATCAACTGGCAGGAACTCATTGTGAAGATTGCGAAAGTCGTCGCAGACATGGACATCCACCCCGTGGTGACAATGGTGGCGAATATCATTGCCGGACTTTTCCCAGTTGAAGAAAGCAACTCCAATGGCAGCAAAAACTAAAAGAAACTCTCTCTTCGTGATGTGGAATGCTAACAGCATTCAGAAGAAAACTGATGAACTCCTACACCTGATGGAAACTAAGGACGTGAGTGTGGCACTTATCTCTGAGACTCATCTCCAAGGAAGCCAGAAGCTTACCCTAGCAAACCACAGGGTATACCGCACAGATCGCACCACTGGAGCCAAGGGCGGAGGAACAGTGGTGATCGTCAGCACAAAAGTGAAGCACCACGAGATCCCTCTACCACCAGTTGGGAGCATTGAAGCAACTGGCATACAGATCCAGACATCTGCAGGCCCGCTGCGGCTGATCGCCACCTACTCACCCCCAGGCAAGCTGAGCCCAAAGGACCTGGATGCTTTATTGGACCCCAGCATCCCAACACTAATTGGAGGTGACCTTAATGCCAAGCACAAATGCTGGAACTCTCGGACGGGAAACAGCAAAGGACACGCCCTACTTGCCCACTCAAAGAAGGAGGACTTTGTAGTGGCCGGCCCGACTCAACCAACACACTATCCAGGCTCTGCACTGCATAAACCGGATGTTCTGGACATTGTGGTCATGAAGAATCTCTCCCAGTCTATGGAGCTTGAAACCCTAACAGCGCTGACATCCGACCACAACCCAGTGTTGATCACAGTTGGAGACGTATGTGAAGACCAGCAGCAGGGCATCAGGCACAACTTCAAGAAGCCGGACTGGTGCCTATACAAGAGATGCCTGGAGGAGACACTGGTCCCTGGTCCCCTGCGAAGCACTGAAGACATTGACCAGGCGATTCGCCACTTCACAGCTTCAATCCACACAGCTATTGAGCGCAGCATCCCAGAGCAGAAACTACAACGCTGCTCTATCTACGATCTCCCGAAGGGCATCAAGCAGTCAATAGCTGCCAAGAACAGAGCCTGCAGAGAGTGGCAAAGGAACCGCACCCCCGACCTGCTGAAGAAGTATAATGAACTGACAAGACAGCTGAAGATGCAAATAAGCCAGCACAGAGGCGAAAAATGGGAAGCAGCTACAGCTAACCTAAAGGACTCAGACAACTCTCTATGGAGAATGACCCGCCGCCTGACTGGGAAGAAGGAACCAAACCCACCGATACAAGGGACGACTCACCTGGCATGCAGCAACAGGGATAAGGCTGAGGTCTTCGCTGACACGCTGGAGGCATCATTCAGGCCCAACCAGGCAAGCAAACTGGCAACAGAAGTCGAGCAAGAGGTCGCCAAGCATCACCGGGAGCACCCACCAGAAACAGAAACTGCACACATTGAGGAATGCTCAATGGGCGAATTACTGGCCCTGGCAAAAACACTAAAAAACGGCAAGGCACCAGGGAAGGACAGAATAGTCAACCAAGACATCAAGATGCTACCAGATACTGCAGTGGATCACCTTGCTGAGATATTTAACGCATGCATGCAGCACCAGTATTTCCCAAACGCCTGGAAAGAAGCAAGAGTCGTCGTATTCCCCAAGGCTGGGAAACCACTGCGAGATCCTGCAAACTACCGCCCCATACGTCTGCTATCTGGCCTATCAAAACTCTTTGAAAAAGTTATCCTCGGCCGTCTCGTGGACTTTGCGACAAGCAACAACCTCCTTGCTAAAGAACAGTGTGGGTTCCGGAAAGATCACTCAACCAATCACCAACTCCTCAGAGTTGTGGACATCATCAGCCATGGTTTCAACATCAACAAGTCTACCGGAGTAGTCTTTCTGGATGTAGCCAAAGCATTTGACCGAGTATGGCACGAGGGACTGCTTTACAAACTTATCAAGCTCCAGTTTCCCAGCTACCTGGTCAAGCTACTGTCCAGCTACCTGACAAAACGGACCTTTCACGTGGCAGTACGAGAAGAATGCTCATCGCCACGCCCAATTCTTGCTGGAGGGCCTCAGGGATCAATCCTAGGACCATTCCTCTTCACCATATTCACAAACGACATCCCCACGGACCTAAAGAAGACTGATCTTGCCCTTTACGCAGATGATGTTGCAGTCATCTCTCAATCCTTCAGCGACAAAGAAGTGGCTAAGAACCTTGAGACATCGCTCTGCAGACTCTCCGAATGGTACAGCGACTGGCAGATCACCTTGAACACAGGCAAAACCACTGCAACTTTATTTACCAGGAAGCGGAACAGGAAACACCCACAGATCCTCCTCAATGGGGACGAGGTCAAATGGGAAAACAGCAGCTCCTACCTGGGGGTGACTCTGGACTCTAAACTCAGCTGGAGAAACCACATAGAGAAGACCTGCCAGAAAGCAGCATCCAAACTGGCTGCATTATACCCACTCCTGAAGACTAAGTCGATGCCCATGCAGAGCAAGGTGCGAGTAGTCACTGCAATAATTCGACCAACTATGACATACGCTTCACCAGTTTGGAGTGGCTGCCGCCCGCAGCTTCGGGAAGACCTGCAGAGACTACAGAACAAGGCCTTACGGATTGCAGCAGGTGCACCTATGTTCACACGAACAGCAGACCTCCACAGAGACTTGGGCATTGAGATGTTGGACGATCATCTCCTCAAACTCAACAGGAAATTCTACAATGGACTGGAACAAAAAGAAAACCCACTGATCAGGAAACTTGCAGATATCTCTACAAACCCATTTGACCGCTACCCGCGCCCCATTGAAGCGCTAACCTTGCGAAACTGAACCAGCAACGCATCATCCAAAAACTCATCACTGCCTGAAGGCAAACGCCGGCAGATACGCATAACTCACCGCTGCCCCGATGGCATAATAGCCTCGGCAAGCAACTAAAACCCGCTCACTGCCTTATGGCATAATCGCCGCGGCAGGCAACCAAACCTCAACACTAACAGAAGGTTCTAGACGGACAAAGACGAGACTCTCTGAGGAAACATGCTGACATATCTGCAAACTCTACTGACCGCTACCAGCGGCCCATCACTGAGCTGACCATGTGATACAACCTCAACTGTGACAAAGCGTCACACACCAATAAGACAACCTAAACAGCGACTACAAAATTCTAAATGAATATGGAGTAATAAGGCTACTGCCTCGGTATCCAAAAACTCATCACTGTCAGAAGGTATCTGACAGGAGAAGACATGACTCAGACGGAGAGATCTCTTTCCTCGCCGCTCCACAGCTGCCTACACGCCTGGACCTCAATCGGAGGACCCAACTATTTCACTTGTTTCTTTGTTCTCCTTGCAGGTTGAGTTTAGATCGTGTGGATGAGGATTCCCTTCCTTTTCCCCCTACCTTTGCTCGATCTGCTCATTTGGGGCTGTACTTGCTGGAGGACCCTCAGCAGTGTGGAGCAGCAGCCCCCACTTCCTCACCTTGCACAGGGTGCCCTGTTTAACCAGCTTGGGGACACGCAGGCTGAGATTACTTGCCGGTCCCACATAGTGGTTTGCGGTGGTGGCTCCAGCTGGTGTTTTTGGCACCCGGGCACACAGACACTTCGATGTTCTGACCGCAGGATATTCACAGGGTTCCCAGGTGAAGGGGTTCTGTGGCTGGGGGGGGCTAGCAAGCTGGGAGTGGTGTGTGGCAAGTCCTTTAATGGGGTAACAAGGGCTGTTTTTGTCTGGTTAGACAGGGCTTTTTTGTGTTGTTGGATAACCACAGGGAGAGGGCCCACCTTTTTGTTGGCAAGGAAGTGGGTCTGGGACGCATTTAATTAAAACGTATAGTTGCGGTTATGTGAGATGTAATCTCCCTGGGGGTTACTAAGCATTGCAGTCAGTGGGTCCAGTGGGCTGCGCAATTTGTAAATTATTACTAGGAAAAAGGGGTTTCTTCTTGTGGTGGTACCATGGCCCCTAAGGCAAAGTGAAGCGAACAGCACTCGTGCATGGACAAGTTTAAGATGCAGAAAATGGAGGACATGGATCAAGCTATAGCGGAGTTGAGGAACAAGGTGGATGGGCAAGATGGGACAGAAGACAGGCCCAGGCAAGTGGGGGTGGCCCTTAAGGCAGCGTTCCCCCCTGTGCCCAAAAGGGCGAAACCTAAGAGAAGGGCAGAACCTGCCATGCCACCACTGGGAGTAGGGTGGGTTGGATAGAGCTGCGGCACCTACTCCAGTGGGGGAGGTGCCACAGGCAATACCGCCAGTGCCAGTAGGGGTGGTTTCACAGGCTACTGATGGGGGTGTTCAGCCAGGAGCAGCTGTTACCTCTCCCCCAGGGTGTACTTTAGCAGGGGCATCAGGTGCTGAACCCCCGCCTCAAGCCCCAGTTATCCCTATGGTGGGAGTCCGGGCAGGGTGTCAACCAGGGGCATCTGGTACAAACCCTCCGGCCACAGGTGGGTCATCAGGGGGCGCCCCAGGGCAGCCTGATTTAGTGGCTAGCCTGGCAGCACTTCTGCCATGGTTGGAGAAGTCAGGTACTTGGAACCCAGCGGCAGGGGTTTTGGGTAGCGGGGATTCTGCATTAGAGAAAGCAGCAAGGATGGTGGCGCAGTCCGGGGTAGTAAGCCTGGGGAGGGGCAGGCAGTTCCGGTAGGTGGTGCAGCAGCGGGTGGAGCAGCTCCCGTAGGGAACGGAAAAGATCCACTAGCATTAAGCACACCATTGGACGCAGGAAAGAAAATATCAGCAGAAGCAGCTGCAACAGGTACGCTGCGGACATTGCCAGTGTTAGGCTTAGGTGAAGTTTACTCGTCCAGAGCAAAGTTGGTGAGACATGTGTCACAGGATGTGAAAGAAAACACTTGGAAGGGAAGTTATGTAAATATATTTTCCTTGCTGTTAGATGAGACTGAAAGGGAGGAGGCCATAAAGAACAAAGAGTGGATGCACATGAGGGAATGGGCAAATCGGTTGCAAAAATATAGGGTTGAGGAGTCTTTGGTTAACTGGTTCTGGGATTTCTCAATTTACATGGAAGTCATGTCCGAGTGTTTTTCAGGCTAGAGTGCAGAAATGGCAAGCTGCCAGAGTAGGATCGCTGGCGCTCACGATAAGTATGGTGGTATCGGATGGAAGGAATACAATAAGGACTTTAGGAGAGCAAAGGCTAATGACCCTGCCAAATTGACAGGATTATGTGGTTAGACCACTTGGAGCACGGGTCGCAGGACAGCTCACAAGGCCAGTCCTTTTGGTCAGCCCCCCTGTTAGCTCGGGGGTGGTGGAGGAAAAAAAGGGGGTATGCTGGGACTTTAATAGGCGTACGTGCCCTAGGGCAGCAGGCACATGTAAGTTCAAGCATGCATGTTCCTTCTGTGGCAACACTACCCACCCCGGAGTCCAAGTGTTTTAAAAAATCAAAAGACAAAAGATAGAGGGGGTAAGAAACAAGAAAGATCGCGTTTCTCTCACGAAGGCTCAGTCCCCCATAATAACTAATGCTCTGATCCCATGGTTGAACAGGTACAACCGCCCCATGTCAGCTAGAATTTTATTTGAAGGTTTCAGGGATGGTTTTCAGAATCCCTGTGCCTGACTACGTAGGGGTGTCGCAATGCCAGAACCAACTATCGGTGAGGGACAATCCTGGGGTGCGATAGCAAAAAATAAAAAGGAATTACACCTGGGCAGTGTAGCAGGTCCATTTGACAGCTTACCCGTGGAGGGTTTTGTCCACTCCCCACTCGGGGTGGTCCCCAAAAAGGAGCCAGGGGAGTTCCTGTTGATTCATAATCTTTCGGCTCCCAGGGGCCAGTCATTGAACAATGCCATTGATGGAGAGCTGTGCACGGTCAGGTACTCGTCCTTTGATCAGGCAGTTGAGATGCTCAGAGGGCTGGGTCCTGGCGCACTTTGGCGAAGTCAGATATTGAGTCCGCTTTCCGCCTGTTGCCGGTACATCCTCCAGATTTCCATCTGCTGGGTTTCCAATTCCAGCAGGGAAGGTGAGCACCTTGGGGCCCGGGGGAAGGGGCCCCACCCCAAGGGTGGATTTAAGGTAGGAGGGGGGCTCAGCTGTAACTGACCATATTCTGAAGGCAGGGACATGCTGCAAGTATGGCGGTCGTGCCGGTCCCCCGCAGTCGGCAGCAAGGCGAGGTTGCAGTGACGCAGCGATCCACGCCTCCCTTTGCCGACTCCTGATTGGTACAAAAGGGGGTGGTGATGGACGGAGCATCTGAACCAATCAAACACTCACACCCAGTCAAAAGATCTGGGTTTAATCCATCACCGTTCTTTAGCCCACTCTGCCACCCCAGTTCAGACATGGCCGTATGCAAATCAGTCTGACCCTGTGCCTCATGGGAACAGTCCAGCCCGAACTGCCAAGCCATGCCTTCCCTGGACTGGAAACAAGCTTCCGAGGACCGGTTCCTGGCATTACAGCCGTCTTCAGCCCGGCTTGCTTGAATCCAGTGGCAAAGTGAGCAAGGGACTCACGTCTGAGCATACCCTGCCACACTTATGGCGGCCAAAGCGGTACAAAAGGGGGTGGTGATGGACGGAGCATCTGAATCAATCAAACACTCACACCCAGTCAAAAGATCTGGGTTTAATCCATCACCGTTCTTTAGCCCGCTCTGCCACCCCAGTTCCGTCCATCACCACCCCCTTTTGTACCGCTTTTGGCCGCCATAAGTGTGGCAGGGTATGCTCAGACGTGAGTCCCTTGCTCACTTTGCCACTGGATTCAAGCAAGCCGGCTCAAGACAGCTGTAATGCCAGAAACCGGTCCTCGGAAGCTTGTTTCCGGTCCAGGGAAGGCATGGCTTGGCAGTTCGGGCTGGACTGTTCCCATGAGGCACAGGGTCAGACTGATTTGCATATAGCCATGTCTGAACTGGGGTGGCAGAGTGGGCTAAAGAACGGTGATGGATTAAACCTAGATCTTTTGACTGGGTGTGAGTGTTTGATTGGCTCGGATGCTCCGTCCATCACCACCCCCTTTTGTACGACTCCTGATTGGTGGGCAGCACGTGACCCGGAAGTGGCTGACAGTGCTTCTGGGTCATACGTGGCAGTTATGCTTGCAAAACCAGTTAGAACCGGCTGCCGGTAGCAATTGGGGCATAAAAGGCTGTGGAGCGACTGAAGAGATCTCTTTCCTCGCCACTCCACAGCTGACTGCCTACACAACAGGACCTCGATCAGAGGTCCCAACGATTTCACTCACTCACCATCCCCTAAGGCAGAAGTTGTTGAGGAATGTTCTGTTATGTGTTTTTCCCTCTGTTTAATAATTGTGATGTGATGTGTTTTTTTCCAGTTGGTTAAGTAAAAATTGTAAGGTGATGTGCATTTTCCTTCTGTTAAATAAAATGTTGACTATTAACAGTTTTCCTTTCTAGGGGATACATTTGTCGTATTTAGAGTTGCTATTCCTTGGTCAACAGTAAGGTCATGATTGGTGAGCATAGTTTTACAGTTCTGAGCAGCCATCGCCATTGTCAAATGGGGACGCCCGGTGGGGGGGGGGTGTGGGGGGGCAGAGGGTCTCTCATGGAACTCCAGGGGCAGTTACAGCCGCTAGGCTGGAAAGGTGCGGGGGAGGGGAGTTACGCTTCCAGTAGTGGTTGGCCACCACGCATGCGCACAAGGTCGCAAGTAAGCTGCGCATAACTGCACGGACCCCTTATGGAGATAACGTTGAGGGTGCAGGGGGTACCAGGGTTGTGAGGTATCCTTCCAGGAAACGGGCCCCCTGCGCAAGGTCACTCTGGTAGGAGTTTGGGAACTAGCTTTATCAGGATCTGGGGCAAGTCATTGAGCTTGCCGTAGGCTCAAACAGGGATACGCAGAAAGATAATGTTATGTTGTTGAATGAGTAGTTGAAGATAGGAATGGCTATGTATTAGAAACATGTTAAGGTTAGCCAAATGGCATACTGTACCTATCAATGTAATGGACTGGACTTTCTGCGTATTACGTACATAATGTAAATATATTAATGTTTTGATTATTGTTATGTAATAAATACAGCCGGGGTTTACGACCCTTAATCCAAAACTGGTATTGATGAAGTTGTGTGCCTTGGGGGAAGAGGGAAGGTGAGCAGCTTGGGGTCTGAGGGAAGGGGCCCCACCCCAAGGGTGGATTTAAGGGAGGAGGGGGGCTCGGCCGTACCTGACCATAGAAGTACATGTCACTGGCCTGCCCAGATATAGGCCCCAGGCACCTGGAGTACCATCCTATTTAAAACATGACGGTAATCTTACTAACAAATATTTACTATGGGCACACATATATGATATTGCACATGCATTTCCCTCCCTGGTCACAATTTCCCATTCTTTCTATTGTTCTCAAGTAAGGGAACTTCCCACACCTACTTTCTGGCCAGCTACCTGCACCTAAAAGCATGCTAAAAAGTAAATATGTGTTAGACTTCACCATATTTCTATGTGCTTTTTGCATGAACGCATTGCTTGATTTTCTTTTTTTTTTTAAAGGTGCAGAACACCGAAATATTTCTAGAAACCGGCCAGTGGTACCAAATTCCAGAGCTGCCTAGTCTTGATTCATACCTTTTTTCCGATCACTCTGTTCGTCTCCTTGTCTGACTAATGCCCTTTGTTACTGTTTTCCTGTTTTTCTCTTCGTTCTCCCCTCTCTGCCTTCCTGTCTCTTGTTCTGGGCCAAAGGCTGATGCTGAAAAATACATGAGTGCCTGTTCAGAACACCTGCAACCACAGACACAAAGTAAGCGCTGGTTGAAGGAGAGGATATGAAGACAGAAACCTCTCATAGGCTATGATGCTCCGCCTGTCCCCAAAATGCCAACATGATATCGACTATGCATGGATTTGCACAGTGATATTTATGCACACTTTTGTCCACTCTTCTTATATGGGTTCACCCGTGACTGTTTTGTTAGTATTAAGGGGACAGTATTCGTGTATTTATGGTAAGGTTAGAATCGCCCAGGAGCTTACAGCTGTGATGTATTGCTGCTGTCATTTGGCAACCTCTTAACCACTCTATTCACAGGAGAAACTGATGCTTGCCGTATTTCAGTTTAAGTGATTATGCCTCAAAGGTAGAACGTGACGTGAGAGGCAGCCATCCACTCCATCATCCAAGGGCTTGTGATTAATCCGAAGTAAATCCGGTGGGTCGTATCATTTCACCATTCTGATTCTATGGTTACCTACAGGACATGTTCCCGGAATCGAGAAGCAGATGTATGGTCTAGTCCTACCTCGTGGACAGTGACGTGACTAAAATAGCGCTAATCTTCACTCCGGAGAAGAATCTGATCGTTCTACGTGCACTAAGTGGTACATTTTGATTGAATAATTGTACTCAAAGGTGAACAGAAGGGTCACTGTTTCCCTGAAGTCAATTACATATGTACCACGTAAAAATCAGCAGCAACATTTGCAGTAGCGGTGCAATGGTGCCATGCACCTTGGTGCAAACAAGGAAGTTACCTTTGCTGGTGGGGTGGTAAATGCAGCATTATCAGGGTTTAATGTGCCCTCAAAGCTCTGGGCCCGGGTGCCACCGCACCTGCTGCACCAGTTGCAGCTACCTCTCTCAATATTTGATGTAATGGCATCACAGCAGTAAATGGGCAGGAAACGCTGGTATTAAAAAGACATTAGAAATGACTCAGCGTTGCTTTTACTGGGCGTTGTTGACGTCAGATATAAATAATTCTGCGAGAAGCTGCTTGAGGCTGCATAAAGTCTCATTGTGCTCTTCCTTACAGGTTATTAAGATCTTCCCCTATTGATTTACAGCTTGA
Organism: Lissotriton helveticus; assembly: GCF_964261635.1. NCBI lineage: Eukaryota > Metazoa > Chordata > Amphibia > Caudata > Salamandridae > Lissotriton > Lissotriton helveticus. The sequence goes on from NC_136068.1 coordinate 693,174,677, forward strand.
ACCTAGTTATGGCGGGTCTGCTTTCCAAAGCAAATAGACGGGCAGTAAAATAAAAGCAGATTTACTCGTGTGTTACAAAGTGGCGCAAACTGCAGTGTTGAGCAGCCTTTATGCCCAAAAGGATTTTTTGTGAAGAAAGCGCTAAATGGACTTGCAGCACACCCTGCATAACCACCTATAAATACATTCGAAGTCGGCGGAACTGAGATGGGATTTATTGCACAAAACCCCTCGGATTCCTCTCAAAGTCCGATCAACTAAAATCAACTAAACAGCTTGGCCAGGCTTTGAAGGGAATACTAACGTAAAATGAAAACGGGAACGTTTTTTTACAGTAGTTGCTAACACAAACATGACAATTACGGATGCTCTATAAAATGTAAACCACGATGTACTGGTCCGTGCACAGTTTTTCAGAAGGGGTAAGCAAGTGGCTTAAACAAATCAGAAAGCTCACCTAATTTTCGATGAATTACTATTAAAGTTATAGGAAGAATCTCGAAGTCACCCTATTAGAAAGAAGGTGGTGCTACAAATAATAAATATTAAGAAGTTGTGCAGGTTCTAGATTTGCATTGTCATGGCAAGCCACTTCTGTACTTTGATGTGTTTAAGGCATTGGAGACAGATTGTAGGGAACTGCCACTTATGTCCATGTCTCATGATTAATTCACAGATTTCATGAGTTGCACCCGGTTGTATGACGGTACAACGAGTTCCACAACCCCGCATGCCTAAACCACGCGGTCTGAATAACGCCTGCGTCGTAATCATGCATTGCTTTACCACGCATGCCTTTACCACACATTTTCGTGGTAAAGGCATGCATGGTAAAGGGGTATGCGTGGCTAAGGTCCCCACCGCCCTAGGGTACAAACTCTCCCTTCATCCTCCCGCCCTGAAGTGCTAATACCAAAACCCCTCCCAACCCCCAAGCTGTGTCCAACCTTCCCTAATTTCTAAAACTCTGTCCCTTAACCCTGTCCTTTAACCTGACCAGCCTGACCTAGCCCTAAAACTGCCCCGCCTTCCCCTAAGCCCTAAAAACTGCCCTGACTACCCATTCCCCACCCCCTGCTCTAAGGCCAAACTCCCTAACCCCTAATTTTAAAGACTACCCCAACACCCCCAGCTCTAAAAACTACTCCGACCCCCCAGCCCTGAAAAAAAACATGACACCAGCCCTGAAAACTAGCCTCACCCCCAGCCCTGAAAACTAGCTCCAATCCCCCCCAGGTCTGAAAACTACCAAAACTACTCCAACCACCCAGCCCTAAAAACTACCTCCGCCCCCCAGCCCTGAACACTAGCCCCCCCGAGGTGAGTCGGTGTAGAAAACTACACCGACTCACCTCCCAGCCCAGAAAACTACCCGACCCCCCCCCAGGCCACAAAAGTACCCCGACTCACCCCCCAGCCCCACTTTAATTAACTCCGACCCCCCCTCAGCCAACAAAACAACCCCAACCCCTTCAGCCCACAAAAGTGCCTCACTTAAAACACCACAGCCTCACTTAAAACAACCCCGACCCACCCACCAGCCCACAAAACAACACCTGACCCCCCCTGCCCCACTTAAAATATCCCCAAACCACCCACCCACAACTCAACCCCCGATCCCTCGCCCACAAAACAGTCCCGAACCCCAGCCCACAAAACAGTCCCGACCCCCAGCCCTATTTACCTCACTGCGATCTCTTCCTGTTTCCGTCCATCTGCAAGCCCTACCCCGCATTGCCTTAACCACGCACCTGCGAGGCTAAGGCATATGCGTGGTTAAGGCATGCGTAGTAGGGCTTGCAGATGGAACACTCATTGTTCAGACCGCAGTGTTCCAACTGTTCCCAGTTGCATCCTACTATTTATGACTGCCAGGGCAGACGTGCTACCCCACACTGTGGGAGAAAACTCAATCCGCACCAAGTCTGTTTGGTTCTGATTTGTAATAACAAACTCTCATCTTGGAGTTTGCTTTTAAAAAACAACATCACAGAGCAGCGCATTAAACATGGCACCTGCTCAGCAAAGCTTAATTGGAACAGCTCCACTGAAGGTAAAGAGATCTCTGGCTACCTTTCGAGATCTAAAAGGATGATTGGACGGTCTTCCGCCAGGGAAGCAAAGGACATCCCTCTCATACCCTGGCAAACCTGTGAGAGCCTAACTCTAAATATGTGCCTAAAAGTTTGCTGGTGGAAGGAGTCTCTGTTCATGGTCAAAGAATGTTCCACATATCTGATAGCGGAGTAACCAGTCGGGGAACTTCAGAGAAAATGGAAATGGCTAGGACGTTATAGGTGCACTGTCAGCTGAGGAAATTCTTCCTTAAAGTTGTGGTGAGCTAGATACATCCACCTTTACTGGTTTTCCGGTTCTCTGTCATTTCAGCTCTAGATTCGCGGAGATACAGTAGTAACTTGCAATCTTTCTGATTTAGAAACTTAAAAACATTTGAATTAAGAGCGAGCTAGAAAGAGTGCTGGTGATCCATTTCCCTCCCAGGATTTGCCTGCCACATTTCTAACATTGAGTACACTTGCAGAGGTGGGATTCCCAACTGCCGGCTGAGATGGCCGCACTTTACTGAGTTGTGTGTGAGATCCCTGATTATCACTGTTAACAGTTCCTTCAGAGCGGCTGAAGAGATAGTGAGAACATAGCTTTCGTTGTTGAATCATATTGCAGGGCTGAAGTGGGGGCTTCATATCTGCAGAAGTACAATAAGAGTGAGAACATGGGGTCTACCTGTGCACCATTCTCCCTTTGTATAATGAGGCAGCCTGAGAGATTCCAAATACTACGGGTGCTCAGAGATACCAGTAACCCAACTTAATCTGGGTGGGGTGTGATGCCTACTCGGAAATAGTAATGAATTATTTTCTGCTGAGGGTCTGCTGAATGCCATAGAAACTGATGGTGGGAACAGGGACAAGTGTTGCTAGCACTGCATGTGTAGAGCTTAGCCGTGCAAGCATTTGATGACCCAACTACAGATGTATGAGGAGCTCAGAGGAGGCTTCTGAACGTCAAAGCGTTTGAGTAGATTAAATGGACAATAAAGACTTGGGTCAGTCGAGACAGCCAAGTAACGGGTGCAGGGCTTGGTCGGAGGACTGTATGACTCACAATAGATAGAGAACAAGAAATGTTCCCTGAAGGGACAGCCATGTTAGATGTTAGTCAGATTTGTGATTGACTGCTGGGTGGGGTAAACATAGGCTGTGTGGAAATGATCCAGAGTCCTGCAAAAAGGAAGCACGGGACCCTTTGTTCCTTGATGGAACAGCTGTACATTGCTTATTTCTTGGGGACATGTTTGCTGCCAGGAGGAGCAAGTGGGAAGAATGAGTGGGAATACCATAGTACTTTCCCCGGAGGTTAGGTGGCTCAGTGACAGATTCACCATATTTGGTGACAGAGGAACAATAATGTTGAGTACTAAGGGCAAGTTAAAGGAACAGCAAGGACAGATAGATTTCTTTAAACCTTGCCGCTACAAAACGAAAAAGAAACTTGATACCCCTCTCGTAGTATGCACCCAATCATGGCCACCCTAAAGAGGCAAGAGAAGTCAATCTCCCATCAGGAGTGCAAGTTCAACAAACAAAATTTGTTTTGATGTTTTGCATTGCCCAAACTCGACCCCAATGGATTGGAGTGATTTACAAGGGCACTAGTAACATTATGAACAGGCTCCAATTAGTCAAAACGCAGCGGCCAGGCTGCTGTACGGAACACCTAAATTTGTTTCCGTGAAAGGAGAGCTTAAGAAGCTACATTGGCTCCCAATAAACAAAGAACCCGCTTTAAGGCTCTCTGTATAATTTTCAAAGCCATTAACGGTATTGGTCAGGAGTTTCTTAGGCAAAAGTTTCACTGGTACGTTCCTGGGAGAAATCTACGATCCACTGAAGAACCAGGTTATTTAATACCCAGCGGCACCAGGGGCACGCCCAAAGTCTTCGGGTTCCACCTGTCTTAGAATACAGAGACACGGAAACTTCTTGGTGGCGTCAAAGATCAAATTTATTGGCTGCAGCCAGTAACAGAAGTCCTAGAAATCATCACGGTATGAGTTCTCAGGAGACTGCTCAATTTTACAAAGCAAGTCATCCCTTTTTATGCCAAAAATCACATTCCAGACAAATACCTAACATTTACAAACTGTCCAATCACATGTATCCACACCAGAGGTATCGCATGACGGTAAAACCCACTTGTCATTTGCCCAGCCCATGATCAATCAATGGTCAAACCCAACATTCTTCTTTAGACAGGTCGAACAAACCCATAATAAAAAAGGCCACAACCCAATCATAAATAGACCATAAAGAAAGGAGCAGAAACAGGTGAGAGTAGGATAAGGCATATTTGTGTGCAATAAAACTTTACGATGTCCTGTGCTCTGATCCTTAATCTTGATCAGCTAAAGGGCAGGAACTGGTTTAACAAGGTCAGCTTCAGGCAACAGGGTCAGTTCACTCAGGTCAAACAGAAGTCAGCACGAACTGGAGCTAAGGTGTACATGTCCTTAAAAAGACTAGTTCAGCCACAGTCATCGGCCTATGTGAGGGCAACCACAAAATGGCTGCCATACACAAAATGGAATCCAAGGGTTCAGAACGAAATCCCTAAATACGTAGTGAATCCATCGGTCTAACATGATGAAAGCACTCATACTTGCCGCACTAACTAGTTACGGTTCGCTAATATCAAATTCGTAACGAAGCCATGACCTTTATGAAACAGGTTCAGAATTCACGGAACCTCAGACCCTCCTTTTGCCCTTACATAGGCAATAACCTAAACTCACGTCAATCTGAGTCCAGGTCTATATTCATCAGATCATCAAGATGTTGCTGGAGCATAATCCTATTACTTAGTACCTCTCTTGGGACAGGTCTCCTTGCACACGTAGTCGCACAGAGGCCACATATAGCAGGAGCGCACTGCACACAAAGACAGAACAGGAAAAGAATCGCTAAAGCCATCCCAATGATCATCAGAATCTTCCATCCCCAGGTCGATAACAGTTCCCAAAACCATCCAATCAACGACCAATCTCCTTATCCACATTTATAGACTCAGAGATCTTATGTAACTTAGAAATGGCCTGGTATACTGTAGGAGCATTGTCTGGTATGAAAATGCAGCAACTCGATTGGATCACTTTACATACCCCACCTCGGTCCGCAAGTATGACGTCCAAAACCATTCGATTCTGTAATGTCATAAGGCGATCCGCTTGAAGCTCAGCGGTCAGATTACTAAGGGCACCAGCAGTTTCATTTATGGTGGATTCAACCACTCTTGTCAATTGCCGTAGGTTTCTACTGTTCGCCATAGGTCCCCAAAACGGTAGGAAACCCTTGAAAAAGTCTCCCACTTCTTGTTCCGTAGTATCTTCCTCACTAAAGACACCTCTAACAACTCTCGTTCTGTGGTAATCTACAGCAGCAGTATACGTAGGAGGCAACAAATATGCAACATAACATGTTCCCGAAAAATCAGGGGGCAACCATGTATATGCTCTATCATGGCAGACAAAATACGTGCCCTTAGCTGCTAAAAACGGTGGGGAAGTTTGGGACGCAAAGACATACGTCTGAGTACAAACACTCTTCCCTAACTGAGCTCTCGGATTCTTGCCTTTCCCTTGCAGACAAAAATGACCACGATGGGGTACAATCCAAATTGGAAGTGACCTTTTTCGTCTCTGCTTCTCACCCAGACTAATACTATATCTGGTTGCATTCCAACCAACATATGCTAGTAACTCATCCTTGGGAATAGCCTTATACGTTTCGATATCTCTACTCATATCTGTAATTCCCTTCACCAAGGCTTTATTACTTGAGTTTTCTCTCATGGAACGCAGGGGATAGACTTCGATGGCATAAATAAACATCGTCTGATATGCTCATACGGACCCATTGTAACTGAATGGCAGAACCAGATAAGGAATACCTCTATCCATAGTATGTGGCATAAGACCACACACCCAACAATTAGTGATGTTCACCACCAACTGATGTTGATGCAATAACTGTATGAATGAGTTATTTACAAATTCTGACCTTCTAATCTGTTCGTGTTCAGGTAAAGTATGAAAAGAATGCAAAGAAGTAGTAGCAGGTAAAGTCGTAGGTTGGAAAATGGGTGCAGAAATCAGTTGAAGAGAAAATACAAACCAACCCACCAAAGCTAATGTCATGCTAAAAAACATCAAAAGACATGTGATCAGAAAACATTTGCTATGCATAATTTTACACAGTTTCTTCTTAAAGTTCATTTTCTCAACGGCTCTCTCAATCTCAAAAAACTCCATCCTCTAACCGATGCTGTTCACGGCGGTTGGTTTTCTTCTGCTAAGGAATGCTTCTGTCAGCCCAGGGAACTCCCTTAGACCAACCAGAACCGTCGACCTTGCGTCTTCGGCTTGCACTCTCTAGTCTTTACACCGTGACCCTACAGCTGAACCCGAATGGTGGTTCACAAAAATATACCAAAAAAGTTTCTTGGCTGAGAGAGTTCAATTCCTGAGAGAGTTCAGTTCCAAAAATAAAAAAAAAAGTTATTCATTTACTTTATTAGTCCATTGTTTCTAGGACGTAGATTATAACGCTCTTTTCCAGGCCTCGTTTGAGGCTGAAACAACAGTTCAGGTTCAGTAGTGTCTAAGCTTCTTGAAGTACATCGTCATCTTACTGAAGTTCTCATAGATAGCAGGACTTGGGACGGTCCATTCCAGCGGGGCTGATCATTCTTAGTCCGCTGAAAATTTTTCACCAGGACCCAGTCACCGGGATTGAGGATGTGACCTGGTTACGCAGAAGCTGGCGGCAATTTATCATGAACCTGTTGATGTAAGACATGCAATTTAGTCGTCAAGTCATACAAGTAGTCCACTAGCATAGGGTATTCAATGTCAATAAACTTCGTTGACCTCGGCACTCCCCAAACGTTTGCCGGATGGCCAAAGAAAATCTCATACGGACTAAGGCCTATCTGGGAATGTACTGTAGTTCTAGTCGACAAAAGTGCCAACAGTAAAGCATCAGGCCATTGAAGACCAGTGCTCGCTTGAATCTTAGCCTGCTTTAACTTTAACGTGCCATTATAGCACTCAACTAAACCAGCTGATTGGGGATGATTCGCAGCGTGGAATTTCTGGTGAATTCCCAACCCTTCACACACTCTTTTCATCACCTTCCCCACGAATTCACTTACGTTATCACTCCATACCATCCTTGGCAACCCAAACCTAGGGAAATATTCTTTGACCAGGACTTTAGCAGTGGACGAGGCAGTATTATCTTTTAGGGGGGTATGCTTCTACCCATCTAGAAAAGGCGCAAACAACTACAAGGACATACTTTAAATTATTGCACCTTTCCATGTGGATGAAATCCAATTGCAAAACCTCGAACGGATACCTCAGAGGAGCAAAGTGACCAGCTGGAGTTGGGGTTCCCTTGCCAGGATTATACATCAGACAAACCATGCAGTTCTTGACCAGATTCTCCGCACACTTAGGAATTCCAGCATTCTGCCATACTGGAGCCAACAACTTACAAATCCCTTTCGCACTAATGTGAGCCATTCCATGCGCCATCGTAACCACTGCAAGCACATACGCATCAGGTAACAACCATCGTTGATGTTCTGACAGCTCAGTCCAACAACCAGTCAAATCCAATTTTCCCTTACTCTCTCTCCACACACTCAATTCTTTCTCCGTAGCTTCAGCCTGAATTGACTTCACACTCTCTATCGTATCTTCACACATTCCTCTATCCAGAACCCATCTTGCTGGGCCCGCAACGTACATTCGACTCGTCACATCTTTCGCCGCTTCTTTCGCAACTTCATCCGCAAACGCATTACCACGAGAAACATCATCGGTAACCTTCTTATGTGCACTGCATTTCACGATCGCAACTTGTATCGGCAACGTAAGTGACTCGAGAAGCTCATTCACCAACTGACCATGCTGAATCTTCATACCATGCAAAGTAAGAAATCCACGTTCTTTCCACAAACGCCCAAAACTATGAGCAACACCAAACGCATACTGGCTATCGGTATACACAGTCACTCTCTTTCCTTTCGACAACACACACGTTCTCGTCAGTGCAATCAACTCTGCTGCTTGGGCTGAATTTTGTGGGATACGTGCAGCTTCAACAATCGTACACAATGTTGTCACAGCATATGCTGCAGTCGTATCACCATTTGGGAACTTGTAGCATGACCCATCAACCCATAGCGTACCATCAGGATCCGAAAGAGGAGTGTCTTTCAGATCGACTCTCCCCTTCGTTTCCTCCTCCGTCCTAACAAAACAATCATGCTGTTCCTGACCATCTGTGTTCACAGAAATCGGCAGCAATGTTGCTGGATTTAATACATTACACCGCTTGATGTGCACATGACTAGCCAAAAGTGTCAACTCATAACCCGACAACCTCGCACTAGTAAGGTGTTGAGTCTTTGTTTGATTTAATAAAGTATCCACTGCATGTGGAACCATCACAATCAATGTATTATCCATCACCAGTCCAGCAGACTGTCGGATAGAAACAGACGCTGCTGCTGTAGCTCTCAAGCAACTCGGCAACGCTCTGGCTACCGGATCTAAAGTTGACGAGAAATACGCACATGGACGCTGCTTATCACCGAATTGTTGAGTCAATACTGACAATGCACAACCCTCTCTCTCATGGACATAGAGTGTAAAAGGCTTACTGTAGTCAGGAGTACCCAACACTGGAGCAGAACACAACGCATCACGTAATTCAGAAAAACTTTTCTGACAATCGTCGGACCAAGGAAGAGGATTCGGTGTTTCCTTACAAGTCAATGCCAACAGAGGTTTCGCCAGCAAAGAAAAATTCGGAATCCACTGTCTACAATACGACGTGATACCCAGAAAAGCACGTACCTCTCTCTGTGTACTAGGCACAGTCATTTGAGCAATCGCTTGAATTCGTTCTGGGGTCAACCTTCTTCCCTCCTTGGACAAGAGATGACCTAAGTAGGTCACTTCTTGGCAACAATACTGCAACTTAGAAAGTGACACTTTATGATGCAAGTACGACAGATGTCGCAACAAAGAAATAGTAGCTTCTTTACAAGTTTTCTCATCATCAGCAGCCACTAATAAATCGTCAACATACTGAATAAGAGCAGTACCAGCAGGCAACACAAGAGTATCAAGTTGAGTTTTCAAAGCCTGACTATAGATAGAAGGACTTTCGCAATAGCCTTGGGGAGCTCTCTTAAACTGGAAGCTTCGGCCTCCTAAAGAGAAGCCAAAAATATCTCTACTTTCCTCAGCAATTGGAATACTGAAGAAAGCATTTTTCAAGTCTATGACTGAAAACCAGGCAGCTGAAGCAGGAATCAAAGTCAACAAAGCAGTAATATCCGGAACAACTGGAAACTGTGGCACGACAATCTTGTTAACCTCTCTAAGATCGATCACAAACCTATAAACAGGTGGCTGAGAAGAGTCAGTGCATTTCAGGACAGGCAAAACAGGACTGTTACACACATTACCTCTCGTTTCTTCAATCACACCTTTCTCAATCAGATCATAGATGATTGCTAAAAGCGCTCTTTCACCATCGCTAGAAATCCTATATTGGGGAATGCGTGGCAATTTAACATTTGCTTTAAGCGTTACAACGTAAGGTGGAATCTCCAAAAGACCCACATCATTAGGACCAGTAGCCCAAAGAGTATCAGGGAGGGAACGCAATTCCGGTGGAAGCCGATCTTTAGACAAATACATCGGAGAGATCACTTTCTTACCCAATGTAAGCTGTACTCCCGCAGGAGAACAACGTAATGTTGCATGCAACCTTTTCAACTAATCCAGACCCAACAAATTCTCACCACAACCTGTCGTTAAAATGAGAGATGCTTCCAACTCACAAGGCCCTATAGAAAGAGACAAGGGACTAGAAACTGGGTTACGAACTGGGGCGCCAGAGAATCCTACTGAAACATTAGTTAAGCCAGACAAAGGTGCGCCAGGGAGTTTAGAGTGCATGATAGAACTCTGCGCTGCACCAGTATCCAAAAGAAAAGGCTCTACCACACTCTATGTGGCTACTGCAACATAAGGCCCACTCTGATCTACTGGAACCGACACTACTCCCTCTCTTTGTCCATGGCTGTCCTAGCAATCATTATAATCAGCATTCTCACTCTCAACATAATAGTCATCAGCATAGTACTGAGTCGACTGACCAGATGCAATTTTCTGTTGATCAAAACAATTCATAGAATTCTGTGGGGGAAAGGAACGTTCGTTCTGGGGAAACACACCACGTCCTCTACCCCTTGACACTTGCTGAAAACCACCACGGCATCTCGGGGCCGCCATACCACTCGCGCGCTGTCGCAAGAAAGGGCACTCATTTTTATAATGGCCTTCCTCCCTACAATACGCACACTGATTTAAACCCAAGGGTGGTCGTGGAGGAAAATACCCAGCGTTCTGTGGCGGTCTCTGAAATGGGGGAGGTTGCTGAAACTGTGGGCGTTGCTGTGAGTCTTTCTGATTCAAGCGAGGCGGATACGCCTGCTGCAAAAGAACCTTTGTCTTTAAATCTTTGGTCTTTTTCTCTACTCTTTCTTTCTCGTCCTTGTCCCTATTCTCGTAGTACTGTGCAGTCGCTAATATCTGGGCCGACGAGGAAACAGCCCAAGAACTCTCAGAATCTTTTAACTTATTACACAGTTCAGGAAGCACGTTAAAGACAAACTTATCTACGAACAATCTTTGCCCACCTTCCGTACTCATATACTGACCACTAAGATCTATAAATGTTTCTTCAAATCTAGTGAAGAAATCAGATACACTTTCGTCCTTCTTCTGCTTACATGCTGCTAACTTGTCCCAATTTACTCGTAACACTGGCATCATTGTTTTCATTAAATTAATAATTCTACCTGGCAATTCCATAACCAAAGGTTCAGGTTTAGCACCTCCCTGTTGTCGACCATCTGTAGCAACAATATTTGCCCAAGTATCTCCTAATTCTGCCGCATGATTCTCATGACGAATCTTCACCCACAAAGGTTGAGGTACTACATTACCCAACAGCATATCTATGTCTGCCAAATTCATGATGCATACGTCAACTGTCTGGGACAATTCTTTGTAATAGCCAGCAGGATTCTTACGGGGATCAGGTAAGGTCTGCTTAAGAGCCAAGATCTCTGCTCTCTTCCAAGGGACATGTACCCATACTCGCTGAAAATGAGCCGGTGCGGCAACAATACCCTGATTTACATTAGCCTGAACTGCTTCCTTCCATACAGGAGGAACTTCTCTCATGGGATACTGTCTCGCTTTTCTTCTAACAGAGGAATAAGGTTCGTACAATGTCTGAGGCGGAAGGCTAGATCTAAAAGCTCGTATAGTCTCTACGGCATCTGTAATATCAGATTCAACTATCATCCCTTTAGCAAAATCCGACTGAACATCAAGTAGTTCCTGCGGGATCAAACCCAAATCATTATCTTCCCATTCCTGACGCAGAAACATACACATCACATTAAAAACATACCTTTGCTTGGGCGGTACCCACTGAAAGAAAACATCCATAACTGCTGGCAAACTATACCTTGAGGCATTTATAATCCATTTACGAGCCAACAAATCCAACACAGCCCGTTCCTCGGAACCAGGAAGCTGACTACGACTCTGTTTACATTCCGAAACAGGGGTCATATTCAGTGACCCAAACAATGGAGACAATAAACTAGAAACAGTTTCTGTCATTCGTTTTCGAACAGAAGGAGAAGAAGCAGTCATAAGAACAGGAGAATAAGTGTTTTGAGGCAAAGAAGGTGTAGGAATAAGAACAGTAGAAGTCTCAGATGCAGAAGCGGAAGGCAAAGGAGTTTGAGGCAAAGCTGGTAGCAAAGCTGGCGACCCTAGAGCGGGTTGCGCAGGAGGAGGTAAAACCACCTGTGGAGTACCCGGTGGCTGAGCAACAGCAGGAGGTTGAACAACAAAGGGTTGAACAACCGGGGGTTGCGGAGGGGCCGTAGCACTCTGTGCATAAGGGGGTGGTAATCTCAATAAATGTGACATCAAAGGATCCTTCTCAGGGTCCTTCATTGCATTCTCAAGAAGAGATGGCAACGATGGATAACATTTATCAATAGCCATATTATATTGCCTATCTGACACCTCAATTGGTTTATCTTCTTCGTTTTCTTTAAACTGCCTAGCAGCTTGCATTATTGATACATCCTTTTCTCTTTTATCTCTTTTAGCTTGTTTAATTTCTCGTTGCCTGGCTTCTTTTCGCCAAAGGCCAAAGGAGTAAACATTGCTGGCCGGGCTTTCTTCCTAAATAATTTAGTTTCTAAATTCTCTAAAATCTCTGTGTTAAAGCTACCATGTTGGGGCCATTGTAAGACAACGTCTTTTCTAGTGTAGTCGACACATACTTCATTGAACGTAATGGGGCCCACGCCGTGTTTAGAATAGAGCTCATAAGTCGGAGTTCCAACCGGAGGTATCGGACACGAATCCTACAATCGGGAATCCCTCTTGCAACCACAACCAAACCAAGTACCAAATTTGCTACGATTAGGCATCTTCGCTCACTAATCGAGCTTCAAACTTCAAGGGATTATCTCTACCGATACACTCGTAAATATACAAGACCCTCGGCTTTGGAAATTGCAATTTTCAAATCAAAACTAAGGACCAAACAAACTAAGAACCAAAGGACCAAAAACTAAGGACTGGGAGCGACCCACTTATACTTAACTGAGGTATCAGTCACGCCACCAGAAGACCCATCTATCGTCTCGCCGTACAAAGCATCACAAATGGGTCCAAGACATGGCAACAGTCAGGGCAGCAGTCCTTCGTAGCCGTCAGGAAAGCGGGAAGCCTCGCAGAAAAGACCTTCAGTCCACATTCGACATGCCGGGGTCGATGAAGTGGTGGCCGTCCTCCAGAATTTCCTCATGAAGCTCCTCACGAACCTCAGGCTTGGACCGGTACCGCTGAAGTCGCCCCACGTTGGAAGCGCCAACTGAAGAATCGGGTTATTTAATACCCAGCAGCGCCAGGGGCACGCCCAAAGTCTTCGGGTTCCACCCGTCTTAGAATACAGAGGCACGGAAACTTCTTGGTGGCGTCAAAGATCAAATTTATTGGCTGCAGCCAGTAACAGAAGTCCTAGAAATCATCACGGTATGAGTTCTCAGGAGACTGCTCAATTTTACAAAGCAAGTCATCCCTTTTTATGCCAAAAATCACATTCCAGACAAATACCTAACATTTACAAACTGTCCAATCACATGTATCCACACCAGAGGTATCGCATGACGGTAAAACCCACTTTTCAGTTGCCCAACCCATGATCAATCATTGGTCAAACCCAACATTCTTCTTTAGACAGGTCGAACAAACCCATAATAAAAAAGGCCACAACCCAATCATAAATAGACCATAAAGAAAGGAGCAGAAACAGGTGAGAGTAGGATAAGGCATATTTGTGTGCAATAAAACTTTACGATGTCCTGTGCTCTGATCCTTAATCTTGATCAGCTAAAGGGCAGGAACTGGTTTAACAAGGTCAGCTTCAGGCAACAGGGTCAGTTCACTCAGGTCAAACAGAAGTCAGCACGAACTGGAGCTAAGGTGTACATGTCCTTAAAAAGACTAGTTCAGCCACAGTCATCAGCCTATGTGAGGGCAACCACAAAATGGCTGCCATACACAAAATGGAACCCAAGGGTTCAGAACGAAATCCCTAAATACGTAGTGAATCCATCGGTCTAACATGATGAAAGCACTCATACTTGCCGCACTAACTAGTTACGGTTCGCTAATATCAAATTCGTAACGAAACCATGACCTTTATGAAACAGGTTCAGAATTCACGGAACCTCACCACCAGTGCCAAACAAGTGCAAGTCTCCATGTCAAAAAAAGTAAACTGGGGAGGCAGGAGTTTCACTCATTGTGCCTCGAATGCCTGGAATGACCTCCCCTTTTCCCTCAAACCCGCTCCGGATCTTCTCATGTTCCGGAAAGGCCTGAAAACATGGCTTTTTTTCACAGTAGCACTCTTTCAGCTTCCCAAGAAGACCAGTACTTAGCGCCAGGACACCCAAGGGTAATCGCGCATTCTACAAGTGCAAATAACATAACTTACATAAAGTCACATTCATTTTTTATTCATAGGGAGATTAAGTAATTTGCCCAGAGGTTCCCCAGTTCCAAGTCAGCAGCTGTGGCAGTAACGCCTCATGTTCTCCCCAGAGTATCAATGACAGAGTCAACAAGCTAGAATGTGTAAGACGTAGTCTGAAGCGTAGGGTATGTGGATTTATCTATGTAAACAAATGTCATGACACTAGATTGAATAGACCCTATTCCAAGCAAGACAAAGGAGTGCATCCTATTCTACTATTTCTAGTATCGGCACACGGGACTAGGTTAGAATGGGCTGTGGTTAACCGCATCGATGCGGCGGCTTTTCCCGCTGTGCGCGGCGATTTTAAAAACCCCGCGGTTCATGACGAGCTCAGCTCGTCATGAGCGCACGGCAGGTTACGCTCATGACGAGCTGAGCTCATCATCAGCCTGGAAGGGGTTAAGTAGAAGAAAGCCCTGACTGCAATATGAGTATACTAAAAAGTGATAGATGGAATGCTTGAATTAATCTCAGCCACTGGTAATTACTCAGGCCCCATCCAAATCCATTGCTATTTTGCACACCATGAAACCCTAGTACAGATCCAGCCATTTGCAGATGAGTGTCAACCCTGCTCCAATGGGAAAGGTCCAGCCCAAACTGCCAGGCCAGGTCCTCCTTGAACTGTAACTGGAATTGGAACACAAGCTGTGCAGTACCAGTGTCGATCATCAGCGGGGTATAGCTTAGTTCCAAAGACACAGTGTGCACGGGTCCCACGTTGGACATACCTATCACACTTGAAGCAACACACTAAAAAAAGTGATAAATGGTATAGTAGAATGTTTTAAATTAAAAAGAGAGAAATGCAAAGAAAAATGTTGGAATGTTGCAGAGAAGGCCAATAACAACCATTATTAGCCAGAGCCACATTATTGTCTTCAAAGGACTTACCAACACACCCAGGGTTGCAATATACATTTTGGCCACTGTTTCCACAAATTACGTAGGTTTGCTGTCAACGTTTTTTGCCTCAGAAATGTGATCTTATCTTTGCAGATAGTTTAGATGACCAGTTCCATTGCTGTTCATTCAACCTTCCCTCAACTGGCAAATTCTTAAATAAGCACTGAGAGCAGAAGAAAGAATAGAACTGTATTTCATTACTTTCTGAGGGGAAGCACCCACGAGATATGAGCATCCTTAACTTGCCTGGATGGTGCTTTACTTCGGTGATCAAAAGTACACAAACTATCGTTCTTCTTCTTTTCAAGAGAAGGACAAATATGCAGAAATGTGTCTTCAATAGCATCGCACTGGATGTATGACATTACAACGCATGCTTTTACCACGCATGCCTTTACAACGCAGTTTTTACAACGCATGCCTTTACAACGCATAGTGCTTAGGGGTGCTGGATAGTGAATAGTTTAATTTACTATTCCAACTCCAGTCCCCGTGGATAGTAGGGAAGGTGTTGGATAGTAAATTAAATCTATTCCCTATCCTAGAGCGCCCTCCAGCGCTATGCGTTGTAAAGACATGCGTTGTAATAGTTGGGTCGTAAAGGCACTGCGTGGTAAAAGTTGCGTTGTAAAGGATGTTTCCCATCGCACTGGATCCAACAACAGTAGTTTTCTTTAGAATAAAAGAGTTGGATCTCTCACCTCTGCCCAGTGGTCAAGATAGTGTAAAGAAGATGGAGGGAGGTGTGTCTGGGTCACGCATACCTGCCAATTTAAAGAACAATCTCAGGTGTGAGGAGGGGGTAGGCCTTGAAGGGATGGGGCCTCGTGCCCAGAAGCACTTACCAGGTACTTTTGAACCCCACCTTGCCCCCCAAGCCCCCTTTTTCCCCAAAAATAAAAAAGCTTCCTGAGGTTGGTGCTGATGTTCTGGGGTGTTTTCACACCCCTTAGTGGACGTGGGCAGTTCAAAGCCTCGGAAAACGAGCAGGAAAACCACTATTTACAGGGGGTTTCAGCAGGGCTTTAAGTGGCACTGGCAGTTTTTAAAGGGGGCCTCGAAACGGGTCTCTATCTACCTCTCTTTTGTGCCCTGGCACAGGCGGTCCTTTTTTTCCGAGCGTTATAGGGGAAGGGAAATCCTTTAAAGAGAGTCCTTTTCCCTCTGGATATCCCTTCTCTTCTCTTTTTGAAACTCAGGAGCAGCAACACTGTCATGGTGTCACCAGGGCTTTAAGTGGAAACTTCTTCAATATTATATACAAGTCCATAGTTGCTGCTTATTTATCTTATGCAACTAACAACCATTGACAAAGCCAATAGACTTGTTGTAGGTATGATGTTACTTGTTGTATCATATATCTGGATGCACTGACGGAAACAGCAAAATACCAGTCAGGCGGCACACTGTGCTAAGCACAGATTTTTAACTTATGTGTTTTAAGCCACGCCCTTAATTACATTGACCACACCCCTTTGAGAGACCCCGTTTTGCCAGCCCACTTAAAGCCCTGGTTTTCAGCATGTTTTTCCTGTCACACGGTGGCGCCCAGTGATTGGCAGCTATGCTCACGTCCGAGTGCATTAGTGTTTTAGGCCTTGCAAGGTGCTCCAATCTAAGCGAGCTGCAAAAGCCAGCACAGCGCGGCCAAGAATTGTGGTTGTAAACTGAAGACGGGGCCAAAGCTGCAAACGAATGAATCTGCAAAAGAATGTCCCGTCGGACGGCTGCCCAGCCATTAAACTTGGCCATGCACTGGCTGACGCGTTTCCAAACGCTCCACAATGCACCATTATGCAGAGTGAGTCATCGTCAAGCGTCTGGAGCCACGCTGATAGGCTGACCACCTGTCTGGAATTCTCAAGGGGAGGCCAGGATTTGCTTGACCTTCGGAAAAAAAGGTTCCTTCAAAATGACTCAGGAGGACAAGGAATCTGATTAACCGAGGCGGTCTGGCCAGATTGGCTACTACGGGACAGGCGAGCAGTTTTCACAAGCCCTGTCAAGAATCTGTGTGGCGCAGTTGTCTAAGGGGAAGGCCATGTCCCTGCTGGGCGAATATTATAGCTTGCTTGGAAAATAAACAATAATTACTGAACTGGGGAATACAACATAATCTTGGTAGTGCGTCTAGACGCTTAAAAAATGTTTTACAACAGAACTGTTGTTAATGAACGTTCTAGGGCCAGGGGTCATTATCAGAATCGCTCACAGGTCAGGGACTACTTTCAGCTGTGAGGGCGCATAACTTGTATGAACAGTACCATAAATAATGCCGACTGAATGTTCATTAATGCTATTAGAATGGACGTGTGGAGGGTATAAAAATCTCCCTGGTCATTTATTTAAAATTCAAAAAATAAAAACGGTGTGATTTATTTTTGCCTTATGTTTTTCTTGAGCAGTGTGGGTGCGACAGACGTTGTTTGTCGTGTGATCATAATTAGTGGTCGATGACAATCAAAAATGTCGCCTGCCCGGCGAATTCAGACACTTTCTTGATGAAGTTTATCAAATTTTTCTGACATTCCCCAACGTCGCCAAGTTAAAAGTGCAAGTGGGCAAGCCAGGAAACATAGAAATAGCCAAGCCTGACCCGAGCCAGTGAAGATTTCCAACTAATTCTAATTCATCAACTCCAACGAAAAGTCTTTCGGGATTTTATATGAGGTGTTGTGAAGTAGAGACAATAAACTGATTACAGTCAAAGTGACACTTTTATAAGGCGCAGCACGCCCCATAACTGATAGGGGCAGCCTCCTCCAAAGCATGGCATTACTCTTACACTGCGTTAGCGCCTTGACAAGATTATTTTGAACAACGATTGCTTATCTCTAATCCATATTCTCAGTTTTTGAAGCCTTGAAGCATTGTCTAGCATAAAAAAGGGAATCTCTCTGCAGCATTGAGAGTTCATTTGGTAACCGGGAACAGAACTGACTTTGCCCAGTTAATTCTGTACCCTGATAAATTGCAAGCACCTTGATAATTTATAATGTATTACAGCACACAGACTGTTATCCAGATGAGCATCGTACAGTCAGATGTCATCTGAGTACAGAGAGATTCTTTCATGCCATGTATGGTCCCAGTTATGCCCTCTTATCAAGACATCCTTTCTTATACAGAATATCCCTCATTCCAGTAAATTTCAAGTTTATTTATTTTTAAGTGCTTAGTTAATTAAAACCATTGCAGCAAATGATAAAACAAATGCATTCATTAAAACAATAAAATACAGGCAAAAAGCTAATGTATTACAATATAGAAGATTTTAAAATACATAATAGTGCTGTGTATTATTTCTTGATCATTTTTACTCACAGCATCTTTCTCAAGGGAACTTTTTAAAAGTAAAAGCGGTGCCAATATTACCAAGTGATTGGTACAGCATAATAAAAGCTGTGGAATGTAAACTACCTTAATGTAGTGTCACATAGTCTCATACAGTTCAAAACTATTTATTTCACAGCCTGAAGCTCGGAGCCAGGTGATGGGCTGGAAAGCCAAAACACGTCTTCCCCCACGCCCATTTAGGAGTGGTTGACCACTCAAAGTGCGTATGATACCTGTGCTCACCTATGCTAAAAGTCCCAATAAAGTGGCAGTGCAAGAGGAGTCTAGTGCAAAGGAAGATCAAGGTTCCAGGTTCTGTCCGGAAGTGCTAGCGCCTGTTAAGCAGCTGATTTTCTGTTAGTCTTGCCAAATATTTAACCAGTCTGCAATTTAGCTGGATGCCGGCAGGAATAAAGCAGGCTGTCACTGCCAAACTACAGTTGTGTAGGGAATAAATGCTTATTGAGTACCATTCTTTGTTTAATCCAAGGGATGTTAGGGAAGAAACAAGGTAGCTCCTATAGAGAAGTCTCTGCTGGTGAACTTTCCCCAGAGGTGGTAGTTCAGTGTTCTGTTATCAGTATGCTTTAATTTGTGGCAGAGCCAGATAAATGCTCTTTTTCTTGCCAGGGTTTGTTTAGTAAGGGTAAATTCCAGACGTAACTGAGCTGGCAAAATATGGCATGGGAGTTGAAAATCTGACTTGAAAAGCCTGATAATGAGCTTGTCCAGATGAGAAGCGTCTTTGCCTCTTAGCACCTCGCTACCATCACCTATAGTTGATACTAATTTTATCTGTATTATCTGCAGTAAAGGTGTATTCGTAGATGTTGTAATTGCAGTCTTTAGGAATTCAAAGGCTGCTGAGAAGGAACTAGCTTTCAGCCGAATATGCTCAATGGGTTGCTTGAATGAGCTCTATCTGTCAAATAAAATGCCCAAGTATTTATATTCAATTACAACCGACATGTTTTCATCCCACAGATTCCACTATTGAGAACAGGAGGTGCTTTCCTATCAGCATAATTTTTGTCTTCTTCAGGTTGATTTCCATGGAATATTTACTGGAATATGGGAAAGTGGCGTTCAGAAGTCTCTGAAGGCTGATTTTTGTACAACCAAGCAAGACTAAGTCATCTACATACATTTGGCTTGGTAGCAGGATGCCCCAAGCTGTGGAGTGTGTTTGAATTTACTTGGTCTACGATGGATGGAATGTCTGCCAAACATTGACTGAAAAGTGTTGGGTCTGGTACACACCCCTGCCTTAAGCCTAGGTGAGTCTGAATCTTCCTGGACAGATGAACTCCATCACCCAGCTTTATTATAACCCAGGCAGGTGTCAGTGTGGACAAGGAGCAAGGCTTGCAGCAAAGAGTGAAAAAAGTTCCAGTAGGTAGGTTTAATGCAGATCCTGCCCAAGTCAACCTAGTCAAACACTGATTTATCCATACTAATATAATAAAGAGAGAGGCCAAACCTTTGAGGCGGGTAATCTCAGTAACCACAGCACCAATCACAACACCCAATACTGCGTTGGAAAGGGCAGTTGCAGCAGAAGGACATAGGCTATGCAGACGCCCACCATATACATTTAAAAGGTAAAAGAACCGTGCCAGCAAAGTAGTCCCTTGTGGGCGGGTCTGCATTGTGCTGTGGGCGTGTGCTGGGGCGTGACAAACGCTGGTGGCGTGTGGTACGTTCCGACCTTCATGCCATGTCTCATATCGTGTGCTAATCCCACCCTGCTCCCTTTAAATACCCCTGCACCCCGTAATCATAACCCACCCTTACTCCTTAAATTACCCCAACACCCTAAAACACTAACCCATCTTAACCCTATAAATATACCCTGTACCCCAAAACCCAAACCTATCCCTAAACCCTAAAAGTACCCCTGTACCCCAAAACCCAAACCTAACCCTGCACCCGATAAATACCCCTGTACCTCAAAACCCAAACCTACCCCTGAACCCTAAAAATACCCCTGTACCCCCAAACCCAAACCTAGCCGTGAACCCTAAAAATACCACTGTACCCCAAAACCCAAACCTACCCCTGAACCCTAAAATACCTCTGTACCCCAAAACCCAAACCTAGCCCTGAACCCTTAAAATACCCTGTACCCCAAAACCCAAACCTAGCCCTGAACCCTAAAATACCCCTGTACCCCAAAACCCAAACCTAGCCCTGAACCCTAAAAATAACTCTGTACCCCAAAACCCAAACCTACCCCTGAACCCTAAAATACCCCTGTACCTCAAAACCCAAACCTAGCCCTGAAATCTAAAAATACCCCTGTACCCCAAAACCCAAACCTACCCCTGAACCCTAAAAATACCCCTGTACCCCAAAACCCAAACCTATCCCTAAACCCTAAAACTACCCCTGTACCCCATAACCCAAAACTATATCTGAACCCTTAAAATACCCAAACACCCCAAAACATATACCTCAGTACCCCAAAACATATACCCCTATACCCATACTTACCTTATCCAAACAATAAAAAAAAACATGCTTTTACCATTCATGCATTTACAACGAATTTCGTTGTAAATGTATGCGTGGTAAAAGCATATAAAATGTAATGCCATGCGTTATAATGGCATTGCGGAGTCATGGTACTTTCGTAATGAAAGTATGCGGAGTGATGGTATGCGGAAAGAAAGTTGCGGAATAATGGGTGTTTACCCTCCCCGGTAAGTACATTGGTGGCTTGGCGGCCCACATCTCCAGCAACATACTCATATTTTTTTCACCACCCATTTGAAAAATGCACAGGTCTCTCTCATTGATGGCCAGCACCGACATACACTTTTAGACACACCTCCCGCCACAAGTTCTAGAATTGCGAACTTTGGAACTGGGGAGCTACGTTCGAATCTCGGCATCAGCTCAACATCCTGTGATTACAGGCAAATCGCTTTGTCTCCCCATGCCTACCACAAATGAATGTATTCTTCTGTAATGTAAATTGTGCTCATGCCATGTTGTCGAGTTCGCGCTATATAATATTGCAAGGAAAAATAAAGTAGGGAAACTCGAGTTCACACGCTACTGAACGCGCACTCTTAAGTGCATCAGCAGTGCACTGTGAATCAGAGCGTTTCACAGGCCTGTCACAGATAAGAAATGCTATCTGAACGAAATCCTACAAAACAATATACTCCTGGCCGGCAGCAATTCATACCCGGACAACGTCGGGACTGGCTGCTAGTAGTCTATAAAACAGAGATAAAGAGCCTGGTGGTGTTTTTTATGAGGATTAAACAGTAGTGATAGAGTTAGCAGATTTGATAAGTTCCCATAACTTTTGCAAACCCTGTTTGGTTAAAGGGAATTAAATGCCTTTCGGTGGCTCAATATGGTAATTCCTCGAGGAGACAACAAGTGAAGTATTTTGACTCAACTAGGGGTGGGTGGTATACTCCGCTCTGCCGGCAAAGTTCGTCGAGTAGTTTTGCCACTCCGTGCTCCACTTGGAACTTGAAGTTCGGAAAAAACTCTACCAACCAACCGCCCCATGTTTACTGGTGCCGCGGAACACCCCTAGTCGGGACCTTGGGCTGGGGGTGGGTCACTCTGAACAGGCTTGTCTGTATCCTAGTGGGCTGAGTGAATCGGCAGGCGGACATTAATTTCACCAGAGTTGCATTGACCCACCGGTGGAGGACTGTAGATGGCTCAGCCGTACCTGGTGCTGTGGCTGCTCGCTCTGCTGTTGTGGTGGTGCGCGTCCCAGAGTGAGGCATCTGAGCAGGACAGCCAGCCCTATAACATCCTCCTGGCACAGAACCTTGGTAAGGAGGCGGTGGAGGGGGCTGGTGGGAGCTAGAGAGAGAGTGACAGAGAGTGAGGAAAGCCATGTTTAGGCCTCCTTTTCGTCATTCTGTTCAGAAGAGGGACCTCGCACCCTCACGAAGTCAGGGCTGTGGGAGCCATAACGAACCAGGAAAAGTTTTGCTGTGTAAGGAAGCACAGGGTGCTTCACTCATGCTCTGCCAATGTCCCTAGGTCTTGCAGTTTGGTAATTGTATTCGCCCATCTACTGCTGTGTGTTGTGTCACTCTCTTTTCTGTTTCTGAGTCTTCCTTAAACATTTCTCAAATGGCCTGTAGGTGTAATCTGTCTCTTGCTTATACTGCCATGTTACCCAATCAAATCAGTGTGTGCACACTGATGTAAGAAATTTTACCATTTCGTTTCATTTAATTGTACTTAAGCACTGTTTAGCAAACAGTAGCGGGCATTATTAAAACTGTACTTAATATGACCTGATAAAGGTGCGTAGAGGGTTCTAGAAAGTATTAAAACAAGAATTTGCAATGTAATAAGTCTCGCATTTGCGAGATTTGAAGCTATTGGCATTGTAAATGACAATGCCTTTTATGTATCTATTTTGATAATTATCACATAAATAAAATGCATTGTCATTTACAATGCCAATAGCTCAAACTCTAGTAAATGCGAGACCTATTCCATGTCAAAGAAGATGCCGCCATTGTCCCGGGCTACTTGGAAAGTGAAAGCATGCCTGGCACACTTAATGTTGAAAGAAAGCATGTCATGCCTGCAGTAGGAGAAACGCGTAAAAAAAAGGGTGCTTACTGACTAAATAAGACCTACAGTGTAACAACCAAAGTAAAAGGGCAAGTCCTCATGGAAGGTTACAAATGAAGACAAGGCGGCACTAGGAGGGACTAACAAGCCTATTACCGAATCAGAAGCCAGCATTACGAAGGACAATGACACAAGCCAATAACAAATAAAGGCGGAGAGTGGGCGGGGCTTCAAGTCCATACTCTAATAAAACATGCCTGCAGACCAACGCATTCGCTGCCCAGGCTCGAAGTAAAAAGTGGTTTCAGAGTTCCTGAACCAATGCAAGGAGGAGGAGGAACATCCAGAGAGGGAAGGAGTTCACCAGTACACGTGCCAAAATGCCAAAAGATTTGAATCTCTAGAGAGGGCATGCAACGGGGAGAGATTAGAGTCTAGACCAGAATAAATTAGGTGACAGAACATAGGAAGCAAGAAGAAATGTAGATATCCTCTCTTTTCACAGCCCAACACCCTCGAAAGTGGGATATGCAGCTGAATGTTCGTCACTGTTACAGTACGTCTATATGTTTTTTTATTTTAATTACTCACTGTTTCTGTTTAAGCTCGTCTCCGAGCCATTCTGGCACACTGCCCTCCGGTGTGCCTCCGTACCAACCGATATCAGCGTAGTTCTTCACCATGCCTTGCTTCTTCCTCAGCCCTGCGACATTGCTGTTCCTTAGGTGTGGGTGGGTGGGACAAAATTGGTCTCCGCCGTCGTTGCTGCTCCCCCCGCTCTGTGAAGATAGGAGCTTGCCTAGGGGAACATTGCTTATATGCCCCCTGACTCGCCTTCGCCTCCAGGTAGGCCCCCCTTTCCATTGGGGGATTGTATCCCGCCATGCCCCCCATTGGCCAGGGTGTTGACGCCACTCTGGTGGCTGCTCTGGTGGATGCTGCGGGGAAAGGGGGGGCTTCTTTGGCCTGCTTGTCCTTTTCACGCCAAACGCCGACCCCACTAGCTTGTCCGGGGGGGGGGGGGCACGGCGCTGGTTATGGAGCAACCTCTGCAATATCCCCCACACTCTGCCCCACTCCCTCCTGTATGTTGTATATACCCCCCATACTCTATTCCTTATTATGACAAGAAAAAAACAACGTACACGTTTGTCTTGTGGTGGCCATTTGTTGGCCGCAGTTTATTAGGAATACAAGGAAACATGTATATTTATTTATTTTTGAGATTTATACAGCGCGTACAATTGCCCGTAGGCGTCTCGGCGCTAGAAACTTTGAATGTATTCCCGAGGTTAGGCCGGTAACTATTCTTGATCAAACAGCCAGGTCTTTATCTTTCTGCGGAAATGCATCAGGGATGGGCTGTCTTTGATGGAAGCTGGCAGGGAATTCCATAATCTGGGAGCTGCCACAAGGAAGCGTCTATCGCCCCAGTTAACTGTTTTTGTTCGTGGTATTTGTAGGATTTTAAGGTTGTTAGATCGGAGCGATCTTGTGGAGGATTGGTATCTGAGTTGGGATTTCAGGAAATGTGGGCCACAGTTGTGCAATGCTTTATAGAGTATGCACAGCGCTTTAAACTTGATCCTGTTTCGAATCTTGAGCCAATGCAGGTCCCTTATGGTCTCAGAGATTGGTGAGAACTTTGGGATTCCAGACAGGAGACGGGCTGCAGCATTCTGGATGGTCTGCATTTTGTTGGTCACTCTTGCTTGGGCTTTGATGAATAAGCCGCTACAGTAGTCAAGAGATGACAACACGAGGGCGCTTACCAGCGTCTTACCTGCTGAAGTTGGTAGAAACGGCATGATTTTCTTGATCAGCCTGAGTTTATGATGGGCTGTTGCTGCTATTTTATTTGAGTGGGCCATGAAATTTAATTTATCGTCAAAAATCACCCCCAGATTTTTGACGGTGACGGCTGGTGTAGGTGGTGTTCCGTGCGTAGGGGGCCACCAGGTGTTTGACCATCCGGGGGAGAGATGTCCAAATATGACGACCTCCATTTTTTCAGCATTTAACTTTAGGCAGTTAGAGGCCATCCACTCACCGATCGCCCGCATGCCCTCTTGGAAGTTTTCGGCTACCTTGTCTCCATTCCCGTTGATGGCCAACACAAGCTGGGTGTCATCCGCGTATGAGGTAAGGCTTATCCCATAGGCCTTGATGACAGAGGCCAGGTCCAACACGTAGATATTGAATAGTGTCGGACTGAGGGATGAGCCTTGAGGAACCCCACACGGTAGTGACAGCTTGTGCGATTGGAAGGGCCCCAGTGTGACCACCTGTGATCTACCAGCCAGGAAGGAGGAAAGCAGATTTCTAGCCATGTGGCGGATGCCCAGGTTTTCGGCACGGTCGACCAGGATCTTGTGGTTGACCGTGTCGAAGGCTGCCTACAGATCGAGCAATACGAGTATTGCTGTACCTCCTTGGTCCCGTATCACTCTTATGTCCTCTGTAGCTTTTATTAAGGCAGTTTCGGTTCCATGGAACTTGCGGAAACCAAATTGAGTGTTGTCCAATCGTTGATGTTTTTCTATGAACTCCGAGAGTTGTAAGTTCATAGCCTTTTCCACTACCTTGGCTAAAAAGGGAAGACTGGCTATGGGGCGGTAGTTTTTTGGTTGGTCCTTGTCCAGATTAGCTTTCTTAAGTAAGGGTTTGACCAAGGTGTTTTTAAGGGAGTCTGGGTATATCCCAGTTCTGGACATTGTGTTGCATATTGATACAATGTCAGAGGAGAGATAATCCATGATCGGACGAATGACTTTTAGAGGACAGGGATCTAATATAGCATGATACTTTGCATCATGCTATGTCATCACAACTTCCTTGGTATTGTCTCTTGGCCCTTCTGGGTGGTTTTCTTTGGTAGGTTGGATTTTTGCGCCCCGTTTGCGTGGGAAGGGAGTAGCTTCTGTCCCGGAGTTAGGGCATCTCGCTACCTTGTCAGACTTTATTGTGCCCTGCAGTTCGGCAGGGGCCGGGCCTCGAGCGCTGTCTCCGTTTGCTAGCCCCCCATTCGGTAGGTCAAGTTACCCAGCAATGATGCCTCCAGGTAGGCCCCCCTTTCCATTGGGGGGCTTGTATCCCGCCATGCCCCCCATTGGCCGGGGTGTTGGCGCCACTCATGTGGCTGCTGTGGGGAAAAGGTATGGGGGGTTCTTTGGCCTCCTTGTCCTTTTCGTGCCAAACACCCCCCCCCCCACTAGCTTGTCAGGGGAGGGCACGGCGCTGGTTATGGTGCCGGCTCTCAAGCCCCCTTCGGGAGCAGCCTCTGCAATAACCCCCGCACTCTGCCCCACTCCCTCCTGTATGTCGTATATACCCCCCATACTGTATTCCTTATTATGAGAAGAAAAAGCCAACGTACACGTTTGTCTTGTGTTGGTCATTTGTTGGCCGCAGTTCATTAGGAATACAAGGAAACATGTATATAGTTTGCATCATGCTATGTCATCACAACTTCCTTGGTATTGTCTCTTGGCCCTTCTGGGTTGTTTCCTTTGGCAGGTTGGATTTTTGCGCCCCTTTTGCACAGGAAGGGAGTAGCTTCTGTCCAGGAGTTAGGCCATCTCGCTACCTTGTCTGACTTTGTTGTGCCCTGCCGTCCGGCGGGGGCTGGGCTGCGAGCGCCGTCTCTGTTTGCTACCCCCATTCGGTAGGCCAAGTTACCCAGCCGTGAGGCATCCCAGAGTGTGTGGTCCTACACACCTGTCCTTAGGCCAACTCACCCAGTCGTGAGGCATCTGAAGGTGAGTGAACCTATTCTGGTACACCGCCCTCCGGTGTGCCTCCGTAGCAACCGATATCAGCGTAGTTTTTCGCCATGCCGTCTGGAAGGCTTCCGTCTCCCTGCGGCTCCCCCCCAACTACACCCTATGCTCTATCACTTGCCATTTGCTGACCACATGGCGCCCCGAAGGCTGCTCCAAAATACACCCATGCCTTCATTCGACAGGTGCACTCCCTCTTTGGCATATAATTCCGGGCAACCCTTGTGGATGAGCCCGTGCCTGACAGTCGCCAGACCATTCGATCTGCAGAAGTTGCTCACTGTGAGGTTCAGTTTCTTATGGGACTTCTCAACTGCTTTTTTGGGAGTCTGCCCACTCCGACCCCTGCGTGGTGCGAGACCTGCCCAGTCGGATTCGTCCTGCGTGATGGCCGGGCTCCTTTGTCCATGGAACGTCCTGCACCCCCGCTAAAGGTCCTCCGCCCTCGGCTGGACGATGGTCGACGGTTCTCGGCTTCCCCGCCCCGATTCCACCGATTGTGGCCCGAATTACGTTGCCACCTCTTGGTATTCATACATACAGCCGCCTACGGCCTGGTCCCGCTTACTGGAAACCCTCGTCCATGGCACCGCCGTTCACGCTGCAGGCGTCGGATATGCGTGTGCTCTTCTGGGGGCCTGGTACTGCGCCCACGCCACTTGTGCTTGCTTGTGCTCCCACGCTCCGGGAGTACTCCGCTCTGGATTCCGGCGGCAGACTCTGCCTTCCTTCTAGAGCACCAGACTACCTGGTCATTTTCTTCACCCTGATGCAGCATGGACAAAGTTTCACCTCCTGTAGTCTTCATGGCCGGATCGGTGCACAGACATAATATCGACTCCAAAATATCGTTTGGACATAATATCGACTCCAAAATATCGTTTGGACAAAATATCGACAGGACAGAATATAGACAGCCAAAATATCGTTTTTAAGGTAAGTGAAGTAATATCGACTGTAAATAATATAGAAAGTGAAAATATGTAAGTATATAATATAGATAGTAAAAAAATTTGTTTTTATTTTTAGGGTTCAGGGTCAGTTTTGGGTTTTTGGGTAAAGGGGTATTTTTAGGGTTCAGGGTCAGTTTTGGGTTTTTGGGTAAAGGGGTATTTTTAGGGTTCAGGGTCAGTTTTCAGTTTTTGGGTAAAGGGGTATTTTTAGGGTTCAGGGTCAGTTTTCAGTTTTTGGGTAAAGAGGTATTTTTAGGGTTTAGGGTCAGTTTTCAGTTTTTGGGTAAAGGGGTATTTTTAGGGTTCAGGGTCAGTTTTGGGTTTTTGGGTAAAGGGGTATTTTTAGGGTTCAGGGTCAATTTCAGTTTTTGGGTATTATTTTATTATATTTTGTTACTATATATATATATGTTTTAATAAATATGAAATAAAAAAATATTTATTTAACTTTCATTAATTATTTAATTATTATAAGTTAATTTAAGTAATTTTAAGTATATTTTAGTAATTAATTATTAATATTAATTTAATTTAACAATGTTTTTAGTAAATACGATATTTTTTACAACTATATTTTTGTAAACGATATTTTTAACTCGATATTTTTGTACTTACCTGTTTGTAGATAGAAACTCGATATTTTGACTGTCGATATTTTCTCAACGATATTTTTGATGGTTGATATTCTGTCCCTCGATATTATTTCAGTGATCCGGCCGGATCGTCCCAGGTACAAAATTGTACAAGATTGGGCTCTGCCGTCGTTGCTGCTCCCCCCGCACCGTGAAGATATGGGGCTTGCCTGGGGGAGCACTGCGTATATGCCCCTGCCGACTCGCCTTCGCCTCCAGGTAGGCCCCCCTTTCCATTGGGGCGTTTGTATCCCGCCATGCCCCCCATTGGCCGGGATTATGGTGCCCGCTCTCTAGCCTCGTTCGGAGCAGCGTCTGCAATTACAAGCACCAAACGCATTCTTTTTGTTCAAAGAAAAAAACCTGGCTGTGCACCTGACGCACTCCGTTCTCATATTTCTCTAAATACATGTTTATGAAAGAGGCAAGAGGAGAATGGAAGGTCAGGGGTGGTATTTCTTTGCTTCCACATACATAAGTACACTAAAAGGAGAAAATGATGCATGCAGGCAATTTGTCTGCTGTCATGTTCTGTTGTATTCGGAACTCTATCCAGTGCATTCTGTGATTGCAAAGACCAATGCAAGTCACAGGCAGGGCCGGGCTGGCTGCAGCGGGCACCGGGCGTTTCCGTGGTGGGCTGGAGGTGTGGGGGGCGGTTTTGTGGCCTGGGGGGCTAGCTTTGTCGCTGTTAGGGCCGGTTATGCAGCTATGCTGCAATATCAGCCCCACTGTGACAAAGGCGGCAGCAGTGCTTCTTACTAGCACCCTCACCCCACCAGGGCCGGCCGAGCAGCAATCTGCCAGGGTTGGTTGCTGTTCCCAGTCTGGCCCTGGTCACAGGGAGACTTTAGCACCAGAATGAAAACTTCAGGAAAACACAGGTTGTACACAAATGTCGGTTTCAAGGTTGCTCTGTGGCATCCATCAATCAAAGCATTACTGTATCCGCCCTCAAGACATTTACGATTTAAGAGCAGTGGGATCTCCCACGTACCAAATAAAATTCTGCAATTTTAGTAGTATCATTCACCAAGTCACAGCAGGTAGTTTATGAAAGGTAGGTCTGGCATGTGTTGAAAAGGAAAAGCTGATGGAAAACTGAATATAAAACACTGTTTTGCAGTAAAGGTCAATAACTAGGACCGGAATTCCGCCGCTCGCAGAACTCCGCAGAATCTCCCTTAGTTTATTTAGTAACAGAATTCTGCTGAGTAAAACTCCGCAAGTCCCGCCCCCCCCCCACCCTCAATGTGAAGAAGCGCTATGAGCCGGTGGTTGTCAGGGTGAGAGTGTCTGCCTCCCTTGTAGATTAAAGAGATAATTTAACCTTTCCATGAGGGGCAAATGATGTTAAGATGTTCTAAAGACTGACTCCAAGCTGTTTGCCCAGAATGTTTTAACCTCCTTGAAGATGGCAGATGGGAAGCCATTTGGTCCTGGTGCCCCGTTGCAGCTACTTCTCGAGATTTGGCTTTCAATTGTTGCTGCCTGGAATTTCAAAGGGTCATTGTGGCCTGTTAGCCTTCCTGCATGCTGCTTTAGCATATGTCCTCACTCTTCCCCTACATTTAAGTGTTTTTTTTGCAATTTAATTTTCGATACAGGTGGTGAAATGATCATATGGCAGTTATCGCTGCAGATTGAGGCCTCCTGGCTCTCCTTCCATTTCACTTGAGTTGTTGTTGCCAGGTCTGCCACCCCCGGGTCCTCCATCCAGCTGCCAGCCTATGTATTCCTCCCAGCATTACGCATTGTGTGCACATCCACAAATTATGAAGTGGGTCCTGCATTTAACGACTATCCCAAACCTCTTTGGCAATCCTGGTTTCCTCTCCAGCCAGCACTGTCAGCTGCAATCTGAAAGTAGCCCAAAACAGAAAGTAGCCCAAAATAGAATTTTTAAAGGCGATAAGAGGGGGTTGCTGATTTGCACAACCTCCAAGGTAGGGTCAGATATGATGCTCAATTAAAGTGACACACAGTGCTGTGAAGTGATTTGCATTGGTTCACCGCTATATTCATTGTTAAATTTACTTATTGCACTGCCCACCTTCCATCTTTCCTCCTTTCCCCTCTCCCCACCCTTTTTTCATGGATACTTGGTTTGGTGTAGAATGCCGAGCTAGCCATTATTTTGCTGGTGACAAGTTAATGGCAGTCTCCGATGACTATCTCAGCTGTATTAATCACAGAATAAAATCTCCTTTCTTCTCACTAGGTGGGGATACTCTCCAATGCAACACTGATGAGAAAAGATGCACTGTATGCAGAGATCAGACGGTGACAGAATGGCAGACGCAGTGGGATCAAAACCATGGAGGAGAGTGCATCGTGTGTGTACCATAGCAGATACTTCTCCTTAGGTACACCTCCAGGATATTGACTTCGTCTTGCATTGAGATATGCTAGTACAGGGGAGACTCTCCTGTTCTGTTTGGTTCCTTCTTGCCCAGTGCCCGCCCTCATTGACAAGCACTCGTCAGCAGCAAGCTCGTCCACGGCTGCACACTCCAAGAGAAATTGCAGCGCATCCAGAATGCCTCCGCCAGACTTATCCTGGACATCCCCCACCAAAACCACATCTCCGGTCACCTGAGAGTCCTCCACTGGCTCCCGTTCAACAAACAATCACCTTCAAGCTCCTCACACACGCCTACAAAGCCCTGCACAACAGACAGCGGACCCAAATACCTCAACCACCACCTCTCCTTCTACACACTGACCAGACACCTCCGCTCCACCAATCTGTCCCTGGCCACTATCCCATGGATCTACAATACATCAGCAGGAGGAAGAACCCTCTCCTACCTCACTGCAAAGACCTGGAACTCTCTAAGTCAGGCAATCACCATCACTGCCTCGATTCAAGGATGACCTCAAGATCTGGCTCTTTTTCTACTGAACTGCAGAACCCCGCCCCCCACCCCACAGTCTTGAGATCCTTACGGGGGAGCAGTCGCGTTCTATAACTACCCTGGTTGATTGATTGACCTCACGCTTTACTCTCCTGACAGAGATTCTAATTTGGTTTGCAGCACGTCACTTCAGTCCTCATTTTTGTGTCAGATAGGCCATCTTGTTTTCCGTTATCTTCAATTGGAAATATGAATTCCAAGGTATGAGTGAACTTTTTGGAGTAGTGTTTTGTGACAGCGAATTATGAACTATTCTTCACTACCACACCAATTGCCCTTCTATATTTGGCTTCGTTTGAAACACCTATCTTTACTTTCACATAAACAGTTTGCTTCATTCTGAGGAAACTGATACACTACAGATGTCCTTCCAGCTCCTCTAGATATGTGGAAGAGGATTGGCGCAGGGACCAGGGCGCCTGACTCCGGACCACAGGCTTCACGGTTCAATGCGCGGCTCCTGCGTCAGTTTAGCCCAGCACCATGTGACTCTGGGCAATAGCTTGCTTAATCTTCCAGACGACCCCCAGCGCCGGGACACCTCTCCGGAGGTAGCTGTGCGCTTTACTAATGCTGGCATTTACATTTTTATTTATCTGTTTCATTATCTACGGTTGATAAAATTGGTAAGTTCATTTAATTTGCTCCTGCGCTTTTCTCTACATATAATTCCTGACAAGTTATTTCTCAATAAGCAGTTTTGCCTACCACACAAAGGGCCCTATTGCGTTGGCGGGCGGACAAAGTTCGCCCGCCACCATAACAGTGAACGGGACCGTACGCCAGAGGTGCGGCGGTCCCGCTGTGGCCATTAGGATGCACCGTAGCGATGGCATCCCCATTCACAACATTGTGGCAGGCAGTGCTCACAGCACCTCCCGCCACAATGCTGTGAATGCACCTTGTGCATTGGCATGCACAAGGTGACAGGAACTGCACGGTGCCTGCCAACGTGTCCATGCCAATGTAGAGGGGTACCATAGGTACCACCCAAGTGCACCCCACAACCTTCAACACTCTGGGGGCCTGCAACAGGCCCCCAAAAGCAGAAACCGCATGCCTTTCCATGGCAGCAAAGCCGCCATGGAAAGGCACATCTCCGCAATCATCATAATATGAATGGCGGTTTCTTGGAGACACCGCCACCATATCATGCCCCTTTTCCGCCCGGCCGATGAGTCCACCGGCAGAAAAGCGGCGGACGGTCTTTCCGTTCACCACGGACCCTCCAGCCAAACTAATATGGCGGGGGGTCATTCATGCATACATGGCGGGCGGATCGACCCCGCCAGGCCAGCGGTGGCTGCAAAATGTCAGTAGAAAGAAAGAAGGAAGGTATTCTTTTACATCTTTTAGGTTCTGAAGGGCAAGAAATATTTAGAGGCCAGATGAACTAACGTTTTGAATAGAGATTTCCTAATTGCGAATTTTACCAAATTGCAATTTGGAAATTGATATTTCCATTGTTACCCTTCTTCATCTTGAAAACTGGTATGATATGCATTCACAATTTAGTGATTTTCCAATACTGTTTTGGTAACTAGCAAATCGTTATTTAGGAGTCGCGAATTGTGAAAATTGCATTCTGGAGCATCTTGAAAACATCACACTGAGGAAGTGCTTTCACACATGGTTTCCAGAGTACTCTGAATGACGGAGGAAGGCAGACTGTGGGGGCCCAGTATCATTGTTAGAGGTTAGAGCCTTTCGGAGCAACTTTTTATCACCATGCCCAGAGTGAGCAAAAAGGGCCATAAAAGAAAGCTGTAATTCAATGAGAAGGAGCTGAAGGTTCTCACTGAAGAATGTGTTTTGCATCATGATGAGCCATTTGGCACAGCTCATTCCAGTTGCAGATAACCAGAAAAAGAAAATCTGGAAGGGCATTCAAGATGCAATAAATGCAGTAGAAGTGACACAGTGTAGATCAGGAAGTGGTGGTAGGATCTGCATTCACACACAAAAGAAAAGGTAGCAAATTGACTTGCAGAGGGCTATTAAACAGGTGGGGGCCCTCAACTCAGACACCTACAACACCTTAGGAAGTTCTGATGCAAAGCACCAGTGAGCCAGAAAGTGTAGCAGCTCTTTCAGATATCTATACTAAGCATGGGTGGATTTTGCGAATTGGCAATCTGCGAAATCCGCGAACTCTCGCGAATTTTGCGGATTCCTTTTTTTTTGTGTTTGCAAGTGTTTCTGCCATTTTGCAAGGGTTTTTTACCAGTTCGCAAACGCGAACTTACTTGTCGGGTAGCAACGGTCGCGACCATGTTGTTTCTACGTCTGGTTCATCACAGCACCCTCTGTTTCACCACTGCCACCCTCTGTTTCACCACTGCCACCCTCTGGCTCACCCATGCCACCCTCTGGCTCACCCATGCCACCCTCTAGTTCATCACTGTAGATTATGGGGGGAAAAGCACACCTGCCCTGCCTCAACTGACATGAATGAATTAGGGGCTGATTAATGTGTCACTGAATTTGAACTTCCAGGCTGGCACCTGCTTCCTTATCTGTAATTGCTTTCTGTTGCAGTGTAATTTTTTTTTAACAGGACCTTTGTTGTATACTTGTAGCTATTCTCTGAGCCTGTTGTGAGGGTCAGAGCAGGGTCATAGAATAGGTGCAAGTAGGCAACTGAACTCTGAAGGGGCCCCTCAGGAAGCACTACAGGGAATGGTTACTAATGATAAGGTTGAACTTTTGCACCTGCTGAGTGCTTTCAGTTTTGCAAAAATCCAAATATCCAGCAGCATCCATTAAAAGTAATCCTTCCAGGCACTACAGGGAATGGTTACTAATGATAAGATTGAACTTTTGCACCTGCTGAGTGCTTTCAGTATTGCAAAAATCCAAATATCCAGCAGCATTCACAAAAAGTAATCCTTCCAGGTCAAGATCCAAATCAAAGTGACCAGCACATGAAGAAAGCACTGGGAGGAGCCTGCTGGACAGGAACAGGAAGTTGGAGACTGTGGGGCACTTCCTTCCTCCCACCCCCCCCCCAAAATGGACTCCTTGCAAAAAAAAGTGCAGGCAAATGTCAACCTGAGGAGTTATTCTGATAAAAATCATAATTTTCAAGGTTTATGCTGCCTGCTGGTGGATTTCTTGTGCGAAATTGCAAATTTTGCAATCTCGCAATTGCGAGATTGTCGCTGCCCGCCGCATCTAGGTGTTCGCAAGTGTTTACTCCCGCGAAATTGTATAGTATTCTAGTTGGCAAGTGCGACGAAGCAAAAAATCCGCTTCGCACGGATTTACGAATTTTCGGCAAGTTCGCGAGAGTTTGCGGATTACGAATTTGCCGAAAATCTGCAAAATCCGCGAGCGGAACTGATTTTATGCCCATGCTTAATCTATACCTCTGCCACACCTACTACATCCAAAGGTAAGTCTAAAATCCTCTCAACTCTCAAAACAAGAAGTCACCCTTTACTACTGAAAGGGACAGGGTGGAATAATACTTAAACCAGAAAGAATTGCCTTTCATGCGGATGAATTTCCACAGGACCCAGTTCGACTATTTTTAGCTCAATGGATATGCACTAAAAATTATAAAAATTCACTAAAACTCTAATCAATAACTGACTGCTCACTATGTATTGATATATGTTTTCAACTTGTGCATTATATGTGATCGCTGGCATATACATTTGATTGTTTTTAATAATACTGTTGTTCATTGATAAATAGGAATTGCTTTGTATTTTAAGGAGACAGAATCAGCGATCACATATGATGCACAAGTTAAAAACATATATCAATACATAGTAATCAAACAACGATAACTTTGCCAGTATCTTTTCTTCTAATACATCTCTAATTCATTCCAAATCAATAACCCACAAAGAATGTTTTTGATCTCCCAAATCACATTGAAGAATCGGTTTCAGATTTTGCTCCACACAAAGATTAAAACACATTACATTAAAAAGTAATTTAAAAAAGATTCTGTTAATGCAGTGTTTCGATGTTACTTGAAATGATTCACCCCACCTTCTTCAGCGCAACTTAATATTAAAATTGATTGCACATATTCTCATTTCTCCTGCTCAAAGTTCCAGGATGTTCAATGTGTTACTTGATGGAACCTTTTGTCTTTTAGTTCTCTTAACATATGGCAGATATATTAATTATCATCGAATCTGGTCACTCATATTGGTATATCATGGTGTCCTCTAACACTTCTTTTCTGAAGGGCACTCATTTCTTTCATTATTTTCTTCCTCAGCATCCTGCTTTCTTATATTTCCAAATAAAGCAGATGCACATGGGTAAAGTTGTCCTTGTGTGTGGTAAGCACATGATATAACTTACAGAGTGTCCTTGTATATGTTTGACACTGGATACCCACAATACATTATATTTAATGTGTCTGTGGGTGCCTGGCTGGTGTCGCTATTAAGAAAAAATGCCTGACGATCGGTGTCGTTCTTTTCCTAATGGCTCGGGCGGCATTGCTCCCAGTAAGCGATATTGGGAACTGGTTGGGAGGGGTACACCAGAGTTGCATGTTTATTTCCCGTGCCTCCAAGGAATAAGTACCCCTACATGCTACTTGGGTGATGCAGGGGGGTTTGTACCAATACAAGTTGCGCCAAAGATACTTTGCACGTTATCTATTACGCAAGCGGGAGGGAAGGATCTCGAGGTTTTTGATGCTTATGGAGGTTTCTCCAAGCGGCAGACTAAACGTACTAAGGCAGATCTCACGAAATCAGGGTCATATCACTTGTTACAGACTCCAGAGCAAGTGGAACGGATAAGGGTTATGCTTGCAAGTCAGTACTCAGGGCCTTAGATGCAATGTATGCATTTTTCACATTTCAGGCTGTTCTGAACTTTTTTAATTGCTAAAAGCAACGCTTAGGCCTGTATTACAAGTACTTAAAGTAACACTGTAGGAAGCTGTGTTAAGGGCATCCGCATGTAATGTGGAGAAATAAAAGTATGCAGGTTTGGCACAGTGTAGTATGGGTCAGTGTGGTTTCTTGGGTGTCAAACAGAACATTCCTACAGGGCAGAACACCATGATAATTGGTGCTATACTGACTAGCTACAAAAAACAGAACCTGGGTGAAGGTGCTTGGGAAGCATTTGCTTTGACTCATAATTTGCTGACATGGTTTCTGTTAGCTATAGGTTTTCGGGCACTTTGCCGCTATTGATTAGGGGTAATAATACACATGCCCTCTGTGGGAATTGGGACGGTGGCTAAGTTTCCTATGGTTGACGTATCTGATTTACTGTTAAATCTCTTGGAAATACATGGGTGTGTGCCAGGGCTTGTAAGCCAATGCTACTGGTGCGCTGGCACCCCAGTTGTTCCACCCGCAGGGGTTAGTCCTGTAACTGTATGATCAGACCTATCATTTTTAGGGTTTGTGCACGCTGGGAGAAAAATTGCCATGCGGGCCCAAACCTTCTTTTCGTTACATTAAGTTACCTCTAGGGCAGGCTCCATGATTCCACATGAAGTGACATTATTTACTGAGGGAGTTATGCTTAGCATATTACAGCAAGCGATTTACATAGTTTTGAGGTCAGGCCTGCTGGGCACTGGCCTCGGTGAGGGTCACTCAAATAGACTTTCAACGCTTAGGACGTCAAAAACAGTACATCCCAGGGCTTGTTGTAGCACCTTCAGGGGTATCCCTGCGCGAAGTTGGGAATAGATAGGGATTAGGAGCCGTAGTAGTGCGGTATGTCACGCAAGTGCCTCTGCACGGTCCGCTTATATACGTATGCATTGTATGCAGGGGTTTGCACACGGGATCTATACACCCTAGTGCCCATACATGTATTCACAATAATGTATTGTCGCACAGTACCGCTACACCCAAGTGCTTGTCCACTCGTACCTTGGATGTCCGTGTGGCAACACACAGTACCGGCGCACCCCTGTGGGCGTCCATAGTGCCATTATATCCCTACGATTTGTCACGCTGTATCTCTGCACCCTTGTGCATGTGCACTTACTCAGTGAGATGTCCAGGTGGGGTCACACATTACTGACGGCCTGCGGCCTGTAATATTAAGCAAGCTATTCCTGTATTGTCGCACATTGACTTGCGAATTGTGTTTGGGCATCTAAATGCAAAAGGCACTAATCATTGATGTTTGATTTTCATCTATGCATGACTGGAGCCATGCCTGATGCCTGGGAAGTGATCCACATCGGTATGACTGCAAGATGTGGACAACCAAGGGGACCGGTAGACCCGAAATTTGAGTGGCATGCTACAGCATCGCGTGTGATGGGCGATCAATTCAAGGGCTCGGTCTGTGCCAGCAGGAGACGGTGCGGCCTATGCGCTTAGTTGAATGGTATAAGTGTGTCAACCATTGGTGATTGCCATTTGTGGTAAGTTAGCAGTACGCTGCCTTATAGGTGTATACCTTGCTGGCTTGTCCAGAACGCAGGTGTTATGGGCGGATGCGACACAGCAACACCCCTGTTGAGGAACGGTTGTCTGCCATTACAGCGCCTGTGCTCGCTGGCGCCTTTTGTAGCGGACACTACAGTGGTGGGATGCTCCGTAGCTGAGCTTATCCCAGGAAAATAATAGTCAGGGGCAGATAGTGCACGGTGTACATGATACACTTATGGGGGAGCTCAGGAGGTGTCAGCACTATGTTGGTTGTGTATAGGTATGTCACCAATTGGTGGTGCCAGCCGTAATAATGTAGTAGTACGCTGCTTCACAGGAGTGTGCCTTGCCAGCTTGGCCAAACCCATGTGTAATGGGCGTATGCAACACCTCAGCACCCCTTGTCAGGGAGCAGTACCCTGCCTTTACGGCGCCTGTGCTCCCAGCTGCCATCGTTGCAGACACTGCGTGGTGCGCGATATCCCATAGTAAGGAGGTAGTCATACACAGAGCATTTCCCAGAACATAGGGGTCAAGTGTAGGTGGTTCACGGACTTCATGATGTGCTCGTAGGAGATCTTAGGGCCTGTGGTTCCCTGGGTGGCCTTCTAATTGCACCAGTAATGAGTGTCAGGGTCTGGGGTGCTCTGGCTTATCGGGCACAGCGTGATGCCATCAATTGAGCCCATCTAGTGGCCCCATGGCGGCAGGTCTACTTCCCCTGAGTTAGACATCCCTAGCATAGCTATCCTGCACTTGGGAGGGGGTGGGGAAGGACTGGGTACGCCTGGACGCCTGGGTAGAAGGGTGGGTCAACATGGCTGTGCCCCGGGTACACCCTGGTGCAGACATTCCAGAGCTTCTAATGGGCGTCACAGAGAATCTTCTCGCCTAGTTAGTGGTGTATAGGGACAGGGCATGACCTTGCAGTGAGTTGGTAGGGGGGGCCTGATAGTCGGACTACAAAATATAACGGCTAGGTTTGTGAATTTTAAGGACAGGGCATGCCCTTTCAGTGTAGAAGGGTAGGGGGGGCCAGATAGTCAGTCAACTATGCTGGCCTGTGGCGGTAAGGTCATGATTGGTGAGCAGTAAATTTAAGGTCCTTAGAGGGCGGTGACATTCTTGAGTGGGGTCACCCAAGGGGAGGGACACGTGGTCTCTCCTAGAACTCCAGTGGCAGTTACTGCCTGTTGGCTACATGGGTGCGGGGGAGGGGGGAGTCACGCTTTCTCCAGGCTGGTTGGCCACCCCACACGTGCACAATGATGCCAGTAAATGGCGCAGAGATGCAAGGGCCCCTTTTAATGGAGTTAATAGAGCATAACCGGGGGGGCGGAAGTACCCTCATGGTAAACGGGCCCTCTGCACATGCGCACTTCGATGGAAGGGCCTGGTTAATAGGGCATACGGGGGTAACCGGGGGGGGGGGAAGTACCCTCACGGTAAACGGGCCCTCTGCGCATGCGCACTCCGACAGGAAGGCGTGGTTTAAGTGATAAGGATCTGACACCAGTTAGTGACCTTGCTGTAGGCCCAAATAGGATACGCAGAAAATAAATATTGTATAATTGTGATTGATACGTTAGATTCGGATAGAAAATACCTTGTACTAGAATAATGTTAAGGTTAGCCATCTGATATCTGTGTATATCAATTGTAATCAAATGTTATCGAACGTTTTCTGCGTAATTGTGGAAATATTGTTTATTTCAATGTTAATTTATTTTTATGTTTTAATAAATACCGCCGGGGGTTGTACGACCCCCGCCTCCAAAGAAAAGAAATCCCTCTCATGTCCTTTTGATAATGTTTGCTAACGGAACGGGGGGGTCCTCCAGCAGTCCCTGGCCAGAGAGAAAGGTGGGGCCAACATCGGCCCCACTGCTAGTATGGCGGGGCGCTCCGGCCCCCACCCACTACCCGCTCTCGGTGTTGGGGCGCGCCTCATCACGTCACCATGACGCGGCGTGCGTGCCTCAACATGGATTGGACCCCGGGTCCCCTAGTGACCCGGAAGTGATCAAATCACTTCCGCGTCACTGTGGAACGAAGGCCAGGCCAGATAGATCCGGCCTGGCGGATGAAGGGTTAAAAGGCCAGGAAGCGCGGGAGTCTGCCTCTTTGAGTCCGCGCTCCATGGCCTGCCCATCTAGCCTCTAGGAGGCTGTAATTCTTTTTCCCCACCCATCATCCCCTGAAGCAGATGATTGGTATTGTGTGTTATGATGGTTTTCACAGGTTTGTTACAAATGTTTATAGATGACAGGAGTGTCTGACTAATACGTTTTGTTCCTTAGAACTTTATCCCGTTTACAGGTCATCAATCGTCATATTTATTGCTATTCCTTGGTCAGGCGGTAAGGTCATGATTGGTGAGCAATAAATTTAAGGTCCTTAGGGGGAGGCGCCATTCTTGAATGGGGTCGCCCATGGGGAGGGACAAGTGGTCTCTCCTAGAACTCCAGGGGCAGTTACAGCCTGTTGGCTACATGGGTGCGGGGGAGGGGGGAGTCACGCTTTCTCTAGGCTGGATGGCCACCCAGCACGTGCACAATGACGCCAGTAACCGGCGCAGAGATGCAAGGGCCCCCTTCAATGGAGTCAATAGAGCGTACGGGGGTAACCGGGGGGCGGAAGTATCCTCACGGTAAATGGGCCATCTGCGCATGTGCACTTCGACGGAAGGGTGTGGTTAATAAGGCGTACGGGGTGACCGGGGGGGGAAGTACCCTCCCGGTAAACAGGTCCTCTGCGTATGTGCACTCCAACAGGAGGGAGTGGTTTAAGTGATAAGGATCTGACACCAGTTAGTGACCTTGCCGTAGGCCCATATAGGATACGCAGAAAAAAAATATTGTATAATTGTGATTGATACGTTAGATTTGGATAGGAAATACCTTGTACTATAATTATGTTAAGGTTAGCCATCTGATAACTGTATATATCAATTGTAATCAAATGTTATCGAACGTTTTCTGCGTAATTGTGTAAATATTGTTTGTTTCAATTTTGATTTATTTTTATGTTTTAATAAATACGACCGGGGGTAGTACAACCCCCGCCTCCAAATAAATCCCTCTCATGTCCTTTTAATAATGTTTGTTATCGGAATGGGGGGAGTTTTCCGGCAGTCCCTGGCCATAGTAGTGCACCATCACTTTTATGTAGACAGGAAACAACTTTTCAGCAGCCCAAAATACCGCTCAGTTACACTCTGTGTAGATTTATGGGCAATTTTGTTGCAGCATTCACTTGGTGTTGTATTGTTCACCTAGGGCGTTAAAATCCAGGAACGCAAATCATAAGCTTTGTCCCCTACAATTATAAAGTAAAAAAGATATTACAAACAATAGTGATGAACATCCTCAACATATACCTATATAGTTAAAAATTACCAAGTGAGTATCCAGCTCCAAACTCTCCTCTAAAAATTGTGCATACATTCCACTATGTCTAAACATAATGGGATGATGTGTACTTTTACAGAATCTTACCACTATATCTGTAATTAGGTTTAGTGCATTACAAATAATTTGAATGTTTAGAGAATTTGTAGTCTTTCTATTTCTAAATATAAACTCATTCTAAGATGTTGGGCATATTTGAACATGAGTTCCATCAATACACCCAATGAGGTGTGGAAATTGTGCTATTGATACAAATTTAGCTTGGTGAACTGCAATTCCTGTGCAGTTGCTTTAAATGTAATATAATAAGTCATTTTCAATAGCATTGTATTAGGAAAAGCTCTTTAAAACTGAGAGTACACTCTGTGAAACCTTACCTTCTTCAGCAACCACACTGTGTTGCTCCCAGAGGCTATGAGTGCAATGAGCATAATACCTGGAGATAGGTGAGGAAGGAATTCCTCCTGCGAATGTTTCTCTACAGCTGACGCTTAATTACAGCTAAAAAATCTAAAATAAATACTCTACATAGTCTACATTTGACAAATACTTCCTCCTATGTTTGTTAAAAAAGAGCAACTCTGAATGTAAATATGGGCTCCTGTCTCCTCCTCCTACTCCGCAAACCAGCCATTATCTTTATCCTGCTCACCATCCCCTACAGTTTAGCTATTGTGGAAAAACACTGATGCATTTTTATATAAGTCGCACCTGTTTCAATTTGGTGGTATATTGCTCATGGCAAATGAGCAGTTTGTAAGTAGTTGCAATGTACGAGTACTTGGTACATTTAAATTGCGATTTGGTAATATGACATCCCAAAATAGTGAAGCAAATGGCTTTAGTACATAGCAAAGGACCTTTTTGCATTCGCAAACGTCCCCATTTAGCAATTTGGACCATTTGCAAATGCAAAAAACATTCGTACATCTATCGCCTAGGTCACTACCCAAAATCAAAGGGTGCACAGACAGAATATCGAGTTTAAAATGTCGACATATACAAATATCGAGTTTTAAATATCGTGATACAAAAATATCGACAGGAAGAATATCGTGGTCAAGAATATCGGCTTGCAGGTAAGAAATATCGTTTTTGGAAATATCAAAGTTGTTAATATCGTTTGCAAAAATATAGTTGTTTAAAATATCAATGTTTTAATTATTGTTATGTATTTTAGTATGTATTTTAAAAGTATGAGATCTATTTTTTTGCATCCAACACTTTCCCTACTGTTGCACCCACTGGAGTGGGAATAGTAATTTTTACTCATCATCTATCCAACTCTTTCCCTACTGTCGCACCCACTGGCGTGGGGATAGTAATTTTTACCTCTCCGCTATCCAACACTTTCCCTACTGATGCACCCACTGGAGTGGGAATAGTAATTTTTACCCCTCCACTATCCAACATTTCCCTACTGTTGCACTCACTGGAGTGGGAATATTCAGTTTTACTCCTGCACTATCCAATACTTTCCCTACTGTTGCACTCACTGGAGTGGGAATAGTAATTTTTACCCCTCCGCTATCCAACATTTTCTTTACTATTGTACTTACTGGAGTGGGAATATTAAGTTTTACCCCTGAAATATCCAATACTTTCTCTACTGCTGCACTCACTGGAGTGGAAATATTAAGTTTTACCACTCCGCTATCCAACACTTTCCCTACTGTTGCACTCATTGGAGTGCAAAATTAAATTTGAAAGACTATTACATATTTTAATATTTTAATTATTTATATATATATTTTTAATTAGATTTTATGCTATAAGTGTATGTAATATGACACCAAATACGCCTCAAACCCAGTTAGACGCCCAACCCCTGCCACTTCCACTGGCTGTCCCTTACAAGAAAGTAGCATGCAGGAGTAAACTTCCATGAGCATTCCCAAGAATAGAAAGCGTAAGCTACTATCGGAGGTTGGTCCCCCCCAAAAAAAAGAAATGCGGCGAGGGCCTTTCAGTCTGTATGGAGGTGGCAGAAGAGCGAAAGCAGTCCCTAGGTAGAAGGCCGACAGACATTATAGACCCAACCTATCCGGCGTGGACTCTGAATCTGATGACAGATCTGCAGAACAACTTGAGGGCCATTATAATAGAAGAAGTGCCCCCCCTTATTAAGCGCCTAGACAGATTGGAGAAAGCACTCTCAATTGGGGCAGCTTGACTAATTGACTCTCAAAATCATTCTTCCAGCAAGCTGGGGAGAGGGATTGACATGGGCTGCTAGGCGGACAGCGTGGGCCCAACATCCCTTCCCGGGGTGGTGACACATGCCCACGAGGGTCCTTCCAACAGACAAGAGCCAGGGGATCAAAGTGATCTTATGCACCATAGAGGCAGGGGTGTTCGCCTCGAGACCAGAGCTATAAATAGGTCTTCCCCTCCCAGGCAGCGAGAAAAACCCAGCACCCAAGACCAAGTTAATAATAGGAAAGTTGGTGGGCAACGGGCACAAGAATCCAGTGAGGGGAGACATGCCTACCAAAGCACAAACCTGCCCAACACAAATCTTCCCCCTCCATGCTCCCCGTATGTAGC
This sequence comes from Lissotriton helveticus, assembly GCF_964261635.1. NCBI lineage: Eukaryota > Metazoa > Chordata > Amphibia > Caudata > Salamandridae > Lissotriton > Lissotriton helveticus. Next base: position 693,218,338 of record NC_136068.1, read on the forward strand.
TGTCTTGACAGGTGTTCCACCAATTGAATCCAACTCAAGGAAACCCAATTTGAGCTGACAAACAAATGCCTGTTCTGGCTGGCTAGATACAAGCATTTCGATTATGCCAGAGCAGGGGAGATATTAATGGTTAGAAGGGTAGGGTGGGTAGGGAACCGCAGAAAGAGCGAACTGGGTGAAAGTGTAGTCATTAATTTAATAACCCTAATACTGTCACCAATTTACTCAAAACCACCCCATACTGCTATAATCCTCCAACAGGTATGAGTCTCCGCCCACTGGATGTTTTCTATCCATAACACCAATCATACCCTAGAAGTTGTGTCCCACCTCTACTCCCGCTAAAGGGTTCAGGGTTCTTTCAGGAGGGAAGTTGGGATGCCCAAACTATGTTCTCCCAATTCAATATGCCGGTGAACAACAGATATGGGTGTCTTGAGGAGGTAGATTGACTGGTGGAGGGACCACCTAAGGGTGTGGATCTAGATCCGGCTGGTCTCGACCCGATGGGTTAAGAGGGTTGCGGCCTGAAATGTCCTAACAGGGGTAACAGCTCAATCCTCTCTCTTCGGATTGATGCGTGAGGAGGTAGGATATAATCAAGTGGGACCCACGATCGTATTTCCCCTGTTCTGCCGGGCTCTGCAAGAAGAGAAGGTCAATTGAAGAGGGCATCAACACTGGTGACCCGCCACCTCACCGTGCTACTGTTTCTGAGGTTGCAAGTGGGGAAAGAGGGCAAGTCAGTGGGATGAGGATACTTTCGTAGAATCTGGCAGTAATCAAAAAAAAACTGCCCTGCCATGGGGAGATTTTGTTGATGCACATGATATATGCTTCTTTCAGGAGACATGGGCGACTTCCAGCGGATAGGCTTTGCCCCATTTAACATTCTGGCAACCATGGGGAGGAGGGGCAGACCCTCAGGTGGCCTTTCCATCTGGGTAGGTACCCACCTAGGGTGTAGGGTGGAGCAGATGACAACACTCACAAAGGACATCCAATGTGTCCTGTTCTCCTTTCCCTCGAAGACGAAAATCAGCCTAATCAACGTGTATTCCCGCCCTGTTAATAACAGCCAAGAATCTACCACAATCGACCACCTGGGACATTTTATTCCTACCCTGGACCCAGAGATATGGTTGATTGTAGGGGGTGATTTTAATTGTCATTCTGAACCCCTTATTGACCCTAATCATTATGCTTCCACTGAAGATCTTTATTGGCCTATACCCGATCCCCTGACCACCCCTACTAAAGTATGGTCACCATTGGTAATGCAACTCAACTCACTCACCCTAGCTCTATCGCTCAGGGCGTGCAATGGTTGGACTAAATCCGATCAGCCAAGTCAGCATACATTTAATAGAGCAGGTCAATCCTCCCTAATTGATTACATCATGGTAGAAACGAGATTTTGGGACAAGGTCCTTGATTTTTATAGTACGCGGAGGCAGGACAGCGATCACAAAGCCATGAATCTGACCTTAAAACCAGGGGACCTTGGCATTGCTAAACTCCCTTCTACCACTACAAACGGGATAGGTTCATTAACCTTAACAAACAATAGAAGAAATGTTAGATGGGGCTATATACAACAGTCTTCCTCGAAGCTGGCCAAAGTTTACCAGCTAGCAAGTCCAATGATATCGAAAATGTGGGAGGCAATACAGGTGGAGGGGCCTATTGTGGATCTCGAAAAGGTAGGGAAAATACGTACCGAGCTAACCATGAAACTTGAGGATGTATTCTTCCCTGCTGTCCACAGGAGGAAAACTAACCGAAATAAATGCTTCTGGTTTAAGAACAAATGCCGCAAGTCCAAGAAGGACCTCCTGGATGTGGTGAAGGTGAAGGACAGGACACTAACCAAACGCTCATGGGCTAGGTATAAACAGACCACCAACCAGGAAAGAAAGACTGGGAATTAGAAATGTGGGAAACTCTCAGAATTGCCCTTAACGACAAAGACCTCAAAACCTTTTGGGCAATAGTAAGCTCGGGCGACAGGGAAGGGAGATCGGCCATAGAACCCAACATAGCACCTGAAGCTTGGGACACTCACTTTGGGTCCTTGTATGCCATTGGGGTTGGTTGCCCCGTTAATCCCACTACTTCCAGCATGACAGCGGAGGACCACTTGGTGGGGTTCTCAGAGATTACCGTGACTGAAGTGGAAAATGCCATTAATAAGTTGCACCACAACAAAGCGCCAGGTCTAGACAAAATACTGGGTGACCTCTTCCAAAAAGAACCCAAAATATGGGTACCATACCTGTGTGCCCTATTTAATTCCGTCCTGAAGGGTTTGGATCCCCCTGATACCTGGTGTGGCGCGGAGATAGTGTCCATATTCAAAAAAGGTTGTCCTCGTTCACCCTCTAACTACAGGCCGATTAGTTTAATTGACATCACCCAAAAACTTCTCCAGGGTTGGATGGAGTTAGCTTTTGATCTTGTACCCCAGGGAGAAACTCTGGAAAGTGCTGAGTGATCTTGGGATTCCTCCCTACCTTCTCAATGTTATAGAGAGGCTCCACCTGGGAAGTTTTGCCCAGGTACGCGGTGGAAAATACGGGGAACTTACTTCCCGTTTCCCTGTAGAAAAGGGGGTCCGGCAGGGATGTGTTCTAGCTCCTACCTTATTTTGTCTTTTTATTAACAGCCTTGCTGACCACCTTATAAATATGAAGGACAACGATGCTCCAAAGCTAGTATCGGGGAGGGTGCCTGCGCTTATGTTTTCTGACGACACCCAGTTACTTTCAAAAACATCAATGGATATCCAGCGCACTCTTAATGGCTTTGCCAATTTCTGCAAGTTGCAAGGACTGGAGATCAACTTAACTAAAACTAAATACATGGTCTTCAATCCCCCCAGCATGACTAGGCCAAACCCTTCCCTAAATGGCACTCCTCTAGAAAGAGTAAAGATATTTGACTACCTGGGAGTTGCCCTGTCAGAGCACTTTAATGGGGGCCCCAGCTGGCCAAAGCAAGACTTAGGCTAACCCAGACAGTGGGCGGTATAATGAAAATGTATAGAAGCTCAGTCTTTAAACCAGCCGCCCCTGTGGTGGAAATATATAAAGCACAAGCTAGGGGTGCCACGCTATACGGGGTGGAGTTGTGGGGCATTGCTCTACCACCAACCTGTCGAAGGTCGAGAACAATTTTATGCGGCAATTTGTTGGCCTAACTCATAGTACCCCCCTTATTCCCCTCGGCATGGACATGGGCATCAGGCCCCTTGATGAAAAGATTGCCCTGAGACTCCTAACATTCTGGAGGAGGCTATGGGTGACCCCAGAGTTGTCCGTCTGTAGGGCTGAGTTAAATGAGCTCCTGACCATCTGTTCTACCAAGAAAATCCCTTGGCTTTGCCATATAAAGGATCTTGCCTTCAAGTTAGGCAAGCCGGGCCTCTGGAGAACTCCTGAATTATCATGTGCTATGATTTCTAGGCTAGAACTAGTTAAATGCTACAGACAATTTAACTTAATGTCTTTAGAAGAAAGTGCCACAAGTGGTCGTCTGACAGCAGAGTTTATGTTAGTTAAAAAAACATACAGCAAGGAACATTTTCTGGATCCTATTCAACCCCCTTTGGCCAGGAAATTGTATGTGCAATTTAGATTAGGGACCCTCCCATTACTAGCGATTACCAGCAAATGGGCTAAAGACCAAAAGGCGGATTGTCCTGCAGGTAATTATAAGGTGGAGTCTGAAATACACGTGCTGTTCCTCTGCCCAGCCTATCGGTTGCCGCGCAAGCGGTGGTTAATCCAACTTTGTAAGAACCTGGGCTTTGTGCGCTGTGCAGAGGCTTACAGAGTTTTAAAGTACAACACCCATCCACCAACAGTCTTTGCTGTATCCCGATTTTTAAATTGTATGTGGCATACCCGACGAGTTATCTTAAAGTAGTACCTTTGGGGAAGTAGAAATGTACTGAAATTAGACAGGTTTATTAACTTTATCCATGCTTTGGGTTCCCTTTTCTAGTCTCATATTTCTAGTATTGTAATAATTTTAGAGCACATCCCTCCTCCAGGTAGCTTCTTTTATTTTTTTTAATTGGCTGAAGATTGTATCACAAAGCTTTTTACTTCTCATACAAACAATTTACTCTGACTGACCCTTTTTGGTTCATGTTGTATGTCCTTCCCACTAAGTTGTATACAAGCTTGTGTCCCACTTTATTTGTTTCTTGCTGAATGTTGTGTATATTTAAGCAACTATATTTTAAAAACACCTGTCCGGCTGGACAGCTGTAAAATATAGTACTGGTTGGGTCTATATTTATTGTTTGCTCTCATTAATCCTTGTCTAGGGACCACTGTCTTTAGAAATTGGGGACTCATTACGATGGAGGTGGGACACCGTAGCGGTGATTGGGTCCAACCGCCATGCGTGCAGCAGTCACGCATATACAATTATGATGGGACCGCAACTGCTGCGGTCAGATTCCACACCTTTAACATTGCAGCGATGGCTGCCGACAGCAGCACCGCCGCGATGTTAAAAAGAGCATGTTGTGCATTTTACTGCACCACATAGCAGGCACCATACTGTGCCTGCCACTTGGTGCAGTGAAATGACCACCCAGTGCACCCACACCTCCCCCCAATACAAGGGGGGCCCACAATGGTCCCCTGAAGACATTCTCCGCCAACCTTTCAATGGCGGTTCAACCGCCACGGAAAGGCTGGCTTCTGCCAGCATCATAATTGCGCTGGCGGAGCATCATAGGCTCCACCACCATTGTGAGCATGCTGACCGCTCCACCAGGCAATCATGATGATTGCTGCCAGCGGAAAAGGGGTGGATGGACTTTCCGTCCGCCGCGATACCCACCGCCATCATATTGTGGCGGGGGTAAATCTCATGATGATGGCGGAATGATCGCCATCACGGTGAACACCCTAAATGTCGATTCCAAAATATAGAGTGCCCAAAATATCGAATAAAAAATATAGACAGCCCAGAATATCGGATTACCAAAATATATACAGCCCAGAATATCGAATTTAGGGTATGAAATATCGAATTCCATAATATCAAATTTAAAATATCAATTTCCATAATATCGATTTTTTTAGTGTTATATATGGTAGTATATGTATTAAAATTATGTATGAATTTTGTAATGTATGTTTAATTTTTTTAAAGTAATGAATGGTATGTAATTAAATGTTTGCGTAATTTAATCCCATAGCGCGTTGTGGGTTTATAGGGGAATAGGGTGGGAAGTAATTTAATTAAACTAAATTAAATATTAATTTTTATTTATATGTATTGATAATTAATTGATTGATAATTCATTTTTAATTGGTAATTAATTTTGATTAATTGGCAATTTATTTTTATGAATTGGTAAATAATTTGTATTAATTGATTAATTGATAATTATGTTAATTTTATTTATTTGGAGCGGGTTGTGGGTTCATAGGGGAATAGGGTGGGAAGTGATTTAATTGTAATAAAGTTAAAAATTATTTTTATTTATATGTATTGATAATGAATTGCTTGGTAATTAATTATTAATTAGTAACAAATTTGTAATAATTGGTAATTAATTTTCATTAATTGATTACTTGATAATTATGTTAATTGTATTATTTATTATTTGGAGCGGGTTGTGGGTTTATAGGATAATAGGGTAAGAAGTAATTTAATTTTAATAAAGTACATATTTATTTGTATTTATATGTATTGATAATAATTGATAATTAATTATTAATTGGTAATTATTTTGTATTAATTAGAACTTGATTTTTTTAATTGGTAATTAATTTTTATTAATTGGTAATTATTTTTTATTGATTTTTTATTGTTATTGATAATTAATTTAATTTAATTTGAATATTAAATCATTACTTTCCCTACTGTTGCACTCTCTGGAGTGGGAATAGTACGTTTTACCCCTACTCTATCCAACGCTTTCCCTACTGTTGCACTCATTGGAGTGGGAATAGTAATTTTTACACTCCCGCTATCCAACGCTTTCCCTATTATTGCACTCTCTGGAGTGGGAATAGTAATTTTTACCCACACCCCGCTATCGTACACTTTCCCTACTGTTGCACTCTTTGGAGTGGGAATGGTAATTTTTACCCCTATGCTATCCAACGTTTTCCCTACTCTTGCACTCACTGGAGTGGGAATAGTAATTTTTACCCTCCCGCTATCCAACGCTTTCCCTACTGTTGCACTCTCTGGAGTGGGAATAGTAATTTTTACCCTCCCCCGCTATCCCACACTTTCCCTACTGTTGCACTCTTTGGAGTGGGAATAGTAATTTTTACCCTTACGCTATCCAACGTTTCCCCTACTGTTGCACTCACTGGAGTGGGAATAGTAATTTTTACCCCTATGCTATCCAACGCTTTCCCTACTGTGCACTCACTGGAGTGGGAATAGTAATTTTTACCCCTCCGCCATCCAACGCTTTCCCTACTGTTGCACTCTCTCGAGTGAGAATAGTAATTTTTACCCCTCCGCTATCCAATGCTTTCCCTACTGTTGCACTCTTTGGAGTGGGAATAGTAATTTTTACCTCCACGCTATCCAACGCTTTCCCTACTATTGCACTCACTGGAGTGGGAATAGTAATTTTTACCCTCTAGCTATCCAACAAATTCTCTACTTTTTTTTACATTACATTTATTATTTTTATATTTTACGATTTTTAACATTATTTTTAGTATGTTTTATTTACATTTTTTAATATTTAATTAATTTTATATTATTTTTAATTTGTAAAAAAAATCGATATTTTAGTTAACTATATTTTTAACAATCTATATTTTGGATTCGATATTTTAGTACTTACCTGTTTGTAGATAGGGATTCTATATTCTGTCCTCAGATATTTTTGAGTTCATATTTTGGGCATTCTATATTATGTCCCTCGATATTAAGTCACTGAACCCGCCACCACCAGCCCGGCTGTGGCTATTTTTCCACCATCGTAATGAGCCCCTAAGTGCCTACGGATAGGACAGCGTTCTATCTCAAAGATCTGAAAAAGTCAGTGGAAAGTGGCATATACTGCAAAGATATTACGTGAGACAGAGTGACTATTCTTGTATTAAACTGGATTTGCTTGCAAGCGCTTGGGCTTTAGCTTATTTCAGGTGTTTCATGCGGGATAGTAGATTTACCCTACACACGGACCACAAGCCCCTTGTTCAAATACTATCACCTAGGGAAGGATCGATACACTGTACTGTGTTACAAGACAATGTTTCAAACTTCAGAAATTTAGGGGCCGATTACCATGGCAGGAAATCCGCGACCGCCGGGCCAGCGATCGTGTATTTCCCGCCATCGTCCTGAATATTCCCACCGCCAAATTAGGATGGCGGTGGGAATGGGAAAGGTACCGTGGCAGACGGAAAGACCGTCCGCTGGGGTGCTGCAAGGCGGTCCCTTTCCGCCTGCCTTGCGGGACCCGGTACTATGGGGCTATGGAGGCGGTGCCGTGCAGGCACCGCCGTGGGCATTATGATGCCTGTCTTTTGTGGCGGAGTTCTCACTGCAAAAAGACAGGCGTAAAATGCCTTCGGGGGCCCGTTGCGAGCCCTCAGGGGGTGGGGGGTGGGGTGCTGCATGTGGGGGGAACCTATGGTACCCCCTACATTTGCATGTACAAGGTGGCAGGCACCGCATGCAAATGTAAAACATGTATTTTTACATTGTGATGTAAACACACAGGATACGCCCGCCAGTGTGGCAGGCGCATCCTAATTTGTTTTGAGGGACCCTGCACCTATGTTGGGCTGTCCCTTTTCAAGCAGTGATCCGCCCGCCATCGTAATTGGCCCCATAGTTTCGATACTGTGCATGTTACTAGTCAATCTAACCATCCTGATGACTATTTATTTAAGTTACCTTGTACCAACACCCAAGGAACGATGAAAGTTGATTAGGAATTGGATATGGTTCTTTGTGTTGTTGATGTCTGTATCGTAGAAAGGGAAAAATGTGGATGAAGGCCGTGTTTTTCAGAAAATGCTAAGGATGTGGAAATAACCCTTGTAAAAAGAGATATCTGTGAAGGATTACCTCAGTCTAGAAATCTTAAAGGTTACCTTCACCTCTTTTCTCTGGCCGCACATAAGTGTGGAAGGGGATTTGGTCTTTTGTAATGACAATTGTGTCCCTCCTCGTGGTATGAGGGAGATTCTTATAAATGTATGTCACTAAGGGCAAATTGGTATGTCATTTTGCAAAATCATTTCAAAAACTATTTCTGGTGGCTTAGAATGAATGCAAACATGCAGTACACATTGGTCCTCATAGATTACCACTCAAAATTGCCAGAATTTATACAAATAGGATTTTCATTGCTGTGTCCCTAGAGTTTCTCATAGACAGATTCCTTGAGTTTTTCATTACTCGCAACATTGTGAGGTTCACAGCTGCAGAAATGTCTACATTTATTAAGATTCACAACATTAGGCACCTCAAGGCAGCGTTATATGACCCCTAGCACAACACAAAGTCTAAAGCTTCACTAGGTACCTCAAATACAACATTGATTTAGCACTGGTAGGGAAATTCCTTTGTCTTTATCTGTCAGAAAAATACTTTGTTCATATAGGGTCCCTTTCAAATCAGTCACACCTGCATTACCTATTATTTAATTGAAGGTTTGAAAACCCACCTGTTTGATTTGTCCCAAGTGGATCATATCCTGGTACCCATCTTAAGCATTTGGCAGAACAGACACTGACTCAGATAACGTTCAGAGCAAAGCTAACGCACATTATGATGATAGCCACAATGTTGCAGAGACTAGTGTCAAGATTAGTGATTTCATTATGATCCTTAACCCTAAGCATTGTAAAAAAGGGCGAAGTAAGTTTTTCAGACCAGTAAAAGTGGTTAAAGTCAACACGGCAGTGTTATCACACAGGATATCAGATGGTGGAACATGAATGGTGTATCAAAATGTACCAATGTCTCGTCACCACTTTACCATAATGTGAGTGATGGTGATGACCCTGATGTTCTCCATGGGTTCCATCCAACCAGACATAGGTTTGTTCAGTCTCTAATTATGGAAGGTCCTTAACAAGCCCAGACCTCAATCAACCATTCTTCTGGTTCTGACCCATCTAGTCCTAGTGGAACAGGAGTTATAAAAATCTAGCTTGGTTCCATGACCAAGCGTGTGAAGAACCTACCCAGAATCAGGATTACATACTCAAAAGCAGTTCAGTAATGTTAACTCAGTCCTTCTAAGGGAGGGAGTTCTACTATATTCATTGTTATATTTACTTATTGCATTACACTCCTCCCACCTTCCACCTTTCCTCCTTTCCCCTTTTTCCCCTCCCCACCCCCTTTTTAACTGAACCTTGGTTTGCCCTAAATTGTTTAGTGAGGCATTGTTTTGTTGGTGACCACTCAACAGCATTTTCCGATGTGGATCTCAGATGTACACTTCATGGTTTAAAACATATTTTCTTCTCTAGTGCTGTGAGTTGATATTTTTTGATGCAACTTCTTCACAATTTAGGTCAAGTGGGAAGCCGGTATTTAAACCCACATTTCCTGATTACACATTGTGTAATTCAGCTCCTTCTCCCTCCCTTTGACCATGAAGGTGTTTTATACGCAATTATTTTATGACCTAAATTAGCACTTTATCAAGGTTTACTAAATGCAAATTGTACATTGGTAAAGTAAGATTTATTGTGAGGAAATATAAACAAGAAAGAGTTTCTCTGTGCCTCTTTCCAAAATATTGTTTTTTAAAGCAGGAAAAGTGTTGGACATTGGCAGGATTAGATTTATTATTCTGATTCAAATGTAATTAAAAGCAGGGAATATATTGGACTTTGGAGTAGTTACATTTACCATTCCCACTCTAAAATAATCAGAAACAGGGAAAGTCCTGGACTTTGGAGGAGTTACATTTGCTTTTCCCACTTGAACACATGCAAAAGCAATGAAAGAGTTGGACATTGAAGGGGTTTGATTTGCTATTCCCACTCCAGTCTCAGCAACAGTTAGGAAAGTGTTTGGCTTTGGAGGGGTTAGATTTACTATTCCTACTCCCACATATGCAAAATCAGGGAAAGTGTTGGACTGTGGAGGGTTGGATTTACTATTCCAGTAGAAGCGACTGTGGTTTTATTATTCAACTCCAATCTTAACAACAGTAGGCAAAGTGTTGGACTTTTTAGGGGTTAGATGTACTATTCCTACTCTAACCAAAGAAACATTAGGGAAAGTGTTGGACTTTGGAAAGGTTAAATTTACTCTTTCAACTCCAATATAAACACCGCCGACCAGCTCACCACCTCCCTCAGCCAGAACCCTCCCACCAACACGACGGACCCCAACGAAGCAGCCCGCATCTTCACACAGTGGCTCATCAACTGCGCCGACGACCTCGGACCACTGAAGAACCCTCCCAGCAGACACGGCAGCAAAAAAGCCTCGTGGTTCACCAACGAACTCAAAACATCCAAGAAAAACTGCCGCACCCTCGAAAAAGCCTGGCGCCACGACCAGACCACAGAAAACATGACCGCCCTCAAGAACGCCACCTGCACACACCACCAGCTGATCAGCACCACCAAAAGGACAACATTGAAAGAACGTCTGGACAACAACACCCACAACAGCAAGGAACTCTTCAGCATCGTCAAAAAGTTCTCCAACCCCAGCGCCGGAAACAACGACATCACACCCTCGCAAGACCTCTGCGACTCACTCGCCTCCTTCTTTCACAGCAAGATCGCCGACATACACAACAGCTTCGACGCACCAACCACGCACCCAACCACCGAAACAACTCCCCCCACCACCACCCTCTGCAACAGGACCCTGGTCAGCACCAAAGACACCACCCGCACGATGAACACCATCCACTCTGGATCCCCAACCGACCCCTGCCCCCACCACGTCTTCAACAAGGCCGACTCCATCATCGCACCCCAACTCCGGAACATCATCAACATCTCCTTCAACACCGCCACCTTCCCGGAGAGCTGGAAGCATGCCGAGCTCAGCGTCCTCCTGAAGAAACCGACAGCGGACCCCACCGACCTCAAGAACTTCCGCCCCATCTCGCTCTTCCCTTTTCCTGCCAAAGTCATCGAGAAGACCGTCAACATACAGCTCTCCGCCTTCCTCGAGATGAACGGATCCCTCGACCCCTCACAGTCCGGTTTCCGAGCCAACCACAGCACCGAGACCGCCCTCATCGCAGCCATCGACGACATCAGATCCCTGCTTGACAACGGGGAAACAGCTGCCCTCATCCTCCTGGACCTCTCTGCAGCATTCGACACTGTCTGCCACCGCACTCTAATACAGCGCCTCAGCAACATCGGAATCCAAGGGAAAGCACTGGAGTGGATCATCTCGTTCCTCGCCGGAAGAACCCAGAGAGTCCGCCACCCCCTGTTCCGATCCGCGGCCACCGAAGTCATCTGCGGCGTACCTCAAGGTTCCTCGCTCAGCCCCACCCTCTTCAACGTCTACATGAGCCCCCTCGCAGCCATCGCACGCCAACACAACCTTAACATCATCTCCTACGCCGACGACACCCAGCTGATCCTCTCCCTCACCAATGACCCTGCCACCGCCAGAGCTAGCCTACACGAAGGAATGAAAGACGCCGCCAAGTGGATGTAGAACAGCCGTCTGAAACTGAACTCAGACAAGACGGAAGTCCTCATCCTGGGATCATCCCCCTCCACCTGGGACGACTCCTGGTGGCCCCCTGCCCTGGGCACCACCCCCAAGCCAACGGACCACGCACGAAACCTGGGCTTCATCCTGGACTCCGCCCTCTCAATGACCAGACAAGTCATCGCCGTCTCGTCATCCTGTTTCAACACCCTGCGCATGCTCCGAAAGATCTTCCGATGGATCCCCACCGAAACCAGGAAGACGGTCATCCAGGCACTCGTCACCAGCCGAATGGACTACGGGAACACCCTCTACGCGGGAACTACTGCCAAACTACAGAAAAGACTCCAAGTACCTCAACAACCGCCTCACTTTCTACACGCCCACCCGCCAGCTGCGAACGACCAGCCTCGCCCTCGCCACCGTACCACGCATCCGCAGAGCCACCGCCGGAGGAAGATCCTTCTCCTAACTGGTGGCCAAGACATGGAACTCCCTCCCCATCCACCTACGGCTGACCCAGGACCACCTCTCCTTCAGGAAGCAACTCAAGAACTGGCTTTTCGAGCAGTAACAGTCCCCTCCCCCCCAGCGCCTTGAGACCCTTCCGGGTGAGTAGCGCGCTATACAAATTGCTCTGATTGATTGATTGATTGATTGATTGATTGACTCTGGAAGGCTTAGATGTACTATTCTCACTCCCACTTAAGAAAAAGCAGGGAAAATGTTGGACTTTGAAAACATTGGATTTACTCTTCTCTCTCCAATCCAGTGGTGGCTAGTGACATTTGGAAGTCGTAAGACATAAAAGTTGGGTATGACTTTTATGTAGTGAGTGAAGCAAGAAAGCCTAATGGACAAATGTGGTGTTCGAGGGGACCTCCATCCAAGGCAAAAATTGACAAAGATTGCCAAATGGTGCATTTCAAAGCAAATGATTTTAGTGATAAAGCAAGGCTTATAAAGCAGTGGGGACATAAAGTCTTGAAATATTAAACACATTAAAAACTACCTCATATTGTACTGCATCAATATGCTCAACAGTTACTGTAATGTGCAAATTGCACAGCGCGACATCTTCAGGCCCTTTAATGTGTATGCTTGCCCAGTGTCTTGCACTGCATGCGGCATCAACCTTGGAAGAAAATGCCCTCTAACCAGTCTTTGGGAAGCACCCAACACTGCTGGATGCAATAAGTCATATAGAAATATGTGTAGACATATCTTTAGGTGGGGTGAAAAAAGCAAGTGTTCTCTAATGGACATGTAAAATAAATTTCTGTGATTCCCATAGTGTGTCACCCGACCAGTGTTTTGGTTTCTCTACTGAATTTGGCCACAGAATGCCTTACTGATCCAGCCACATAATGTTGCAGCTCTTAAAGAGTATCTTAAAGAAACAGGGTAAGCTCCCATCAAAGGAACAGGATACAAGCAAAATCACACACATGCCGGGCACCGCAGGGCTTTATAAATCCCATAAAGACAAACCCTGTCAACCATACCTGAGAGCAGCCATGGGCAGACAAGCCCTAAGGAACATTTTACTGACCAGGATCCTGACACTACCCATATGGGAATACAGGGCTCACTGGAAAACAAGATCACCAGGACAAAGGTAGTGCAGGTTGTGCTCATACACCCTAGAATCAGTAGTACATTGAGTATGCTGCTGCCCAGCGATGCTTCCCCAAAGGAGAACTTACTAAAGCTACTATTCTTGCAGCACGGAATAACAACATGCAAAGAGGCAGTGTTGTACATTTTTTCGTCTGATGTCCCAATGGAGTTAGCATAAAGGCTACTGAGGGATAATAGTCTGCACATTGGTACATTCCATCAGGCTGCATCAACCACAAATTTGCTTGAACACAAATCATGAACTGGCACTCCTTTCATCAACAAGACCAGTACCTGCCCCTATAGGTTTTATAGTCCCTTTTATGTCTGCAGTAACTCAACTTGTTCCTCTGAAATATCTGACCTGGTTTGGCTGCACTGCACTTTGAAACATACGTTGAAACATAGCTTCTGCCAATTTTTAATGTCCCGTCAATGTTGGGTGTATTTTAAATCTCTACTTTGAAATATCTGTATTGATTTGTTGAACAGCACGTTGAGCTATGGAAAACACTTGTACATGTTTCCACCTTTACCGGGAGATCTTAAAATGTAGAATAAATGAACAATAAAGAAGGGGGCGCTAGAGGGCGCACAGCGGAATGGCTGCCTCTTGAGACAGCTCCGCCGGCCAGTATCAACTAACGGGAAAAAATAGCGGAAAGCTGGTATCTCCACGAACGAAACCAAGCTGTAACGAAATCGGAAGAGGTGGGGAATGTGCTGAGCTGCAAGAAATGCCGTACTAAACGCTGGTGTTCCCGAAATCAGCCTTGGTGATCGGAGCGAATGAGGTCTGGCCGCGGCTAAAATGGCGACTCCGCACATCTAACGGGACAGGAGATCAGCCGCGCTACCCGACCGAACAGAGACACAGGACGGGCCATCGGAGGTCAGTGTTGGGTGGCGCTGTGCGGACATGGTGGCGCGTGTGGACTGTATGGCTTGTGCGACCACGGGTGTAGATAAACACCGTCGATATGAGAAGATCGGGTGACACTGGAGAAACGCATATACTAATTGGTGGCTCTGCCCGTGTGGTATCGACGGAGGCCCTGTACTACCGAGGCGCTAACGTCCCTCTGCGCACAAGAGTGCCCTATAGACTCCGAAAAAGACGACGGCGAAATAAAACGCCCCAGTGTCTGTATGTACCGGGAAGAGCGCGTTTATTGGGCTCTGGCTGCGCTGTGCCGAGGTGTGTCCTGGAAGCACAAGATGGCGGCGCCCATATTCTGGTGAGGGCCGTGGAAGAGACACGACTGGCACCCGAGAGTTGTAAACGGCAGTCAAGGCGGCCAGCGAAGAAACACTGAGGGGCACCGCGCGGAGGAATATTAACAGGCGCTGGCTGTGGGGTGTTCTGGCTGCTGCAGCGAGGGGTTTTCGGAACCGGCAAAGCTCCGAAAAGGCGCGAAAACGGGGCAGTGATACCGACGATACCGTATGGTGCTCGAAGGTTACAACGGTTTCCCACGGGGAGCTCGCACTCTGCACAGGGCAATACTAGGCCGCGCAGTGAGGCTGAGGACTGCGGAACTGCCGAAAGTATAAGGTCATTTGCACGAAGTGTGGCCCTTCATTGCACGCAATTGCTGTAACTGGCTGGGCAGTAGAAACCTGAAGTACTTGCTGAATTGTATATGATTCCGGGGTCATCTGTATTAACGGCGCAGGTATAGTGCTGGTGGAGGGCATAGAGTTTGGAGGAGGCCCCCCCCACACAATCGAACGCACTGAAAATTGTGACAGCTATATGGTACCTGGCAGGCAGTATGGGTAAACCGGAAAAAGTGCAGACCAAACTGCCATTTGATAACAAGAAGGCTACAAAAGGGGCCACAGCGCCAGCAGATAATGTAATGGACACAGACACAGAGTCGCAAAATACCATGGAACAAACACTGAGAGCCATCCACAAAAGCTTGCAAGATGTGCACTGCAAACTGGACTCAATCACACAGAGAGTCGATAACATGGCTGCAAAACTCGACAAGCACGGGGAGCAACTAGAAGAAGCGGAGACAAGACTGTCTGCTGTAGAAGATGAATCACATGCGACGACGCAAAAATGCACTGAGATGGACAGAGTGTTGGAAGTTATAAAGAACAAATCCGAGGAGTTGGAAGCGAGATCCCGCCGCAATAATGTACGCATAGCGGGGGTCCCTGAATCGACCAATACCGGGAAGATGGAGTCATATGTGGAAGACTTGCTGAGAACAATTTTTGGGTCTGAACAGCTGTCAACAGTGTTTATTGTCGAGCGTGCACATAGAACTCTGGAGCCGAAACCGAAACCGGGAGCCCCACCGCGTCCGATAGTGGCGCGTCTACTCAACTATAGGGACAGAGACGTGATACTGAGGCTGGCACGAGAAAAAAGAGAAATTGAACACCAGGGCAACAAATTACAATTCTACCCGGACTTCACCATAAATGTGCAAATGGCGCGGAAAGAATTCGCAACGGCGAAACAGAAACTAAGACATGGAGATTCCCTACGCGGTGCTCTATCCAGCCAGACTGAAAATAACCAAAGATGGTAAATCAGTGATATCCCAAACCCCTAAGGAAGCTAATGACTATATTAAACGGCTGGGGCAACGTCGGCGGCAGCAAAGGCGACAGGAACAACATCAAGACTCAGATGGAATGCAAGGTGGAAACCTGTTTGGTGAGCTATGGCTCTGGTTTTTTGCCCACGACATGCTATGCACTAACTACAGACCTAAAAACGAATGCCATGCGTGGTGCAGAGTATCGGTCTGCCGGGTGTGTGTTCGGCATGCAGCCGGCCTGCTGGTGCGGTGAACGGTTAGTGCCCATCAATGTGCGCACCTGTGACTGTGTGGTGTAACGCCAGAGTGCTTCTGATTGTAGCGGCTGGTGCCATGGGCCGCTGGGGTGAGTTACTGTCCTATCACGCTGAGCCTGAAAAGCGGGGAACTATTGGTACGGACAGGCTCAGTGACCACCACAGTGACGAGGGGTACGGCTAGCACCCAAAATGTCTGTGTGCTATAGACTTTGTGGGGACCATTGCCTAGTTAGCACGCACGAGCAAATAACAGACTCTCATGTTTATCTTTTATCCGACACTGTCTTTTAAGGGAGGTATATAGATGGATGGTGTGGTGTGTGGCCACCACGGACGCTAAGGGTATGTGACCTCACTGGCTGCAACTAAAGATATACCAGCGCCACACGCAGTACACTGGCCACATCCACTATGCTGGGTGCAGTCGTGTGACCCGAGCGGACCCCCACATAGGGTGTCCCCCAACAATGATACTGTTCTGTTTGTTGTTGCAAATAGGGTGTGTCTTTGGCATAATTGGGGTGCTAAAGTGGGTGGGGGAGGCAGGGAAGAGTTGGGAAATGTTGGTTTGTAGAACTGTATTTGAGAAACACTGCCAGATTCCGAAGGAAACGAGCATTGCCTTCTGCGAGGTATATGCAACAGTTGTCACATAGTACATGCCAGACCACTGTTAACACTTTGCAAATGTTGAAATTAGAGTTCAGATATGGTAGAGGACAAACACACTAGTACCCTAAAGCTGCTAACTTGAAACGTACGGGGATTAAACAACCCAAAGAAAATTAGGCAGGTACTGGCGTACTTAACAAGATTACACGTTGACATAGCCTATCTTCAGGAGACACACATAGCTCCCCATGCACAGACACAGATTGGTACTTGGTGGGCGGAAGCGACATATGGCGCAGTCTACTCCTCATATTCGAGGGGAGTGCTTGTTTTAATACGCCGTGGGTTAAATTTCAAACTGGAACAGGTACACTCAGATAGGGAAGGAAGATATGTAATCGTCACTGGCACCCTCCGGGGACATAGAATAAACCTAGTGAATATCTATACCCCCAAATGTTGGCGACCCCCAATTTTATAGCGCCATCTGGACGAAACTCGCTGACCTACCAGATGTCCCAGTGATTTGGGGAGCTGATTTTAATATGGCTTTAAATGACAATGTTGATAGATCTGGATCATCGGCAGAACCACACAGAAAAGCGTTGCAAACACTACACAACATAATGTTAGAAAGGCAACTAGTGGACCTCTGGCGAACGACACATCCACACCAACGTGAGGCTACACACACGACAGCGGCCTACGGCAGCTGGTCACGAATAGACTACTGGCTTGGGTCGCCGGAGGTGCTACAGTGGATGGTGGAAATTACCCACCTTCCCAGGACGCTATTAGACCACAACCCAGTACTGCTTACACTTATGTTGCCCAAATATGTACCCCCCCCATTCAGTTGGCGTTTTAATGCGAAAGCCCTACAAGACACAAGTTATAGTACCATGATAAGTAAAGCCATAACAGAATATTTCGAATTGAATGTGGATAGAACGGATGATCCGGGTATCCTGTGGGAGGCTTTTAAGGCCACAATTAGAGGAGTATGCATTAGCACAAATGCTGGTATATTAAAAGACTTACGGCAGCAATTGGAAAAAAGAGAAGGACCCAGTCATTTTGGGGAAAATTAAGCTTGAACTATCAGACTATCAAAAAGATGCAGAAGCAGAACTAAACTATGTGCACAAAAGACAAGTGGCGAGAAGGTATGGAGAGGCAGGTAGACCCGGGGCCGCACTAGCAGCAAACATTTGCGCGCAGAAGCCTCCACCAGTAGTGGAGGCAGTGAGCGATGAAAGTGGTGAGCTGCAGCATAACACAAAAGGAATATTAGAGGCATTCCGACACACATTCAGACAGTTATATAAAGCTACCACAACAGCCCCGGCGGATGAAATAGTGAAATATTGTGACACGGTGGCACTGGCTTGGTTGTCAGATGCTCAGAGGCAATACCTCTCCCACCCAGTCACGGTAGAGGAAGTGACAGAGATAATAAAAGCGTTGCCCAATGGTAAAGCACCTGGCCCAGACGGGTTCACGGGGGAATTCTATAAAGCTTTTGTGGACCTGCTGGCCCCTCATGTGGTGGCTATGCTGGGAGATGCGCATGAGAAGGGAAAACTGCCGGACTCCCTACGGGAGGCTATGATCATTGCACTGTTAAAACCAGACAAGGACCCGACTAAGTGTGACTCCTACAGACCACTATCGCTTATAAATGTTGACACCAAGATACTTTCTAAAATTCTGGCGACGAGACTACAAATTTTATTGACAAGACTAATCCTTCCGGACCAATCAGGCTTTATCCCCACTAGATCCACTTCCCATAACACGAGAACCTTGTTTACACTGTCTCATTATCTGTCCCCAGAGACGAAAGCGGCAGCTGTACTGTTAGATGCTGCAAAAGCGTTTGACACTATTGCTTGGGTGTACCTGGACACGATATTGCGCAGAATGGGTTTCCCACCAATGTTCCTGCAGTGGGTGACACTTCTATATACGAAACCCATAGCACGTCTTAGGATTAATAAATATGTTTCAGATCCCATAGATATTGAAAGAGGAACGCGGCAGGGATGCCCACTCTCCCCCCTGCTGTTTGCTGTAGCAATAGAGCCACTGACATGCAAAATTAGACAGGAACACCACTATTCGGCATTGCAGTTCCTCAAAGACCACTCCACATCTCGCTATACGCAGATGACGTACTGCTGTATGTGCGCGATCCCAAGGAGAATTTTAACCCGCTTCTAAGGGAGTTTGTCAAATTTGGGTACCATTCGGGGCTTGATATTAATTGGACAAAACCAATGATCATACCCCTCACTGATAGCACTCTTCCCTCCAATCTGGACTATCCATTAGAATGGCAAACAGACCCAGTTAGATACCTGGGAGTATGGTTCCATAGAGACCCTGAAGTGGTAATCCGCACAAACTACGGCAGGGTGCTAGATGGGCTAGATCAGAGGATAAATAGGTGGATTCAATTACCATTATCTATGGCAGATAGAATAGCCATAGTAAAAATGGTGCTCCTACCAAAACTGCTTTATCTATTCACCAACATTCCGATAGAGCCACCAAAACCTGTATTCCAAGCGATAAAGTCAGCAGCTCTGAAATTGATATGGGCAGGGAAGACAGCCAGAATAGACCTCCATACTCTGACATTGCCCTATGTGAAAGGGGGATTTAGAGTCCCAGACTTCCTACTGTACTACTTATGCACGCAAACACAATTTGCACACTTCTGGTATCATCCCATTCCATTCCTCACACATGTAGCAGTAGAAGAAGGAGACGCTATACCGGTACCACTAGATGCAATCCTGACACACGTACGACCGCCATTACACAAACAAGATATTAACACAGTAGATGCTACGTCAGCGGCGTGGCAGATTATAGCACAAAACGTGAAGAAGCAGCCGATATACGCGCCAGAAATGCCCCTGCATCACCACCCGGCAATGTCGGTTACGCAAGAGAAAGTGGGAATGGAGCTCCTTAAACGAGTGGGATTTGACACACTAGGGGATCTGTATCACGAAGGTACAGTTAAAAAGGTAGAAGACCTCGCATTTATACAAAACCAATCCCTGCTGTTTCGATTCACATACCACAGACTGCAGGGTGCACTGCGGGCACACTACCCCACCTACCCGGCAGAACCAGATACACTCCTGACGCTACAACTGCTCATCGCTTCCCCCGACTCCAGTCACCTAGATTGTACAGTACACTGCAGACTGAAATAGGTGATACTGCAGACAAAGCGATTCAAAAATGGAACTTGTGTTTGGAAACACCACTCACTGACGAAGAATGGAACACAGCAGGTACGATCACTGAAATACTCCCTCCTAACGGGAACCTAAGGCTCATACACATTAGATACTTACATCATACATAGGATACACCTCAACGCCTGCCCAAATACGGTCTCTGTGAAGACTCAAGATGTCAGCGGTGCGGGATGGAAGATGCAGATTTTATACATATGGCATGGTATTGTCGTGAGGTGGCTCAGTTTTGGGTGGCAGTTACCGACATGCTGGGTAAGATGGTGGGAATTGAGATACAATGCCATATAAGAACTTGCCTACTGAGTATACTACCGACTGTCAAAGCAAGAAAACGCACATTTTGTGTGCTGGCACTATTAATGGCCAAACGTAGCATAGCATTATGTTGGGGTGGCAAAAAGACACCAAGAGTAAAACAATGGGTAAGCGACATGGTATACTGCAAGGACAATCGCAAACTGTATGAAGAAGGTCTGCCAATACGAACTCGGCCTAAAGACTATTGGCATTATCTGGTGGATTATCTATCTGGTCAAGAAGAGCAGGTAGAACAGTGAGAAGGCAAAATGTATAAGATGTGACATAATATAGCTGTGATACAAATACCCTGTTGGATATGGAGTGTTGTAATGCAGTTCAGTTGTATGGGGCTGTTATGCCCAAATGTCGGACATTGTGTGTCCACTGTTGATTTCTTTTTGTAAAATCAATAAATAAAAATAAAAAAATTAAAAAAATGAACAATAAAGCAAACTATAACATTGAAATATTAATTAAATAAAAGATCTTTGTTTCCTCCTGCTATGTTGTTTTTTTTTTTTTCTTCAAAATCATGTTTATTAGTTTTTAGAACAGAAACATGCGACAATCCCGCACATCATCCCACGCAGGGGGTAGCAATTAAGTCATAGCCCAAATGCAACATGGTGAATCAAGACAAGACCCCAAATAAGCAGGACCCCTATCACACACGCAAGCTCTCTGAAGGATACAGCTTCTAACATATACGGGGTGTACTATACAACTTGCCAATTAAAGAAGAGCAGTTGCGAATGCTCAAGGCAATCACCCTACCGGTGTCTCGTTTGGCAGCCCATAGTCCCAGGGCAAAAATTAAGAGCCGCCGCAATGCGGTATGCCAATCGGAATGCTTCCCCAGGCAGTTCCCCCTGTGGGCATTGTCGTAGAGGAAATACTTAGAAGGAATAAACACACAAATAACAACGAAATACGGAACCCCCTCCCCACCCAAAACCCTCCCCCCTTCCCAGTGGTGGTTGCAACTTACAAAATACGGAGGTCAAGTTCACAGATTGTCAGGGAATCATAGCTGGAAGAGGTGGAGGGCTCTGACGCTAACAGGGCATACCGCAGATGGGAGACCCTTGGAGAGAAAGACGACCAATGGGCCCCAGCTGAATTCAAAGTTTTTTAAGTCATCCCTGAAAATGTCAGCCATCCATTCTAGACTCACTAATTTCCATAGGCGCGAATGCCAGAGGGAGGTGGCCGGCGCCTCCTTCCTTTTCCACGCCGCAGCCAGGGTGAGCTTGGCTGCCCCGATGCAAAGCCACATGATCTTTTTGTCTGCCTTAGTCTGATGTTCGAGACTTGGATCACGGAGACCCAGTAGGGTAGTAGCCATTGAAGTAGGGACGGGGTAACCCAACATCTCCTTAATTTGGGCAAGGATTTCCTCCCAAAATGGACGGATAACGGGGCAGTACCACCAGATATGCTGAAAGTCCCCTAGTAGCCCGCACCTCCTCCAACATCTATCGGAGGTACCCGGGAATATCTGTTTCAGCTTGGCTGGGTATAGGTACCAATCTATCATGGTTTTCATGTGCGCCTCCCTAAGTTCCAAGGAGTGGTTAAACTTTGCAATATCTGACCATAAGTGCGTCCACTCCTCATCGGTGATGTCTTGTCGAAGGACTCCCTCCCACATGGACATGTATCGGGGTCTAGGGGAAATCACAGTGGAAAGTAAGAACCCATATATAAAGGAGATAACACCCTTCATGGAGGAGGTCTTGGTAAGAAAGGCCTCAAATTTCGTGAGGGGCCGTGTCGCTGCATCTCTCACCTGAGGGGATAGTGCCCAATGAAGCAACTGTGCGTGATGGTATTGTTCATTGTCCCCAACCCCATAGTCCCTCTTACAATTTTCAAAGGTAAGAGGATCGAAGTTATGGCAGACATGTGTTAGTGCAAGGCAGCTGCCCTCCTTCCAAGCCTCAAAGGTACCCTCGACCAACGCTGGAGGAAAAGCAGTATTGAAGTGTATTAGCGTAAAGGGGGAGGGAAAGGTAGTCCACCTATCATCCCTGGAAACCGAGTCCCAAACATTCAGAGTAGTACGGGTGGGGGTGCTGATATAAACATTTTTGGGCCTGTGCTCCTGGGCCTCCACACCAAATCCCAGATCATTCTCCCTGCAACGCTCCGGTCCATATGCAACCAGTGTTTTTCTGACTCCTGTTGTGTCCATTCCACCAATACTCGAAGTTGCGCTGCTTTGTAATACAAATGAATGTCAGGAAGCCCCACACCTCCCTCCTTCCTCGGTCTGCGGAAAATAGCAAAAGAAAAACGTGCTCGACCCTCCTGCCAAATGAAGCGTAACATCATAGATTTCACTCGCCGGAAAAATTCCCCGTCGAGCTCGATGGGAAGGGCTTGGAACAAATACAACAGTTTGGGAAGAAGGGACATTGGCTTCCAACGGGCGAGGTCGGCCTGGATCTTGGTTAGTAGCGGGGGAAAATTGGCCGAGTATAGCGTGGAAGTCAGATGGATCCCCAGGTACTGAATAGAGGAGCCAGCCCAAGGGAGAGGTGTGAGCGCCTTGAGATGGAGGACTTCAGATTGTGGGAGAGTGAGGTTAAGAACGCAAGATTTGTCAAGATTGATCTTGAACCCCGCTACAGCTTCGAAGCGCTCCAGTTCTGCCTGCACATGAGGGAGGGAGTGGGCCGGTTCAGAAAGGGAGAGAAGGACGTCGTCCGCGAAGAGAGTGATCTTATGCATCTCTCCAGCGAAGGGCAGGCCTCGGATGTCGGAGTTGCTCTCACCGCCATTGCCAAAGGTTCTATGCTTAGGGCAAAAAGTAGAGGCGATAGGGGACATCCCTGCCTGGTGCCCCGCGAGTGTTCAAAAACATAAGACTGGTACCCATTCATCGGTACTCTGGACCTGGGGAAAAGATAGTTTGCCCGAATCATAGACAAAAATTTTGAGGAGAAGCCAAAGGCAGTCAGCGTCTGAAACAAGAACGCCCAGTCCACCCTATCAAACGCCTTCTCGGCATCAAGCACCACCAAGACCGCCGGGATTTTGAACTTGTTGGCCTTTTCAATCAGATGTATTACCCGCCTCGTGTTGTCGTGGGTCTGGCGCCCTTTAATGAAACCTGATTGGTCTGGATGGATGAGCGCCAGCATCAGGTCATTAAGCCGCTGCGCAATGATGGCGGAGTATAGTTTTGCATCTAGATTCAAGAGGGCAATTGGCCTATAGGAGGCACACTTGCTTAGGTCCTTTCCAGGTTTGGGTATGATGGATATCAGGGCTTCAGCCATCGTTCCTGACGTCTCCCCTTCGTCAGCCATACAGTTGAATAGCCGGACTAGGCACAGGCAGAGTTCTGAGGCAAAGGTCTTATTAAAAATGGCCGTGTACCCATCCGTCCCAGGGACCTTATGGGGTTTCAAGGCCTTAATGGCAGCCATCACTTCTTCTCTAGTGAAAGGAGCAGAAAGCGTCTCATTCCACTCCGCAGATACCTAGGGCAGCGGTAAGGTCTGCAGATACTCTCTTTGCGCGGAAGAAGCAGGAGTGTGTCCCGAATATAGCTTCTTGCAGAAGGCACCGAAGAGCTCGGCCTTAATCTCATCCTTGTGCGTTATGTCCCCTTGAGTATCCTGGACACCCCCAATATACTCCCGCTCCCTCTTGTCCCGTAGCCGCCTGGCAAGATGTTTCCCTACCTTGTTACCCTGGGAGTAGGAGAGACGTCGTAACTTCAGCAAAGGTGAATTCTGCCCTATTATTGTAGTGCGCCCGAAGTTTACCTCTAACTGCCGTTAGTTTACGTAGTGCTTGTCTGGTGGGGTTCGCCTTTTGTGCTTTCTCTAGTATAGAAAGTTCCTCCTCCAGTTGCACCCTCTCCCGACCACGCTGTTTGTTGAGAGCAGCGTTCAGGGCTAAGCAGTGCCCACGAAAGCATGCTTTAAATCGTCCCATTTGGTGAAAACTGAAGTGTCCCCCGGGTCATTAAGAGCAAAAAACTCATTGATAACCCCCCTCAGAGTGTCACAGGATCTTTTGTCCCGAGCCAGGGATGCCGGGAAGTACCATCTGGGGTTGGCTTGACCCTTCACGCCCCAGTGGAGGCAAACCGAGAGCAGACTGTGATCAGAAACGGACAGTGGAAAAATCTTGGCCTCTCGAAGATCACCACGGAGGTACTGGCTTAGGAAGAAATAGTCGAGTCTGGAATAGGAGCGGTGGACGTGGGAGAAAAATGTGTAATCTCTAGATTGGGGGTACAGTGATCGCCAAGCATCAAAAAGGCCCATGTCTTGAATCGTCTGTTGCGTGTCAGAGGAAAACGAACCCATGTCAGATCGCTGTGAATGAGTGCTATCTAGGTCTTTTTACCACACCAAGTCCCCCATGAGAATCAGTGGCCCCTCAGCAAAGTCTGTAATTTTCCCCAAGAGGACCTGGAGGAATCCGCTCTGGCCAGTGTTAGGAGCATAAACTACAATAAAGGTACACAGTCTGCCCCGCAGGAGGCCCTTCACCATGACCCAACACCCCTCTTTATCACTTTGAACTCCCATAGGCTGAAAGTGCAAGGGCGACCGGAACATAAGGGCCACCCCTCTTAGGAAGAGGTGTGGCGCCGCGGCCAGGGCGACTGACGCTGGAATCTGGGGACCACGGTTCGATCGCCGGCTCCGGCGGCAGGTTAGCCCAGCACCATATGACTCTGGGCAATAGCTCGCTTAATCTTCCCGACGGCCCCTAGCGCCTAGAGACCCTTACGGGTGGTTGTGCGCTTTACAAATGTGGACTTTACTTTACCCCTCTGTGTTTCGTGGAAGCAGAGGACCTATAGATGAGTGGGAACTGTTTGTGCTTGAGGCGTGTGTCTTCCAACTTAGTCAGATCGGTCTCCTGAAGCCCGAATATATCTAATTGGTGGTCGTTGATATATTTCAAAATCTTTTGGCGCTTCTGGGGAGAATTCAGCCACTTAACATTCCAGGTCCCTATAGTGAGCAGCATCAGGGATATAACCAAAGACGTTGCGCTTCCGGGGGTGCCCACCCAAGCCATCCCTGAGGGGCTATCGAGTGGCTGACCCCTCCAGCATTCAGCCCGCCCAGACTTCCGATTGTGTTCTGGAGCTGCCCAAGCATTACAACCCTCCCTCCTTCCGTGGTACCCCCTTCCAGTCTCCCCCCCTCCATAGAGCCTCCACGTGTATAAAGACCCCTCAGTCTGATCTTTGCTGTGAGCTACCAATCCCTTGCAACCACCACTATCCCTCCCGCCCCACCCCACAACCCCCACAAAACTCAACAAAAGAAGGAACCAGAACATAAATCCAGAAGTAGTGTTCCGTCGTAGCGTGGGGCAAGTCTGCCCCCACATAGACTTGTGGGGACAACGGGTCCTGGGACCCAGTCCGCACCTCACTGTAGCGAGATCTCAGAAAGGAATCCACGAGTCATAAAGGTCACACCTTTTGCCCCTGGCTGTGCGGCCCCATATACAGGTCTCAGTCTTTAAGTCCATGGACGCCACAGCACAAATCATTCTGAAGGGAAAGGCCTCGTGTTTCACCGCCTCTAGGAAAGAATAGGACACAGCACTGTGCCATGAATACACCGTGGGGCAGACATCCCCTGATACATAACAGTAGCTGCTTACTGGACCCCAAGAAAGCCGGGACTTAACAGGTTTGGGGGAGCTCTGATAAATGGCACGAGGAAACCAAAGCATCACCTCCGTCTAGGCTCCAGAAGTCCCAAAGTCTCTCCTCGCAAAGCTCGCTGACCCGGTACCAGCCAGTCCCCCCCCCCGGGGGTCAAGCAGACGCTCAGCAGTGGAATGGTCCTCAGACGTCTTCAGCCTCTCCCTCTTCTCGTGTTCTGCATCCAGGCCGAGTTGGAAGCTGCGCCTCCGGGAGGGTCATCAGGCGCCCCAGATGAAGATTCTTCCTCCTCCAACGGTAGGCCTAAGAGATGCAAACCCTCCTTCAGGTCGGTGATGTGGCGTCTCTTGTTGTGAAGTTCAAAACTGAGACCGAAAGGGTATGTCCATCGATATTTTATCCCGTCTTCCTGGAGCTTAGAAGTGATAGGCCGCAGTGTCTGCCTGCGTGCCAATGTGGACAGAGCTACATCTTGGAAGATGGCGCAAGAGAAATTCTGAAAGGATATAGAGTCCTTTGCCCTAGCCGCCTGAAGAACCGCCTCCTTGGTTTTGCAAGAGTGGAACTTCGCCAATATATCACGAGGCCTCCTCCGATCGCCCCTCTGAGGGGGGCCCACTCTGTGGACTCTGTCCAGCTTTATCTTGAGCACCCGGGGACTCAGGATCTCCGCAAAGAGGCCCTCCATTAAGGCCTCCAGGTCTGGCCCTTCTGCGTCCTCCTCAAGGTCTTTAACATGGATGTTCTCCCGACGTGCGTGGTTTTCCAAGTCCTCGGCCTTAAGCTGCGTCTGTTGAAGCTGCTCCTTGAGAACTCGGATGTCTTCCTGGCACTCTCCATCCGATTGCTTGTGTTTCTGGTGTTGCGTCTCCAAGTTGAGAACTCTGGTGTCCACTGAGTCCACATCGTGTTGCAGAGAGGCCATACGTTCCGATATGTCTGAGCGCAGTTGGTCTATAGAAGACTTAGGGGTCCATTAGGATGTCTGGCGGAGGCAATCTGCCCGACATCGCAAGCCCAAATGCCCCCTGCCATATTAGGATGGCGGGGGGGATGGCGGCGGTGAAAAACACCGCCCGCCTGTTTTCCGCCCCGGTCGCCTTGCGACCGCGCCGGAAAGGGAATAATATGGTGCCGGTGTCCAATGGACACCGCCAGCCATATTACGATGCACAGCTATAGGTGCCTTTCCGTGGCGGCAATGCCGCCACGGAAAGGCAGGCGGTGTTTGCTGCGGTGTTTGCTGCGGGGGCCCCCTGAGGGCCCCCCCTGGTGTAGGCAGAGGTGGGGGAGGACAGAGGGGGTACCTATGGTACCCCCCACATTTGCATATGCAAAGCGGCAGGCAACGCGCGGTGCCTGCCGCTTTGCATGCAAATGCGAAAAACCATTTTTAGCATTGTGGCGGGCGGTGCAGAGTGCACCACCCGCCACAATGCTAAAACTACAGGATGTGCCCGCCACTGTGGTGGGCCCATCCTAATTCCCCCCACGGGACCCCCGCCCTTATGGCGGGCGGTTCCGTTCTCCGATAGGACATTGTCCGCCCGTCATCCTAATGGGGCCCTAAATGTCCTGACCGAGCTCGTTGCGTAGCTCAGTTTTGAAGTCTTTAAACATGGACAGTAACATGGACAGTAAATCCGCTTTTGTAAGGGCCATGGTGGTCTTTTCAGTGTTGCCTCTAAGGGCTGGCCGGTTATCAGTGATGGTGAAAAAGTCTGACACTTTGCTAGTCCCCTTATTTGTGCCTTTTTTCGGAGGCATAAGGATGTGGCACTGCACGGCCCGGCTACCTCTGGACTCTCAGGAGCACCCCCTCGGTACGCCGCCCAGGCACTGGAGCCAGTTCGCGCTCAAGCAGGGATCGGCGACACCAATCTTCCATCCTCCCAAAAAGCGCGTCCTCTGGGCTAACATCCACTGGGCATGTGCGCCCTGCACCCTGTTATCGCAATGGCAGGAGGGGGGAGACCACTTGAGGCGATTAGCTGACAGGACTCATCAGTGCTGAACTGGGAGGACAGTGGCACCGCCCCCGCCTACCTCCGTCGTGGTCTGCTCTGGGGGGCCCACCTACCGCGGCCGCCGCCCGTCGCACTGCTTCGTAGCCCCACTGTGGTATCATTACAGGGGCATTTTCAGGCAGGGGGAAGTAGATCAGGGCCCCACGAGGATCGTCGCCTCTTCAGGAGGTCTCACCGGCTGCCATTTTAGGGTCAGGCAGCCAAAGTGATCGCCTCCGTAGTGCTTCAGGGAAGGAGCTGGCCACTGCAGGCGGGTCGGGACTCACCACCGTCACCTCCGCTGCCTCCGTGATGGTGGCGCTCCTCTCTGCCGCCTTAAAGATAGTCGATCAGCATCATTTGGCCGCCTCAGGGGTTTGCTCGCCAGCCGCCATCTTGTTCCCGGGGTCGCTCGCCGCCATAGAAATCCGCGTTTGGTGGCTACCGGGACCCTAGGAAACCTCGAAAGTGCTTCGTAGCGGTGCCTCAGGTCTTCCGCCGCCCGGGGGTGAGTCGAGGCAGAGATTCCATGCAGATTTGCCGCCAACTGGATTCGCCAGGCGACGCGCGGACCGGGAGCTGAAGCAGGTCACGTCTGCTCGGCCATCTCACCCGGCCACGCCCCCATTTTTTTTTTTAATGGGTTATGACAAGAAACAATGAACTGATGGAGAGTGGTGGGTGCTGGTCAATTTGGTCTAGAATGGCTCTATCTATCTTAACCGTCTCTGCATCACTGATATGTCTAAGCGTGGGACCACCCTCCCAGCCTGACCATGATCCATCATACCCAGTGGTTCACACATTAGTCATCCTGTAAACACACTCTGCCAGCCATGTATAAGAAGCTGGGTATCCAGCCAAGGACAACGCAGTGGGTCACAACTGTGATAATAAGCACTATACAAACTCTACAACATATTATAAAAGCAGTAGTTTGTGTTTGAAAATCAAAAAATAAATGTCCCTGGTACACTGGGAGTTTTCTCCTAGTCTCTGGTGGTCATTTACTTGTTTTTTGTTCTGGACCACTAGGCGTTCCTTGGCAATCCAAACAAGAAAAAGCATGTTAGGCCATCTGCTTTCTATAGGACAGATGGTCTGAAGTACTCTGACCAGTGTCTTACCAAGTAAGAGAGTTACCCCAGTTAGGGCAGAAGGGACTGGGTAGGAATATTCCACAACACAAATTTACCTTCTGCGCTTCAATTATTAGAGTGATATCAATTTAATAGCATCCACTGAACTAAAACCTTGCCCCAAAAGTAATCGTTTAACAAAAATAATATGTTTATATCAATTTATTACAACAAATTCATATAAAAACATATAACACATTTGTTCCTATAATACAGGTCCTAATCAACATTTACATACCAATAACCAATTTCACATATATTCATAATTCTGTACATCAAATACTGTAGATTTTAAAATAATTTTTGCAGTTATACGTAATGCAAACAAAGGTCCAAGTTTAAGTAAAACTAGTGTTGACACAGCTTATTGGTGATTCTTTATATTTGATCTCCGCCTTCTTCAGGACATGTAAATCATATATTTCTTAAAAACCAAGTTTATCAATCACTGCCTTTGTAGGTCAGGTTCCACAACGTGCGAATCCTATGAATTATGGTGCACACACTCTAATTAAAGGATATTCTCTTCATATTATATCCATCCATTAGGTGAAATCTTTGGAAATGCAAGCTTATTTCATAATTTCAAAGGGCCCAGTGGATAATGGTCTGTTATGGGGGTTATCTGCCCTGATTCAATTCAATTAGCATATAATTCAATAGGTACATTCTTCTCAGTAATTCATATATCCTCCATCCCGAGTTACACCTGTTTATGTTCTTTAACTTGATAAGATCCCCAGTTTCTCTATTTACCGGTATCTCATGTATCTCGGGCTCCAGTGGTTCAGTGGATACTATTAAATTGAAATCAATCTAATAATTGAAGCACAGAGGGGAAATTGGTTGTGTGGAGTACTTTGACCAATGGCCAGTGTCAGTTGGACAGTCGGTTAAGGTTTTCCACTGGGAGAGACAGCTGAATTAGAAACATGATGGTTCGCCCAACTCTAAATAAAGCGGGAAAACCCAGAGATTGGCAGAGAGAGTACTATGACATGTTTGGAGTGGATCACTATGTTTGCCATAATATAAGACAATATATATATATTCTTTAGATTACATTAAACGTCCTCTTCCACATTATCCACAACATAATGTGTGTAAAGCCTGTATTGCAAACCTCATCTAAGATGTTCTAAGGGATTTCTCTGCTACTTACAGGAAAAGACATCACACCAACCATATTCTTTCTTCAAGTTCTTCCATACATGTGTCCATATAAAGAAAGAAACAAGGCAGAGTGAATGTTTATGCTGTATCTACATAATTGGAATGTTCCCTTTAGCTACTCACTCACTAGGTCACCCTTCAGAAGAGGTAGCCGAGGGCACACAGACAAGTGTAGTAACTCAGGCAGTCATCCTGTGTGGAAAACTCTGCACTACCCTTATTGTATTGACTGAGGCACCAGCCTATTATGAATTGTTCCTATTCATTTTAGAGAATAGCATTTGGGAGTAGGAGAGATGTAGAGCAGCTCACCTCTGATGTTACTCTAATCAGTGGAGACCCAGAACACAAACCCATGTGGTGTCACCCAGCATCCCCTGCAACGGGGATCAAAAACTGAGGTAAGTTCACTCGATCATGACCCAAAGGCATGCTTGACCCATTTCCCAGTTGCAAATGGATTGAAAAATATTATCTAAATTCACAGTTGAAAGGCGGAACTTTAATTGAACATTAATAAATTCCAATGTATCATATAACTTTTTTTAGCTTTCTTTCTCTGTTCTGTGCGAGTTCAAGAAAATATATACTCTTATTTTGTTAATGACAGGCAGATGGCTTACATTAAATACTGTTGAAAGGGTCTGGCAATAAAATCACATTACAAAAAATGAATGTTGAAGTTTTTGGGATATTTTCTTCCCTGGTTAATTCATGTAATCCACTCAGTGAATGAGTTTGCGGTATGCTCTCTGGCTATGCGCCAGCCAGCCAGGGAGTCCAGGTGGTGCAAGGAAAGCATATTTTGTGTCTTTTATTTTTGGGGAACTCTTCATCAGAACTAGTCCACACCCCTTTCAGCATGTGATTGGGATCCCCACAGTTCATTACCAGCTGTACACATTCCTGCTGATCAAGACAATGCTTTATACGCAGGTCAGCTTTTTTCAAAAAGATAACGGAATTGAGGATCTGTAAAAAAGCTGATTTGCGTAGGATTCCACAATTTCAGCAATTATGAAAATCAGAATTAGAACACGTGCTTGCATGGGAGCGGGGAACCCCACAATTTTAGACACCCAAACATTTACCTCAATCAGAATGCCCACAATTAGCTGGATTGGAGAGGGTGTTAAACCTCAATTTCACGAGGCAAAGTTTGCCCGCATTCACACACCTGCCAATGCATCACATTATCAGAAATACAGTCAATTGAGTAATTGGGCTCACTAAATAACTAAGTTCTAAATAAGTGGAATATTTAATGGGTTTTATTCAAAACTTTAAAAATAAGTTGATACTGAGTCAATGATATAAAGGGTCTCAGTGAATAGAGCAATATAGAGTAGGGCAAAATCAAAAATTAGTCTACGTCCGAAGTGGGCAGAAACATCAAGAGAGTAACAGACAGCATTCGTAGTAGAACCGGAAAGTCTTCTGGCTCATCCCCAAAATCAAAGGTTTTTATATATTATTTTTGCATATGAAATTAACAGAAATGCAGAATTATTGTGGTGTGAGCAAATTTATCATTTCAGCAGCAAATCAGAGCACAGTTTAGGTAAACACCATTATATGTCATAGCACATCAGCACTATCCCATTACATGAATACTTATTCTGCCCCCTCAATGCTAATGTCATCCGAAGATAATAGAACAAACTAGATACATAAACAATTTGAATAGGGCACTCTGACCTAGGGGAAAGACCTGGAAGAAATAGTTGCAGCTTTGTGACTGAGCGGCGGAAACTTAATCAAGCCAGCATGAACAATAACAATGAAAATAAACAACAACTTACTTGTCTAAGCGCCGCAGAAGTGACAGGCAATGAAATGTGCAGGTGGAAAACATGAGTTACAAGGCTGACATCCATGTTGGAAAACATGGTGCTTAGGACCAAATCGGGGTCAGAAAAACACACTTCTACATTCCATAGAGAATGAATTTGTTTTAAAAACAGCAGTACAAAATCAACAAGTACACTTGTAATCAAGTGTGAAAATATACTCTGCACATTTTAAATGATGCACAAAAATATAAATATACAAAAATCCTTGAGAGTTGCAGGTGCCAAAGCTGATGCCATAAGCTGGACTGTGGAAAATTGAAATTTTCTAGCTCTTTTTGCAAAATTCGTAACTGTTGCTATACAAGATTTTTGTATTATTCAATTTTGCATCATTTATTGCTTGCATGACACCTGCTTGCCCTGTAAATTGCTCGCTGAGAAGATTTTTTTCCAAGACCTGTTTTCTGCTGGTATTTGAATGAAAATGCTATGTCTTACTCCCAACCTGGTCCCAGAACGTTTAAAATTCTTGTTCAAACTGGGCAGAGACCCCAGGAAGGGCATGTAGAGGTCACTAAAAGCATGGCAGGACCGCATGCTTGATATGCTAGGTCCCCTTTGCAGAATTATCGACCAAACCGAAGAAAGCCACAATAACGACACCCCCCTAAACCTCAAGTTACTAAGAGGATGGAGCCAAAGGACACTGATCCTTCTGGGTAATCTGAATGCTGCAATCAATGCGGAAAGGGGAACGGTTGCCCTAGCTAAAATAAATCCCTAACTTAGTGAATTGGCAGATAAAGAACCCTTGGATAACTCCAAGGGACTTCGCTTTGGGGAGGACATGATTAAAAGTCTGGGGAAATACGTTGCAATATTTACTGAGCTAGACAAGGCTCAAAGTAATATGCGCAGAGTCTTACTTATGCCAGTGCAACAACGGACGAGGAGGATCTGGAAACGAATGAAGACGACATCCCTTAGCTGCACGATATATCAGGATCGGCACGGGGACATAATCCAAGAGAAAAACGCTGAATAAAATCTACGACGTATAAACAGTGGGAAATAATAAACAAATGTTGGACGATTATTCTCACCTCGGAAATACAAAGTGATCTTATCGACATCACTTCTACATTATCGATTCTCATCATTGGATTAATAACTCCATAAGACTCAAATAGCACTTGGACTTATGACAATATTTGAACTCTTGGATACTACTCCTATTCTGAAGCCTTGAAAAAGCCCTGTGGGCGAAACGCGCGTCGGCTGCTGCTATATCAACAATGCTCTGATTGGAAAATAAAAAAATTCATGGATCTGATTGAAGAGTGTGACTGGATCCCTTCTTTAGATTGACAATTTGGAATCCTGAACCACAGCATTGAAAGAACTCATGTGTCTGTAGACCTATCAATGTGTGTTACAATAGGCGGATTATAGATATAGTGATTGGGTGTGCTCTGGTATAGATTTGAAATTGATAGACCAGAATTCTTTGAATCTCTGGCTTAAGCAATATCTCAGTGGGTAGATGTTGTACATCATAGTAAGCACCCCGTACTGATCGTTTGTACAACTAAGAAACTGTTCTTTTTCATGTAATCAAGTAGATGTGCGGATTAATTAAGGCAAACCCACCCTTTTGTGTTGCATAATATGCGCAGAGTGAGTAGCGCGCTATACAAATGCTTTGATTGATTGATTGATTGAACCCTAGTGTTTTTGCCAGGGCCGGCAGAAGGGGTTGCACTGCCGGCTGTTCTTACCAAAGACCCTTCTTTAAAAAACGAGGATTTGGATGCCCCTACCAGGCCAACACCTCCTCTTCGTTCTATCCCCAGAGAGGAAGACTCCATCATCCTTGAGGGTTCAGAGATAGAGGACAAAGCTCCATCAATATTCCAAGTAAGTACCAACTCAACATGTCCTTCCTTTTTAGCGAAAAAAGGGGGGGGGGTGGACTGAAATATTTTTTACACACATGGAAAAGAATCACACAGGACCCTTGGGTTTTACAACCTATTCAAGGCTTCAAAATAGACTTTTCAGTAACACCAACACAACATACATTCCCAAGAGTTTTGACTTTAGCAGAAGATCAACGGAGAATAGTGGTAGAAGAAGTTAATTCGATGTTAGAGAAAGGAGCAGTTGTAGAGGTACCATGGGAACATATGAACTTCCTAAGCAATCTATTCCTAGTAGAGAAAAAAGACAAAGGTTGAAGGCTTGTCATAAACCTGAGAGAGCTGAACAAATCTCTTGTTTACAGACACTTCAAAATGGAGGGTATCCAACTCCTCAGAGATATGCTCCTAGAAAAAGACTGCACAGTCACTAATGGAGCCAATATCCAAATTTGTAGATTTCTTTTTAAAGCCCTTCCTACCCAATGTCAAATCATATATCCGTGACACAATGCACTTTATTAACAAACTGAGTGAGATTCAATTTGACAAGAACAACCACTGGATGGTAACGATGGATATAACATCTCTATACACACAAATACCACAGGATGAAGGATTGGGAGTTCTCAGACAGCTATTAGACACTAGAGACAAACCACAAAAAATACCAACGGATTTCATCATCCAACTGGCCACGTTCTCATTGAAACGTAACTACTTTAATTTCGATGGAACTTTTTATTTCCAAACAGGAGGTGTGGCTATGGGTTGCCCTTTTGCCCCGGAATTGGCAATACTATATATGTCAGCCTATGAAGAGAAATTTGTTTATGAGAATAACCCCTTTTTTCATTGGATAAATAATTGGAATCGCTTCATTGATGATATTTTCTTTGTGTGGACCGGACCAGAAGAGGAATTAATCAATTTTTACAATTGGTTAAACAACAGGACCCAAGAGATAAAATTCAGCCTGAATCATTCCAAGACCAGAATGCCTTTTCTGGATGTCGAAATCTATCCCTCACAGGATGGAGGACTAATCACCACTCTTTACAAAAAAGACACCGATCGGAACAAATCATTGCATTTTCAAAGCAATCACCCGCGGAGCCTCAAGGAAAACCTCCCCTACGGACAATTTTTAAGAATTCGTAGAAATTGTCACCAAAAAGAAGAATTCATGAAACATTCGGAGAAATTGATAACAAACTTGATGGAGCGTGGTTACCTAAAAAAACTACTGAAAAGAAGCATGAAAAGAGCATGGTGGACCCCAAGGGAGTGTCTCCTGGAAAAGAAAAACAAACAAAAAATTAACCGGATGGTTCTAGTCAGCACATATTGCCCAAATTCAAACAAACTAAAAAAAGTGATTAAAGGCAATTGGCACTTAATCAAAAATTTAAATGAGGAATTCACAAATGCTCCCCTATTTGCGTTTCGGAAAGAAGCCAGTATAGCGAACAAACTGGTAAGAGCAGCAATTCCCACAAAGGAACAAGTAACTCTAAGAAACATGCTGGGCCTTCCGCCAATCCAAGGACATCACAAATGTGGAAGCTGCAATTGTTGTGCGACTACAGATGAAGGAATTGTTTTCAAACACAGAACAAATTCATGGAGACACGAAACATTCACTAACTGCAAGTCGCGGTATGTGATCTATGGAATAACATGTCCATGTGACCTACTATACGTAGGTAAAACCAATCAAGAAATCAAAATAAGAATTCAACAACATCGATCAAGAATTAAAAGGAAGGTACCCAATGCTTCCTTAGTCCAACATTGGCAGCTAAAAAATCATACAGAAACTGATCTACGCTGGACTGTCATCACTAAGGTTGAGAATGACAAGAGAGGAGGGGATTTGGACGCAAAATTATCACGCTATGAAGCAATGATGATAGTGAGATTCAATTCCGCAATGGAAGGATTGAATGAAATTTCGGAAATGTATAAATTGTAATTATGACGAAAAAATTAAATTAAAGACATAACATTTTGACATCAAGCCCGCTTATACCGTAAGACATCCCATGTCACAACACTGCACGACTTAGTAAAGAAAAACCTGATCAGACACCCAGAATCCACCCAAGAAAAAACCAGGGCCATTGTAGAACATGAGCGCCAACACTTTCAAATATGGCGCGGCTGTTCCACAGCAGAATAGGACGGTTTCCATAGATAGCGCTTCCCGGAATTAGCATATACTGAGAGGACGCATGCGCACTCGATAGCACGACGGATAGCGCACCCACAGATCCCAAGGAGCCGGCGTCTGAAAACAAACCACAAGATTAAGGTAATTACCTAGAACGAAGCTCGGTATTAAATTATTGAACGGACAAACAGACGTGCCACACGTTGCACCGCTGACCTGACAAACATGCAATGTTTTGTCATTTCAGGTCTCAAAGTCGGTTCCCCGCCATGGCGTCCTTCGAACAAGGTAATTAAACGCCGATCAGTACAGTTATCCTCCAAAACCCTGGGTGACCACTATAAAATATGCATGAATTTTGGTTGCCCCCACAGGGACTCCACCAAGATATCTCCCAAATTAAAAGAATCCGGAAGCCTAAAAGAATTCAAATAGGTAAGAAAACACATTTAGACCCAGTACAGAAAACAGAGCCCTAATTAATGACAATTAAACTCACACACATATTATTTACTTGCAGGGTGCCACACTGAAATCAAGTGACAGTGGTGAGTGATACTAACTAAGTCAGGTCGATTACATTGGTCTGTTGTGTACGTTATAGAGTTGAACTAAGCGATGTCCTTTAATGTCATTCAGGTTGTCCAGCGTCGTCATATAGATGTTACAATTAACGGTGATACATAAATGAGGTAAGATGTTAAACGGTGGCTGTTGAGCTACATAGTGGTTTCTAATATGTCAGAGAACCCATCCCTAACAAAGGTCTCCCCCTTCTTTATCCCACAGTTTGGTCCTGATGAGAACTCGAGATTAAAAAGAGTTCGAAACGCGTAGACAGGATGTTTATTATGCCATAAGAATACTGTTTAAGACATAAGATTCTGTACAAACAAACTAAAACATACATGAAGTACATATCTATGGCAGCATTGTAATTACAGTGCATGATTTTTCTCTGATTTATTGTAAATAGTGCGTTGGTTTTGCTGAGTGTATGAGAGTGTATGCAAGTGATTCACATAGGAGTGGTTGGATGAATGAGAGAAGAAAAGGGAGTGTTTTAATATATTGAAATGTTTTCAAATTTTTTTTGTATGTTACGTATTGTATTTGAACTTGACAAATGTTTTTCATAAAAAGATGAACAAATAATCGTATGAAGTAAAAAAGAAAATAAAAAAAACTTAGATTTATTCAAGGAAATCAGACCCTCTCACTTTATGTTCTAGTCGAAAGTGAGGTGTTCAAGTTGATGGTTAAATATGGATGGCAGCATTGGCATGTTTGTGATTATATTACCCTAGAAAAAGACTGGCTAGTAAAACTAGACTTGAAGGATGCATACTTCATGATTCTGATGGATTTAGAATCCCAACCTTACCTCCAATTCACTTGGGACAACTGTCTATATCGATTTCAAGCTCTCCCTTTTGGTCTCTCCTCTGCCCCCTCATGCTTCACCAAGATAATGAGGACTATCGCTTCCTTCTTGAGGGAAAGAGGAATCTGTCTCATCGTCTACCTCGACGAAATTCTTCTTAAGTCTCAAAATAATTTCCAAATACTGAAAGACCTGATTATTATAGTAGATCTCAAAGTGAGCCTAGGCTTCATAATAAACAGAGATAAGTCTATTATGACCCCCTCAAGGTCTCTAGAATATACTCCTCCCACAAAAGAAGATTACCAAAATTCAAAAAGAGATCCAGCATGTCCTGAAACAAGATCTCTTATCCCTAAGAGAATTAGCCAGACTCCTGGGCCTCCTTTCATCCTCAATCCAAGATATTTTCCCGGGTCCCTTACATTATCAGCCCTGCAAAGGGTAAAGGCCAGAGCACTTCAGGACAGCCTAAGGTACAGAGATCAAATAACGCTAGATCAGGAGGCCAAGAAAGAACTCACTTGGTGGTTAGAATACCTAGAAGCCTGGAATGGCAAAGCCATTTTTGCAAACTCCCCAGAATTTATCCTGGAATCAGACGCGAGCCTTCATGGCTGGGGAGCGTGTTTTTAGAACCAGAACACGGGAGGCTTATGGTCCTATACAGAGAGTTCACACCGCATACATTTCCTGGAATTAACCTCTGGGCTCTATGCCCTGATGAGTTTCAAGCAATCCCTTCAGGATAGACCGGTCATTCTAAAAATGGACGAGATGTCAGCTGTGCATACATAAATCACCTAGGGGGCACAAAATCATCAGATCTATCCAATCTAGCCAAGAAACTATGGATGTTTTGCCTAGAACACGAAATAGCCCTAAAAGCAGAATGCTTTACCGGGTTAAAAAATCAATGTCTTCGCAGATTGGAACTCGAGATTCCTTGTAGACCACAGCGACTGGAAACTCAACATAAATGTCTTCAGAACTCTAGACCGTTTTTGGGGCCTCTAGAGGTAGACTTCTTCGCAAACAGATTGACCTTCCAGCTTCAGATTTACTTCAGTGGATGCCAGACCCGGGTGCCCTGGCGGTCAATGCCTTTCTCCAACCATGGATTCCGATTCAAGGATATGCCTTTCTCCCCTTCACGATGATCCAACAAGTATTCCAGAAATTGATACAAGAACAATGTCCTATACTTCTAGTAACACCCATCTCGCTGTCCAAACCATGGTACCCGACAGCTTTGGAATTAGCCTGCGAAATTCCCTTTCTTCTCCCAGCCTCTCAAGGCCTCCTAAGAGACATAGACGGTGGGAACATCCTGTAGTCCAGACGGGGACTTTGAACCTTCTTGCCTGGAAAGTGTCAGGAAATCTCACGAAATCACGACCCTTTCGAGACAGGCTTCAATACTCCTCCAAGAGTCTTGGGCCCCTGGAACACACTATAAGTACAATGGCATCTGGAGAACCTGGGTATGTTGGTGCCTGGAAAGGAACCTGGGGCCTCATTTATGAAAAGTGACGCATCGCTGCGTGAAATCAGCGATGCGTCACTTCTCAGTGCACACTCCTTGCGACATACCTTATGCGTCATATTTACAGTATGACGCATCATGTCGCAAGGAGTTACAGATACGTCAGAATTTCTGACGTATCTGTAAGTGCAAAAGTGACGCATTGCTGGAGTGTGTCACAAAAGTGACGCAACTCCAGCAATGCATCCTTTCACATGGGGCAAGCCACATGTGAAAGGGCTTGCGTCAGTCTTACGCCTGCTGTGAGGCAGGCGCAAGATTTTGACGCAACGGCGTCCTAGAAGTGACACAGTGAAATCTCATAGATTTCACTGCGTCACTTCTACGAGGCTTTTTGCGGGAGAACAACCCCCCTGCATACATTATTCCAGACGCAGGTATAATGCGACGCAGGGGTTTACAAAGTGACGCATCTACCTAGATGCATCACTTTGTAAATATGGTGCAACAAGGCACATTATTTACGCTGCTGGTGCGTCACAAAAAGTGACGCACCGGCGGCGTAAAAGTGACACACCGCCTCATAAATGAGGCCCCTGGAGTCTGTGGAGGCTCCTATCGTACATGTAGCAAACTTCCTAGTTGAACGGTTTGTGAGGGGGCTTGCCTACAGATCAATTAATTGCAACAGATCAGCTATTTCAGCTGTTCACTCTCTAATACATGGCTAAACTCTAGGTAAAAACACCATAATATGCAGAATTCTGAAAAGCATTAGACTTAAGAGACCACTCAAGCCTAAATATGAGACACTCTGAAACGTCAAGTTTTTACTTGATCCTTTCTCTAGCTGGCCTGAGAACAGGTACCTTGATAAGAAAAACTCTCCATTAAGCTAGGGTCCCTTCTATGCCTAATATCTTGCCGTAGAGTATCAGACGTAGGAGCACTGGAAATAGCTAATAGAACGTACAGCGCTTTTGGCGTCAGGTTTGAAAATATCAAAAGGACTAAGACTATATCAGATACGATCTCCTACCCAAGATTTGATGCACGCAAAAAGCTATGTGTGGTAGATTGCATAAAAAAAATATGATGCAAAAGTTAGTGAACATCGCACTGCTACTGTCAACCAATTACTTATTTCCTTTGTTAAACCCTTCAAACTAATTACTTTAGCTTCTATTGCAAGATGGGTGAAATTGGCAATGCAATTAGCTGGTGTAGACCTTAAAAGATTTCAAGTGCACTCAATAAAGGGAGCTATGGCTAGCGAATCCTTTTGAAAAGGGGGTAAGTTAGATTACACCCTTAAAGCTATTGATTGGTCCAATTCCAGCCCCTTTGCTGAACATTATTGTAAGCCTATCGAACACATGTCTGACGTAGTGTTACCTGACTACCAACATGCATAATGGTAGCCTCCGGTCTTGAAATGAAATTGCAATTCTCCTAATATTGTGACCAGAGAATCTGGATTTCATTAAAGTCACGGAGGCTAACATTATCCCAACCCTTCCCCCCAGAAGTGAATAATGTGATACTATATATTAATTGGTATCTTTCATTCATCTTTGACTAACTTTTTTTTGTGTAAATTGTTTATTAGCCAGTATAAAAATATATATATATATGAGACTTAAGTCTGGCTACTTTTTTCCCAAGCACCTCTGCTGCATCCGCCTATAGTTCCTAGTTGTTCTTGTTTGGAGCCTATAAGTTACAAAGGAGTAGAAGAAAAGTTTAAGTGTATGTGGCTTAGAAAATGAACCTGAAGTGGCCCTGTACATTTGGGGTGGATGAACACTAGGTTGGACGTGGTTGACCCTTGCCTTTAATACCTCTAAAAACCGTACTCTCCATGCCACTGGAGTCAAGCTATCCTGGCTGATGAGGGCAGAAAGCCCGAAACCGGTCCTAGGATGCTTGTTTCCAGTCCAGGGAGGACCTGGCCTGGCAGTCGGGGCTGGACTGTTCCATTGGGCGCAGGGTCAAGACTGATTTGCCTATGGCTGGGTTCCAAACTGGAATGGCATGGTGAGCAAAAAAACTATGGATTTAGGCCCAGATCGGGTATGCCCAGACGGGGGTCCTGTGCTCTCCATGCCACTGTAGTCAAGCTATCCTGGCTGATGAGGGTTGAAAGCCTGAAACCGGTCCTAGGATGCTTGTTTCCAGTCTCTGAAGAGAGCGGAGCGCGTCCTGTGTTATAATCGTGCTGTGGACAGAGGAGACCTTTAATACTTCTCTTCTGAGCATTGACCACGATAGAGGGAGTTTGCAAGGCGTGATAGGCGTCCATCGAGACAGTAGTAGGGCAGTGCTTTGCACTTTTAATTGAAGGGTTTTGGCTCTCTCAGGCACTGTAGTCAGCCTTTTGTGTCACCTTTAATTTCAGATAGAGAAGAGTGACACACGATTTATTTCGAGTCAGAAGCGACCTCATGTAATACGAAGAAAACACGAAGTGGGCACAACAGGTGGGTTTTAGTCCCCGGAGGTATGTGTTGTTTATGGTAATCTCACTGGCCACATCCTTGTCTCCTCCTCCCACTGTTACTCAGACAGGAGACGTCTCCCTATCTGGGTACTTATATATATATATATTTTTTTTTTTTTTGCCATGTGTGCAGGTACCCTCGGTTGGAGTACCCATATGAGTCTGCAGTCCCTGGTTTTCGGGGTATCTGTGCGTGCAGTGGCACCCGTGAGTATAGTATTCTAAAGAGATTGGTTTCCCCATAGGGGCGCTTTTTCCCTGTCCTTCTTGTGATTTGGCCACTTCTTGTCACATGGTTATGCATGTTTGGTTGTGGTTTTAGTTCTACGGGTGTTTCCGTTCCCTGGCTTCACTCACATCTTGCTGGTATTTGAGTTCCTTTTTCACGTTTTGTGTTTTCCTTTTTCAGATTAACCCTTTAGAATCTGGCACTGCATAAGTCACGCACGGGATAGTGTGCTCTTGGCAGAATTTATTGTTGCATTGTAAATATATATTGTTTATTATTTTAGTGTATTCTCGCCCTTTGTCCTGAGGAAGCCCATAGACACGAGTGGCTGAAACGCGACCGCGACTGCGTCGACATTCTATGAAGGAGTCCGTTTGAACTTCAAATTGGTTCATACTCCAACATAAGCGCCTTTATAAATAACTTTTCTGGGGTGATTCACCTCTGGCGCTATTTAGGACTACCTAGAATTGTAGCACTTTGATTTAAGAGTGCACACGGTGATATTGTTGTATTTTTGTTTTTGTAGGGCATATATGTTGTGTATTCGCTTTTGTAGATATTGTATGTGTGATGTATATATTGTATATTGTATTATATGTAGAGAGGAATGCAAATTAGAGTATTTCATTGTTTTTTTGTTGATATTATTTTTTGTGTTCCACCTTGTCTTTAGATACGTATATATGTGATTGTGATTTGTGAATTTATTTTTCTAAAAATTATTTTGACACATCAGAGTTTTTAGTTTATCCCTGTATGCAAATAAATATTGAATCGATCCCTCTGTACTTCTTTGTATTTATACACATCTTTTGATATAATGTGCTCATGTGTATGAGGATAATTTGGGCATAACCCCTATTTTTTCCTAGGACTGTTACTATTGGGCGCAGGGTCAAGACCGATTTGCATATGGCTGGGTCCAAACTAGAATGGCATGGTGAGCAAAAATAACGATGGCTTTAGGCCCAGATCTCTGTACTGGGGTGATTGTATGACATTGTTCTGCATTCTGTCCTTCAATTGCTCTTTTTGCATTTGTCACCCCGAGAGGGATGGGTATGCCCAGATGTGGGTCCTGTGCTCTCCATGCCACTAGAGTCAAGCTATCCTGGCTGATGATGGCTGAAAGCCCGAAACCGGTCCTAGGATGCTTGTTTCCAGTCCAGGGAGGACCTGGCCTGGCAGTCCGTGCTGGACTGTTCCCATTGGGCACAGTGTCAAGTCTGATTTGCATATGGCTGGGTCCAAACTGGAATGGCTTGGTGAGCAAAAAAACGATGGCTCTAGGCCCAGATCTCTGTAATTGGGGTGATTGTATGACATTGTTCTGCATTCTGTCCTTCAATTGTTCTTTTTACATTTGTCACAACGAGTGGGAAGGGTATGCCCAGATGTGGGTCCTGTGCTCTCCATGCCACTGGAGTCAAGATATCCGGGCTGATGATGGCTGAAAGCACGAAACTGGGCCTAGGATGCTTGTTTCCAGTCCAGGGAGGACCTGACCTGGCAGTTCGGCTAGACTGTTCCCATTGGGCGCATAGTCAAGACTGATTTGCATATGGCTGGGTCCAAGCTGAAATGGCATGGTGAGAAAAAAAATATGGATTTTGGCCCAGATCTCTGCACTAGGGTGAATGTATGACATTGCTCTGAATTCTGTCCATCAATTGTTCTTTTTGCATTTGTCACCCTGAGTCGGACTAGCATTTCCTGACGTGGGTCCCATGCTCTCCATGTCCCTGGAGTCAAGCTATCCTGGCTGATGAGGGCTGAAAGTCCGAAACCGGTCCTAGGATGCTAGTTTCCAGTCCAGGGAGGACCTGGACTGGCAGTCCGGGCTGGACTGTTCCCATTGGGCACAGTGTCAAGACTGATTTGCATATGGCTGGGTCCAAACTGGAATGGCATGGTGAGCAAAAAAAGATAGATTTAGGCCCAGATCTCTGTACTGGGGTGAATGTCCAACATTGTTCTGCATTCTGTCCATCAGCTGTTCTTTTTGCATTTGTCACCCCGAGTGGGCTATGCCAAGATGTGGGTCCCGTGCTCTCCATGCCACTGGAGTCAAGATATCCTGGCGGATGAGGGCTGAAAGCCTGAAACCGGTCCTAGGATGCTTTTCTCCAGGCCAGGGAGGATCTGGCCTGGCAGTTCGTGCTGGACTATTCCCATTGGGCACAGGGTCAAGACTGATTTGCATATGGCTGGGTCAAAACTGAAGTGGCCTGGTGAGCAAAAACACCATGGATTTAGGCCCAGATCTCTGTACTGGGGTGAATGTATGACATTGTTCTGCATTCTGTCCATCAATTGTTCTTTTTGCATTTGTCACCCTGAGTGGGACGGGCATGCCCAGACGTGGGTCTCATGCTTTCCATGCCACTGGAGTCAAGCTATCCTGTTTGATGAGGGCTGAAAGCCCGAAACCGGTGCTAGGATGCTTGTTTCCAATCCAGGGAGGACCTGGCCTGGCAGTCCGGGCTGGACTGTACCCATTGGGCACAGTGTCAAGACTGATTTGCATCAGGCTGGGTCCAAACTGGAATGGCATGGTGTGCAAAAAAACGATGGATTTAGGCCCAGATCTCTGTACTGGGGTGAATCCACAACATTGTTCTGCATTCTGTGCATCAGTAGTTCTTTTTGCATTTGTCACCCCGAGTGGGACCTGGTATGCCAAGGCGTGGATCCGTGCTCTCCATGACACTGGAGTCAACCTATCGTGGCTGATGATGGCTGAAAGCCAGAAACTGGTCCTAGGATGCTTGTTTCCAGTCCAGTGAGGACCTGGCCTGGCAGTTTGGGCTGGACTGTTCCCATTGGACGCAGGGTCAAGACTGATTTGCATATGGCTGGGTAGAAACTGGAATGGCATGGTGAGCACAAAAACGATGGATTTAGGCCCAGATCTC
Source organism: Lissotriton helveticus (assembly GCF_964261635.1). Lineage (NCBI taxonomy): Eukaryota > Metazoa > Chordata > Amphibia > Caudata > Salamandridae > Lissotriton > Lissotriton helveticus. Next base: position 693,262,994 of record NC_136068.1, read on the forward strand.
TGTACTGGGGTGAATGTATGACATTTTTCTGCATTCTGTCCATCAACTGTTCTTTTTGCTTATACCTCTAAAAACCGACAGCCTGGAAAGCACTCTGGGTTAATAATATCTTTTATGTTTAAAGGATAGGTTTATTATAAACAATGTAATACAAACTAAAGATATATAAGGAGTTGTGTAGTGGATTAACATAAGGCAATGAAGTAATATGAAGGTGGAGGGAAGGAAAGAAGAGGAGATGGAGTAAGTACATGAATCATATACACAAGTGTCTGGTATAAGCAGGGAATAAATAATGAAATATAAAATAAGCGGAAATAAAATAAGCAGAACATAATAGATATTTATATAGTCCAAAGCAAGAAGTCAGGGAGGTTGGAGAACTTCCTGCGCACTGGGTGAAGGTGCAAATGATAATTTCGCAGACTTGTCCAGCAACTGTGTGATGGGTGTCCAAAGTTCTTTTCGCTTTCAAACAAGAGATATAGGGTGCATATAAGCAGTGTCTAATCAATGATTATGGCATACTGCATACCACCATGCTTAGGTGATAGTTGAGTTAAATCTTTCCAATTTCGAGTTATTTGCTGAAAGGCAAATGCTAATAACAAGTCTAATATTTTCATGTCAAGCAAAGCATTTGCCCATGCATCAGATGCACTGCCTAAAATCACATTAATAATTGAATACGATATGTTGGAATGGAGTATAGAGTTAATTTGGTCCCAAACTTGTGTCCAAAAAGTAGAAATGGAAGGGCATGTGAATAACAAGTGTTTCAAATCAGCATGTTGAGAAGAACAAGTCCAAAAAGTGTCTGAGGTGTCCAGCTTCCTCTTATGCAGGAAAGGGGTTGTCAGAAAAAGTCTATTGTATATGAAAAAAAGAGTTTGTGTTGTGTTTGCTGCTCGGGAGGTTTCCCTCATTTTGATCCATATGTGTTTCCAAGTTTGTGTGGGAAAAGTAGTGGAAAAATCTGCTTCCCATGTAATTCAGTGTTAGATTTAGGTCTGTTACTGGAGATCCATTGCAAGTGTTAGTAAATAGTAAGAGTCTTTGGGTTTGTATGTAAAAGATTAAGAAGATTATTTGAGGGTTTTGAAATAGGTGAATAAATTGATTTAAAGTGTTTTTAAGCTTGAGAAACAATGTTCTGTTAGGTTATAAATCTGGTTCGAAATACGGATGGAAGACAAAAAAGTGTCTGAGCTTGTGAGAATGATATAAGGGAGTCCTGATTGAACAATTCATTTACCCAAATTAGTCCTCTGGGGGCATATTAGCAACAAATAGCGATAATTATCGCTAGATGTGCTTAGCGCATTTTTTTTATCGCCGGCTCTCGCCGGATATTATCGCAGAGATAACATGCTATTAGCAACGTTTATCTCCAAAGCGATAAAATATCTGGGGATAGCGGCTCAATGCGTGAATATCGCTGGAAATCCAGCGATATTCAGGCATCATCGCTAATGGAGTCTTAACCTGAATATCCTCTGCCTATTGGATATACAGGTTAAGAAGTGGTCTGAGCAGGCGTTAGGTTTTGGCGACAATCGCGCTTATCGCAAGTTTTTTTATCACTTCGCCTGGCTTGCTAATGGGCGATAGCTGTGTTAGAGACTGTTTTCAGTCGCTAACAGGTTGGGTACGCCCACATGCAAAGCGGGCCCCAAACCAGTAGCTATCGCCTACAAGCTCTCGCTAACTGCTGTTAGCGACAGCTTGCTAATAGGGCGATAAAAATATCACCGCTTTCGCGGGAAAAAGTCCCGCTAAAGCGGCGATATCGCCCTTGCTAATATGCCCCCTGGTTCTTCTAATTTGCCAATAATAGGTATATTTTTCAATTGTATAGAATGACTGTGCCAAATGGTAGAGTTCATGAAAGAGCATACATCAGTGGGACGATAAGAACTGATGGAAGCTAATAATTTACAGGTATTCCTGAAGATTGGAGTAGAAATTTTTTTAGGCTTTCACATGAAAGTTAAATATTAGTGAAATGAAAAAGGCAATAGAAGGCATACTCCATTTCACAGAATGTTTTAATAAAAATGCTTTTGTATTTGAGGAAATCAGGAAAATCCCTCCCCTATCAACCTTGGGACGCTTTAGTTCAAGTAAAGACATGTGCGGCTTCTTATTATCCCAAAGGAAGGATGGTAAGATTGAATTAATTTTTTTGTATGCTTTAAGGGGAATATTCAAAGGAATGTTAGATAAATTAAAAAGAATAATAGGGACCAACATCATCTTAATGGTGTCCGATCTAACCCAGCAGGATAAGTGAAGGGGATGCCATCTGGTCTGTTAATGAGGTGATTTCTGAACACAAGTGTCAAAAATTAATGGGAATAGAGGTTGCAAGGGATTGGGTCATTGGCCAAGATATTTAAATTGCTTAGATTGCCATGTAAAACTGGAGGAGGAGAAGTCATGTTTAAAAGAGAATTTCATACTTATCATGATTCAATTTATATCCAGAAACTAAGCGTAAGATGTAATTTCTGACAAGGAAGCTGAAAGTGAAGAATGAGGTTTTAAAATAGATAACAGTATATCATCAACGTATACGGCTAATTTGATGTGGTGGGCATCATGTGTGAAACCATGTCTGTTTGTGTTTTGTCTGACCTTAGACAAGAATGGTTCAAGAGCCAAATTGAAAAGAAACAGGGAAAGAGGACAGCCTTGTCGAACACCCCTATCAAGGGTGAAATATGAAGAGGTCAACCCATTAGCACAAATGACTGCCTAAGGAGAAGTCTATAAAAGAGAAATTAAAATAATGATTTTAGGACCAAAGCTAACCTAAGTGAGAGTACGGAAAAGGAATTTCCAATTCATGTGATCAATCGCCTTCTCGGCATCAAGGGCGATGGCGACCATAGATTCCGACATTCCTGCAGATTTGGAGCTGATGTATAACAGCAAACTAGTATTATCTGACAAGTATCTGCCCTTGAAGAAACCTGATTGCTCTTTTCCCAGAAGTTCAGGAAGAAAAGGTTCCAATCTAGAGGCTAATGCTTTTGAAAACATCTTAAAAACTAAATTGACCAGGGAGACAGGTCTATAATTCTTACAATAATGTAGGTCCTTCCCATCTTTCTAATTAAGGCAAATGAGTGCCTCAAAAAAAGAACCAGCACAGCCAGAAGAGCTAGTTAAAGAGTGAATAAAGATACATAATTTTGGAAGAAGGAGTTTGGAAAAGTCTATGTAAAATTCAGCGGTAAAATCATCTGATCCAGGAGCTGTGTCTTTTTTTAGGGAAAGTAGAGCAAGATGAAGGTCTGAATGCGTAATTTCGGCTTTTAGGGATGAGAAGACTATTTGGAGATAATTTGAGTCTTGACCAGAAGATAGGTATTGTAAAATACCCAAATCTAAGGGCTCGTGTTCAGGTGAATACAGGTTAGTGTAAAAGCTCTTAAATTGTGTTAGAATGTCTGAATCTTTATAGTAGGCAGTGTCAGTTTCATCTTTGATGGTTCCGATGAGTAGTTTGTTATGATTAATTTTAAGATAATTTGCTAATAGCTTCCCAGATTTATTTTGACCCCCGTGATATTGGGCACTGGATTTAAGTAAGTAAGAGGATGCATTGTCAGTGGAAACCTTGCTGAACTGAAGCTTAGCATTGATGAGATGTTTTGAAGAGTGCTGTGCACGAGAGGTGTAATAGGAATGTTCAAGAGGCTTAATTTCCTCTACATTCTGCTTGGACATTACTTGGGAGAGTTTCCTTTTCTTAGATACATAATCAATAACAAAATCCCGACCTGAGGCCTTAAAAGCATCCCATATTATGTGGAAAGAGATGGCATACATATAGTTAAGAAGGAAGTATTCATGAAAGAATGAAGTAAAGGAAGATGTAAAAGTGGTATCTAATACCAAAGCGGTATTAAATCGCTACCTTTGAGAAGAGTTAGGTGTGGGAAAAAGATTAAGAGTAGCAGAAACTGGAGCATGATCAGAAAATCATTTGGCACCAATTTCTGATGTGTATAGAGATTGAGTAAGGGTATGAGAAGTGGAAACATAGTCTATACGGGACTGGGCATAGTATACCGGGAGAAATAAGTATATTCCCTTAGTGTAGGGTTGTACAAATGCTTTTTGGGATTTGTTTGGGACATAATGAGATGAAGAGTGTCGGTCAAAGAAGAGATCAACAAAGTGATTACAGTTGCATACTAAAACAAAATTGTTGTCAGATTATTGTAAGAGTTTCTGGGAAATAGTAGACCAAAACTGGCAATCCTGAACATTAGGACCATGTACATTAAAAGGTACAATCAGAATCTTATTGATATATAGTTTCAGCAATACTTTGTCTGTTTCTTGAGATACTTTTTGAATATGCAAGGATTTATGACATAAAATTATATCTCTGTGTTTTTTTCCATTACCCAGTGAGGAGAATACTTCGCCGACCCACCCTTTTATGCAACTTCACAGTCTCGCTTATTGTAAGGTGTGATTCCTGCAAGAAAGCAATCTGAGCATTGAGTTTAGCCAAATGAGTCAAGACTCTTTGTCATATGATTTAAATCACTGACGTTCCATGATACTATTGTTAGAAACATTGAGAAGAAAAAGTAAAATGTAAAGTACAATCAGACAGGAATTTTGAAGAAATAAAAAAAGCAGTAGACAAGTAACAAGAAGAATATAATGAAGCCCAGAAAGATGAGACAAAGTAAAGGAGAAGGGAGAACCAAGAAAAGGAGGAAAAGGAAAAGAGATACATTATAGCAACGAAGGAAAGGAAGGAAGAAGTCAACATAAATAAAAAATGAAAACATACATACAATATTTTGATTATGGGAGAGGGGAGGCTATGTGGAGGAGAGAGCACGTCCAAACTCCAGAGGAAAGACAAGGCGCAAGGAGGGTGGTATGACATGGGGTAGGAGACGAGGACATGCACAACGAGGGAACAACATCTGTAATATGAAAAAACCTTAAAGTCAGTCAGCTTAAATGACAAATATTAATTTTAAAATAGATATATATATAAATATTCAACTTTACTGTATCTTAAAGGAATAAACCAGTACTAAACTTTCAACATTACTATAACCTAAATTGAAGTGAGAGAAGCAGTAACAGTAACTGTGACATAACGCTCCTGTATAATCTGTTCACTCCAAATATAACAGATGAAAGAACTAGAAAGAAATTCATCATTTACATGAATGAGACAAAGAGGTAATGTACATATTTTCCACTCTGCATGCTGCAAGGAAAGCCTGTAAACGAGAAGGGTCTTCATGACTCATCTTTTTTTGTCAATAATATTTTTATTTGGCATAAAGCCATAAAAAGAAAGATATCACAGTACAACATACAGTTAAAATACAAATTGTACAAACAATGCTACTAAAATGGCTGTATAAAATTCAATAAAATCCCAATAAAATATGCAAAGGAATCTGTGCCACTCTATAAAAAGATCTTAATTAATCTCTGTATGGAGAAAGGGTAGCCTGTACATTAAATATACATTCCTACACACTTCCAATGAACAGAAATAATTTTCCCAGGTCATCGGTAAAATCATATTGCTACTCCAAGTCCAATTCGGATTATATTATCAATTAATTCAGTGATTCATATATTGCAATTAAAAATCTTTCTATTGCACATGCCACATTTAAAAATCTCATATTTGTCAATAGGCTAAGTGCTTGATCCCTATAATCAATTTTATAGGCAATAAAAAGAGTTTTTAAAAGTTTTTTCCGTTCTTTCCGGAACCACAGACAATCCAACAAAATATGTGGACCGCTGCATTTTGCTTGTAAACCACATGTACACAGACCCTGTTCATTCGTCATTGCCGATTTTATCTTCCAATCAGCATTGCAAGGATTCACGCAGACTCAGAATTTCAATACTGCATTTCTAAGCTTCGAGTTTGGCATGACCTTGACGTAGGAGAACATCTGATTGTTAGTCCACCCGTTTACCAAAAATTAGGGTGACGATTTGCTTCCCAGGTAACGTAAATCTTCCTCACAGGCCTTAATGTTAGTGATATCACATACTTCCTGCTTAGGGGTCTGCTGTCCTGGTTTCCATTGATCTGGGTCTAATGAGACTTCAACACATAGCTTATCTAGTTTATGTCTAACTTGGGACGCCCATTTAAGTTTACTTTCCTCTATTTCCTTCTTACAAAGATTTGATATTTTGGGGGGCCCTTCTCTATTCAACCTCTGCCAGAAATTCAATGATGTTTGCATTCCCTGAAAATTCCAGGCTGTGAGATGACATTCCACTCTCAGAGCCTGTTTCATGGTTGATGGAGGAAAAGTAAGGAGCTTCTTTCAGGCATTTACCCTCCTCTAAATTCGAATCCAATTTACCACCCAAGGATAAAACATCTACATTGTATTGGAATTGTGGGTGGACCATTGCATTAAAAGCCCCATACTGAAGAGAGAGCCTTCGATTTTAATGACTGTATGTGGTTCCTCCAATTTAACTTGATATCGAACCACATACCCAAATATTTATATTTGTCCACTTCTTTGATTTTGACCTCAGCCAGCTTCCAGTAAAAGGAGATCTTTCTTTTACTCAACACCATTATTTTAGTCTTTTCCAAATTAACCGTGAGGACTTTTTTAATGCAATGATCATAAAAAAACTGTCCACTTTTTTGGGGGAAACCCTGCTCTGTCATGTCTGTTATCACCAGATCATCAGCATATAATAGACATGATATATGGGCCCCCCCATTTTAGGGCTTAATCCACCAGCCTTACTCAGTACATTTGGTAAGGCAGAAAGGAACAAAGAAACTAACAGTGGGGACAAAGCACAGCCCTGACGCAATCCATTCTTTATTTTAATTTTCTTAGATAAAGTTCCAAGGGTATCGAAGATTACTCTGGCCCAATTCCGAGAATGCATTTCCTGAATTAATGAAAGAACCGTCATGTTGATTCCAAGCTTTGCCAATATAGTCCACAGCAGACTAAGGTCTACCAAGTCAAAGGCAGCTCGGAAATCAACAAAACAGCAGAACAGATTTCCTCACACTTCCATTGCCTTTTTTGCCATTGCCCATAAACGAAGGCAATGGTCTATAGTTGAGTGGCCCTCTTTGAACCCACCTTGCTCTATTGGTATCAGATTGTGCTGTTCTGTCCAGGTCTTCAATACGCCTAACAATAGTTTAGGGAATAATTTCTCCCCCACAACCAGCAAGCTTATAATGCGATAGTTCTGGGGCAATGTGGTATCTTCCTTTTTATATATTGGTCTGACAATGGCCCCTTCAAACTTTCTGGGAAATCCCAGTGGTTAAAATGTTTTGGAAGGTCACACTTAGAAAGCTTGCCCACTAGTCAGTATTATTTTTAATATAATTTCTGGTAGGTTATCTGGCCCTGCAGCTTTAGTTAGTTTTAAAGATTGAATGGTTTCTTTTATATTTTGAAAGGAGAAGTACGGCATTAATCCTTGGCCTCAAAACCATGATCTTCTTCATCCTTTTCCCATTATACAAGTTATTCAGGTGATTAACCCAATCGTTTTCTCCCACTAAGCACCGCATTCCCCCTTGTACATTTCCCTTTTTTATCAAGCGCCATAATAATCTTATATTATTTGTATTTATCACTTCTAACATGGTTTGCCAGTTTTTAGACATATATTCTATTTTTCTTTATCTAATCTTATTTTTATACTCAAGTTTTGCCACTCGAAGGCTCTCCATTGTAACCTTTTCCTGTCTTTTCTTAACTGTCTTTCCCATTTTCTTACCCTCAATTTTAAATTCCTACACTCACTATTAAACCAGCCATTTATTCTCTCTTTTTTCTTGGGTCCGGTCCCTGATTTTACCTGTGTTCTTAAACAATTTACCACCTGCTCAATAACCTGATCGTACCTTATTAGTGTTTTATCTCTTTGCTCCAAATTACCAATAGATGTATAATCAATTATCAGGCTTTTGACCAGTTTAAGACTGTCCTCGGTTATACAGGTGGTTATGCGTCTGGGGTGTTCTATCTGTAAAGGGACCACTCTTTCTCTTTCCGACCCATGTTCTATGTTAATTAATATTTGTAGGGGCCAGTGGTCACTACCTTCACTCTGTAATATCTCAAATCCTTCTACTTGCTTAAAGTACCAAGCATTAATAAAAGCATAATCAATGGGGCAATTCTGATTCCCTATGCAAAAGGTCTTTCTTGCGTGGCGGTCGGTGTTCGACCGTCCGTTGGCACAGAATAACCCTATAGAGCCGAGAAACGTTGCTAGATATTTGTCTCGTGCAGAACTACCTACTCCAGCAAAATTTGCTGGGGGTACCAAGCATTAATAAAAGCATAATCAATCGGGCAATTCTGATTCCCTATGCAAAAGGTCTTTCTTGCGTGGCGGTCGGTGTTTGGCCGTCCGTTGGCACAGAATCACCCTATAGAGCTGAGAAACGTTGCTAGATATTTGTCTCGTGCAGAACTACCTACTCCAGCAAAATTTGCTGGGGGTACCTGTGCCAAAGTTAGTAGATCTTTAAACAGTTTATCGCTAAGAGAAGGATCCAATTTATGATTATAATCTCCTAGGATCATTATCAGTTGTGATGCTTTTGTTATACAGATGCCCTCCAGATCTTCCTCTAGCAATCCCAGTTGCTCTTCATATTTTGTTATGGCACCTGGCTGAATATATATATTTATCACTATTATTTCTCTTCTTTCCCGTGTGCCACTATAGAGCTGTAGCTGACTAGCTAATAACCACCTACATTTCACTTTTAGCTTGGTTACTTTATTAGCTATTTTTGAAGATATCAACGTAATCATATCCCCTGATGGTCGCCCTTGATTTAATCATACTTCCTCCTTAGTAAGTATAAAACCCCCATCTATTGGTTCAGGTACCTCGCACAACAACGACTTCTGAAAACACAAAATTTCATAACTACCCAGCATTTCTCTAAGGGCTCTTGGGCTAACTGTTTCTTGTATCCCCCTATATTCCATGACAGTATCCGTAGACTGTGCGAGGACCCCGATTCCTAATCCAGCACACTCAACCCTTCAATCATATTATCATTCCAACTTATTGAGGATTCATATAGAGGTTCAAATTAATTGATTGCTCAACAGTGGGCCCTCTACAACTAGTGTTACTTTTATCCCTCCATGATTTTTTTCAGTGCAGATTCTTCTATGCTGGGTATCTAGTATATCATACTGTATTTGCTCCGGGCATAGACCTGCATGGTAGGTGAGGGTCCCAGAGTTCCTGGGGTTGCTCCCTTCTGTATCGAGTTCGCTATTGTGCACATGTCTTATCCCCTCATTTTCCAATTCTCCCTCTGCCCTTACCACCATCTGCTTTACAAATTCGGAATAGAAGAGGACCTTTGTTACCTCGTTTCCTTCCAAATTGGTTACAAAACCAATTTGCCTCATGTCATCTGAGGTAACCTCACTCAAAGTAGGACATTTAACCACTAGGTTTGAGCGATTTAGGGGTATTACTTTCTTTGCTGTTTTCCCCCTAACTACAAACACCCATAGACCACCTCTGTTATTATACTTCCTATTACTCCTCCCACCTGTAAGTGCTATTAACAGCTTTAGGCAGACTCTTTTCTCTGGTTGCTCTAAAGGGGGCTCTCCCCTTGTTCTTATGCCGGGCGGTTCACCACCTGCCCGCTCCCTACACTTTTCTCTTTCCTTTGTGTTACAAGGCTTTGGGATTGCATACTTCTACTCAAGGTGTTCATCCACTTCACGGGTCTTATATCCTTTCTATTTAAGTTCACCCTTGGTCCCTCATTACTTCTGGTTCCATCTAACAATCGCCTCTCTCGGTCTAGTAACACCCCTCCCTGCCCATTGCTCCGGTTTTGACATAAGCCTCTTATCTTTCTCAACATTTTCTGTGGGTTCCTTCTAATATTTTTTCTCAGCTCTATACCTCTTAAATCTCCAATCAGACCTCCTCTTTATTACCAACATGGGGCACTTTGAGATGTATACCGTCTGAGTGTTTTCGGTCTGTATAGATTCGCCCTCAACGGTTCCTGATGAAACATATACCTCCTGATCTCTCTTTTCTATTACTGGTCTTACTATAGTAGGCATACAGTTATTCAGTTCTTTTAGCTCCTCTGCGATCTGCTGTAGTTGAGTTTTATAGGTTTTCCCTTGCCCATTATTCTCAACTAGAGCTTCAAGTATTGCCTGAAGGATCTTTTGCATTAAAAGCATCACCTCTAGTAATGACGAGGCTGAGGTAGCTGTCATATCTAGTGCCAAGGACGACTGTGAGGTATCAGTGAAAATGGAGCCTAGCTGAGGATTATCGGATCCCATCCTCCCCAGCCTAATTGCTGCTTGTTACAGCGCTTCTTTATCTTCCTTGGGGCTAGCAAACCCACTACCGGGAAGGCGGGGCGATGATAACCTAGGTTCCGGTAATAACAACCCCTCTTCAACTGCCCCCCTGTTCTCCCAGAGCTTGATCCAAATCTAGTGGAAGAGAGCCATTTGTTACACTTGGTGCATTCCTTGGGCTCTCTTTACAGTCTCTCCTCTGCAATTTTTGCGACGCAGAGGAATGATCACAAGCATCAAGTTTCTTTTTAAAGTATTTTCCCACAATTTTTTTTATAGATTGCCCCAGAGAAGTCCCACTCACTTCTTCGGTGGGGTGTAACAATGTGTCTTGCCTACTAGATGGTGTCCTTTCTTCTGGGTAATTAATAATAGTATTCTCTAGAGACATTTGCTGCTGGATCTTTTTGCACTTTTGTAGTGCGACCACTTTCGGACCCTTTTTAACCCCACGTGATTTCCCTTTTGGTGGCATTTCCCTTGTACCCTCTGAATCAATGTAACCCGTGACAGACTCGGGTCCTATCGTATTTTCACCAGAGTGCAGTCAACAGTCGATATCTTTCTATCCTTCATGGCAGTTGTACCCTTGCTGCTTTGTCTTCTCTGTGCCGTTCCATTTTCTCGGGGTCCTAGATGTTTGATGGGTCAGAAATGGAATGTTGATGGTTCGAAAATGTTATGTACCATAATTTAGCCCCCAAAACGTGCAAGGTACCTATTCTGTACGTGCCTTTTCTTTCCTACTCTCCTTAGGAAGGTAAATTAATAATGTAATATGCTCACTGAGTCTAGGCTAAACACCCCAGGTCACACCACACCCAGACCTGGCTGGGCCGTCTCCGTGGGGGGCCTTGCCAGCACAACGCAACGGAGTACTAAGACCAACTTGCTCAGGCTATTGCCTCCCTTCTAGGCCGAGCAGGAGGGCCCAGAGAAAACATCTACAATGGTAACCCTAGTATAGCAGTACTTAAAAGCCAGGCGAGGGAGCCCCCATGCTCAAACAAGTGGGCTCCTCATTCTTTGCCTGTGTGTACAAAGTCAAACACGTGCCCAATACAAATGGAGCCCTCCTCCTCTCCTCCGCACTCCACTCTCAAGCGATTTTCCTCTCCTCGTCGTGCCGGTGCAAATTCAACAAAGGAGCAAGGGGGGACAGGGGCCCGGGGCTATGGGGCTATGGGGATATGGGCTAAAGCAAGGACAAAGTTTGGAGCAAAGTTATTTTCCAATAGAGGCATCAAAAAGAGAAGAAAAAGGGGGTCTCCGCCTCTGTCACCCATTCTCTAGCCTCACCTGCGGCAATTCTGATGCGGGAAGGTCAGTGGGGAGCAGCCACGGTACAGCGCGGCGATGTTGCAGTTGCAACTCGGATCAGGAACAAGCCGACCTCATTGTTTCTCCTCGCTCCACTCAGTCGCACACACAAGCACCAAATGGTGTCAGCGGAAGGTTGCGTAAATATCCACGCATTCAGTAATTCCTCTGTTGCTCCCAGACAAATCAAAGCCATCTTCCTATCTTTGGATGTCAGCATAATAATTTTTGCGGCTCAGGTGGTCCACGGCTACACCCACTCCTGCGGTTTCTGTGACCCTTCCTCTGCCTACGTTGAGCTCGGGGGAGCCGCGCGGACTTTCCACGGGGAGTAGAGGCTTGGCTAACTCAACTGCCTGGGGCTGCCAGGGGCCGGAATGCAGCCCCTTTCACGACTCCGCCGCCTACCTGTGCTCCGACTGCCGGCAGTCCCCATGACCAAGGACCGCAGTTTGCAGTTTGCAGCCCCGGGGCTTGGAAGCCGGGTCGGGTCAGCGCTGAGAGCTCGAAGCGTCATCAGTGCGGCTCCTACATGGGGTTGCAGCTCCTCCTTGCATGTCCACGCACGTCCTCACATGTAATTGTCTTCTAGTGCATGTGGTATTTGCCAAGCATTTTTCCCAAGAGTTCATCGAGACTCATCTTATTATTATATGTGACTTTAAAAAGATACCAATATAAAATCCCAAAACGTGCTCCAAGAGAACGAAGTGATGGTTGCATGCTCAGGAAACCTCTACAGCAGTCTGTGGTGCTCTTAGTATAGTCCCGGGAATAGAAAATGTTGTGACCTGACCAAGAGATGTGCTTCAGTTGTCTGGCAGCGGAAAAATCCTGCATTCCTTTGGTATATTCAAGAAAGTACAAAATTACTCCTTTAGGCATTTTTGACTGAAGAAGGGTGACCCTACCTGTGCGCTAGACGAATATTGAGTGGCGGATCCGCTGGCAACTTCAATAACTGAGTTAAAAAAGTTTTGAAGAAAGAAAGGGGGTTTGTCCCTTTTGAGTCCTCAGGAAGACCATAAAAGCAAAGGTTGTTCTTTCTATTTCAATTTTCAAAGGTCTTCGACGTGTTTCTGTAAGTTGACTACCTGTGCTTGTACAGAATTCAGGTTTTGTGATCTGTTGCTCCACCATAGATAATCACTCTTCTATAAGAGTCCACCTGTCGCCCAGACTTTGTAACCTGGCATTCGTTTCCACTATAAAGGGTCATAAGGCCCTAATTTACTCCAATAGGAGATGAAAAGGTACATTGGGAGGAAAATTTGTAGGAGAAGGTGGGTTATTTCCAGCTGCCAAGCGATGGGGTTATTTTCTGTGTAGGTTGCAGTCATATCGCGTGTATTCAGACTAGTCACATGTCTTGGAAAGCACAAAATGGCAGCCGCATACAGAGCGCTCGAACTAGCCATAAAAAAATACAGTAATTGTGGCTACCCAAATGTTGAAAAATACATTTGATAGACAATAACAATGGTTCTGTTGGGGATCACACTTAATTTGAAAGACGTATTAAATTCACAAATACGAAGCAAAGAAATAATTTATCCTTTTGAGACAAGTGTATTTTTAAGGGGACACTCATTATGTAATGTTTGGTCTATATGTATGATTATTTTGACATTTTCCTTAATTATTTACAGCACCTTGTCAGCAGTCACGACTCACTCACCCAATGTATATTTAGTCCATATGTTGTGTTTGTCTTGGACAGCTACACAAAGAATTGTGAATTGACTAACCAATAGGTGAATACTAAAAAGATTTACCTTTCTTACTATTGTGGTCAGTGTTTTTCCTCATATATCCGTCACAGAATATATTGTTTTATTTGTGTATTTATACGTCTTTCAAATTAAGTGTGATCCCCAACTGAACCATTGTTATTGTCTAGTTTCCTTACCCAGGTTCGGAGGGTTACTGGGTTACCCCAGTACTTGTAATGAAAAATAAATTTGCAGCATCTGTCGAAGTTCACAATTTGGAAGAGTTAAAAAGCATTTTAAATGAGGGAAGCTGCCGTCGCATCTCCGGTCCTTGCACCGTCCATCAGATCCTGAGAGGGATGCCTCCATCTTGCTCTGGCATCAAACCACTTCCCCCCCAGGTAAATACTATCAATCTGGCATTTGTGTCCTTCACTTTTGTGCTGGCTGTCTTCACCACTACAACACATGTTATGTCCATATCTTCTGAATGAGGGCACCATTTATTTTCAAATGACTTAAGAGATGCCAGTTGTTAAAATTGGTGAAGAATGCTTGATTTTTTAGCAAAAAGTAAAAATGTTCACACTGTGCCATGAGCAAATCTGAGTTAGCATTACCCCCTCTTGGGACCTCCTCGTCCCAATCATTACAGTATGAGACTGTCCCGCCTCCTGACAGGCACACTAAGACGCTAGTATTTTTTAAAGTTTTACTAAATAAAGGCTCTCTTACTATCCTCCATGCCTGCAAGTAACAAGACCAGACAAAACAAGAGAGGTTGGGAGGGAGAGAAAGGACAGAAGTGTATGAATGGCCTGCATGCAGATGCCTGGTTTAGGAGCCTGATCATCAGAGTGGAATAGAACACGTTAGCACAAGTGGCAGATACATCCAAGATCCTGCTTGAGACATTAAGATCATTCTTGCAATGCTGCCTTGGTCAGTAATTTTTCTGAGCTTGTCAGAGATGCTTAACAGAACTGCGTTCATCCTATAAGTAGTATGAAAGTGAGAGTGGTTGTCAAGATAATGTGCAAGTTAAAAATGAATATGTTTCTTCAGAATTTTAACAGAATATTGTAGAAGTGAAATATGATAATAGTTCCTATGTATGAATGGGTTGGAAGTGTGCTTCTTAAGAAGGGAGACGACCATGGCCTGTTTCCAAATTGTCTGGGTGATAGTTGATTCAAGAGATAGGTTGAAGAGCTTATCCAGGTTAGGATCCACAACATTGGGGCGAGGATTAGGATATAGTGGAAACAGTGGTCCTCTGGGGATCCTGACTTCACTGAAGAAAGGAGCACAATGCTGCGGCTATCTTCGATAGGAAGGAATGCATTGCGAGAACAGCCATGAGTGGAGGTGGACAGGCAGTTAAGACAAGACTGTGGTCTTAATGGCAGTTGAGTAGGAACACTGGATTCAATTATGAACATTTTATTAACGAAGAAGGCTGAGAGATCATTATAGAGGTCTTATGAAGCTGTCACAGAGTTGCTAAGTGATAAGGATTAAGTAATTGTTTAACAATGGAGATTATTTGGTGTGAGGCGTTAGTTGTGGTTAGTATTGTGGCACTCTAATAGCCCTCACAAGCAGCTCAAATGTGCTTGTGATACTCTTTTAGGAAGTGTTATAAACTAATCTTGCTTCTCTACTATAGGAATTATGACACAGATGGTCATGTTTTTTACAGTTCTGTTTGATGGCAGGTAGTTCATCGAATTACCAAGGAGCCAGGGTTCAAAGTCACAGACCCACTAAAAGCCCCTGCAGTTCCTTGGCAGCTGTACTGGACAACAGAATGATAGGGAGCAAGAAAGAAATCCTGTTAAATGGATGGCATCGCTCTACCTTGATGGTATGACTTTGGATACATGTGACCAGATTTAAGGCACCTAGCAGAAGGTCAGTATAAATAGAAGTTGAATGTAACATACAGATTTATGAACAAGGCTGAAACGCGGCTTACCGGTTCAACAGTAAAGGATGCAATGATGAGCCAAGAGCTGACCAGGAATCTGGCCAAGGCCCAAGGACAACTCTGGACACACACAGGTAAGACTACAAGAAACAGGGATTAACAGGCAGACAACCAAGAGGAATAATACTAGGAGGGGATAAGGAAGGGACCAAGGGGCATATGTTGGAAGGCGTTTGCGAATCGCAAACGGCCTTTTGATATGTAGGTGCCACATATCAAAATAAGGAATCGCAAAAATTGCGATTCCTTATTTTGCTCAAGCATTTAGGGAATCGCAATTTTGCGATTCCTTAAATGCTATGTAGGGGTGCCTTAGACATTGCGATTTTGGCCTAAGGAATAGCAAAATACCACATACTCCAAGTAGATGGTATTTTGAGATTTCCCGTTGCAATGCATTTTTTTAAAAAATTCACAGTGCCATGTGGCACATTCCAGGGGTGCAACATGTGTCCTTTGGACACCCTGGCACCCTTGGAATTGCAATTCTCAAATTGCGATTTTCTCATAGAAAATCGCAATTTGAGAATGTATCCCCATTCATTCCTATGGGCCTCTTAGCCCATAGGAATGAATCGGACACTCATTCCCTAATTGCGATTCACAATTTGCTAATCACAATTAAGGAATTTTAAAGATTCGCAAAAACAAATCGATTTTTTACCTACATTCCATTTTGCAATTCTCAAATAGCGATTCCTTAAAAATCGCTATTTGAGAATCGCAAAATGTGAATTACCTACATATGCCCCCAAATTAACTGAAAGGGAGAAAACAACAAACAGTGACGGATACCAAAATGCGAACTACAGCAGAGATCGTAAAACCCAATGCAATCCAGCAACTCATTGCTAGGCAGTGAGCAATGGTCTCAAGGATTTTAAATAGGGATTTTAGCCTCATGACCTGGAAATTAATTTAACCTATGAAGTGAGTGACAGATGCTTTTTCAACATTTGGGAGGTGAAGGATGAGAAGAAGAGCCAGTGGTCCGTCACGCAAGAGAAAGAAGAGTCAAAATAGCGAGATTGGGGAGTTAGAAAAGACCATTCAATGCCTCAGTAAGCACGACTGGGGTGGTGTTAGGATTATCAATAATAAGGTTGAACTAGCTAAAGTAAAACATGGAAAATTTGAGAATTTAGAGAGCAAAAATGCTAGTGACTGTGAAGGCAAATTGGCCTGGAGGGCCTGAAGGGAAGCCAACCTTCACAGAATGGAAGGTCGGAGACTGCATTACAGAGCAGAGTAAGTCAGAGCTGTGAATGCCTACAATAATAGTTTTTTTTCAGGATAGTGGGAGTAAACTCATATCTAGAGATAGCAATTGTGCTTCATAGCATTTCGAAGGACCAGAGAGCTGATTTTTTTTTTACACCTGTGACCTGCCTGAGGAGAACTAGGCGCTGACCTGTCGGGGACAGACCTGAGAATCTGTCGCTAAATCAGGTGCTTTGAACTAAATCACAATAGCTAGTTTGTAATAAATTCTGCAAAGCATAAGAAAAGCTTCTTCACCTCAGCAACCACAAAATATTGCAAAGTAGTGAAATGAGTCCTTTATAAGGTATGATTCAAGGGGGGGCGTGGCTAGCGCCCGCAGGAGATGGCAGTGTTTTTGTAACTCTCCCGGGCAGCGGCGTTGAATGGGGACATGACGCGGCTCCTTTCGATGTCCTGAGCCGTTAAAACAGCCACACCGGCTTTCGGACTGTCTGCTGCATTCGAGGGTCCCTTCGGCTGGAGGTTTGGAGGGCGGAAGGATCTGCTTTCACCTCTGAGAGGTTGCGACGCCTGGTGAGAGCGCCGCCATTTTCCGGTTCTCGCTGACGGAGCTTTGCTCCTAGCGATATTCCGGTCCTTATCTCTGTCATAAGGTGGTTTATCATGCCGTTCTCTCCCTCTGCGCATTTAATGTACTGCCTTCGTTGTGTGGAGCCTTGAGTGTGGAATGCAGCCTTTCTCTTACCGCTTCGTTGTTTGCACTGCCTTTGAAGTGGTGCGGCAGCAATTTTGTGAGCCCCGCTGACGGCGCTTCGCTCCTAGCGGTTACTCAGCTGTTTATCTATGGAAGCAAACGGATGCCGGCTTTATTCTAGTTTCTAATGCTGTTTTCTACTGCAATGGTTCCTCAAGTCATCTATTGCCTCAAGTTTATTTCGCTTCGCTGAATGCAGTTTTTCAGTTGATATCATTCCTTTTCTCATCGCTAATACAGCTTGCTTTCCAGCACAATTCCTGACCTGACTATATGTTGCTATTCCATTGCCTTTCAGTTTCATGGATAAAGTGCAGTTTCTGAATATTTTTATATCACAGTCTAACATTCCTACTTCATTTCTGGGAGTCAGTTGTGCATGAACTCGTACTGCTTCATTTTCATCTTTTCATTTGAGCTTGTGGAGCCTTTGTTTTTCTAATTACTCAAGCGGTTCGCTTTGGCATTCCTACACCCTTCCTGACTTTTATTATACAGTACCTCATATATTCTTCCTCATGATCTTGTTTTGTATTATTAGCCGTATTGAGGTCATTTGTGCAATGTCTCTTTAACATTTATATGCAAATATATCCTTATACCTTTCTTTATATTGTATTGCATGGTTTCTTTGATACATGTTCGCACCTTCTCATATTATTGCATTTTACTGGTCTTTGATATGCTAGTAACTTACATATAGTGCAATTCTAATTAATTACTTTTGCATTTGTGTCATTTGCATATTTCCTCTTCAATTTACTATCGTATAATTGTTTTCCTCTCACTTCTCTGTGTTTTATTTTAAATACATGCATATTAATGTAATGTAAAGTGTTATTCTATTTTTGGTTCTATTTTTTTTTTCCTCATGAGTAGGTTTTCAAAAGAACTGCATAAACCTTCAATTTCTTCACGAAAGTTCTTAATTCAGACGAGTTCTAGATTTCAGTGCCTTGAAATGGAGGATTCGCAGGAGTCTTCTTCTAAGCATACGTCACCATCATCGAATTCGTCCAACTCTTCAGCTAATAAGGGTTCAATGAAAAGGCTTAAAAAGGGTCCTCCTTCTCCTCCAAAGCAGCCTAACTCGGCTACCATGGACATCCTATTGGAAGAAATAAGAGCACTACGTCCCTTCATTGACGAGTCTAGAGCCACACTTCAAACGATTACAGACAAATTATTGGCTGTGGATGGTCGGGTTACCCAATTAGAACGTGATGTTGTTTCCTTGACCTCGTCTGTCTCAAAGGTGGATCCACTATGTGCGCAGGTTTCAGCCATGCACAATTAACTCGAAATGTTGGAAAATCGCAATAGAAGGAATAACTTGCGAATTTATGGTCTTCCGGAAGGGACAGAGGGGTCAGACTCCCTGGGGTTTTTCAAGACCTTCTTGCCAAAAGTTCTTTCATTGCCTGATAGTACCAATATCAATATACAAAGGGCGCACCGCTTAGGTCCTCCTTCGAATGCAATTTCCATCTCAGCTGTCAGGAAACCTAGGGAAGTTATCATTTACTTCCTTGAATATACGGATTTGCTCAAGATTATTTCAGCTGCAAGAGCTATGAAACGAATCACATGGTCAGGCAATCCCCTCTTTTTCTCTCAAGACTATGCTAAAGCAACAGCGGACAGACACAAGGAATTCTTATCATTAAGGCCTCAATTGCGCTCACTAGGTGCTCGTTATGGTTTGTTTCATCCTTGCCTTTTCAGGGTGACTCTCAATAACAAAACCCCTACCTATGAAGACCCGCTAAAACTGAAACGTTTTCTATACTCACATAGTGATATGGATGTTGCTTCTGTTTCTCAATATACTTGATGTTCTCTATGGTTATCTTATGATGCTGTTTACATATTTTTCTCACTGTGTTGGTTAGTTCTTAGGTACTGTTCTGTTTTGTATTACTTCTTTGAATTACCTAGTTGTTAATGCTTTTCTTGTTTTTTGTCTCCATTTTATAGATCATTGCCCTATGTGTTTTTCCTTTCTTCATTTTATTCCTGGAGTTTGCTGATTCGTCTCTCCCTCCCGCCTTCCCTTACGAGTTACGTACCCGTCCTTATCCTATGTGGCCTCCATCCCTCCCACCTGTACGTGTCCTGGATGTTCTGTAAGTCATATTTCTCTCTTCTTATCTTTCCTTTTTGTTTTTTTCCTCTCTTGTTTCTCTCTTCTTCCCGTCTTCTGAAGTTTACCCTTTATTCAACTTTTTTCACTCTTCTTATCTTCTCCTGGACGCTCTCCTACTTTTTTTCTTCTTCTCTTTTCTTTCTCATACTTCTAGCTCCTTCATCATTTCTTCTCTTGTTTTCCTTGATTATTCATGTATACAGTTCTTTTCTCTTGTATTACTATATTGAAAGTTCATTTTCACACATTGTTACTTCTTTATACATACAAAAATGTTGTATTATGTATTGTTCCTCTTTCCACACTTTAATAGTTTTTTGTCATTTATTCTTAAGATTTATTATTGATTGCTTAACTATCATTCTGGTTTTCATCATATTATTGAATTGTCTTTACCAGCTTATTATGTATTATTTTTTGCCTTATTGAATGCCTTTAAAGATTGTTTCATGGAACGTTAGGGGTTTGCATTCCCCCATAAAGAGGCAGAGAGTTCTGACACACCTAGCCAAACTTAAAGCCAACATTACCTGTTTATAAGAATCACACCTCTCACCTGAGGAGTCTAACAAACTTAAAAGAAATTGGGTTGGGGAGGTCTTTTTTTCTCCAGGTGATGGTAAGCGTAATTGAGTTCTCATTTTATTTTATAAATCCCTTTCCGTCAAATTTGTTGCTGACTCAGCGGATCAATCTGGTAGATGGGTTATGGTTACATTTATTGTAGATAATACTCCAGTTTCCCTCCTAAATATCTATGCCCCAACTACAGGTGATGCTTCTTTTTGGTCTTCTCTATCTCCTCACATTACCCAACATTATGAAGATAATTTCATTCTGGCGGGAGATTGTAACAAAGTTTTTGATCTTTTTCTAGATAGGAATTCAATCACCACTTACAATCCCCACAAATCACACAAATCTTTCACGGCACTCATACATCACTTTAAACTCATTGATGCTTGGAGGTTGTGTAATTCCACTCTAAGAGAATACTCTTTTTTCTCTCCACCTCATCAGACGCAATCTCGACTAGATTATTTCTTTATCTCACACCATCTTTCTCAGTCTCTCTTTGCTTCCGATATTGGTTCCATTTTGATATCGGATCATGCACCAGTCTCCATTCACCTCAACATTTTGCAGAAGCCAGCCCTAAATAAAAAATGGCGTTTTAATAATTCCCTCCTTCTTGATTCTGATTTTGTTTCACTCTTTACTGCCTTTTTTCACGATTTCTTCTTACGTAATGAATCTTCCGAGGTATCTTTTCCTGTTGTGTGGGATGCCTTTAAGGCATCTGCTAGGGATTTCATTATTGGTTATGTCTCTCGTAAACGTAAGAAAGCTGCGCGAATCACTACTGACCTCTTTTCTAAGATCAAGAAACTAGAACATTCATACTTTGCTTCTAAATCTTCTGATTTCTTAAACGAGCTCATAACCACTAAGTTGCAATTTAATAAGGATACCACAAACAACGCTTCCAACTACTTATTGCGTTCTAGTGCTAAATTTTATGGAGGCCAAAATAAAGCTGGCAAACTATTGGCTAATTATTTGAAAATTAAAAAGAATAAGACTAATATAGATAATATCTACGATCGGGATTCTGTTTTGAGACATACAGATGAAGACAGCTTAACGGAATTTCTTTAGTTTTACAAATCACTATACTCTTCGGAAACAACCTCCACATCACAGGATATTTCTCAATTTCTCTCCGTTATTGACTCTCCTTTCACTACCCCTCCTGACTTTTCTTCATTAGAATCACATATAACTCAGAAAGAACTTATGGATGCTTTGAAGGCTCTCAAAAAAGATAAAGCCCCGGGTCCGGATGGATTCACAGTAGAATTTTTTCTTCATTTTTCAGCATTACTTATCCCAAAATTAAATTCACTTATTTCTTCTTTTCTTGATTCTGGTTCTTCCTCTGGTTCTTTTTCTGACGCCCTTATTTGCATTCTTCCCAAACCAGGTAAAGCCCCGCAGTATTGTAAAAATTATAGACCCATCTCTTTGGTAAATATTGATTACAAAATTTTCTCCAAATCCTTGGCTCTTCGTTTGGAATCCCTCTTACCGGATTTGTTAGGGAAGGAGCAGTCTGGTTTTGTTAAGGGTAGATTGCTTTCAGATAATACCAGACTGTTCTTTGATATTCTCTCCAAGACTTCGCACTCCTCTCATTCTATTGCTGCTATGGATGCGGAAAAGGCTTTTGATAGAGTTGAGTGGTCGTATCTTTTCCAGACGTTGAAATGGTTCGGATTTGGTCCACGAATTTCGACCCTTATTTCTCTTTTATACTCACACCCCAGAGCTGCTATTGCAGCGAATGGTGGTATTTCTTCTTATTTCCCTCTTGCTAGAGGGGTGCGTCAAGGTTGTCCTCTTTCGCCTTTCCTATTTAATCTTGCCCTGGAACCCTTCCTTTTGCGAATTCGCCAAAATGCTGCTATAAAGGGTTTTACGTTTCAACAATCCACAATTAAAATGGCTGCTTATGCGGATGACGTTTTATTATTCTTGTCTGAACCCACGACTTCGTTACCTGCTTTTTTAAATGAAGTCAATTTATTTTCCTCTGTTTCAGGTTACAAATTAAACAAAGATAAGTGTGAAATTTTACCTCTCACCAAATTTACTTATAAATCGGATTTCATCTCTTCTGGCTTTACGTGGAATCCTAATTGCATCAAATATTTCGGTCTTCACTTTACTCCCACTCTTTCAGGTACGGTTTCACGTTGTATGGATGACTGCCTTAAAAAATTGACAGATCTTACTACTAAATGGCATCCTTTATATCTTTCCTGGTGGGGTAGATTGGATACGATCAAGATGATGCTTTCCCCCTTGATTTTATTCATGATTTCCAACATCCCATTTTCTATCCCTTTATTTCATTTCGAGACAAAGGTGGAGGAGGCATGGGAAGTAGACATGGGCCTTTCATGGTCTGTAGAACTCTGGGATAGACTATGGGTAAAGTTACGGAAATCATCTAGGGCTGCAAACACTATCCAGACTCTATTTTTCATCTATAATCAACTCCTACTTTCCCCATTAACACTTAGTAAAAGATATCCTGACCTGTCACACGCTTGTTGGTCCTGTTCATCACCTCAAGCAGATCTGCTACACATGCTTTTCAATTGCACTCCGGTTCGCCTGTTTTGGGTTCAGGTATGGTCTCAAATTAACAAAAAAAAATTCACTACACATCCGTTTCATGTATCCCATATATTTTTAGGTAGTATATCCCCTATTTGGAATCCTTGCAATCTCAACATAAAAATAATTGACCTGCTTCTTGCAGTAGCTTTTCAGCAAATTACCAAGGCTTGGAAGGATTTCACTAAACTCTCATATGAGGCTTGGTGGTACGCTGTTTGCTACAATCATAGGTTAGACACAACGTATGGTTATCCACTTGCTTTAGCCCCAAAAAGAAAGCAGTTATGGGATCCGGTTACTTCATTTTTTGATTCATGTGCTCTTCGCTCTCTGCCTAATTCTCCCTTTCAACAAGAAGTTGCTAAACCTCCTTGAGTTCCTTTTACTGTTTTATCTTCTTTTTGTTTCTTAATAATTACATTATTACCCTGTTGTTTAATATTGCATTTAGAATTGGTGTATTATTTTTTACTTCCTAGCTGTTTTTTTTTTGTATTTACATTTTATGAATGGTTTTCTCTTATCTATTTTTGATTCTCATTACTGTGTGCTTTATTTTTGTATTAATCTCATGTATTCATTTCTTTCAATTGTTTATATGACTTTTCAAAAATCTTAATAAACTTTATTTTGAACTGAAAAAAAAGAACTAAAAAAAAAGAAGGTATGATTCAATATGGCTCGCCTCTTCTGACAACATTTCAGCTTTCCTCAATTGAATTCAGCCAACACATTTCCTTGTTCCCATGTTCACTTCTCCCAGTGTGCCTGTTAGTATCTCCCTAGCCTTGTCTATATGACTGGCTCCTAAGCTCAGTGTGCGTCAACGGCTCCCTGTCAAAGGATGCGCAACCGGATCCTAGCTCAGCAGGTGTGTTATTGTTTCCCTATGTAGCTGCATCCTAGGCTCAGTGTGCGTCAGTCCCATGGATCCACAAGACCAAAATCGGAGGATGACCCTTCTCCCATCTCGCCGCCAAGACCTCAAACACCCTGCCCCTCCACCTCAGGCAATCCCCGTTGTCGACCCAATTCAGGAAGGAACTCAAGACCTGGCTCTTTGACTGAACCCTTGTGCCCAGATGGGTCAGCTGCCCCCCAACCCAGCGCCTTGCGACCATTACCGGTAAACCCCTGATTGATTGATTGACTGTCTGCATGCCTGGTTCTGGGCTCCCTCGGTATGTCAGTATTTCCTGTTATAGTACGTACATCCGGGTCACCTTATTGCTGTGTCAGGACTTTCAAAAAAGCCTGGTCTTGTTAACCCTCACTGGCTTGAATGTACATATTATGCTTAGTGTCGCCATATATAAGCTTTCACGGCTACGTTGACTCCTAATGAAGATGGCAGTAATACAATTTGCAATGTTTCAGTGCCACTGCAGGAGTTTGTGTCACTTTGCAAGCTTATACATTGTTATTGTGTTTTGCCATTTACCAGGTGTAGAATCTGTCAGTGCAGTGCTTTGGAACTGCCGGGATGAATTTTCAAATGGTTCAGAGGTTACCCTCACAGGCTTTGTGTTGATTTGGTTTGTGGAGATGTGCGGCCAACAGGGTGAAGGGCATGTCGCTGTTTGAGGGATGAGTCGGCCTTCGTGAGTTGTGAGTGTGAAGGATGAGGCCAGAGCACTGCACCGACTCCTTACACTTATTGTATCTCTGCTGCCTGAAAGAGTCTGTGAGACTGTGGAGTGCATGCATTGTCGAGCCAGCACCTTGTGCCATCTTGCACATTATTTTTTTACAGATAGATTTCACACATGTGGCCTGTCATACAGTGTTCAACAAGGGACAATACTGGTGTTGTAAACCGAGGTCAATTGACCAATGTACACAACTTTTGCACTTCACACCATGCAAAGTGCTGTGCACTTCACCAATTTCCACCCGGGTAAGGCGTTTTCCAGCTAAAAATAAGGGTTTGGACAAGAAGTTTAATGGCAAACCATTGTGTTCCATTTTACCCCCGCCATATGAAAGCCTTACCGCCACCCTGCGACCTGCAATAGCCCCCTGCTCCCACTGACCACCTACTAGTGGTCAATGGGAGCAGGAAAGTTCTCGGAATCATGGGCAGCCATGCGGAAAGACTTTATTTAGTATTCCCAGGGCTGCATGTTTATCCCCCCTCTGTGGAACAGACCTCATGATACATGTGGCCTGGGTCTAATTAATGTCCAGAATCGTTGATTCCAGCTCTTCAAATTCCGCTCCCCAACACCGCAAAACGTAATTGACCATAACTCGTAATTAGGCCTGAGAATGTTGGGAATCTTGGGGCAGATTTACAAGAAAGTGCCGCATCTGTAGAGATGCGTCACTTTCCTTGTACCACCCTGAGAAACCCTTGCACCCCCATGGATGCACCGTATTTACAATACGGCGCTCTATAGCACAAGGATCGACACATAGGTCTGAAATTCTGTTGCATCGGTTGGCGCAAATTTTACAAATTGTTGGAGTCGTTTCGCAAGCACAACGCAACTCCAGCAATGCATGGGGAGGCATATCCTCATTGTGCTGTGTCACTCCTTATGCCTGCTCCAAGCAAGCGTAAGGTTTTGACGCAGTGGCATCCTAAAAGTGGCACAGTGAAATCTTGTAGATTTTACTGCGTCACTTCTACAAGGCTTTTTGCGTGGGAACACCCACCCTGCATACATTATACCTGATGCAGGTATAATGTGATGCAGGGCTTTACAACGTGACGCATCTCCCATGATGTGTCACATTGTAAATGGGTCGCATATTTACGCCGCCCCTGCGCCACGAAACGTGATGTAACGGCTGCGCAAAAATGATGCAAGGGGCTTGTAAATCAGCCCCCTTGAGTTCAATAGGTTTTTTTCCAGAACTTACTCAGGCGCCATCTCAGGCGTCTGCAAAATAAAGGTTTTGAAATAAGCTTCAGGCTCTCCTTAAAATCCAAACTCCTACCTAGGAGTCGGCTGTGTGATGCCACATACACAAGAACAAGCCATTCTGCAATCCAACTACATTGATGAGGCAGCACGCCCACCCTTTTAGAGGGCATTCTATGCAAAGGGGTGTAATGTGCCATGATATTATGGCAGCAGTCCTGTGGTCTTCCTTTAATTTGCAAAACTTTGGCCTACATTTGAGCTTCAGTTCTCATGCCAAGCCTGAGATGATAAGTAATTTTGTTGTTCTGACTCCACCTCCTTGGGGTAATGACTCAACTCCATGTTCTTCTGCCAAGGCTACTGACGTGGGATTTCTTGCCAGGGTTTAAGAGAAGCCTGGCTCCTGCCCACTGTTTTTGTTGGCCAGTCTGTGTGGTTCCTATTCTGGCAAGAAACTCACATTTTGAAAGCACTGGCAAACCTAATGTGGGTTCTTAAAAACAGCGCATGATTTAAATCCATGACTAAGGCTAAGCACTGTGCGCTTTTGTTGAATGGCGTCTGTGCATTTTCAAGTCTATATTAGTTAATGAGTGTGTTTGCCTCCTTGGTTTGGAGCAAGCAGGGCCGGCTTTAGCGCTTACCTCCTTCTCCACAAATTCCTACACTACCACACCTTCATCTCTCCATAGCCCCTCTCTCACATGTATTTAATTTCTTCTGTAGTGCTACTCATACCAATGTAGGGTGTCAGAGAACTTTACATCACACACATATTACACAGAGACAATGAATCATACAAGTGTGTAAATCAACGTACAGGAAATGTTCCCTAAGACAATGAGGACTACAAAGTATAGGAGGCACGTATCAGTCATACTGGAAGGCAATATATTTTAGGACTGATTGGTCTGAAGAAGCACAAACTCAGGATTTAAAAAGTAACACAACACAGTGGGCGGGTTTGGCTTTACTAATAAGAATATATTTCTATACAAGTAAACCCTTTTCAGCAACCTTGGGATAGTGAAAGAGTTGCGGGGAAAAAAACCAGAAGGTTCCTAACTAATGTCTTGCATTTTGCATGTCGCTCTTTGATGACTGTTTAACCGCTTTGCATGCGTTTGTCGGCCAACGGTCTTTGCGAGCACTACCTCCGTAGTGCTACTCACGTCCGTTGGCCGACGCGGCCCCACCCACTGCGCTAAACCGCTGCACCGCGGCGGAATTGCCGCCGCGATTAAGCGGTTAACAATCACTTATGAACTTCAAGTAAATAAAAACGATCTCTGTAACAAAAGCAGTAACCCAATGAGCTGTCTACATAAAACAGAACTCTGTGTTATGCATGTTAAACTTGCATTAAAGCAGACACATCAACCCTCTGCATTACTTATGACAGAAAACATGCATATCTCTCTCCGACAAGTAGATTCATCACCATAGTGACATTTTTGGTGATTACATTTTTTATTAAAGCTTGAAAATTACTGTGCGCGCACAAAACTCTGCAACAGGTGTTCTTAAACTCATAGAACATTTCAAAATGCACCTACCCCCCTGCTCCAAGCTTGGCGCAAGGTGCAGCAGCACAGGTCGCACCACCCTAAAGCCAGCACTCTGAGCTGGTACAGTACTGCAGGGAGGTATCCCCTTCAATATACAATCCAAAGAGGTAAATACCTAGCGAATTGAAACAGCTGGCTCTATTAACTGGAGGTTTCAGGTCTGGTATGTCAGAAGAAGTGTGAATAATAAGCATATTCACAGCAAAGATGTTTGCATTTTGGGTGGCGCTAGAGGGCGCACGGCAAGATGGCTGCTCTGTAGTGCACCTCCACTGGCTGAGTACTCTATCCGCACAATATCCTGCTCCAAATTCGACATCCTGCATTACGACTTGGAGACCATTGTGGCTGTACTGTAGTGACGCGATTAGAGGTGGCAGCGGAGCGACGGATTGCCCCGAATCCTGCATTTACTGATCGCCACGGCCTCGAATGTGACATGGCGGCTGTGTGAACCGGCGGAGGCCCCTGCTGGGAGCTGATGAGCGGGACTGCCAAGGGGGTGCTGCATGGGCCTGTACGGGCCGGGGACCACTGTGAGAGGCTCTAACTTTGACATCCCGCATTGGGACTCGGCGGGCATTGTGGCTATACTGCAGTGACGAGATTCGGAGCTGCAGTGGTGTAGTGGATTGACCGTAATCCTGCATTTGCTGATCCCCACTGCCGTAATCTTGAGTGTAATGCGATGGCCCTATGACCAGGCAGAGGCCCCTGCTTGCAGCTGGTGAGCGGGGCTGACTCGGGGTGCCGCAAAGGCCTGTGTGGACTGGGCGCCCCTGAGAGAGGTCATATCTGTTGGGCACCAGCTGAGGACAATATTGCCAGTGAGGACTGCCACAGACGTGCAGCCATGATTGGCAGAGACCCCCCGGGGCAGTGAACTGCCCAGCTTGGCGGGCAAGGCATTGTGCTTCATTTCTATCCCATGCCGCGTTGGGCCTAAGACCGAGAGTTGTGCCCTGAAGGGATCCTGAAGCGTCGCAGCTGCGGGAAGAACGCATCATAGTGGGAAACAGCGGCACGCCATTGCAACTGGGAGACCTTCCCTGCTCAGAGGCCGTCCCCTATACAGCGATAATAGCGGCCGTAGAAGGCAGGCTGGATCAGAGGTCTGCGTTGCTGGAGAGGCTCCCGAGAAAACCCAGCGACAACTTTAATCAAATTCCAGGGCCAGTGTGAAAATAGTTACACAGTGCGGGCCACTGCAGGCCTACAGATCTGGATGCGGTGGTTCATTTAAGTTACATTGGTGATGGGCCTCACGCTGGTGGCGCACTCTACGGGTGGTGTGCCTTGGCCTCCTGTGCCCTAGTGAGGTAGCACCAAGTAAATAAACAAGCAGTGGTACAGGTGGAGTATGGAGTACCTGTCTGCAATCCAACGTGCACTGAGGCACATAGCTACAGGGAAATCACTGAACTGCCTCTAAACACAGCATATGTAGTAGAAAACCACAGAAGCAGCATATAGAACCTGTGAGGAATTTGCTGTGATTGGCGGGGACTCCTGCTGTGGCGAAAGATCTCCTGGGGCTAGTGATGCTGCGAAGTGCATAGCCAGCCGGCGGGGCCCGATTGACATTGACAGTTGTGGTTTATATGGACAAAATGTGCAAAACAGACAAGAACCAATCTTGTCGCACTTTGGAGCTGTGGAAACCAGGCAACTCGCAGCAGAGGGCAACCTTGGACTCGGAGCTCGAGGCCCCTTCTGAGGGCACACCTTCACTTGAAGCAACTCTCCTCATTATGCACAGTAGCCTGCAATCCATTGACGGTAAAATTGATGCCCACAATCTCAGAATGGATCACATGTCAGCAAAGGTTGATAAGCAAGGCGCCAGACTGGGAGAAGCTGAAAAGTGCATTTTTAATGCAGAGGAAAGTCCAAAATGTTTCATCCAAAACCCTCAACATGGAAAAGGTGCTTGTGGCCATCCAGGTGAAAAATGAGGACCTCGAGGCTAGGTCGAGATGTAATAACCTACAGATCACAGGCCTGCCGGAATCGACCAACATGGGGAGACTTGAGCCCTATGTTGTGGAAATGCTCCGAGGGATCTTTCAAGCAGAAAATCAGTCAACGATGCTGGTCATGGTAGATCCCACCATTCGCTGGCGGCTTGCCCGCCTCCGGGCGCTCCGCTGAGGCCAATCATTGCTCGCCTGCTAAATTATAGGGACCGTCTTTCAAAGCCCAGCTCACCTGAGTTTCTGTTCAGTTCTGATGGAGGTTGAAGACAGTCCGACCCTACCCTGAAACTGCTTGTTCCAGCACACTAGTTTTAAACAGTGCACTAAGAACCAGAACCTCAAGGGAAGTGGGGAAGTGGATAAAATAAAAAAAGAGAGACAACACCGTTCTTGCGTTTCCACTGTAGAAGTGCTGCTAAAATCTGCGGCCCTCTCTGACTTCTGTAGAAACTGGTGCCTAATGAAACCTAAAGAAAGAACAGATAAGTGCAACCTATCCCTAAACGTGTTCCTGACTAACCCTTAATCTATTTAGAAATTCTCTTCTACATGTACCTCTTGGATCCTGGTCTTTAGCTTCCAGGTTTGGAATGTGTTACTGTTCTGGGATGTGCTTTCTATTACTGTAAAATTTCTGTAAAATCAAACGAATATCATTATCAGAATTACCAGGGAAACATCCTTTACAACGCAACTTTTACCACGCAGTGCCTTTACGACGAAACTTTTACAACGCAAACCATTACAACGCATTGCGCTGGGGGGCGCTCTAGGATAGGGAATAAGTTTAATTTACTGTCCAACACCTTCCCTAGTGTCCACGGGGACTGGATTTGGAATAGTAAATTAAACTATTCACTATCCAGCGCCCCAAAGCACTATGCGTTGTAATGGTATTCGTTGTAAATACCGCGTTGTAAAGGCATGCGTTGTAAAAGTATACGTTGTAATGTCATACATCCGAATTACCAACATCTAACATTCACCTTAATATAACTAAAGCCTAAATTCTTAATAGCAAACTCACTGTTCACACATTTCCAGACTTTTTATAAAACGAATACTGTACTTTTACATCAAAATACAGCAGGTAATTTGTGCAAGTCCTCGATTTACTGTTTGCCGTGCTGTCAATGGTTTCCTCTGTTCGATTCTTAAAAAGTTCCATGTAAAACAATGTTTATTTCACAAATTTCCACAAAGTATTCTTGTAACAAAGGGTTTGAACCACAAAGTTCGTGGGAGATATCTTGTTCCAAATTGTCTTTACATGAATCCAGAAATCGCCGACAAAGTTCTTTCAGGTAATAAAAAGTTTTGCACTTACTTGTTGCTGAAAAGGGATACTGATCAGTTTACCCTTGTCCTCTTTCTCTTTTGCAGGTCTATTGCAGTGAACAGAAGAGGGGCTGAGGCAAGAAGGAGCCGGAAACCGGAAGAAGTAAGAGCCAGCAGCCGCGCCCGTTGAAGCCAATGAAGGTCTGGAGAGAGCAGGAGTGCCAGCGCCGAAGGATCTGTTCTCAGGTAAGTGGGAGGTAGACGAGCACAAGCACTGGGTGAGGCTCAGGGGCTGCCTTTTATAGACAGGGCTAGGTGTGGTTCGAAGAGCTGGGTGTGGTTTTCACAAGCAGATGTGCAGAGCTTCAGTTATTATGCTAATGAGTTGAAGTAACACATGGCCTTGGAAGGAGTGCTCTAAATAAGCCTTGGTAAAAGCAAGGTCCAATGTGCAAACAAGACAGCAATGTCCAAACTTGTGAATACATTGTGCAACATACACAGAAGTCTTAGGGAGGGGCTGCGATAACAAGAAAGGCTTTCAATAGTATGTTTAAAGAGAGCTATTACAGAGACCAATGCATAGTTTGTTTAAAGAGAGCTATTACAGAGACCACTAGTGCAATGAGAGGGGACATGCTCTTTGCTGTGCACAAACCCTAACAGTCGCCCCCCTCAAAGGCCCTCCTACTGGACGGGGTTTCCCTGGATTTTTTAGATAAAACTGTCTAATCAAGCGTGGGGCATGTACATAGGACGCTGGTTCCCATGAATTCTCAGTTTCGTCATATCCTTTCCATTCTACTAAATAAAACAGACGTCCATGAATTCTTTTTGCGTCTTTTATGCTTTTCACTTCATATTCTACATTTTCCTTAATTGGTATGGGTAGAGGTGGTGGTTCGGGTCGGGTATTTGGGTTGCACGGCTTAAGCAAGGACACATGGAATGTAGCATGTACTGGGTATTCTTTTGGTAAGTCCAATTTTACTGTTACCGGGTTTACTATGGCAGTTATACTAAAGGGTCCGATGAAACGTGGTTGCAGCTTTCGGGATCCCTCTATATTTAGGTTCTTTGTGGAGAGACATACTTTGTCACCGATTTTATACATTGGGGCCCCAGATGTGTGTTTGTCTGCCTGTCTTTTCATGCTTTCTTTGTACTTTAATAAATGTTTCCTGGCCTTGTCTTGTATGTCACCTAATGTTATGTTATGTTATGTTATGCACTTTTGTATTGCGCACAGCTGCCCCAGCTAAGGGGCGTCCTGGCGCATGGCAGGCAATGTGCAAACAGTTTAGCAGAAACACAACACAGATAAAAGAGTTTATTTAAAAAGGAAAGTTTTCAGTGCTTTGCGGAAGGCCAAGAGGTCATCCAATAGCCGCAAGTCCACTGGGAGGGAATTCCAAAGTTCAGCCGCCCTAACCCGAAAAGAGCGACCACCAACCCGACACAGCCTGTATCGGGGGACCACAGCGAGCGCTTGGCTTCCCGATCTCAGAGCACGGGAAGGAACATACCACGACAGGAGATCAGCGAGAATTGGCGGACCTACTCCCCTCAAGATCTTAAACGCCAAGCACAACACCTTAAACTGGATGCGTGATTTGATGGGGAGCCAATGCAAAGATCTCAAGACTCCCGAGACAGAACTCCTACGAGGTAAGCCAACAATGGCTCTCGCCGCGGCATTCTGCACGCGTTGGAGGCGGGTGGTCTCAGACACATTGGTCCCTACCAAAAGCGAGCTGGCATAGTCCAGGCGAGATAATACCGTGGCCTGGACTATCAGCTGCCTGGTACCACGGTCAAAGAACTTAAGAATGGGCCTCAGCGACCGCAAGATACCAAAACAGCAGGCCGCGATTTTCTTCGAATGGCACTCATAACTAAGAGCAGGATCCATCCAAACTCCCAGATTCCTAAGTTCAGTGACCGGGATAGGGGCCGGCCCCAGTTCAACGGGCCACCACTTGTCCCCCCACAGTTCCGCCCTCCTGCCGACGATCCTGATCTCGGTTTTCTTCGCGTTGAGCTGGAGACAGTTGTTCTTCATCCAGCTTGCCACCGCCCTAAGTCCACTCTGAAACCTGGGGGCATCCCGGTCCGCATCCCCGCTGATAGTAACCGCTAGCTGAGTATCGTCAGCATACGAGACCATAGTCATGTCCCATTGCTTGACGATCTCAGCCAGCGGTCTCACGTACAGATTGAACAACGTGGGACTCAGCGAGGAGCCTTGCGGGACCCCCTGTCTCAGAGGAAGGAATTGGGACTGGAACGGTGGCAGAGCAACGCTAAAGAAACGATCGTTCAGGAAGGAGCGAAACCACTGGAGGGCAGAGCCACCCAGCCCAATCTCCTCCAGGCGATGCAGCAGGATAGGATGGGACACGGTGTCGAACGCGGCGCTCAGATCTAATAAAACGAGCGCCGCTGTCTGCCCCGCATCCATCACTGTGCGCAGGTGTTCAGCCATGGAGAGAAGGGCGGACTCCGTGCTGTGACCAGCACGGAAGCCATTTTGGGTGGGATCCAAGATGTTAGCCTGGATAAGGTGGGCCGAGAGAACTTTGTTGACATGGGCCTCCATTACTTTGGTAGGCCAGGGAAGCAAAGATATAGGCCGATAGTTTTCAGGCTTGTCTGGGTCCAATGAGGGTTTCTTTAGAATGGGAGAAACCACCGCCCTCTTCCAACTAAGGGGGACCGTGCCCGACTCCAACGAGGTGTTGATCAAGGAGTATACCACGGTCCTGCCCAAGAACGACTCATCTCTAAAGAGAGCCGAACTAAGAGGGTCAGCGGGGGACCCAGATTTCACCTGCTTTGCCAAGATGTCAAACCCTTCAGATGTCAACAGGGGCAGCGCGTGCAGGGCCGTGTCTCCACAGATGGAAGTCGGAGACTCACCTGGGGGTCCTGTAGATGGAAAGGTCATATAGATGTTTTGGACCTTTTCCTGAAAGAACCCCGCAAGGGCCTCACAGTGTGCAGTGGAGCCAATCGTCGGGGCACCAGGGCGCTTAGCTAGAAGATCCTTCATCAATTTGAAAATAGTCTATAATCTGGTTAGTCTATCTGTTACTGTAGGTAACAGGGAATCTTCTAATAATATGGGTATAGCTCTCCGATGATACCCCTGCATGAAATAGAATGGTGAGCAAAGTAGAGCTACATGCTCAGTATTATTATAAACAAACTCCGCTACAGGGAGAGCTTCCAACCATTCACTTGAATAATCAGCCAATATACAGCGTAGCGTTTGAAGTAAGGCTTGGTTCAGTTGTTCAGTTTGTCCATCTGTTTCTGGATGGAAAGCAGTAGATAATGCCACATCTATTTTCAGTTTTTCGCATAATTTTTTCCAAAATCAAGAGTTGAACTGGCTACCTCGGTCTGACACCACTTTACTTGGCAAACCATGTAAACGCACAATTTCTCTTATGAAAATATCGGCAAATTCTGCCGCAGTTGGCAATTTCCGTAATGGTACAAAATGTGCCATTTTAGACAAAAAATCCACTATCACTAACACTGTTGTGAAGGATTTTACTGGTGGTAAACCTACAATAAAGTCTACACTCACAGTGTGCCAAGGTTGTTTGGGTGATGGCATTGGTATTAACAAACCGTCAGGGATCTTATGAGAAGATTTATGTCTTGCACAAACTGGACAGGTAGTGACAAATTGCTTATTGTCCTTACTCATATTATCCCACCAAAAGAGTTTTCGCACAATTTCCAGGGTTTTTACCCAGCCAGGATGATCTGCCAACGGTGAGGCGTGATGCCAAATTATCACCTGTGTTTGTAATTCTGCGCTGCGCACTAACAGCATGTTGTTGTGATACAATGAACCTCGTTGTATTGAGTTATGGGAATCCTTTAACCAATCTTGAGGTGCTATTTGCATGTGTGCATTATATAGATCTGTGATGAAATCCTTCTGTTGTACTGGTGCCAAAAGTTTTTGGGAAAGAATAATGGGTTCTCCTATTTTGTCTTGTTTCATGTCTGAGGTATGTCCGTATCTAGATAACACATCAGATTGAATTTGTTGTGCACCTGGTCTATAGGTTATAACAAAGTCAAATGTACTAAAAAAAATTAACCAGCGCATCTGACGTGGAGTTAATGCTTTTAGTGATCCAAAAAACTGTAGGTTCTTATGGTCAGAAAAGATGGTAACAGGGTACTTGGCTCCCATTAAATGGTGCCTCCATTCAGAAAAGGCTACTTTGATAGCTAATAGTTCTCTTTCAGCCACAGTGTAATTTTGTTCAGCTGGTAATAACTTTTTGGATTAGAAGGCTATAGGATGTAATTGGCCATCTACTGCATCTCGTTGAGAGAGAACTCCTCCTAAAGCTACTTGTGAAGCATTCGCTTCAACAAAGAATGGCAAGTCAGGATCAGGATGTTTCAGAATTGGGGCTGAAGTGAACTTTTGTTTCAGAAGTTGAAAGGCGTGTGCCGCCTCATCAGACCAAAGAAATCGTTGCCCTTTCCGCAACAAGGTGGTTATTGGGGCTGCAATGTCTGCAAAATGAGAAATAAACCTCCTATAAAAATTGCGAAACCCAGAAATTTCTGAACATCCTTCACAGATGATGGTTCTGGCCAGTCAGTAATAGCACTAATTTTCTTTTCATCCATAATTATTCCTTGAGGTGACAGGCAGTATCCTAAAAGTCCACTTTGCTGACATTAAAAGTAAATTTTTCTAGCTTGGCAAAGAGATGATTTTCTTTTAACTTTGATAATACTGCACGAACATGTTGGGTATGTTCTTCCGGGTTCTTAGAGTAAATGAGGATGTCATCTATGTATACTATGACACAAACGTCCAGGAATTCGTGTAGGATCTCATTTATAAAGAATTGAAAGGCCGCAGGGGCATTACACAACCCAAAGGGCATTACTGTGTACTCAAATAGACCAAACTTTGTCTTGAAAGCTGTCTTCCACTCATCCCCCTCTTTTATTCGGACCAGGTGGTAAGCTCCCCGCAGATCTAGTTTAGTGTATACAGTAGAATGTCTTAATTGATCCAACAACACAGGTATTAGAGGAAGAGGATATTTATTTTTTATTGTAGCCTTATTTAGTCCTCTATAGTCGATACACGCGTGCAGAGATTTATCCGGCTTCGGAATAAAAAAAGTGGAGATGACACCGGAGATGTGGAATATCGGATGAACCCAGACTGTAGTAGGTCGTCTAGGTAGGTTCTTAAATATTTGGTCTCTTCGTCAGTCAAAGCATATACTCTGTTAGTAGGTAAAGGGGCCCCTGGGATAAGATCTATACGGCAGTCATATGACCGATCTGGTGGCAACACACTAGCCTTCACTGGATCAAAAACGTCTTTAAAGTCAGAATATTCAGGAGGGAGACTTGGTTCGTCTTGTGTAACACTAGCACAGTGTATTACTGTGCTCTATTCTGTACCTGCTTCTTGATAGCAATTGGTTCTACAGAATGAGGAATCCAAAGTAACTGTTCTGTTCACCCAATCAATTTTTGGGTTATGAGTTGTTAACCAGGGTACCCCGAGAATCAAGCCAAAATTAGGGGTATCTATCAGATCAAAGCTAATCATCTCTGTGTGCCCGTTTTGACAGACCATGACAAGGGGACTTGTTTGTTTTGTGATTAATCCAGAGATCAATGCTGACCCATCCACTGCACATACTGCTTCTGGACAAGGCTTTAGGCAAATAGGAAGACCTAATGTGTTAGCTAACTTGTTATCCACAAAATTTCCTGTTGCTCCTGAATCCAGTAGGACAGGGAGAAAATGTCTAACTTGGGTAGTAACAATTAAAAAGATCTGAATTATGAAATGTCTAGGTATGTGCGGTACCATGAAGGCTGCAGAATTAGAGGTTTGATTAGGATGTTTTCTCGACCAAGTAACCTCCCCCCTTGTCGAGCTTAATCGTTTCCCGACTCATTGAGGAGATAGAGGAAACAGTACCCTTTCGTGAAGTTTTAGGTTTTACTGGACATTCTCTGGCAAAATGTCCTGCCTTGCCACAATATAAACATATTTGAAGTTTTCTCCTTCTTTCTTTTTCCTCTGACGTGAGTGGACCTCTGAGTGTTCCTATTTGCATAGGCTCAGGTTCAGGGAGTTCATTATCTGTGTCTTTCTTGTCATGTCTAATAAAAGTTAACCGCGATTCCAGTTTGGATTTATCTCCCTTTCTTTCCCCTAGTCTGTGTTCCAATTTCACGACTAAATCTACAAAGTCAGAATAGTCTTCTGGCAAATCAACGATATGAGCCAGTGCGTCTTTTAACTCGTCTCTCAAACCTTTATAAAAAAGGGAGACACGCTTTTCTTCTGGCCAAGGTGTCTCGGTGAGTAAACGATTAAAACTAGTGAGATAGGTCAATAAATCCTTGTTACCTTGTTTAAGATTTAAAAGCTCATTATCACTTGCCAGCATAAAAGTGTGTTTTGCAAAAAGGCTGGTCATAGTACGTTTAAATTGATTCCAATTATGGAGGATGGGATCATCTCTATCCACGAAAGCAATAGACCAATTGGCTGCTGTACCGCCCAAATAAGACAAGACGGATGCCACTTTCGTAGCATCAGTAGGGAACTGTTGTGGTTTACAAACGAAGTGTAATTGACATTGATTGATAAAAACATAGAATGTGTTACTATCTCCATGAAAACGTTCAAGTGCTGCTAAAGGCACAGCATTAGGAACATTAACAGTAACCTCAACTGGGGGAGGGAAAGTTGTATGTTTTGCTCGCGCCCCTGTCTCTGAGGAGGTTTTAAACAAAGGCGTAAAAGCTGTGTTCCACTGGGATTCCCTAGGTTTATACCTGCTTAAATCCTGTTTTAAAAAGGTGTTTTCCGACTTTAATTTCTCTATTTCCTCTTGCATATGTTGCAAGATGCCAGACACTTATTCATTATGGGCCAAGTCCTCTTTTAGGGCCTGCGCCATATCCGTGGCGTCAATGTCCTCTGTTTCTTCCCCGGCATTCATCGTCCAACAGAACTGAATATTTTAAAGGCTTGTGCTTCTGTCAAAGCCCAGCTCACCTGAGTTTCTGTTCATTTCTGATGGAGGTTGAAGACAGTCCGACCCCACCCTGAAACTGCTTGTTCCAGCACACTAGTTTTAAACAGTGCACTAAGAACCAGAAGCTCAAGGGAAGTGGGGAAGTGGATAAAATAAAAAAAGGGAGACAACACCGTTCATGCGTTTCCACTGTAGAAGTGCTGCTAAAATCTGCGGCTCTCTCTGACTTCTGTAGAAACTGGTGCCTAATGAAACCTAAACAAAGAACAGATAAGTGCAACCTATCCCTAAATGTGTTCCTGACTAACCTTTAATCTATTTAGAAATTCTCTTCTAAAAGTACCTCTTGGATCCTGGTCTTTAGCTTCCAGGTTTAGAATGTGTTACTGTTCTGGGATGTGCTTTCTATTACTGTAAAACTTCTGTAAAATCAAACGAATATCATTATCAGAATTACCAACATCTAACATTCACCTTAATATAACTAAAGCCTGCATTCTTAATAGCAAACTCACTTTTCACACATTTCCAGACTTTTTATAAAACAAATACTGTACTTTTACATCAAAATACAGCAGGTAATTTGTGCAAGTCCTCGATTTACTGTTTGCCTTGCTGTCAATGGTTTCCTCTGTTCGATTCTTAAAAAGTTCCATGTAAAACAACGTTTATTTCACAAAGTTCCACAAAGTATTTTTGTAACAAAGGGTTTGAACCACAAAGTTCGTGGGAGATATCTTGTTCCAAATTGTCTTTACATGAATCCAGAAATCGCCCACAAAGTTCTCTCAGGTAATAAAAAGTTTTGCACTTACTTTTTGCTGAAAAGGGATACTGATCAGTCTAACCTTGTCCTCTTTCTCTTTTGCAGGTCGATTGCAGTAAACAGAAGAGGGGCTGAGGCAAGAAGGAGCCGGAAACCGGAAGAAGGAAGAGCCAGCAGCCGCGCCGTTGAAGCCAATGAAGGTCTGGAGAGAGCAGGAGTGCCAGCCCCGAAGGATCTGTTCTCAGGTAAGTGGGAGGTAGACGAGCACAAGCACTGGGTGAGGCTCAGGGGCTGCCTTTTATAGACAGGGCTGGGTGTGGTTCGAAGAGCTGGGTGTGGTTCTCACAAGCAGGTGTGCAGAGCTTCAGGTATTATGCTAATGAGTTGAAGTAACACATGGCCTAGGGAGGAGTGCTCTAAATAAGCCTTGGTAAAAGCAAGGTCCAATGTGCAAACAAGACAGCAATGTCCAAACTTGTGAATACATTGAGCAACATACACAGAAGTCTTAGGGAGGGGCTGCAATAACAAGAAAGGCTTTCAATAGTATGTTTAAAGAGAGCTATTACAGAGACCAATGCATAGTATGTTTAAAGAGAGCTATTACAGAGACCACTAGTGCAATGAGAGAGGACATGCTCTTTGCTGTGCACAAACCCTTACCCCGTCACTCAGTCCTGCGCATGTCCCATGAGAAAGGCACCATAAACTTTTGGGAAATGACCTGGACTTCTACAACGGTCAAGGCGGCGAGGCAGGAATTCCAGCCTGTCAAGAAACTGCTAATGGCGGAGAACATCCCATATGCCATGCTATATAATACAGCCCGATTGCGAATTGGAACAGAAGGCAAAGCTAGAATCTACACAATCTGCTATGGTTGATGTAAAAACACTCAAACGAAGCTGACACAACACGGAGCCCGGAGGATGAGGAGGACTGAGGCCCACTGATCCGCACGAGCCATTAGTTTTATCTAGGTCCTTCATCCGCTGATATTAGGGTGGGAGCAGTTGCCAGGGATGGAGACTGATGGTTATGTGTTTGCTGGGGCAGATCGAATAATGTTGGCGCCTTATGGTCACTGATCATAATTCTGCCTATTGGTGCGTAAGTATTGTAATAATATTGTTGCTATGGACCCCATACACACGAGCCCCCTTTTGGATGTAGCCATGACTGATGAGCAATATCTCTGTGTATGTTTGGCTACCTCCCTTTCATCTGGGAGGCTGATTGCACTCTGGTGTTCCGCACATCTATTTGTGAACTATGTACCGTAATAGGGTTATATTCACTTGTTTTCAGGATGACTTTAGCAAGTTGTGGGTGCTGAAGTGAGTGGGGGAGGGATGTGTGTCTATGTTTTGATAAAGGTGCAGTGCAGGGTGCAGTGCAGGCCGCATGTGCTGGCTGCTCCGGTACGCAGTGCTGTCAGAGATCTCTGTAATAATCACAATAGCAGGTCACAAATAGGTAAGGAAAGGCCCCGGTGGTACCATTAAATTGTTAACATGGAATGTGCAAGGCCTCAACAACCCCAAGAAAATTCGTAAGGTGCCAGCATATTTAGACAGGTAAGACATCCAGGTGGCATTCTTACAGGAGACACATCTCACTAAGCACAGAGAACAGAATGTGGGAGTTCGCGGGCTGTGGTCAGAGTTGTATCATCTTATTCCACATACTCGAGAGGTGTGTTGACACTGGTTAGGAAGGGGGATTTCGGTCACGCTGATCCATTCGGAAAAAGATGATCAGTGGAGGGTGCTCCTGCTGCAAGTTGCTTGGGAGGTATGAGGCTTCTATTTGTAAACTCCAATGGCCCCAACTTAGATGCCCCTGCATTTTATAATGATATATGTAGGCGAATAGCGGTGTTGCTTCCGTCAGCAGTGATTTGGGGTGTCGATTTGAATGTGTACCTAGACTTGCAATTGGATAGATCTGCCAATACAGCATGGCATGGCAAACATGCTGCACAAATGAAATAGCATTTATAAAGCACATGGTTAACCAGGGGCATCCCAGCGCTAGGGTCGAACCTCAATAAACTGTAGCAATCAGTGTGAAAAAAGCCAGGTATTAAGCTTCTTACGAAAAATGGAATAGTCTGATTCTTTACGCAGCTGCAGCGGCAAGGAATTCCAAAGTTTGGAAGCATTATAGAAAAAAAGCCGGCCGCCGCTTCAGGACATCCTAATTCTCGGAACATATGTCAAATGAAGGTCATTTGAGCGTAACTGTGGGTTTTGTAGGCTCGGACAAAAGATGAAATGATATCCGGTCCCTTACCTCCAAGCATCTTATGGGTGGTGCACAGGGCTTTAAAATGAACCCTTTCCTGGATAGGAAGCCAATGTAAGAATCTGAGGGTGGGTTTAGCTGTTTGACGGCTAGGAACACCCTCAAGAATCCGTACGGCGCAATTTTGCATGGTTTGGAGTTTTTAAACACCGCGCCAGAAGCACCAAGATAAAGAGCGTTACCATAGTCCAAGCGTGATAAAATAAGCGTCTGACTACGAGCTTCCTTGATAAAGGGGGAAGCAAAGGCAGCACTTTGCACAACAATGTTAGGATGCCAAAGCAGGCAGCAACCACCTTCCTGGCTTGGGTTTTAAGGTTAAGCTCAGAATCGAGTCAGAAACCCAGACTCTTTATTTCAAGTTTAGGGACCAGCGAAGGGGCTATACATGCTGGCCAGATGGAAATAACCTCGTGGGGGAAGGATTACCGAGCAACATAAGCTTGGTCTTGTCACCGTTCAATTTAAGGTGGGAATGGCACATCCATCTCATCACCTCCTCGAGGCAAGGGTCCAGGCAGGTTGGAGGGCAGCTTGTATGATTTAATGCCACCACCAATTGGGTATCATTGGCATACTTGATTATATGCACCCAAATGGTGAAACGATCTCTGCAAGGGGGAAGCATATAGACATTAAAAAAGAGTGGGGCTCGGGGATGACCCCTGAGGCACTTTGCAGAGGTCTAGGGCTTGGAATGGCCTTGCCCCCTAAAACCTGGTAGGATCTATCCTCCAGGAAGGAACACAACCAATCCAGGGCTGTCCCTGTTACACCCAACTCCTTAAGTCAGTGAATTACAATACGGTGATTCACTGTATCAAATGCCGCTCTGAGGTCTAACAGTATCACGGCTAAAGAGCCCCATGCATCAAGGATTCTTCATGAGTCCTCTACGACAGCCAATAGAGCTGTCTCAGTCCCTTACAAGGGGCGAAACCCGGTTTGGGATGGGTGTAGGAGTTTATCCACTTCCAAGTGCTTAGAGAGAGCCATGTTGACAAACTTCTCAGCAATTTTGCTGGCCCAAGGTAAGACCGATATGGGGTGATAGTTTGCAGGACAGTTGGGTCTAGGCCGGACTTCTTCAAAAAGGCCTTTACCAACGCCTTCTTCCATGAGGAAGGGACCCTTCCGGAAGACAATGAGGAATTGATCATATCTGTGAAAATGGACCCACCGGATCTCAGAATTTTACGGGGAACAGGATCTCGAGGGGATCCACTCTTAACCAGGGCAGAGATGGTAAGGAATGTTTCTTTGTTCAGGGGAGGAAATGCTTCCAGTAGGTGCATCTCCCTCCAGAAAGTAGTTACTTCGGAAAAGGAGTTTAAGTCAGGTTCTGTGAACAGGATTAGAATAGATTGAATTTTGTTATGGAAGTGATTCGCAAGCTCGTTACAACATTCATCAGTTAGCTTGGGGATGTCAGGGGCAGCTATGCCTTGTGAGACGATCAGTGAGATAATGGAGGCGGAGAGCCTCATTGATGTGTGGTGTAGCTGCTACCCTGATGGAAGGGAGGGCACGTTCATATCGACTGTGCATGCCTCGTGGTCCAGGTTGGGCTATTGGCTCATCTCCAAGGAGGTTAGTTCATGGATGATGTTGGTTCACCACCTCGCCAAGACACTTTCTGATCATGCCCCTGTGCTTTTGGAATAAGACATACCGACCCCCTCGAGGCCGGCATTTCAATGGCGTTTACAGCCGTCGTCATTGCTTGATCAAGTATTTTGCTTCACAATTTGGTCTGCTATCACTAATTTTTTCTCCGAGAATGAGGGCACAGTTGAGGGGTCTGGGACTCTATGGGAGGCCTTCAAAGTTACAGTTAACAGGAATGCATAGGAGCGCAGGCCTGTGTCTTAAAGTTATTACGAACCAGGCTATGTACGTTAGAGGATAGGATACGTGAACTTGAATATACTTATGAACGGGCACCCACCACTTCACTGTTGGCCCAAATGAGAGGTTTAATATCAGAATATGATGAAGTGGCTGAGCAGGAATCGTGGCATAGATCCAGGATATGGATTGCGCGGCACTATGGCGAGGGGGTATGCTGAGCCGCTCTTTGGCCAGTGAATTGCTGATGTCTGTAGGTCAGGACCACGTTGTAGAAATCGTAGATAATAACCTGAAGGCATGAAATACCACACTGCAAGATCAGCTGGGTGTTTACGGGGTTCTTCTTTGACCTGTATGGGCCGGTGTCATCTGTTGCATAATTCATATTCTCAAACTACTTGGAGGACATAATGTAATGTAATGTATGTATACTTGTAAAGCGCACTGTTACCTCGTTACGTGGCGTCCTGGCGCTGTATACCGCTGGGGAACCCGTCCTGGCTTTCCCTGTGAGAGGGCACCCCAAGGTGAAGCCAGGCATCCCCGACGTTGCTGGGGCCGTTGTGGAGATTAAGCAAGC
The DNA here is from genome assembly GCF_964261635.1 of Lissotriton helveticus. Taxonomy (NCBI): domain Eukaryota; kingdom Metazoa; phylum Chordata; class Amphibia; order Caudata; family Salamandridae; genus Lissotriton; species Lissotriton helveticus. The sequence continues at coordinate 693,305,962 of NC_136068.1, forward strand.
TATTGCCCAGAGTTGCAGAGTGGGACCCATGGTTAGCGTAGGCACCTAAGCGAGAATTATCGAGTCCGCGGACATTGACCCAAGACCCTGCCGCGTCGGGAATTGAACCCTGGTCCCGGGCCGACCTCTGCTTCAGGGTCTGCCGCTTCTAACCAGTGAGCCACACCACTCCACATAGCGTTGGGATGGTTGTCTCTGGGCCAGCGTGAATATCTCAGGCAACCCTGGACAGTTGAGGACGTTAAAGAGGCCATAGTGTTGCTCCCTAAAGGCAAGGCGGCAGGACTGGACGGCCTGCAGAGTGAATTTTATAAGGCTTATGTAGACTTGCTAGCCCCCGCGGTGCTGGAGGTCTTCGCTGAAGCATATGAGAAAGGTGCGCTCCCCCCTTCCCGACGAGAAGCTCTCATAGTGACATTGTTAAAGCCAGACAAAAGAGCCAACAGATGTGAGTCGTATAGGCTGCTCTCCATGATAAACATTGACACAAAAATATTGCTAACAGATTGCAACCCATGATCCCAAATCTGGTCCTGCTGGACCAATCGGGGTTTGTACCCAAAAGATCCATAACACATAACCTATGAACTATATTTGCTGTGCTGCATCAGTTGGATCCTGAGCTCCCAGCTGCGGCCATACTATTGGACACAGCTAAGCTTTCGACTCACTACATTGGGATTATATGTTTGTAGTGTTACGGCCCGTGGAGATGCCACCATTTTTATTAAGTGGGTACGCCTCCTTTATACTGGTCCTGCCACCAGGGTGTGCGTAAATGGGGTGGTTTGAAATCCTATAGCTATCTGCAGGGGCATCAGGCAGAGATGCCCCTCGCCCCAATGTTGTTCTCTTTGGCACTAGGGCCCTTGGCCTGCAAGATAAGGCAGGGCCATGCTGCCACGGCACTGTTCTTTAGGCAGTGTCTGCTTGCTATTTCCTTATATGCAGATGATATGCTACTGTATGTGAGGGAACCCGCGCTGCATTTGGAGTCCCTGCTGAGGGAGTATGTCCGCTTCGAACGATACTCAGACCTTGGTATTAATTGGAGTAAGTCCACGGTGTTTCCCCTTACTGAGTGCACAAAGATGATGGAGTTGGAGTTTCTGCTGGTTTAGTTGAGTGAACCTGTGTGATATTTGGGAGTCTGGGTGCACAGAGACCCTGAAACTGTGATTAGCATGAACTATAGGCGAGTGATCGCAAAACTGGGTGACTAGGTTGCCAGATGGACTCGCCTCCCTCTTTCTCTTACTGACCGGATAGCTGTTACCAAAATGAAAATTCTCCCCAAAATATTATATTTGTTTGTGAATATTCCATTACCACTTAATATAGCTGTCTTTCAGGCCATGCAGTCATGCTTGCTGTGACTGGTTTGGGCGGGCACAAAACTGAGGTGCAGCTGGGAAACACAGGCGTTACCATTTGAAAAGGGAGGCTTTGAAGCCCTAGATTTACGACTATATTATCTCTGTGCACAAGCCCAATTTGTACATTACTGGTACTTCCCCCAGCATTACCTGCCACACTTGGCGGTGGTGGCAGACAATGCGCACCCGATCCCGCTGATGGCTATTATATTGTAACATAAAAAACTGGGGAACAAGAAAGAGAAACTACAGTTGCATGCACCGTTAAAGGGTAGAGGGCCCTGAATGCTCATGCAGATCATGAATATCTATATGCACCAGCAAAGCTGATTTCAGCGCACCCAGATATTTCGATGGCGTGCGAGACGGGGGCATTGAGCATATTGTCCGGTGTAGGCATCACTAAACTGGGAGACATGTATCTAAATGGAAAGCTTTTATCCTTAAATGATTTCACTGTGGGGACCCAATATAACGCGATGCAGGGGTTTGTTTACACCAGGCTGTGCATGGCTGTTAGGGCGCTTGAGCCAGGATTCCCGGAGGAGCCTAAAATGCTGAAAGCATTACAAACAGTAGGGGAATCTACAGGGCTTATCACTCGGCTGCATAATGCCTCCCAAAGAGAAACAGATGTGAAAAGTTCCACTTCTTTTGATAATTGGAATAGACAGTTCGAGGTGCCGCTGGTCTGGGAGGATTGGGTGGCATGCTGTGCATTTACGGTCCCTCTCACAGCCAACTGAAATCTTAGAATAGTTAATTTTAAATTCCTGCATCAAATGTATTATACACTGATGAAGTTACAGAGATATGGGATGCATGAGGATGCTAGATGCGTGAGATGCGGGGAGGTTGGGGCAGATTTTGCTTTTTTGCCTGGTCATGTTGCTCTATTTATGACTTCTGGATGAATGTTACAAGGACACTCACATTGATTATAATGGAAACTGTAGAATGCTCGCCCAAAATATGTCTATTGGGTCTGGTAAAAAAGCTTAAGCCATGCAATAGGTGCATTGTAGCTGTCACTACCTTATTGGGGAAGCGAATGGTTGCTAGCCCTGAGGTGGTAGAACAGCACCCAAGGTTGGGCAATGGCTGAAAGAACTTGTTTATTGTAAAGAAGAGTTGGACACTTATGCAGAGGAATTGCCGGATGCCTCTAGATCTAAAAATTTTTAGGCGCCTCTCATATGTTATCTGTTAGACCACCCGGATGCGATATAAGCTCACAGCCCTTGAGTGGGCAATACAAGGTCGAATATAATGTTCATCTATTATTTTATACATGTTGACTGGCATCATGGGACTTGTAAGTGAATGTTAGCCAGTTTGAAGCCTCCATCAGGTTGTGTATTGTAGTGTGGCTTAGGCCTGGTTTGCACACGTGTTATGTTAGCATTGCTTATTAGACGTTTAAACGCCATTTTATCTTTTGCTGCTTTTGCACATGACACTGCATATAGCTGTTTTTGTAAGTTAGGCTTTGTGAATGTCTGCACATGGGAAAAGGCTTGCTTTCGACATCCGTAGACTTATATCGTGCCCCTAGTCTGCACAGTGAGTGCTGAAGCCATCAAGGTTATCATAACATGGTAGCTGTTGTTCGAAATGATTGGCTAGCATTTTTTAGACAGAACAAATGGCAGCTGTGAACCAACTGAGATTCTAGCGCCTTTATTATTGCACAGTTGCCATGATTTCACACACTTGGAAGATTTTCCGTTTCCAGGGATGCAGAGAGCTTTTGCTGATCCTGATGTGATTTACTCTTGCTGAGCGGAGAGGTAATGGGGTCCCCCGTATAAGCCTAAGAGACCTTCTTTAGTTTACAATACATAGTTCCTATATAGGCATGGTGTTATAACTAGGCTCTATAAGACCTGGTTTCACCATCATTGTAATATGATTTCTCCCTTTGTATTTTATGGAATTGTAACAATGCTGATCATATTATTTTTATTCATATGTCTGCTTATGTTGGCAAAGATACTGCACCTGAGAGCACGTCGTTAAAATAAATATTTTAACCTTACCCGTGTCTCTTATTTTGACTCCTGTTGTGGACTGGTATGAGAGTATAACGAAAGAGTGTTCTCATTTTCCACCATTCCTGATTTTGTCCAAAGTCGCATGTTCTAGGTTGTCTAATCATTGGTTACTTTGCTATAGGACGAAGAGCTAATGTGACACTGATGCTAGCTGGTTGGGGTTTTCTAGGTACTGAGGTGAGTTTCTGGCTAAAAATGCACAACGTGACATGCACCGCACTGTGCCTGCCACGTTGTCTATTGAAATGCAGGGGGGTACCATAGGTACCCCCCATGTACACACCCCACCCCCAAGAGTCCCTGGGGGCCAGCAACGGGCCACCGCAAGTAATTCCTGCATGCCTTTCCGTGGTGGCAATTGCGCCACGGAAAGGCATGTTTCCGCCCCCATAGTAAAAAGGCTGTCGGAGTCTAACAGACACCGCCACCATATTAAACTCTTTTTTGCCCGGGCAACTTGTTGCCCGGGCGGAAAAGCGGCGGAGGGTCTTTCTGTCCGCCGCGGTCCCCCCGCCATAGTAAAAAGGGGGGGGGGGGAAATGGGTGGTGGGCGGGGACGGATCTCGGGTGGATCGCCATCGCCATGCGGGCTATGGCGATCCACCCGAGATCCTAATGACCCCCAGTATTTAAAAGGAGAAAAATAAATCAAGTCACTTTACTTGGTGATGTGCCAATGATAAGTATTTGATGAAAACCAATTTCTACATATTATCATTTATGCGATATATAATTTTATCAATAAAAAGGCATGTTTGTGTGAATTTTGTGATTTCATCGCTATTTTAATGGAAAATCTGCATCTGTAAACCACAGCGTGCTTCTACAACATGCTTTACTAATACATTTGCAAGTGTGCTCTAAACTGCAACATTGGCTGCATACCAAGGTGTGAAAGGGATGGGCAGAAGAAGAAATGAGGAGGCCAGATTATGGGCTCAATGATGGTATTTTTTTTATTTGAGTTGACAACACTAGAAAATAAAGTCAATCGAGTAGAGTGGTAGATGTAAAAGTCTTCTCTCCCGAATGGTGATTGGGTCGTCTTTTTTGTGATTCTTGGGTGTTCTTCCGTTGGCAGGGAGGATATCCCAGGAGGCTCGCAGTAGAGAGAAGCAACACACACCAAAAAAAAAGAGGTTAGCACTCTGTCCTTGTACTGGTCTGGCAGGACAGAACCCTTCACCGTTTGTAAAGCAGCCCGTAGGGGTGCGGCATGTACAAAGAAAACAAAAGAAGGATGGACTGAATAGTAAAGGAAAACAAAGTATCCGCAAAAAAATACAGAGGTCCAATGTCTTGATTGAAGGCTGTGTAACACTGTGGGATACTTCTGATCAGGAGCAACCAGATCAAACACAGAAGTTACATGTGACAGTGTTGAGGCCACCTAGAGTTACAACAGGGTGAAGTGATATGGCGTGAGGGATAGGGGAGTTGGTGGGGGACACACGCACACTGTGAAGACACACGGTGCACCCTTAAACTCCTCTCCCATTACTCCCTCCCTGTACTCCCTCCCATGCCACGTATCGCGTCAGCTGCAACTCTACTGAGCTGCAGCGGCTCTCTAGCGTCCTCCAGGGATGTTCACCACTCCTCCGTCCAGGCGTCAAGTCCTCCATCTTCTTCTAGGTCCTGGATGTTGGAGCCTCCGAGGTATCCTTCCCGTCACTCATGCAGCTCTGCTCCCTATACGGTTCCTGCAGTCCGGCATCTTCCTTCGCCTCCGCGTCCTTCGAGCACACCAAAGTGCCTTCCTGGTTTTCCGGTCCTGTCTTTAGTGGGCGTAGTCCCTCCCCTTCGTGTCCTGATTGGTCCTCCCCACTCAGCTGTTTGTGAGGTCCCTGCAGGCGAGCAGAAACGGACGGCGTTAACTCCTGCTTCCCCGGTCCCGGTGTGTTGCTATAGGTGGTTGCAGTGTCATGGGGATATAAAGGCAGGAGCGATAGCGTGGCAGTCCCGTCGGCCCTCTCACACATACTCTTACCATTATTTTTGAATAGTCATGGCTCATTTGCTATTCTTGTTCTTCATGTGAAGCTTGAATTTTTCACAATTCCTTTGACTTCGGTGATACTGATGGTAGGACCACCACTCTGAAAATTGTTCTAGTCCTACTTCAGCTTGGTTTGGAAAACTAAAATAACAAACAATGTGAAGGCAACCAGCTTGCTTAGGAATAAACTGAAGGGTAGGCATGGCTACTTTTTTCTGTAGAATGCCGGATTTCAACCATGCAAAAAGGAACCCAGTGCCTGATATCCTTCTTCTAATCCATGCTTACTACATGACCTGCCTGCTGCCTTTCTAGATCAACATTCCAAATAGGCTGTGGAACTCCACTGTGGGTGAACACAACTGAAGAAAGACCAACACTAGAAGTGTGGCACTAAGGAAAGTGTTTCACAAAGCAATGAGTGTGAAGACCAGAGTTTCGCTCTCACGTACCTCCCTAACATGCTTCTTCCTACACTAAGGCTCTGATTACAACCTTATCTGTCCCACTGCCAGCCATGTCAGTGGTTGGTGAGAACGCTGACTAGCCGACAACATCCCAAACCACGCCTTAAGTGATGACTGACAGGCTGGCGGTGTGACAGCGGCAGTCTTGTGGCAGTGGCATGCTTTGGCTGTTATGCGTGCACTGTTGTGCTTTGCACATAGTTACTCGTGTGACAATGCAGGCAATGGGAGCACAACATGAACCCCAGCCACAATGCCCAATGTGCTAAAACACCTGGGGGCCCTGTTTGGGGCCCCTTCACTGCCTTTCCACTGATCAACTCATTGAAAGGTCCCCACCATGAAATGGTTGGCGTAAAGGCAGCTTGTAATTGCCACAGCAGTGATGGCATCGGCACCACCTCCATAGGCCGACGCAGTTCCAATAGACACAGGATCGAAGATCCTGTCAATTGCAGAGGTCTTGTGACAGTCCAACCGCCCTACTCATAATAGGGCAGTCGAACCGCTGAGGAGGCTGATGTCAGACCACCACCGTGGGTACGGCAGTCTTCTAACCGCCGTAGTCGTAATGAGACCCTTAGTGTCCTGCCTGTATATAACAGTATCCCTGCCTTTTGAAGATTGGGTTTGTAAGGATGTCACAGAAAAAGTAAATGAACCAATGGGGTAGCATGAACTCAAGAGCCCTCAGTAGATAGAGAATCCTTTCAATTAATCAGAAATTGAAGAAAACCTGCAAAAATGAGAGAATAACATGTTATCAACCTCATATTCCAAATGCCCTTACACCATATTGTTGGTGGTTCTGAATGTAATCAATGGTAATGAGGAAGGAAGTATGATTTCAGCTGTGAAGTATGAGCAACTGGTTGCAGGCCGGGCAGTTTCAGATGAAAGGCTAACTGTAAGGAAACAGGCTTATTGCAGGTTACCCCCGCCCCCAGTTTTTGCCCCCATTTGGACTATTAGCTGCTGTTTTGTCGGCTTTTAGAGTGCACTGAGGCCTGCTTTCCAGACCTCAGTCTCCCCTAAGGTAGGCCTAGAGAGTCCTATGGCAAGGAGCTGTATTTTGTTAAGTTAGACATATATTTTTCATATGTTTTGACAGCAAAACATCTAAAATTGTCATTTTGCCGTGGTTAAAGTTAGTAGCCCCATTAGCTAGTACATGGTTTTCCGGTTGGCACTCCTGAATGGGACTACCTAACTGGGTCATGTAAGGTATCAAATTAATCGTGACATTAAATGCAAATCAATGATCAAGTTGACATTTAAGTCACTTTTAAAGTTAGGCGACTTTAGATCGCTGCCATTTCTGTGTAAAGCTAGTCCAGATGCTTCACAAAGGCAGAGTTCTGCCCACCTGGGGAGATGTGGGAAAGACTCCCAGGCTCAAGAACAAAGGTAGTTGCTGCAGAGAGATGTGTCACCTCCTCCCACGGGATGGCGAATCAGGGGGATTAGCAACAAGTCAGGCTTAAAAGTTCAAGCTGCCTTCTGGAGGGAAGCTGCACTGACATCCCTGAGCAGGATGCCTTTTGTTCCTGCTGACAAAGTGAGACAGGCTTGAGGAGGGAAAACTTTTCCTAAATCCGGTTCTACTGTGAGTGTGTAGGCCTCTGGTAGCCACATGCCTAAGGTGGGCTACCAAGCTCCTCAAGACCAAGGAAGGGTCATGCCATCTTGAAAGGGGCAAGAATGTGGCACTCGGGGATAGCCAGATGCTACACATCACAGGAACTTTGTCTCTTGGTGGGAGAGGGCTCTGTAGCCCATTGGCTAGAGACCACATGGTACTCTCAAGACACTTTCCTGGGATAAATAAGACTCACTGGCACCCTGCAAGTTAGTACTCACTGGACTTGGAAGAAGACCACTTTGCACCCATTGGAAGTGCACAAACTGAAGATGTGACGTCGGAGCGACTGTGCCTGCTGCTCTTTGGGCTAGCGGAGTTGGGACCCTGTTCTGTGTGTCTGGCTTGGGAAAAGTTGATTCCCAGCCCCAGTATGAAGCAGTGACTCCAAGGGTCAGCTGTCTGACCTCTCAGACTGCTATGTGGCGTAAGATTTGGGCGTGCACAACCTCTGCTTCTTCAACTACTTTTGTGAACGTGTCCGTGCTGCCTAGGTGTCACTCCCCGCCCAGAGTGTAGTCATAAAATATGGTAGGTTGCAGTCCTATGGAATGAAGGGCTGTTCCTAGGGCACTGGGTGTGTGCTGTGATATCCAGCTTGTGTTTCAATAAACCTGATTCGGTTCAATGTTTGCTGCAAAAATCTTTTTATTTATTCGTTCGATTTTTTCGTTTAAATGTTCCAATCACATTTGCTTTTCCTTATATGTCATCCAGATAATGCTTTCTTGTTATACATCACAAGTGTATTCCTCTCTCCAATGCATTTCGGCGACTTTCTCGCCTTCATCAGGGAAACATTCTAAAATATAAACATACCGTTTTTACCATTTAATATAAAGCAGTGACCATGGTTCACTAGTGTTACATGCATTGTTATCTAATTAAATGCTGCGCCTTAAATACTGGCAACCCTGGTTCTTGACTATGCTCATTATTGTTCATGTGTGGGCTCCACGCTTTGTCTATTATTATCTTTATCTGCAATTGTGTTATCTAGTGTATGGTTACCCTGTTATCGCGCTGTATGTGCTGATGTCTAACGATCACTCGTTGCGCCCATGCTGTTAAATTGTTCATTTTTATGCCGTGCCTTATCCGGTTAATATGTGTAATGCTTGGTAGGTTTATCCCGCTTAAATATTCTTTCATAGTGAGTCTACGTGCCGTGCTTAACGGTATCGTTGTGTAGGAACTCATCATAAGGAGTTCCTATGTTTTCTTCGCGTTTGCTGGTGTGATGTGAAAGTGATTTCCTTATGGGATAGCTTTTGTGTTACCCTTCCACTTTCTCTATGGCGTGCTATGATGCAATTCCATGTTCCTGGGCTCACCTTGGTTACAAACGTTATCGCTAGACTCTCCTCCCTGTTTCTCCGGGTCAGCGTCTTGTGGCTGTAAGCTTCCCGCGGTGTTTGCTAATTCTGCTCTACGTTACGTGGTTATGCGTGCTTACGTAGTTTGACATCATGTGACCTGACCTTTTTTTTACGCTCTGTGCTGTGCTTTATTGATATATCGCGCTTTGTCAAAGAGCTATTCTAACTACATTTGAGGGTTGCAAATCCATGTTCAAAGTCAATTACTCTATGATTCCTGTACTATGTGTACATTAAGTGACATAGTTACTCTGTGGCTATGAACTTGAGCATGGATCCCATTGGTTACACGATTGCTATGACACAAATATGTACAGCTACATAATTTCTGTGTGAACATGCGTGTTTCAAATTTTTTTTTTTACAGTTCTATGCCCTTCAAAGCGCATATATTACAAATAACCGGTAAATTCAACCCTTTCATTGAGACCATTCGGTTTGAGTGAATTTAAAAAATAAATCCAATAGTTCTCTCTCTTTAATAAGTTTTTCTTATTGTCCATTCCTTCTTTTTTGGGAACTTCCTCCAAAATGCACACTTTAAGTTGGCTGATGTGGTGTTTTGCATCTAAAAAATGAACTGCTACAGTGGAATTTTAAAGCCTTTGTTCGTATGTTGCTCTTGTGTTCGTTTACTCGTATTTTTATTTTCTTTCTGTGTGTCCAACATATACTGAGCCACACGTGCATTTCAACATGTGAATTATGTTTGTTGTGTCACATGTCGCATTGACTTTTAAGTTGATGTTATGTCCTTTCATGGGGTGCGTAATTTGATTACCTCTGATAATATTGTTGCAGTTGTTGTAGTTTAGACACTGTGTGGTACCCCGGTATGTGGATTTAGCAACATCTTCTTATGGTTGTTTTAAAAGTTCGCCTACGTTTTTTGCTCTAGTATAAGCAAACAATGGTTCGTTGGTGAATATGCCTTTGAAGTCCTGTTCCAGTTTTAATAATGGCCAATGTCTTTTGATGATTGACTTAAAATGGGTGCTCATGTTAGAGTATTTGCTGACACATGTTTTTCGTGGTTCCTTCTGATGAGTTCTAGTGTTCAATAGTTCTTCTCGAGTTTTGGTGTTTGTCCCATTTAAGGCCTGTTTTATAATGTTGTCTGGGTATATTCTCTCTTGAAACCGTCTAGTCATGCTTGTCATTTGGTGATGTTAATATACAAAAAATGAGCTGGGAGTGCTAGCTTATCTCAGAAACAGTCAAGTATTTAATCATCAAGCAATATGCAAATAAATCAATGATCGGAAAATATATATTCAAATGATATTACAATCACAAAAACAATGGAATTCTTGTCTTTCGTGATGTTCAGCAGCCGACGCGTTTCGTCCTAAAGGCAGGACGTCATCAGGGCTGCAAATGCAAACATATAGTACAATAACATCAGTACATATGATCAATCTTAATGGATATTATCCTGAAAAAAAGACCAAATCATTGATTAACTATTCGTTGAACACAGCTTCTTGTGCCTGGTAATAGTGGAATAGGATTCATACTATTGTTACTACACTACTAGAAACTTGCGGGAACTATTTACATAAAGTTAAACGAAATTGATAAAGGAAGCTCATTATTTTTACATAGAGATTACACCTACATCCTGGGATAAAAGTTGGCAAACTGATACATAAGCATTGTGAAAAGGTCATAAATGACAGGCTCACCTTGTACAATTATAATAAGTCTCTTCTGTCTTTGCTTTTAAGTTCTGAACCTTTAATCAAGGGAATTTTCTACATGAGGCCCCATTCTTCAACAGTGTACCGGTATTAATGTCAAACTGGGGTAAGGCAAAAAAGAGGAAAACCGATCAATCATCAGTACTTGCTATATCTCCATTGTCTAGGTTAACATATTCACCTCCCAATTCTAGCCTTCTGATAGTTTTAGATAACCCAGTCACTAACAATTTCAAATTGCGGCAATGGGAGTTCATACCTTGCAAACACTAAATCAATGACACTCTCCAATCGATTTATCTCTTTATTTCTTAAATCGAGAGTCCTTTAAAAATTGCTCTGCCAGTGGAGTATCATACCTAAAAACGAATTCTTCTTTTTGCGACGAATTGAAAATGATAAAGAAAGGTCGGAAAAAGTTCATAGGAGTATTAGAAGGGGGAGGAGGAAATCCCACAAATACCAGGATGGGTACCAGGAGTCAAAACAGAACAAAGAATTAGAACAGGATCAGGTTAACCAGGGAGAATTAGAAGTCATTAATTTGTCGGACAGATGTTTAAATGAGCATGAGATTTCTGTTTTAAAAAAAGGATTGAAATATTGTCCGGTATACAATTGTGATTACACTGATCTCCACATTGATTTGTTTAAGTTTTGCAGAAATTTAAAATTGAAAAGCTTTTTCTCAACATTGGATGTTAATGTACAGAGCAAAATATTGAATAAAAACTCTGAAATGACAACAGCTGAATTAGAAAATGTTCATTTGGTAATGACTTTGTCGGGGGAAATGGATCTCAACTTGGATGATGTAGCCAGTCTATGTGAAATAGAAACAGACTACCAGTGCACAAGTGGATTGCGTTGCAAATCCAAGTTTATTCCTCATGGCAGCCAATACATAGCGATTGATTTATTTATGGAAAAAACTTTACAAGAGTTTCATAAATTAGAAGATAAATTTTCACAAAAAAGTCATCACATAGATAATTTGTCCCGGCATGAACGATTAGCTTTATCTAATTTGAAACAGGATTCTTCAATTATCATTAGAGAAGCGGATAAGGGGGGGAATATTGTTGTGATGAACAGAACAAACTATGTATCAGAAATACGAGAACAACTTAGTGATGCCAACTGCTACAGGAAAGTAAAAGCTAATCCCATGAAAGAAGTATTTCAAAACATATCTGAACATCTTTTTGTATGGAAAGAAGAGGGTCTGATTGATGGATCAGAATACAAGTATCTAAATGTTAACCATCCTGTCTCTCCTTTCCTATACACATTACCAAAAATTCATAAGTGCAGAGATAACCCGCCCGGCAGACCTATAGTCTCCAGCATTGGTAGCATCACAGAACATCTTCCAGAATTCGTAGATGGTTTCTTAAAACCATTAGTGGTGAACTTACCCTCATATGTGAGGGACACCACAGATATTCTCAACAAATTGAATGATTTCAAATGGGAAGATGGTATGATTCTGGCCACGTTGGACGTGGTAGGCCTTTATACTTGCATCGAGATGGAGAAAGGTATACAAGCACTAGAACACTTTCTTAGCAGCAGAAGTGCAAGTTTAAGACATCATTCTAAAATGCTAATACAAATGAGCCAGTTGATCCTTAAGAATAATTACTTTCTATTTGAGGATGAATGGTTCCACCAAATTAGGGGCACGGCGATGGGATCCAGGTTTGCTCCCTCGTATGCCAACCTATTTATGGGTTGGTATGAGAGGGAGCATGCCTGGAGCCGCAGAGCTGGGGAATGGATGGATCTGGTGGTATTTTGGGCCAGGTTCATCGACGACATTCTCATAATATGGAGAGGTACCTCGGATGATTTGAAAGATTATCTCCAATTTTTGAATAACAATGATTTCAATGTCAGGCTCACGATGAACCAAAGTTCATCAAGCATTGAATATTTAGATGTGACGCTAATGGTGGATGGAGACAAAATAAACAGTAAACTGTTTAGTAAAGAAACTGCCACCAACTCTATCTTGAGGGCAGATAGTTTTCACCCAGGATCTGTCATTTCAGGTATACCATACGGAGAAATGGTTAGAACCAGAAGGAATTGCAGTCGGGATGAAGACTATTCCCAAGAATTAAACCAATTACAACAAAGACTATGTAAGAGAGGTTATGCCAAGAAAGACCTAGTTAGGGCCAGCGAAAAAGCATCAAAAATTGATAGAGTAATGACTTTGCTTCCTAAAAAGAAAGAAATCACTAGACATAAACCTTCCTTTGTTACAACATATTGCATGCAAAAGGACAAAATCAGGCAAGCACTTAGCAGGAATTGGTCTTTATTAAAAGGTGTCCCTGGCTTGTCAACCATATTGGATGACAAGCCTATAATAACATTTAAAAAATGTCTGACTATTAGAGACAAGGTCTCGACTAATTACATCCGTCCTACATTGACACAGACGAAGGACTGGCTTCCAACACAACCTAAAGGCTTTTATGTTTGTGGTACGTGCATAATATGTGCTCATGGTATGAACAAAACCAACATTTTCAAATTCAATGGCACTAGACAATTCCGTATTAATGAATTCATTAATTGTAATAGTGTTGGGATTGTCTATGCCATCATTTGCAGTTGTAACAAAGTATATAGAGGGAGTACTAAAATACCCCTTAAAACAAGGATACAAGAGCACAGGCGGGCGATTATGAATCGCGATACAAAATCCCCACTGTATGCACACATGGAGAAGGAACATGGCTCCAACATAGACTTTAAATTTCATGGAATTCAGAAAGTGTCTCAACATGTGAGGGGTGGGGATTGGGAATTACGAATCCGCCAATCTGAAGCATGATGGATAATTAAATGTCGAACGATGAAATATGGTTTAAATATCGATTCTGAATTACATCATTTTTTGGCATAATCATAATCAAATTGTGGACTTATTCCATGTGCACGAACAGTATCAACCATTGTGAAATTAGATGCAATTATCTGTTATCATTTTTGTCTATTGTACACATTCTGGGATAATCATTATATGCAAACTGTTATTTTATTAACAATATATATCTTTTTGATACTAGTATCTTCCACTGCCCACTTCTGGCAACACAGTTATGGTATGTGTGATCGAGTAGTTTTAGTAATTAGATGTTCACGTGTTTTATCGTGTGGAATACATCTAAAATAGTATAAATTATAGATTTACTCTTTAGAAAGGATGATTTCGAATATGTACAGTTTGGGATTATTTAAAGTTAGAATATTAACACGCAACTGCGGGCAGATTTATTGCTAAATATAGATCGTGTGTAAGCATGCGCGGTATAACGGACCGGACTGGGAACTACCATGATAAAGATTGGGGTAGTTACGTATGAACGGAAGTCAGGCATAATCAGGCCTATTGGATATTGTTTGGTACCAAATACCGGAACGCAATCGTCAATTATTTTTTTAATCAACGCTAACTGCGCATGTACGGAAATGATTTAGAATCAACCGGATACACTAGTCACAGCGGATCGGGTTGGCGTCAGAATCGCCATGATAACATAAACACTAAGCTGCGCATGATCGGATATGCAATCGTCATTTTTGAATTAACGCTAACTGCGCATGTACGGAAATGATGTAGAACCAACCGGATATAATAGCCACAGTGGATCGGGTTGGCGTCAGAATTGCCATGATAACATAAACACTAAGCTGCGCATGATCGGAAATGGTGGGGATACAACCGGAAATAATACAGATAGCGGACCAGATTGAAAACTGGTACTTTCTTTCAGATGGGTGTAATTATGCCGCGCGCGAAATTTAGCGTGCTGTGATTGGTCACTGGGCTCTTTTTAAGTATAGAGAGTCCATGGTAGTTTACCATCGGGATTTATCGCACCCGGGTGGCGGTCAGACGAACATGAGGCTACGTTACTGACGGTAAGAAGAGAGGAATAGGTAGAAACTTGGTTAATGGATATCTTCGAGGGATGGAACTAATAGAGCAACACATTTTGTCTATTCCCTGTATTTTCTGCAGACTGATCTGATGGGAAGGAAGTGATAGGATCGGCTTTAAAGAGATGTTTATTATTCCTGCTTCATCACTATATTGATTTTGGGTGAGTGAACAGGAAGGCCACAGTCATTTTCTTTCATGATTGATTATTGAGTAATACAACACAGTAAGGTTTATTTATTTTTTAGGTATGATACTCCACTGGCAGAGCAATTTTTAAAGGACTCTCGATTTAAGAAATAAAGAGATAAATCGATTGGAGAGTGTCATTGATTTAGTGTTTGCAAGGTATGAACTCCCATTGCCGCAATTTGAAATTGTTAGTGACTGGGTTATCTAAAACTATCAGAAGGCTAGAATTGGGAGGTGAATATGTTAACCTAGACAATGGAGATATAGCAAGTACTGATGATTGATCGGTTTTCCTCTTTTTTGCCTTACCCCAGTTTGACATTAACACCGGTACACTGTTGAAGAATGGGGCCTCAAGTAGAAAATTCCCTTGATTAAAGGTTCAGAACTTAAAAGCAAAGACAGAAGAGACTTATTATAATTGTACAAGGTGAGCCTGTCATTTATGACCTTTTCACAATGCTTATGTATCAGTTTGCCAACTTTTATCCCAGGATGTAGGTGTAATCTCTATGTAAAAATAATGAGCTTCCTTTATCAATTTCGTTTAACTTTATGTAAATAGTTCCCGCAAGTTTCTAGTAGTGTAGTAACAATAGTATGAATCCTATTCCACTATTACCAGGCACAAGAAGCTGTGTTCAACGAATAGTTAATCAATGATTTGGTCTTTTTTTCAGGATAATATCCATTAAGATTGATCATATGTACTGATGTTATTGTACTATATGTTTGCATTTGCAGCCCTGATGACGTCCTGCCTTTAGGACGAAACGCGTCGGCTGCTGAACATCACGAAAGACAAGAATTCCATTGTTTTTGTGATTGTAATATCATTTGAATATATATTTTTCGATCATTGATTTATTTGCATATTGCTTGATGATTAAATACTTGACTGTTTCTGAGATAAGCTAGCACTCCCAGCTCATTTTTTGTATATTTGCATGTTTAGTCTGGGGTTGGGACGATGCCCCAGTAGCTGGTTGAGTGTCAATCAATAATACTAGTTGACAATCACCCCTAACAGTGCACCCTATTATACCCTACGTCGTCCGCAAGCCTTGTTGTACAATCATTTGCTGATGTTGTTGATCTGGTTCCGAGACTACTCTTTTCACCCTAAGAAATTGAGAGTAGGGAAGGTGTCCCTCCAGTGATGGAGGATGAAAACGTTCAAATCTTAAGAGATTGTTCCTATCCGTTTGTTTTGTATAGAGGTTCGTTGCAAATTCCTCATTAGTTTTGGTGACCTCTACATCCAGAAATTGAATGCTGTCTTCTTTGATATGCTACATTAATTGTATCCTTTCGTCTTTCATGTTTAACTTCTCTACTTCGCTTGATAAGGATTCTCTAGTTCCACTCCAAATCATGAACATGCCGTCGATGAATCTAACATACATCTCTGTGTGTCTTCTCCATGTGTCGTTTTCATATATGTGTTCCACTTCGAAAGCTGTCATGTAGAGATTCGAGGTATGCAGGTGCGGCACAATTTCCCATGGAAGTTCCACTTTTTTGTATAATCCATCTGTTATCATAGGTGAAATAACTGTGCATCAATGTGAACTCCATGAGTTCCATCAGAAACACTTGTAGTTCTTCCGTGTAATCGCTTTGTAGCAATGCTTTTTCTACCGCTTCCAAGCCTTGTCTGTGTGGTATTGACGTGTAAAGTGCTTTTACATCTATGGTGGCAAATGTTGTGAGCTGGTCTTTGTTTCTCTTTAATGACTTCAATTTATTGAGGAAATCAGTGGTGTCTTTTATGTATGACTTGATTTTAATGACCAAAGGCTGTAGATGTTTATCCAAAAATTTTCCCACTGGTTCATGTACAGTTTTTTTTGTGGATACGATCGGACAACATGGTGTTTTTTTTAAATCGTCATGTACCTTAGGTACCATGTACAATGTGGGACTTGCTGGATGATCCTGTGTTAGATATTTTTTCGTTCTATCATTAATGACCCCTCTGTCTTGGGCTTTTTGTAGGATGATTTGTAGTGTTTTTTTAATCTCCTGGGTTGGATTGAAGTTTATCTCCATGTATGTGTTTTCATCTTCCAAATGTTTGGTAACGTCTGAATGATAGTATGCCTTGTTTAACCCCTTTAGAGCTTGTAAACAAACCTCCCCAGTGCTGCGCTGTCCATTATCCAGTGCTGAACTGGACGTCCAACGGTCGTGCGCAGCACTGGGGAGGTAGTGGCCGTGACGACCGTTGGCCGACGGCAGCAATTAAGGGGTTAAAATTACCAAAGCTCCCCCTTTATCTGCTTTCTGGCAGATGATTTTTTCATTGCTTGCTATAGACTTAAGTATTCCGAATTCTTTGCTTGTCATGTTTGTTGGTTTGCTTTTCTTTCTTGTGTTTAATCGGAGTAAGTCTTGTTTGCACAATTGTTCAAAAAGGTCGATTGTTTTGTGACTGACTGGTGGCATGTAAGTGCTTGATACTTTCAAGCCTTTTAGTTGGTCGGTCTCTACTTTTTGGGTTTCTTCAATTATGTTCTCAAAAAAATGTCTCAGTCGTATTATTCTTGTCAATTTAAAGAGGCTAGCTTCGAGTTCCAATGTATTAGTGTGTGCTGTTGGCACGTATGAGGTTCCTTTCTGTAGAGTGTTGATCTGTTGTGAATTTAACTCATAATCAGATATGTTTAATACTAGATTATTTTGGTCTTCTAAGTTTGTTGCTTCTTGGTTTTGTCCTTCTTTGCGGTTACATTTCTGGTTTGTGGTTGTCCCTTCTCTTTTTCTTTTAACCGAGTCCCCTCCGGGGTCTTCGTTTTCTCCGGGGCCTCTCTCTAAAAAGGCCTCGCGGTTGATGTGCTTGCGGTTTCTTGTGGGGTAGCTCCTTTCTGTGATCTCGTTCTATCCTGGGGTGTTTTTTCGCTATCCGTTGATGACGTGTCGGTTTGGGATGTGTATACTTTAGTTTGTCTTCTCGCATATATTTCCGCCCAGGTATACACTTCTTCCAGCTTATAATCGAGCGTGTCCCTCCTGTATTTTCTAAGTTTTCTTTCGTTAACCACTTGCGTGTGTATCAACAACTGGTTATTGATGTCTTCCATTATTTTCATGAGCTCTTCTGGTGTCACCATTTTATTTAGCTCCTATGTGGTTTTGTCTATGTCCGTTTTTAATTCTTCTAGTATTTTAGATAGCTCCTCTATTATTAAAAGAATTAAATCCAAACTGCACTTGTTGAGAATTGCAAACCAACGGCTACACGCCCATACTATGATCAAATATCATAAGGCACAAAGGATTCCGAGAGGCCTCTGAATATCCCTAAGACTTTCATTGTGTAAAAACTCCAAACCATTCACGGAAAAATGGTTTGCAATTCTCAACAAATGCAGTTTGGATTTAATTCTTTTAATAATAGAGGAGCTATCTAAAATACTAGAAGAATTAAAAACGGACATAGACAAAACCACACAGGAGCTAAACAAAATGGTGACACCAGAAGAGCTCACGAAAATAATGGAAGACATCAATAACCAGTTGTTGAAACATACGCAAGAGGTTAACGAAAGAAAACTTAGAAAATACAGGAGGGACACGCTCGATTATAAGTGTATAGCTGGGCGGAAATATATGCGAGGAGAAGACAAACTAAAGTATACACATCCCAAACCGACACGTCATCAACGGATAGCGAAAAAACACCCCAGGATAGAACGAGATCACAGAAAGGAGCTACCCCACAAGAAACAGCAAGCACATCAACCGCGAGGCCTTTTTTAGAGAGAGGCCCCGGAGAAAACGAAGACCCCGGAGGGGACTCGGTAAAAGAAAAAGAGAAGGGACAACCACAAACCAGAAATGTAACCGCAAAGAAGGACAAAACCAAGATGCAACAAACTTAGAAGACCAAAATAATCTAGTATTAAACATATCTGATTATGAGTTAAATTCACAACAGATCAACACTCTACAGAAAGGAACCTCATACGTGCCAACAGCACACACTAATACATTGGAACTCGAAGTTAGCCTCTTTAAATTGACAAGAAAAATACGACTGAGACATTTTTTTGAGAACATAATTGAAGAAACCCAAAAAGAAGAGACCGACCAACTAAAAGGCTTGAAAGTATCAAGCACTTACATGCCACCAGTCAGTCACAAAACAATCGACCTTTTTGAACAATTGTGCAAACAAGACTTACTCCGATTAAACACAAGAAAGAAAAACAAACCAACAAACATGACAAGCAAAGAATTCGGAATACTTAAGTCTATAGCAAGCAATAAAAAATCATCTGCCAGAATGCAGATAAAGGGGAAGCTTTGGTAATTTGAAACAAGGCATACTATCATTCAGAAGTTACCAAACATTTGGAAGATGAAAACACATACATGGCGATAAACTTCAATCCGACCCAGGAGATTAAAAAAACACTACAAATCATCCTACAAAAAGCCCAAGACAGAGGGGTCATTAATGATAGAACGAAAACATATCTAACACAGGATCATCCAGCAAGTCCCACATTGTACATGGTACCTAAGGTACATAAGGATTTTAAAAAAACACCATGTCGTCCGATCGTATCCACAAAAAAAAATGTACATGAACCAGTGGGAAAAATTTTTGATAAACATCTACAGCCTTTGGTCATTAAAACCAAGTCATACATAAAAGACACCACTGATTTCCTCAATAAATTGAAGTCATTAAAGAGAAACAAAGACCAGCTCACAACATTCGCCACCATAGAAGTAAAAGCACTTTACACGTCAATACCACACAGACAAGGCTTGGAAGCGGTAGAAAAAGCATTGCTACAAAGCGATTACACGGAAGAACTACAAGTGTTTCTGATGGAACTCATGGAGTTCACATTGATGCACAGTTATTTCACCTATGATAACAGATGGTTTATACAAAAAAGTGGAACTTCCATGGGAAATTGCGCCACACCTGCATACGCGAATCTCTACATGACAGCTTTCAAAGAGGAACACATATATGAAAACGACACATGGAGAAGACACACAGAGATGTATGTTAGATTCATCGACGACATGTTCGTGATTTGGAGTGGAACTAGAGAATCCTTATCAAGCGAAGTAGAGAAGTTAAACATGAAAGACAAAAGGGTACAATTCACGTGGCAAATCAAAGAAGACAGCATTCCATTTCTGGATGTAGAGGTCACCAAAACTAATGAGGAATTTGCAACGAACCTCTATAGAAAACAAACGGATAGGAACAATCTCTTAAGATTTGAAAGTTTTCATCCTCCATCACTGAAGAGACACCTTCCCTACTCTCAATTTCTTAGGGTGAAAAGAGTAGTCTCGGAACCAGATCAACAACATCACCAAATGACAAGCATGACTAGACGGTTTCAAGAGAGAGGATACCCAGACAACATTATAAAACAGGCCTTAACTAGGACAAACACCAAAACTCGAGAAGAACTATTGAACACTAGAACTCATCAGAAGGAACCACGAATAACATGTGCCAGCAAATACTCTAACATGAGCACCCATTTTAAGTCAATCATCAAAAGACATTGGCCATTACTAAAACTGGAACAGGACTTCAAAGGCATATTCACCAACGAACCATTGTTTGCTTATACTAGAGCAAAAAACGTAGGCAAACTTTTAAAACAACCAAAAGAAGATGTTGCGAACTCCACATACCGGGGTACCACACCGTGTCTAAACTGCAACAACTGCAACAATATTATCAGAGGTAATCAAATGACACACCCCATGAAAGGACATAACATCAACTTAAAAGTCAATGCGACATGTGACACAACAAACATAATTTACATGTTGAAATGCACGTGTGGCTCAGTATATGTTGGACACACAGAAAGAAAATAAAAATACGAGTAAACGAACACAAGAGCAACATACGAACAAAGGCTTTAAAATCCACTGTAGCAGTTCATTTTTTAGATGCAAAACACCACATCAGCCAACTTAAAGTGTGCATTTTGGAGGAAGTTCCCAAAAAAGAAGGAATGGACAATAAGAAAAACTTAGTAAAGAGAGAGAACTATTGCATATATATTTTAAATTCACTCAAACCGAATGGTCTCAATGAAAGGGTTGAAATTACCTGTTATTTGTAATATATGTTCCTTGAAGGGCATAGAACTGTAAAAATAATTTTTTGAAACACCCATGTTCACACAGAAATTATGTAGCTATACGTATTTGTGTCATAGAAATCGTGTAACCAATGGGATCCATGCTCAAGTTCATAGCCACAGAGTAACTATGTCACTGAATGTACACATATAGGTCGATTCCGATCCGGTAAAATGCGCTCCGAATCGTCGTACGGAGAGTTTTTTCCCCATACGAATCGTACCCGTAGACGTCCCGTACGTACGACGAAGTACGATCCGTACCAGGTGCCAAACTCCGTACGAGTCGTACAGGACTCCGTACGACTCAGATCTCCGTACGAGTTTCACTCGGAACCGGCTGTACGCGACATCACTACGGTTCGCGGCTGGTTTTTACGACCCAGCAAGTACGATCCGTGTCGGGTACGCGCCGTACGACCCTTTTAGCCGAAAACAGTCGTAAATGCAGAGTTCGCGCCGAAACAGGTACGAAACGCCCCCCCGGGTACGGCACGTACCCCCCATGATCGCAGGGGTACGCGCCGTACCCCTGTGATCATGCGGGGTACGTGCCGTACACCCAGCGTACATGGGGTACGCACCGTGGCACGTACCCCATGTACGCTGGGTGTACAGCACGTACCCCGCATGATCACAGGGGTACGGCGCGTACCCCTGCGATCATGGGGGGTACGCGCCATACGGTGTGTAGGTGATCGTGCGCTTTTCCGTACGAATCGACGTGTTCCGTACGAATCGCGCCCGGGTCGGACGATCGGGATCGGAATCGTCCGGTCGTACGGCGTCCGTACGAGTCGTACGGAAACGGCTCCGGATTCGAATCGTACGGACGGGGATTTTACCGGATCGGAATCGACCCCATAGTACAGGAATCATAGAGTAATTGACTTTCAACACGGGTTTGCAACCCTCAAATGTATTTAGAATAGCTCGTTGACAAAGCACGATATATCAATAAAGCACTGCACAGAGCGTAAAAAAAAGGCCTGGTCACATGATGTCAAACTACGTGAGCACGCATAACCACGTAACGTAGAGCAGAATTAGCAAATACCGCTGGAAGCTTACAGCACCAAGACGCTGACCCGGAGAAACAGGGAGGAGAGTCTAGCAATAACGTTTGTAACCAAGGTGAGCCCAGGAACATGGATTTGCATCATAGCACGACACAGAGAAGGTGGAAGGGTAACACAAAAGCTAGCCCATAAGGAAATCGCTTTCACATCACACCAGCAAACACGAAGAAAACATGAGAACTCCTTATGATGAGTTCCTACACAACGATACCGTTAAGCACGGCGCGTAGACTCACTATGAAATAATTTTTAAGCGGGATACACCTACCACGCATTACACATATTAACAGGATAAGGCACGGCATAAAAATGAACAATTTAACAGCATGGGCGCAACGAGTGTTCGTTAGACACCAACACATACAGCGCGATAACAGGGTAACCATACACTAGATAACACAATTGCAGATAAAGATAATAATAGACAAAGCGTGGAGCCCACACATGAACAATAATGAGCATAGTCAAGAACGAGGGTAGCCAGTATTTAAGGTGCAGCATTTAATTAGATAACATTGCATGTAACACTAGTGAACCATGGTCACTGTTTTATATTAAATGGTTAAAAACGGTATGTTTATATTTTAGAATGTTTCCCTGATGAAGGCGAAAAAGTCGCCAAAATGCATTGGAGAGAGGAAGACACTTGTGATGTATAACAAGAAAGCATTATCAGGATGACATATAGGGAAAATTAAATGTGATTGGAACATTTAAATGAAAAAATCGAACGAATAAATAAAAAGATTTTTGCAGCAAACATTGAACCGAATCGGGTTTATTGAAACACAAGCTGGATATCACAGCACACACCCAGTGCCCTGGGAGACAGCCCTACATTCCATAGGGCTGCAACCTACCATATTTTATGACCTCTCAGACTGCCATTTGGGATTTAAAAGCAGAAAGAGCCCAAGTCATATCTCTGGTAGCCACTGCAGATGTTTTGCTGCTTCCAGAACCCTAAAGGACTGTTCGGAAATAGCCAAAAGGTTCACCTGTGCCTGCTGATTGTGACTCTGTTCATCACCCAAGGTGGACACCAGCCTCCACTAAAGATATGCAGCGTGGCCACTGTGTTCCAAAGCGCAAGGTTTACATTGACAGTCCATGGAACCCTGCACAGAGGACTTCGTGGGGTCCTGAGATTCGCTGACAGAGTCGCCCCTAATTACCTGTGGAGTGAGACCTCAACCAGACTTAAACCCTGTGGACCACACAGCATCAGGAGCATTCTTGAACATCTTTCAGCCTGCATCCCTTTGCAGCAGGACCACTCAATTGAGGTCTATGGCAAGTCTTGTAACATCTGGAACTTGCCTTAAAAATGCTCTGTTGGCCAGGTAACTGTCCATAATTTCCTCTCTGGTCCCCTAGACCTCTGTCCTATCAGAATTTATCACCCAACCCTGGCTAAAGTAGTCAAACTAACTCTTTCAAACTTTTCAACAGTTTACAAAATGTATGACCAATGCTTGTTTGCGGTTCCAATTAAAAGTATTTAAATGTTCTTAAATCTGTATTGCCGGAACCCCCCAGTGGATTTTGCTCATCAAGTTCTCTAATATTATAATTTACTTTGGTGTCTCTTTCCTGTTGCGTGACTCTCTTATTCCGTTGTTTGGTGCAGTTACAGTCTTGCTGCTCAGAGCCATAGCTACCAAGGGGTGAGCTTAAGTGATTCAAACAAGCCTGACTGAACCCAAGACAGTTTTGTGAGTGTATTACATGGTAAGGCCCCACTGCCAGATAATATAATACACCCAAATCTTCACATTATCTCATTAATTTGATGCATGATGGCAAATGGACCAAAATCTTCCAGCCCAAAATTAACATTAAAACACTACCTACTAAACCCCCCAATAGTTGATTTAACCAAACAGGAATTTAGAATTATAAACACCAAAATAAATGAACCCAAACATTTATTAAAAAAATAATAAAATAATAAAAATAAAATTGTGAAAGGAACACTTAATAAAATTGTTCTTAATTAAAACACTATCCACCCAAACCCCCAAAACAAACCACAACCCATAAAAAGTCAAAATATGTCAACCAACAAAAAATGACACCTAACAAAACATTTCTTTAAATAAAAAAACATAATATTAAAGGTTTACGATATGACACTAATACTACCTAAATCAAATGCCTCAAATTTTTTCTAAACAATATTTTAACATTGATATCAATTAACACCCGAAAATACTTTCTTTTGCCACTATGGCCAGATTTACTGAATTATCATGCAACGCAGTGCAGCAGCTGCAAATGCTGCCCGTGCGTGAGAAGGAGAGAGCAGGACTGCAGCATATTTACAGAAATTTGGCACTCTCTTTCCCTCTCCCTAGCACCGGCACAGAAATGTGATGCTGTGTGCCACATACACACCTTTGCACCATAGTTCAAGGGTCTCTACGTGAGACTAGCAAAGGTTTTGTACTGGAAGGATACCCTCCCAATACAAAATACTATGGCAAAACTATTCTTAAAACTTTTCCGGCTTTGTATGTGTGGTGTACAGTGCAGCACACATGCAAAGTCAGTAAAGAAAGCATTTCTCCATGATAGTGGCTGGTTGAAGTAGGCACTATTTTCTGATGCTAAACCATGTCTACTTTTTTTAAGTAAATAGGGCATAGCGACAGAAACCTTGGGTGGCTGCATTGGAATGTCCATGCACCACCAATGGTACACCCCCTTGGCGCTAAGTAATGCAAAGCAACGCTATGCGCTGCTTTGTGCTACTTTTGAGTGATTTTACAGCTCTAAATTAGCTAAACGCTGGAAAGTAAATTAGAACAAAAAAATGTAGGGCCTTAATATGACTACGTAGTCATTGTGTCAGGCCGACCATAGGCACCAATGTGACACAGTGCGCCGCATTATGAGTGTGACAGTCGTATTGCCACTGAACCACTGCGACTGACGTGGATCAAGTTTTCCCTGGCAGTCATGGAACGGCTCGGGACCAAATATGGTGGCGGTGCCACAGCGGCATATTTTGAGTTGCCTCACCGCCACCATTTGCATGGCAGTGAGGCTGCCATAAAAAGGGTGGAGGTGAGGCAACAAGGGGGGCCCTGGCAAGGCCCCCTTGTGCCTCTGAGCCTGTGGGTGCATGCAGGGGGTACATGTTGTGCCCCCCTGTAGATTTGCACCCCAGTTTTTGCATGGTGCATGCTGCACCGTCCAGGAACGTGCAGGAACGTGCCACTGCGGTGTGACGGCAGTGCCTGTCTAAGGCTCACCTATGGACCTTTAGACAGGCATCGCCTTGACACTGCCGCCGCACCAGCCACCCGTCAAGGATCCCTATCGTAATCCAGCAGGCATTGTGGGAACAGCTTTGACAGTCCTCACTCGTGAGGCCAGGGTGAGGAACACCAACATCATAATAAAGCCCTAAGCGTCAATTTGCATCACTACTGTGATGCTAACACAGCGCTAACATTTAGAAAATATACCCCCAGATCCCATAATATTTTTGCATTGACTTTATTTTTACCGTTTCCGTTTAAATCCTTATTTCTGTATGTTTTTCAACCATAAAAGTACAAGACACAAAAAATACATCAATAAAAGTTACCTTGCAAAAACATTAAGATCTCAGACAGCAAATCTTATCACAGGTACAAAAATAAAAACAATATAATAATACATCTAAAATCACACTTCATTCACACTAACATAGAGGCCATTGCTACTGGATGCCGTAGGCTATAGGATATCACAAAGCCTAGCTAGGCTCTGTAGAAAGTGAAAACAATGTGATTAGTAGCACAGAATAAAAAGAACTGATTATAAAACGGCCATACACATCATTAGTGATACCAAATTTGGAATACAAATACCTAAGGTGCAATTGCTTTCGATCTGATGGACCAACTCCAGTGGGGATATCTGGATACTGTGCACACGACCATCTGATTAGGTTCTGTCGGCAGTAGCCACAGAGCATCCTGATGCTGCCTAAAACCCAACTGTCTGCACAAAGGGATAATCCATCACTTTATGGGGAGAACATAAGAGGGACAGAAAAACAAAATTAGACAGGGATTCCTCAGCCTGTTAGCATATAGGACATACTGTACTCAAACAGCTACGTGGGTTCCATTTCGCTTCTAGTGGTAAGGTGCCATCTCGAAACTTCCAATAGATCTTCATAGCCGCTGGCAATGATACATAGTCTAAAAAAGGCTCAAAGCTCACAACGCACATAACATCCAAAAAGTCAGCTATGAGAGATCCTACTGATGCGTTCCTAAACTCCTCAGTGTGTTTGAAGTCCCAAAAGCCCTTCTTAAGTGCAGGCTTTACCACTTATTTTGTGCTTTAACGATATTTTATAAGTGATATTCAGGTACCATACCCTCCGGAAACCAAGTAGTTCCTCCAGTAAACCAGGGCCAGTAGCAGACTCACAAACATAATACCCAGCGGCGGTGCGTCCATTGGGACGTTTTGGCGTTGCCCTCCCAATGCGCACTGCCGCCATCCGGGACCGCCAATGTGTGACTAAATGACACATTCCTTTTACGTAAAGGCTAGATTAGCTCATAACAAAATATAACAAATAAAAAGAGAAGACCTCTCTGACAACAAATATAATTCAAATTGTTTATATGAAAGAGCAAAGTCACATTAAAACACCGGAATTACTTCATTCCATTTCAATTTCAATTATAGGTGAAAAAAGTGACTGTTGGTGAACAAAGTGAATAGTGCAAAAATCACAGTGACACTTATTTACAAGTATATACAAAATTTGTACAAGGAAGAAATGGGCAAGGGGAAAGGTTTTGGCGGTCAGAGTTCTAAGTTAATACTCCAAGGAGACAGATGGTGACTGTGCCCGTTCCTGGAGAGTTCTTGACCAGTATTGTGCGTCGACGTTTCGATCCTAATGTGCCCCGGTTGGTGGTCACGCGGATCTTTATCAAGACAGGGGGGGTCTGGAAAGAGAGGTAAGTATTGTGTCAGAGAGGTAAGAGACAGTTATTTGTGGTGAAGCAGTGTGGTGGGCGCATTATACTCACACGGGGGGAAAAGGAGGGGGGTGACTAGGTTGTTTAGATTTCCGGAAACACAGGAGGCGAGAGTCACACACTGTGCGTAAGCCAATAGGTCAATCTGGGAAGAAAATAACTGAAATCAGTCCATTTACAATTACAGCCGAGTCAGTCACTTCGTAATCACATGCAGTGCTTGCATGCAGGAGGTACACACCAAGAGGCGGGAGATATCCCAATCCTCAAAATGTGGTTTATATTAATAGAAAAGTGGTTTGTATCAAAGAAAGGGGGGGGCGGCACTTAGAATAACCCTTCAACATACCCAGCATACAGGAGGTACACACCAAGAGGCGGGAGATGTCCTGACCCTCTAAATGTGGTTTGTATTAATAGAAAGGTGGTTTGTATCAAAGAAAGGGACTTAGAATAACCCTCCAACATACCCAGCGTACAAGGCAGACTGTAAGGATTGCACAGTGTACAGACAACCGGCAGGCACCGTGATTAAATTACTTGACTAGCGCTCAGGGTTTTCAGGTCCTGACGCGCACAGAACAACAGTGACACTGGGACAGGGTTCGTGAGGCCGAAAACCGAGTGCTACAACAGCGTGTGTTCCGTTGCGCACAATATTCATGCGCCTTCGGTCGCTTACCTAACATGGAGGAGCACTATCCAGAAAAGCAGGGTGCCGGTTTGCATCACTCGCGGTCGCTCGATCGAGCGAGATGCTGGGCGCGAGGACGTTATGCACGTCTGTAGCCTAGCAACGCTAGCCGCCGGCCTTATGACGCGCCAGGCTGACGTCACGGCGTTGCTAGGCTACAGACGTGCATAACGTCCTCGCGCCCAGCATCTCGCTCGATCGAGCGACCGCGAGTGATGCAAACCGGCACCCTGCTTTTCTGGATAGTGCTCCTCCATGTTAGGTAAGCGACCGAAGGCGCATGAATATTGTGCGCAACGGAACACACGCTGTTGTAGCACTCGGTTTTCGGCCTCACGAACCCTGTCCCAGTGTCACTGTTGTTCTGTGCGCGTCAGGACCTGAAAACCCTGAGCGCTAGTCAAGTAATTTAATCACGGTGCCTGCCGGTTGTCTGTACACTGTGCAATCCTTACAGTCTGCCTTGTACGCTGGGTATGTTGGAGGGTTATTCTAAGTCCCTTTCTTTGATACAAACCACCTTTCTATTAATACAAACCACATTTAGAGGGTCAGGACATCTCCCGCCTCTTGGTGTGTACCTCCTGTATGCTGGGTATGTTGAAGGGTTATTCTAAGTGCCGCCCCCCCCTTTCTTTGATACAAACCACTTTTCTATTAATATAAACCACATTTTGAGGATTGGGATATCTCCCGCCTCTTGGTGTGTACCTCCTGCATGCAAGCACTGCATGTGATTACGAAGTGACTGACTCGGCTGTAATTGTAAATGGACTGATTTCAGTTATTTTCTTCCCAGATTGACCTATTGGCTTACGCACAGTGTGTGACTCTCGCCTCCTGTGTTTCCGGAAATCTAAACAACCTAGTCACCCCCCTCCTTTTCCCCCCGTGTGAGTATAATGCGCCCACCACACTGCTTCACCACAAATAACTGTCTCTTACCTCTCTGACACAATACTTACCTCTCTTTCCAGACCCCCCCTGTCTTGATAAAGATCCGCGTGACCACCAACCGGGGCACATTAGGATCGAAACGTCGACGCACAATACTGGTCAAGAACTCTCCAGGAACGGGCACAGTCACCATCTGTCTCCTTGGAGTATTAACTTAGAACTCTGACCGCCAAAACCTTTCCCCTTGCCCATTTCTTCCTTGTACAAATTTTGTATATACTTGTAAATAAGTGTCACTGTGATTTTTGCACTATTCACTTTGTTCACCAACAGTCACTTTTTTCACCTATAATTGAAATTGAAATGGAATGAAGTAATTCCGGTGTTTTAATGTGACTTTGCTCTTTCATATAAACAATTTGAATTATATTTGTTGTCAGAGAGGTCTTCTCTTTTTATTTGTTATATTTTGTTATGAGCTAATCTAGCCTTTACGTAAAAGCAATTTACTCACCCGACAGAACCATTTTTGTCTTTAACCATACATACCCAGGTTCTGAGGGACACAGGGTTACCCCTTTTTGGTAAAAACATAAATGACACATTCAGCTACTAGTTTCTGGCCAGCTGGTCACCGGGCCGGACCGGAAACCATCAGGAAAAGGGGGTGTGGGGCTGTGCAGACACGCTCAGGAATCCGCCTTCATACAGCGCTAGTGCGCATGTCCGCTTTCGGACTGGTCATTTTTATGTCCGGCGCGAACATGCGCACTAGCCTCCCTCTTGGGAGACCGGTGGTTGCCTCATGCCGCAGCCCCCGGTCTCCTAATGGGGCAGGGAGTTTGGCTGCTCCAGCCAATCCTGAGCTAGAGTCTGACCTGCCTGATGACGCCTAGCATGACGTGACGTCACCTAATCTTTAGTCTCACCCCGCACCCGCAGCCACTGCCACACACAGTGCTGCCTGCTTCACACCTCACCTGGTGTGCATGCTCCTGATGGTAACTCTTCCTGCCTCGTCGTGGAGCTGGACTACTACCGTTACCGTACTGGACATCGACAACTTCTGCAGCAAAAACTACTGAGGTGAGCCACAATATACTGCTGGTGATTACCGCCCTTTTGTATTTCAAACTCCCACCTGTTAAGTATTACCCATGATCCCCCACAGCTGTACCCCTGAGAGTGACATGGCGGGTTTGGGCTGATTTGGTAATTGGTTCGCAAATGTGCCCAAAAATCTAACTTGATGCATGATCCCCTAAGCTAAGCTGCTGGCTGGACGTTGTACTGTGCAATTATTTAATCAGAACAGCTTCACATTTTTCCTTGTGGCAAATCTATTTGAGGCATATTTAAAAAAAATGTATAAGTTGACTGTAAGACTGTTTTTTTGTAATGATTCCTCCCCTCGTAACTCCACTCTCTTTCCTTTGCCACACATTGACCACTCACACCCAATTTATGGGCGCCCAGAATAAATTGTTTCCAATTCCTGCACTGAAGTGACATAAACAATTTGTGCAGTGCCTCGATTGATGCTAATGGGGGCTAAGCTTTGCTGGAAATCCAGGAAGTGCGTGTAAGAAACAAATCACACCTGAGTCAGAGGTCAATGGGGCGAGTTTATAGCGATCCTCACGGATTACTTCCTCCTCCGCCCTACCTCTGAAGTCCGCTCCTTTGTGTTAGATTCCTGCGCTCCGAAAAGGTCTACAAGGTGTTTTAAGCCACTTCAGCGAGGTGCGGCAAAGCAGAGGTTCAGCCGGTTGTCTTTTACAGCAATCGCACATTTTGTTTGTTGCTTATTTAGGCAGTGGGCATTCCGCTTCAAGCCTGTCCTCTTCAAACGCTTGACAAAAGGGGCAGAAAAAGGGTGTTGATTCATGGCTCTAACAACGGACGTAGCTTGAGACATAGGGCATTTGTTTTTTAGGTGGCTTCATGTCGTCACGAGTCAGGACATCATTGGCAGGTGCGCGCATCGCCCATTAGAGGGTTATAGGGCTTCGGCGAGCCCCTCCACCCCCTGCAGCCATGGATGCTGCAAGCTTCCCGGACACGCACAATTCTTTATTGGATATGTGCTGAGCTGTGCAGGGATTGTGGCTCCAGGGACAGTCTCGTACAAAGGTTCAAGTGTATATAAAATGTATGGGGACTACGATAACACATTAACCAGCCCCAAAATAATTTGTCTCGGTTGAGGCTGGCTGGGCAGGTGTGCTTTCTCCCCATAATCTTCAGTGGTGAACCAGAGGGTGCTGTGATGAACCAGAAGGTGCAGTGGTGAACCAGAGGGTGGCAGTGGTGAACCAGGGGGTGGCAGTGGTGAACCAGAGGGTGGCAGTGGTGAACCAGAGGGTGGCAATGATGAACCAGAAGGTGGCAGTGGTGAACCAGAGGGTGACAGTGATGAACAAGAGGGTGACAGTGGTGAAGCAGTGGTGAACCAGAGGGTGCTGTGATGGACCAGAGGGTGGCAGTGATGAACCAGAGGGTGACAGAGATGAACCAGAGGTTGGCAGTGGTGAAGCAGTGGTGAACCAGAGGGTGCTGTGATGAACCAGAGGGGAGCAGTGGTGAACCAGAGGAGGGTTCGGGGGTGTTCGGGCACGCGCGCTGCGCTCGCGAGCTACAATGCGGAAATCATTTTCCGCCTCACCACGTTCAAATGTCACCAGCCGCCACTGATAATACCCTTGCACTCTCACATATCCAGTAAAGTAATGAACCCCAATCTAGCAGCTTTACAGGGGGCTGCCATGGAGCCCGATGGGATTGTGAACTGGGGCCCATTAAAACTTTAATAGGCTGTTTATGGGCCTCTTCTGTCTGAAGGTTTGTAGACACAGGCTAATAAATAGTATAAATAGTAATTTAGGCAGAATGCGAGCCGCAATCGAGCATTCTGCCGATTACACACAGAGGAGAGATTCACTCCCCCGAGATCGATCACTTCGGGATCGACTTCTTCCAAGCGCCGGACTGCGATCATCCACCACCGGCCAGCCACAACGGCTGGATCGGCCGTTGAGATCCGCACCGGCCTGTCCAACGTGAACCTCCGCTGCCATTGGATTCCACAGCGGACCATTTGTGCCACCGCACTGTCTTCAACCCCTCCTTGTCCTGAAGATGATCCTGAGTTCTATGGATCGAAACGCCGTCGACACACCAGCGCAACCATAGGCGCTTCCTCACAAAGTGGTTCATGAACAATGAAATAGAATTGTGATATAACCGGACCTGCTCAATATATCAGAACCACACTGTGATAACTACTCACTGTATATATTTTTACACTTGTCACGTTGCGCCGTTCACGCTGCTCACACTGTCACCAGAGCTGCTACCTTGGTTTTCACTCACAAACCACGAGCAACTTGTGCCACTTGGGTTAATCCAATTACTTTCATTTATGTACTACAGTGCTGTCATAACTGTATTATCCACCTTGTTTCCTTACCAATTTACCTTAAATAGTTTCTATAAATGATGCCAAGAGCACATACTATAACTAAATAGAGGCTCTTTGTTTTTCCTTGCGGATAATGTTGCTTGCATATCCCTAATATTTGCCTATGAATGATACCAGTTGGGATATCTGTTGATTATAGTCCAATACACGCAGCAGACAAACAATGCACAAGACCACAATATCTGTCCAAGAGCACAAATGACCCGTTGCAAACATTTCAGCCCCGACAAGCACACAATTCAAAGGAACACCGCCTCAAAGGGATAAGGGACCAAGAAATCAGAGCTGCAGGGGGGACTCTTCCAAAATGCAGCACACACACATAGCAATCACAGAACACCAACAATAACGGCAATGTGGTACAAAGTGCCACCCCTACACCACAGGACAGAGGACACAACAGATTCCGCTTTTGCATAGTAACTGGCCACTCACATCTGGCATTGCCTGACACTGTGTGATGAGACTGTACGAGTACAAGCACACATCCGTCATGTAGTCAATAATCCCACTGCCAGCCATCAAATAGCCAGCTCCACCAAAACAGTCACAATGTGCATAGTAATGCAGTCTGTATGTAAACATCTGCAAAGTGTCAACATACATGGGATACTCTTAACCAGCATCTCCCCTTAACATTGCAGAGGGACAATTAACACCTACTGCAGAGCAGACACAAATCTCATCAGTGATGATGAAGAGGACAACCTGCACATATGCTCATACACCCTCCAATGGCTAATGGACAGCCTCCACACCCTACCCCCAGGAGCAGGGCAGCCCAGCTGCCCTGAGGTGACCCCACCCCCTGCACAGACCACACAGCAGGAAACACACACCACCACAGCTGTCTCCCACACAACAGGAAACACACACCAGCACAATTGTCTGCTAGAACCTCACTGAAAAACACATGGAATTTCAACGCTGAGTGTTGGGTTGCCAGGTGGAGATGGCTGATCAGCTGCGGGTGGTTTTCGAGCTCATAGCAGCCAAACTCGATACCATATGTGGGTGTCTGAGTCCCATCAGGGACCACTTACAGTCCCTAACGGACACACACTGTCCACACCATGTTCCCTGAAAATCCTTGGCTGACATCGTTGGGGCCATTACTCGGATACAAGAACTGTCTAGTCAGACAGGCACCAGGGGCTCACAGCACAGAGTTGGCACAGATGCACAGGACAATGGAGACCATGGAGCAGATGCAGGCTGGAAGGATTGCTGCCACAGCTGAACACCAGCGAGATGTAGCTCGGATCTTTCATGCCTTGCCGTTCCTCATATTGCCCTTGCTGTCACCGAGCCTGCCCAGATAACAGCTGCAGTAACTTCAACACACACATCCCCGCCTCCTGATGTGTCAGAAGCACACAGTGATGCAGCCCTATCACCTTCGCACCCTGATGCGTCAGTGGCACACAGTGATGCAGCCATAACACCACCACACACCTGACACACTGGACACTGAAAAAGTATCAGCGGAGTAAGATGTGGATGGTAATTACTGTGTGAGGAAAGAGATAGTAGCATCCATCACTGCCATATGGCCTGTCCCTGCCTGGTTCAGCCCTATGCATCATGCCCTGGGACAACACCTCCCACTGACCCCCGGAACACTCTGCAACATTCACCTGGACCCCGACATGGAATGCCATATCCTCACTGGTTGACAATTACACAGCATTTCTGCTGCAGACTGCACTCTCAATCTTCCAATTCACTTAAATGACATCAATGCACATATTTGACCAATAGCTACATGGCCAATTAAATAACTGTGAAGGTGTAAACTAGCTGTGGCCTCATTGAACATAATATAACAATCTTGCAACCCCCCAACGTATGGCACACTTCCATGTCTTGAATAGGGATGTGTGTAGGAATGGCCAAATCGGTAGAAACCCAGAAGTGGTGTCCTACATCACATGTGACAACGGAACTACCCTTCACATACCTACTCACATACATCAGTGTATGGACACATTCTGTTGTGATTTAAAACATTGCTCCACATGGTCAGAGGTTGGACACCATACTTACATTGCTGAAAACACGTAAGTGCACAGGTCTGCAAGCAAATATCACAAAACAATTTCTGGCTCACAGAGGAGGAGCTGTCTAAAGGGACCCACCCCCATTGTATATGTGTCATGTCAGTCCCTCCCTGTGTAGGGTCGATGCTGATTGTGGCACATGATTTGTCAATCTAATCAACACTCATCACAGTTAGACACCAGTTAAGTTGCATATACTTTATTGGCATGTGCGTGTGTCAGTATGGACAAGGCAATGGGCAAAACATGCAGGGCAATGCTAAAGACACTTACACGCAACATGGGAACATGTCGAGGTGCAAGAAACGGGGAGGCAAAAATATACACAAAATCCTTATGGATGGCAATGGTCTCAGCCTAACTTGCCTTACTGGACGAGTCATGTGATGTTTGGCGTCTGCTCATTGCCTAGTGTGAGCGGCCACGACTCACAGCCAATGGGATCTGCATAGTGCAGTACCACCGGACTGCGCCGACTGTCTGCTATGCTGACAGTGATTAGGTGCAAGGGTCCAACAAGGTCACATTTTGTGCTACATTGCCATGTGTGTACACTACCCCCAGCAGTATGTCCGAATTAGGGACGTTGCCAAACAACGCTGTGCTGCTCCAACTATGGAACAGCATCACCTCGCACAGGTGTGTGTACACACACGTAGTTCCACGCACATGCATTCTGAGTCCAGACGAAGGCAGACGTGTCAACTGTTATGGTGGGATATGTGAGCATTCCCCACGAAGCAACAAGGTGTTGGGACCTGTGCTTTGTGTGACAATCCGATGTGGCTGCAGGAACGTAGTTACTCGTCCATGAACGTGAGGGCAGCTTCATGGGCAATGTGTTCCAAAAGTACGTCGTTCATCCATTAACTGGTCCAGGCAGTTGTGCTCAGTCCGCGCTGTTTGTCCAAGACGCAACACAGCCCAATAGGGGAGCGCTTCGATGTGGATAATGCACACGAGGAGTTGTGCAATCTCCCATACACAACGGCCAGCACATACGCCAAAGATCAGTGCATCCCATGCACGGGTATCCCGGTGACAATCCTGTACGTGGGCGAACAGGGGGCGCACTGTCAGGTCATAATCCACTTCAGCTACCGTTGCGTTGGCTAGACAGAGCTCCACGGGGCACTCGAATGTGCATGATTGACAGTGGAACCAGGGCTGGATGCAGGTGACGTAGGCAAGATGAAAACTCAGATGGAAACAGATTCGCAATACTGCCATTGGCACAGATCCCAACAGATACAGCATTCGTGCACGGTACAGTTCCACGTGACAGGGGTTGTACATGTTGTAGTAATCAAATAGAAAAGGACACTTGTATCTACAGAAACCATTGGTTTACTTTGACAACCCTCATAGACGCTAAAGATTTTGACGATGCGGTATATTTGTTTTTCCGCCCCTCATCTAGCGACATGGCATAGTCATTGGGTGGTCAAAGGTAAAGTATGCCTGCCTCACCCGAGGCACCTCTGGAAAGTGTAGAAGTATCCAGAGATCAAAAAGGAGGTTCAATGGCCAACCAGCGAGGGAGTTTTTGTAAAAAACAGTATAGTCACCATAAACACATTTATTAAAGAAGGTGAGTACTGTAGGCTAAAATCGAATGGATATATTCGATAATCGTGTGACTAGATTATCATATATAGAGTTGTTTTTAAAAAAGTCGACATGTTTCAGCTCCTAGTGGCCCAGGAGGGTCGGCGGAGCTTTCGTCAGGACATACACAAAAAGTTCTACTTACACCACTTGTGCAGTATTCAAATGCTTAATGGCAATCATGGAAATGTTATCCTGTATTTAGGAAACAAAAACAACAACATCATGCTGTTCACATGTGAATTGGAGGCATACCAGACTGTTCAGCTAGCACAGTCTCTATAACACTATATACATTGAAAAGTGCTATTATAGGATGCATAGTGATAAGTGCAACCAAACTCTCAAAGCGGTGAAAAAGTAAGGGAACGCGGGCATTGGTCTCATTGAAGGACAGGAGAAAACGGGCAATGGCTAAAAAGATATTGTTAAAGCCAGCAAATGCTAGCGCGGTCAGCGCTGTCAGGTTATCAGAGAATGACGAAATTTCTAAGAACGTCATGCTTGTGGTAAACGAGACAAACAAACAAAGAAACTCACAAACTGATGTTTGGCAGTAATATAGAATACGAGCAATTGTGCAAGTACGTATTTAAAACAGCAAATGCATTGCAAGTACATTGGAATATTTAGCGGTGAAATACCTGAATGCGGAGGGAAAATTTCCTCTTCAGGGTGCTAAGGGCCGCTGTATTTTGGTCTCAGCTGTAAGTAATAGATACAGCTTTTTAATTCAATGGTGCACCTCAAGAGCGACTAGTGTCCACGGGGACCTCGCACTTACCCACGTGTGTTGCTCAGGTTGTCTGTGCTGGCTCTGCCCCTGGAAGCGCCGGGGCCGGCCGGGACAACGCCTTATGACGCTCTCCAAAAGAAATAGACGATGTCTATACGATGGAAAACAGACTCGCGTCCAGGCTGTTGGCAAATTTGCAACAGGGTCCGTCTTTATCTTAGTGGAAAAACGTTTGCTACTAGAAAAACGTTTGTTACTGAAAAAACGAATGGGAGTATTAATATTAACTTACAAAGAACAACAAACAGCAAGGTGGTTTGAGCAGGCATTTCTCTGTGCCTGGGATTGCCTGCCATTGCATTGGTTGGTTACGTAGCACCGGCAATCCTCGGAGGACGATATGCCACAGCTCTGGGTCGTATGAGTGTGCAACTCATGAGTCGTATGTGTGTGCAACGTTTGGACGTATGGGTAGTTTTTAACCAATGTGTCAAGGGCATCCCTTGCAGTTGTAGGTCGTGTAGGGACAAGTGTGTGTGGGGTGTGGGCACGTTGTTCTTTCATTAGCGCAGTTCGTGGTATGGGAGTCCTTGGAGGCTGCTAAGGTATCTCACTCAGGGTGTGCCAGCTGCATTCAGGACCAAGGTCGGGGTTTCGGTTGTCCCCCGCCTTGTGTATCGAGACAAAGGAGCTTTCATACTTAATTTTAGTCTAAATGCTGCTTGCATTTCTTAACTGTGATGTGGCCTTCATGCTGACTTTGATGCCAGGCCTGTGATTTGGGGTGCACCATTTTTGAGACACATGCAGCTGTTGGCATGTTTGCATGAGCCAAGGGCCGGATTGGCCTTGCGCTCCTTATTCAGTCTCTCTCTTTCTTTCTCTCTCTCTCTCTCTCTCTCTCTCTCTCTCTCTCTCTCTCTCTCTCTCTCTTTCTCTCTCTGTCATTTGATGAGTGCCTGACACACCCTCTTATCTTGGATATTGTCTTGCAGGCTGTGAGTGACATACAGATTGTCCAAGGATGCCCCGCCTTGACTCTTCAAAATCGTTGTTTGGGGACAAATTGGAATGTGATATTTTGTTTGGTCCTTCAATGGTGAATGAATGAATCAGGATTTCAGTACTCACATGTATGTTGATTGTTGCAATTGTGCAACATCACGTGGGTGCTTTTGTTAATGTGTTTGTGCTGTTGATGTGCAGTGTCTTGGTCCGAAGGAGGTGGGGGATGCCCGGGTTCGGCCCGGGGCGTGGGGGATGGGGGTGATCCTGGGGGTGGTGGCGGGGGTGTTGTGGCTCTCTTGGGTGTCTGGACCAAATGTTAAGTGGCTCCATGGCATCTGTTGCCCTTCAGGTGTAGCTCTGGGCTGGGCTCCCTTTTGTGGTGCAGGCTGCCGTCCGACTTTGCACCAGGTCAGAGCAGGTGTTAATTTCCTGCTGCTAACGTGCCTTATGGCATATTTTGTGATCTTATCGCCGATCTGGCTCCTTGTTGAGAATGTTGTGGAGTGGTGTTGTCACAGCTTTTGGCATGGGAACGCCTACTCTGCATATCATTAGCGCTAGTTGCTGGGGTCATCTGTGGCGGTGTTTTTTGTGGCTGCTATCGCAGGTAAACTGGTGATGTCCGCTGTTTGTACCTGCTTGTGAATGAGGTGATAAGTTTATCGTGACTTGGCTGCGATAAAGTGCTGTTAACTCAGTGATAAGTCTTTGGGAATATGCCCCTTTGTGTATATTTATTAAGGGCTAAAAAGAATGTGTATAGTTATAGGTACCTTGTACTACTGGTGTGCGTATCATGTGTTGTTCAAGATAGGAGACACAGGAGACATACAATGGAAGAATATAAGTGGGTGAGTCACTGTACTATATTTGGTTCTATAAGGAAGATCAACACCGTGAGCCTCCCTATGAGGTTCTGATGAGGCTGGCAATAGTAGGCGTACAGTAGAGAAATAATGCTGACATATGCCACACTGTGATATTATAAGGCACAGTGGTGCCAGCCTATTTTAACAATAGTATTGGAAGATTGGGGAGAGGATGTGGTCAATCTCAACTCTGGGGAACCGGGTTCGAGTCTCGGCAATGACGTCCTGTGATTCTGGGCAAATCACTTCATCACCCCATGCCTAACAAAAAGGAATATGTCCTTGTGTAACACAACTGGTGCTCGTGTAAAATGCTCTGATACCAGATACCTTTGGGTCAAGTCCATACTAAATATTTTTTTAAAAGCTCAGAGATACACAAATATATTTAGAGAAATGTTTTTAATAAAAAATTAGAACACATATAAAGACAGAAAAAATCTACATGGATTTTAGCAGTGTGAGAAAATCATGCTTGGAGCTCAAACAATGTGCTATTTATCTATCTATCTATCTATCTATCTATCTATCTATCTATCTATCTATCTACCTATCTATCTATATGTATCACAAATTAATACCATGAGGGAGAGTCAACATTATATGGCGATGGTATTTTGATACATTGTAAATGGAGGATCATCATCTGGATGTAAATTTGTCTAAGCACATAAAGTTACTAAGGGAACAGGGAAACGAACAAAAAGAGCAGGACATACATACATTAAAAACATACCAATCTACAACGTGGCAGCTGGCATCTATAGTGAGGTGGGTGGTCATATGGAAGAAAAAAATATATACCACTTATCTTACACATCCTCCTTGCTCCAGACTTCGGACCTCTTCTGTCGACTGCAGAGTGAGCCCCAGCAAACTCCCTTGACCAATCCTGGCACTGCTCACATGCTGGGAACCAGCATTAGAGAGCACCCTGATTGTAGGGAGCGGCCTCTCTCGGCACTCCCAGTGCACTGAAGTCTTGCACTTGCTCTCAACCCAGCTGTCTTGAACAGCTGGGTTGAGAAGTTTAAAGTGCGCTTATCTGGCTGGCTGTCGCAAGACGCCGTATAAAAAGCCTTGCTTACTTTAAACAGTGCACAGGCAGCCCTCTGCCCACCACGCCTCCCTGCTGCTACTCAGCAGGCCCTGCCCCGTCCTGTCACTCGGTTCAGGATGGGATGATGAAAAATAAAATGGTAATGAATTATCATTTTATTTTTCATCCCTGGGTTTGGGGGGCATTAAAGTGGGGCAATGCTCCTCCGCTCTGGTGGAGGAGCCGCCCCTGATTCTACAATAACATGAAAAACAAACATTGTCTTTTAACATATATTGGGCAAATACATGATCACAGCATTTCTTACGTAGAAGTGAAGAGATTACAATAGCAACATTGCAGTTATATCTGACGGGGAAAA
Organism: Lissotriton helveticus; assembly: GCF_964261635.1. Taxonomy (NCBI): domain Eukaryota; kingdom Metazoa; phylum Chordata; class Amphibia; order Caudata; family Salamandridae; genus Lissotriton; species Lissotriton helveticus. The sequence continues at coordinate 693,345,707 of NC_136068.1, forward strand.
AGGGGACTGAACTATTAGGTGAAGATAACATTTGGTGATATCCAGCCTGTGCATCTATGGAAATAAGATGCACATAAAAGGGGGCTTACCAGTCAACTATGGGACATCTGAATTCAATGAGGCCTGTTTTCTGTAGGTTCGAACCACCAGAAAATTATGTCAGAACATACGCCATCATTAAATAATACATGAAAGGCTAGACAAAAAGGAAAACAGGCTTCTTCACCTGGTGATATGTGGGAAAGTTACTGCTTGGGCTGTATGTAGAGATTCCAGCTTACCTGTGATATAAACTGTATAAGGTATTAGGATGCATAGCTGCATTGGAGGACATATCGCTACAATGAGAGTGGAACAGTGTCCAGAATTAGGTTCCACAATTGATCAGAGCAAAACTGCTGAGCCATTTTGTGAAAAATTCTCATGTGGCTGGGCAAGAACGAGAAAGGACTGCCAATGGCAGCCATGTTGGTTGTTTTTATATCCCAGACTGTGGCCATCTTAGATTGAAAAAGGAGGAGCTACAGGGGAAGGAATGTTACCATCTTGGAGTGGCCACGGAGATATGAACATGAACCTAGGATCGGAGTGAGATCAAATTGGAAGGGCCTGAAGGTTGTGCTACAGGGGCAGGAAGGACATTATCATGTCTCTGGTGACAATGGAAGGATGGACGGTGGAGGATAATCCTGAACTTGGCACCGAGACTTACTCCACCTGGCTTAACTCTGCCTTCTCTCAACTTGCACCATTAAAAACAGGTGGCCCTAGTAGAACTCGTCCGTCTGCCCCTTGGTTTTCAGAGGCTCTCAAAATAGAAAAACAAGGTGGCAGACATCAAGAGAGGAACTGGAGAGCACAATATGACATATATGAGAGAGACATTTATAAACATTCATTATCTAAGTACAAAGCTCTTTTAATCATAGAAAAGGCAGCCTTCTTCTACTCGCAATTTGAATCCACCAAAAATATAGCCAAATAACTCTATTAAAGTTATTAATAAATTATTCAAACAACCAGAACAAAAAAGAGATTGGGTTAACCAATCTTTTGCGATGATATTGCCTAACATCTCAGGGGTAAAACTGACTCTATTTTCTACTCTTTTGGTCTGTATGGTAATTCTTCACCAGTCACCGTGCAAGATAATGTTAATTCAGTTTCCGATAAGGATCTGCCTACTAAAAGGTTCAAGTGTTTCTCCCCTGTTTCCCTAGCGTCAATAAAAGACCTTATCTTAACCACCAAGCCAAGCTCTCCAGACAACTCTTGTCCGCCCTAGTCCCTGACATTATTGCTATCCATCTCTCAGACATATTAATAATATGTTTAGAAATGGTATCTTTCCCTTCTCAATGGAAGCGAGCCTCTATCCTGCCTCTATTAGAAAAAGCCAACTAGGATCCCGCGAACCTGGCCAACTACGGACCTATTTCCATGCTCCCTTTCTCAGCGAAAATTGTAGAGAAAGTAATGAACACTCAATTAAATCAGTTCATCATGGATTCCAACTGTTTGGATCCTACTCAATTTGGATTCAGATCCGGACATAGTACAGAGAACACTTTAATTAAGGCTACAGATGAGCTGAAATTCATTTTAGACAATGGGGTATCAGCAGCCCATATCCTGCTGGATTTATCTATGGTGTTTGACACAGTGGATTATTCCACCGTCATTCACCATCTGGAAGCAAAAGGTATAAAAAATCTTGCCTTGAAATTACTTTCATCCTGTCAAACAGGGAAAACACAATCAACTTTGATGCATTTTCATCAAGCTCTTTCCGTTTGCCCTGCGGGGTTCCACAGGGATTCTCTCTTAGCCCGACTCTTTTCAATATATACGTCACAGACCTTGTCCCCCTGTTCGAATCCTTCGGTTTTTCCCTCACCTCCTATGCAGATGACACGCAAATCGTGTTATAAGCCTCCCATGATGCCAACTATACTGGTGCTCGCATACATGACTGCATGAAATGTGTCAATGGTTGGATGAACAGACATTATCTTAAGCTTAATGCGTAAAAGACTGACGTGAGCCTACTCGGTAATAACCCTAACTTCTGGTCTGCCCTGGGTTGGCCTGGGGAGATGGGACCCCTTCTCATACTCACCAGGAAAGCCAAGAATCTGGCGTCATGATTGATGACCACTTACTCTTGGGAAATCAAATTAACCCAGTGGTCTCCTCCTCATACAACACCTTGAGAATACTTAAAAAAATTCTAATATTTCTGCCCATCTCCGTCAGGAAGTAAGTTATTTCCACACTTGTATTATCCAAAATCGACTATTGCATTGGCCTTTACATCAGCCTGCAAGCTCAATATTTGAATAAGTTGCAGATTCTTCAGAATTTTGTGGCCAGACTCCTCCTTGAAATGCCTAGGCACCACTCTGTTTCCGCGGCTCTCCAGGATCTTCATTGGTTGAGAGTAAAGAACAGGATCAAATCTAAGGCCCTCTGTCTGACGTACAAGGAACCTCCATGATTCAGGACCCTCTTTTCTGAAGAAAGCCCTAACATGGTACATGCCCTCAAGAAACTTAAGATCAGCAGGCTCTTTCAGGGTAAATGCCATTAGGTTTTAAAAATCTACACGGGGTGGCAACAGATTTGTGGATAGAGCTACGACAGCCTGGAACCTCCTTCCACTCAATCTCAGATCAGCTCCCTCCCTATCTCAATTCAGGAAGGTTCTAAAAACTTGGCTTTTCAATCAATAAGTCATTCACGCCCCATTTCGCTGCATACTACTTCAGCGCCAAGACACCCAAGGGTAAACGTTGCGCTTAACAAATAATCTAACATAACGTAAGAAATACGGATCTAAATATAGCTGGGCCATAAAGGTGTGATAAATGTAAAAAGGAGGACAGAAAGGTGAACTTTTCAGAAAGCAACAATTCAAAATAGAGGGATTCCGAAATGCAACTATGACTGGGCCATTCGTCCGGAAAAAAGAGAATGTATGAAAAGAAAAGGAAAAGGAGGAAAATTAAGAGAAGAACTGTTCACAGCAAAACAAATCAAAGTAAAGTAATCCAATCTTCAATTTGGTAAAGACCGAATTCATGGTATCTAGGCACAGGATCCATCTGAGCCCTTCTATCTTAAGTAGAGTTGCAAAGTTGTAACCTCTGCTGGGTGTGAATTTAAAGAGATTTCTTGCCAGCATGGGTCATCCTCTGAATGGTTGAATTGAACGAAATGTTCCACTATAGCTGCAGTTTGGATCTTACATGTGAGCTATTCCTATGCTGGCAAATTCGGGTTTTGATCTTCTGAGTTGTATTGCCAATTAATAGGAGTTTGAAAGGGCAGAAAATTACATATACCACATTGGAAGTATTGCATTTGGAAAAATATTTTAAGATAACTTTAGTATTGCCATGGATAAATTCCCGGGATTCAATGGAAAGGTGGAAGACACTGCACTGTCTACATTTAAAGTGTCCATTTATTGGCAGTAGTTCCCATAAGTCAACAATAGTATGTGGGTGCCTGCAAGGTGGAATTGCAGTGTGTACTAAGTGGACTTCGAGATTCTCTCCTTTTTTAAAGCAAACTTAGGGCTCTTAAGTGGAAGTTTTCCAGCAATTCCATTTTCTCCCTCTGTCTTGTGCCAATGGCCACACTCTTGCACCATAGTGCAAGGATGTGTGTGCTATTCCAAGCATACGTTTTATTCTGGAAGGGTCTCCTTCCAGTACAAAATACTATACACAGAGAGAGTGTAGACCTTTTCCCACTTTGTTTTTGTGTTGTACAGCACAGACATGTTACAAACATGTGGATAAAAGGATTTTTTTTTTACAAACGTTGTGCTTTCTTTGAGAATACATTAATTTTTGGTGCAAAGTCCTGCCAACCTGTTTTAGTAGAAAGGGCTTTGTGTCAAAATCCATGCGTGGTTCCATGGGATTGCCCATGTACCACCCATAGAATGTCTCCTTTGAAACAAAGTTGTACAAAGTAGGACAAAGCAGAATATTTAAGGAATACTTTACAACCCGAATTAGAATTTTCACTAGAAAGCAAATACAAATTCAGCCTTTGCACTGGTTTGCATCACATTTTGTGACATACAAGTGGTGCAAAGGCTTGATATATCTGGCCCCCTGTCCTAAGATTTGGTGCAGACACTTTAATATGACTAGCGACCACACAAATGTCACTGCCTGCATCGGACTGCCACTTGACCGATTTGTCATTTTTATTTTAGTGTACTAATAATGAATAAAATAGGGCATGGCCAGCTGCCGACTAAGATGGCCACTCTCCGAAGCGGGTCTGCTGCCCTGGATTGTAAATCCCCCTACATCTGACACAAAATCTGTGTCCCCCGCTCTGCCCATAGCCGAGATTGTCATGGGGAGATAAGGTCAGAGATCAGAGAGGCGGCGAGAAGCAATGCAGAGTGGCACAAAGTGATTTTGGGGCCAGGGCTTGCCTCCACGAGTGATCCCCGGCCTGTAGATGTGCTGTCAGCAGCCTGTAACAGAGCCACTATGGCCGCTGCATAGGATGCAGGACTCCGAGGGTGCTGCATTTGCTTGCTTGGGGCTGGAGAAGAGCTGCCTCAGAGCCTGCAACATCCGAGCCCTGCGCCCCATTGGCACAGAGAAAGGGAGGAGACCTACCTTTGGCGTGCTTAACCAGACTCCTGGAGGCCAAGATGTGGCGAGGTCATAGCGGGACAACCTCCAATGGGCGTTGAAGCAGCTTAAGGGCGAGCCACAGGGTGCTCTAAACATCCTGACCTAGTGATGCCAAGGAACCAGCAGATGAGACCCTGGGCTCACCGTGAGGAAAGGGTGAGAGACCTGCCCCCTGCAGCATAATTTCATAAGCCAGACCTTAACTGACAGCCAGCGGTAGATGGTCAAGCCCAATTGCTTTTGACCTCTCCCATGGGAGATCCCCCTATAGATGATATTGGGGTCATGGTGAACTTTACTCGCCTGGAGATACTTGCTACTAGACGGAGGTGGGAAACCTGAGAGGCTGTGAGGATAGCTCCAGTGCAGGAAGTAGCCTTGGCAGGCGGCAGTGACTACCACCCTTCTACCTTCGGGAGTCATTGATGGGCAAGAAGGAAACGATAACTGGTAGCAAAGGGACAAGAGGCTCACAGCAGACAAAGTTGGACATGTACACCCTGCTTAAGGATGTAGAGGGAGATACAGCTGTGGAGGGTTCTCAGGAGGTCGGAGGGGCCCACTTCCAAGCCGGGATGCACCAACCCTGAAAGACATTATGGAGGTGATACAGGGGTCAGGGATTCTCTTGAGACAAAAATCAACTAAGTCATCATGGATGTCACACTCATAAGAGAGGACCTGCACAAGATAAACGACAGAGTAAAGAAGAATGAAGATGTGATTGCAACAGTCTGTGCGGAGACGCAGACCCTCAGGAAAAAAGTGACCCAAATCCCGGCGGACGCCACAGCGACTGAGGCCAAACTGGAAGACGTTGAGGGCCGCTCCAGACTAAACAACATCAGGGTGGTGGGGGTCCTGGAGAGAACAAAGAGCCGCAGTGCACTTTTCTTCCTGGAAGACTTCATCATGAACACGCTATAACTGAAAGGTCTCTCCAAATTTTTCTCAATTGAATAAGTGCATAGGGTCCCTGGCCCTTAGCTGAGCCAGGTGACCCGCCTTGCATCATCATTGCATGCATTGTCATGTGGAAATCAAATCTATAGTTATGCCCCTTCGCTGCCCTCTGCGCGATCTAATTATGCCCCTTTGCGCGATCCCCTTAGCGCGATTAATAATTGCCCACATTAAAAGCCGGCACCATTTTGTTTTTAATTCACCCTTTGGTGTCCCAAGACCCCGAGCACGAGCACGACACCCCTGCACCTGGCCTTCCTCATTTTCACCATCTGTCTCTGTGGTTTCTGCTAAGTCCGGGAAACCAGTACATGAGTTCCTGCCCCCCCGCAGAGATGGTTCATGTTTCTGACATGAAGCACGAGCACAAACCCCAAATGAGGAAGCCTCCCCCTTCCAACTGTCAGACTATTTCACATCGCAAGTCCCCTCACGAAGCCTAAGACACGCCCCCATTTCTTCACACTCTGCTCCTCTTGCTGATCGTTGTTCCTCTATCTGCCACGACCTGTTTGTTCCTCTTTTTTGCCTCGTGACCAAGACTGTATAGATATTCTGCTGTTGAAAATAAAGACGCCCCCACTTCAAGAGAGGGACTTGAGAGATTGCTCCTGTGCCCACTTGGTGCTGGAAGCGCTCCCCTTAACTCGAGTTATTGGTCTTCTCCTCCTTCATTTGAGCACCACTGACTCCTCGCTTTGCATTGACAAGAAATTATGATTTATTAAGCATAGAAATTCAGAAATGAGGTAATAAGTAAATTTAATTTACCACATTAATTGGCGCCCGGAATAGGGACCTTCCCTTTCCCCCACGCGCCGGCGATATTGGACCCGGTACTGTCCCCTCCTGACCGTTGACGGACTTCAAAAGTGCACAACGCGGGGAATTGCCGCTAACTCCCTCGAGGCGAAGAGGGGGACCGACTGCGGCCCAGCATCCACACTAGGCGGTGAGGAAATAGCGGAACGTCCTGAACCAAAGCCCGACCTGCGAAGCAGACGAGTCCGAGGTTCTACAAATCCCACCTTGAAACTGCGCGCCGCGTTTTCCCAAAATCTTCAAGAGGCCTTCCAGTTATTTTTCGGTGAGTACTGCTGAAAAGTATAAAAAACGAACCCACAGCTTTTGTGGGGGCGGTAAAGATACGCGTTTTGTTGGTTTCTCACCTATCTTTGGTGAGGACTACTAAAACTAGTATAAAAGACGGACTCACTACCTTGTGGGCACGGTAAAGATACATGTTTTTTGTGGGTTTCTCACTTATTTTGTGAGGACTACTAAACTAGTATAAAAGACGGACTCACCTCTTTCGTGGGTACGGTAAAGATATTTGTTCTGTTTGTGTTTTTCTCACTTCTAAAATCTTTGAAAGTCTTGCCATCATGCCTATTTTCTCGAAAATACGTAAGATGGCAACCAGAAGGATGATTCTTGAGAAGGAAAATCCCCTTCCTCCTCGGGATACTCCAGGACACTTCATGTATGCAAAACATGGTGTCGGTGCACTTATTTATTGTGATCTATGGGTAGAATATACTAAAGACCTAGAACTCAGATATAGATGGCCTGAAAATTGTAGTTTTGATAAGGAGTGTATTATGAAATTAGAGGAACAGTTATGGAAGAAAAAGAGAGTCCGCCAGTCACAGAGTGACTCAGTAGAATTATGGAGAAAAGAAGCCCATAGGAGGCAACAGAAGGAATTGCATACAGTTGAAAAGGGTAAGAGAATGTCAGAGCAGGCCAAGAAAGAACAGTTACAAGAAATAGGGAAAGAAGTAGTTAGTGAAAGGAATAAAAGGGAACAATCAGCCATTTCTACTGGTTTTTATCCTGTATTGCCATCTGCACCTGAAAACCTTAACATTGCATCATCACAGCCTACAGCCCCACTATCAGAGGATACTTTTACTAATTTTCTCTTAGATACTCCACCACCCTATGAAGTTCCAGTCATTCAACACCCTCTGCCTCCGCCACCCCTTTCACAACATAACGCACCACCTCTCACTCCAGAAGGAGGTGCCGTAGGTCCAGACCCAGGTAAAACAATTCCCGACTGCCCCTATGACCCGACTCCGAGCAACACAGGGGAGGCGGGCCGAATAAGTAAAATACTTCATGACTCCTGGGAAGAAATAAGACATCTACCAGCAATTGACACGTTTCTTCAAGCGGCCTCTGAGTTTTTTCGTACTGGAGAGAACTCACGAGCCATTAACGCTATGACTACAAGAAGATCACACCCTGTAAAAATGCACATGTATAGGTTCCTCCTTTGCTGTTTCATAAAACACATACAAGCAGAGGAAAGAAATGTACCAGTTTCACTTTTTGACTTATTAGATTCCGCATCCGACCACACTAGTCTAGAACTTATAAATGATGCACTAGACAGGTTCACCCGTAATGTGACCCGTATTCTGCAAAACTTGCAAACAAATGAAGAGAATAAGAAACTTGAGGAGGAAATTACTGAACCTACTGAAAAAGTCCTACCCGTTCGTTCTTCCGCCCCTAATTCACGAACACCCCCGCCTACATTCCTCCAAGGTCACTCTGAACGGTCATCTCCAGATTACTTATTTGAAAATACATCCAATGCATTAGACTACTGGTTAGACCAGGAACCTCCGCTTACACCGGAGGAGGAGGAAATAGCCAAAACTGCCCTATGGGTCTCTCAATATAAGATATATGACAATGATCTCATAGCCCAGCTTTTTCTATCATTACCACGCTCACATCAAAGATTAGCAAGTCTCTACATGGTACAACATCTCATCACACTCAATGACACTCATTTTAAACATGATCCAAGACTCGAAGATTTTCTGTCTGACTGCGCTGATAACATGTTCCTTCACAATAGTTCCGTTTTTCTCAACACATTTATAGATTTTAGACAGAAATACCAGAAAGTGACTGGATATAGATCTCCCCATAATACGTGTGGATCAACTAATAGACTTCCTCAAACACGCCAGTTCCCCATGAGAGAGGTCCACCCCAGAGCTGACACAAATGGAGCGCTACAACGCGTCTTCATTTATGTACCCTTGACAAAACTTGAGTTACTAAGGATGAAAGAGATGGTTCCCTCCCACTCAAAGGATCCTGCTGGATTCTTTAAGGAATTAGGAGATGTATTAATGATGGGAACATATACTCTTTCTGATATCACAGCAATTCTGAAATTATTGTTGCCATCAGGTATATATGACAAACTAAGAGAAATAGATTGGGAAGTAGCAGGTGAACACATTAGATGGACTGAACTTCAGAATGACGAAAATACTAGAGTAGCAGGTCAAGGTGTAGGAGACAGACTAAAAGCACTTCCTGGCACTATTTTAAAGGTGCTACCACAGTTACTAACAGTGAAAAAGGAGGACTGGGATGCCATTTCCTCCTGCAAACAGAAACATGGTGAAGACATAGGAGATTATTACACTAGACTTGAAAAGTGTTTTGCGGTAAATAGCGGCCTTACGCCGACAAGTGAAGCTTACCCACATCTGTTTGTTTCCAAATTAGTAGATAACGCCTTGCCAGCCATTAAGGACAGAGTACTAAAAGTAGAAAGTACCTGGCAAGCACATACACCTCCACAGGTGTTACAAATGCTACAATATCACCAGAATCGCATTAGGGATGAAGAAGAAAATGATAAGAAACGCATGAAAGACACAAAGATGAAAGCATTAGTAGCCCAAACTGCACCCCAGCGTCAACAGACACCAAGTAGCCAGAGAAATATAACAAGCATTTGCAATGCAATAGGTCTCGCATTAGTAAAGTTAGAGCAATTGGCATTGTAAATGATGAATGTTTTATTTATGTTTTTTTTAAATACTTAAAGTAATAGCTGTGTTATTTACAATGGCAACTTTTGTAAATAAAATATGCATATTGAAGTTGTTGTCTAGTTTGTGAATTTTTGCAAAGGGTGTCTTGCAATTATTAGTAGTTATGAAAAGGCTGACATAAAAATGTATGTGTAAGAAGTGTTATTTATTGTGTACAGGCAAAGTAGAATAGGAAACATGTTTTGAATTTGTTATTGTTGATAAGAAGGCTAATGCTGTACATGGCTGAAAGTTAATTAAAGTTAGCAAGTATTTTTATAACAGTCAAAGAAAGGAACAAGGCTTATGTTTTTTTGGAAATATAAGGCAAAATCAATGATAGTTTAACAACTTTTTTATTTGTAAGTGTATGTACAGTAATAGAATATATTTTGTTCAGCATATGTTACATTTGTATATATAAGCATTGGAATTATTCCTGTTACAACATTATACATTTAAATGAAGTAAGGAAATCTATATATACGTAGTTCTGTTGAATTGGCATTATTGTGCAATTTTTAAAGTTACAAACAATGTTAATGCACTTTTGCTAAATACTAATGTTTAGTTGTTCAATATTTGTTGAGAAGTAGGATGCATATGGTAAGGAAGTTATAATTGTTTGGAACAAATATGGAAGAAAAATGTATATGATATAAGGCAATACATTTTTAGTTTTACATAAAACATGGCAATTATTTTTGGTAATATACTTTTTGTTAAGCATGTCCAAAATTTGAATAAATTGTAACAGAAATACTTGTATAAAAGTAGACAATGCAAATTAAGTAATGTATAGTAAAACATAAACAATTGTGCATAAACATTATGATATAAAACGTGCAGATGCAAAGCAGTATCTGAAAATGCAATAAAATAATTTTTTTCTTTTGTTTTTGTAAACACAGTTTGTAGTGCAGTAAAAAAAATGTTTTAATGCCATTACAGTTGCTTAATTATATCTGTAATGCATCCATTACAAAATAATACATTCAATGATATAGGTAAATTTGGCATTAATGCTTTTTCGAAGTCTTCAGTATATGTTTCAATACCTAAAAATTCCATTAAAGTTGTATTGTTTACATCTATTGATTGGATATGGTCACTTCCTTCTATTTGCACTGCCATTGTGCTTTTTTCTTCATGTGTTTTTTCAAGTCCAAATAATGTGACGTTAATGTCTTCGATAGGTGGTTGTTTTTCCTGTAGAGAGAGTGTTTTAATACTAATTTTTTTGCAGTATAATAGCTGTTTAAATAATTTTTACTTACTTGTATTGTAGTATGTCTCGTTGTGTTTAATATTTTTTCTCCATTGAACTCGTGTACAGACAAGTGTGTTAACTGTACGTATCTTCCTATGTCCGTAGTAAAGTCAGTCGCTTCTCTCCAGAGACTAATTTTGACTGAGTCTGTAGTATCATTAATTGTAATGCTTCTGATCTTTGTGTCTTGTCCATTCACAAAGATAGTTTTTGTATCTTCTACCTGCAGTATGTAAAATAATAATTTGTTTCTGTGTTTTATATATTTACATTAAGGTAATATTAATATGTGTAGTACATTTGGCTTAATATTTATATTGCTTATGTTGTTAGGAAGCATACAAAAGAAATTAGTATAATGTCTCTACATATTATGTAAAGTATACAATAGTGAATTAAATACATATAAGGCCTATAAATTACATAACATTGCTTTATATATGTTGTTGTTCAATAAAATAAATGCAGTTCACATGTGTTTGTCATCTTTTTGTTTTTTTGTCCAAATAGTGTTATATAGAAATCTTTTACTTACTTGTTATTGTTGCATAATTGGCAAAGGGGCATAGTTTATACAAAGTAACTTGCTTTTAAGGGGTGTGAGTTTCAGGCATATAGAGTACAGCAGGCACATACAAATCATTGCGAGTTTAGTAACACATAAATTTGCTGCATATAGAGTAACTTGCTGTTATTTTGATGCATTTATGGAAGTAAGTGATAGTGATGGTGGGCATATTAAGAGAGTGGTGTAGTTATAGTAATTACTTGTTGCAATTAGCTTAGTACAATGTGTTTCTTTGTACAAGTAGCTGTTTTAAACAAGTAATTGTCAGGGTAGTTACATGCTGCTGACAGGCTTATGGAGCTGGAGTATGCAGTAACATGTTAACATGCAGGTGTAAGTGGAGAAGGCAGTAATAGGGTGACATAACTGTTGGGCTCTAGAAAAGTGGTGACATGCTGACTGAATTATGGGTATGGATAAGGACAGTGACATGCTGTTACGTTTGAGAAGTTGGAGAAGGGCAGTGATATGCTGAGAGGCTGTTGGAGTTGGATAATGCCGTTACATGATGAGGAGAGTGTTGGCTGGAGAAGGAAGTGACATGCTGACATGCTGGTTGGACGTAAGAAGGTAGTTACATGCTGACATGTTGATGATGACAGAGAAGGGTAGTGATATGCTGACGGGCTGATAGTACTGGAGAAGGGGTAATGATATGCTGATAGTGATAGGCTGTTGGTGGTAGAGAAGGCAGTGATATAGTGACAGACTGGTAATATATAGATGAAAATAGTAAAATATAGAAACTTTTTTACTTATGTTGTATTGGTAATTAATAGCTTGTTTTTGTAATTGGGTAGCATTTACTTGTTGCAATTAACATTGTACAATGTTATTTTATTGCACAAATACTTATTTGAAACAAGAGAATGCTTTATTAGTGAGTATTATTAAGCTCTTCTTGATAGAAGTATATAGAAAGGTTTTTACTTACGTTGTATTGATAATTAATAGCTGCTCTCTTTACGTTGTAGGCTGTTCTGATATGTCGTCATGTGTAATTAAATTGAAAAAAGCACATATGTTACGAATGTAGAAGTTGATGTGTATTTACTGCAGGCAGATACATATGGCTTCAGTTTTGAAAGTACGCTTTATAAGGGACTTGTTTATTATTAATGGCGTGGCTTTTGTCAACAGTTTGCGTTAAGTATGTTTGCTACACATAGTCTGTTTTTGCTATTACAAACATTACAGTTTTGTAAAGTTATGTAAAGCATTCTCTAAGAAATACAGACACAAATTCTATGCTTTTGCTGCTATTGCTGCTTGTTACTTTGCTAAGTGTGTCTTGTAGTGGAGCTGCGTCTATGTTCTTTCTTATCTTGACAATGTTGGGATGGGCTGTTATTATGATTGCAAAGTAAGAGTATCTATGTCTTTTGGCTACTGTTGTTATGTTTGTGTAGTTATATGTACAGAAGAGTGTATTTATATTGTTGTTTAGCAAGTATTGAGTTTGCTTAGTTGGTGTAGTTATAGTAATTACTTGTTGCAATTAGCTTAGTACAATGTCTTTTTTTGTACAAGTAGCTGTTTTAAACAAGTAATTGTCAGGGTAGTGACATGCTGCTGACAGGCTTATGGAGTTGGAGTATGCAGTAACATGTTAACATGCAGGTGTAAATGGAGAAGGCAGTAATAGGGTGACATAATTGTGGGGCTCTAGAAAAGTGGTGACATGCTGACTGAATTGTGGGTATGGATAAGGACAGTGACATGCTGTTAGTTTGAGAAGTTGGAGAAGGGCAGCGATATGCTGAGAGGCTGTTGGAGTTGGATAATGCCGTTACATGATGAGGAGAGTGTTGGCTGGAGAAGAAAGTGACATGCTGAAATGCTGGTTGGACCTAAGAAGGTAGTGACATGCTGAGATGTTGATAATGACGGAGAAGGGTAGTGATATGCTGACGGGCTGGTAGTACTAGAGAAGGGGTAATGATATGCTGATAGTGATAGGCTGTTGGTAGTAGAGAAGGCAGTGATATAGTGACAGGCTGGTAAAATATAAATGAAAATAGTAAAATATAGAAAAGTTTTTACTTACGTTGTATTGGTAATTAATAGCTTGTTTTTTGTAATTGGGTAGCATTTACTTGTTGCAATTAACATTGTACAATGTTATTTTGTTGTACAAATACTTGTTTGAAACAAGAGAATGCTTTATTAGTGACTATTATTAAGCTTTTCTTGATAGAAGTATATAGAAAGGTTTTTACTTACGTTGTATTGGTAATTAATAGTTGCTCTTTTTATGTTGTAGGCTGTTTCAATATCTAAACACATTTTTCCTTTGAATTTTCATTTAACATTTTAAAATAGTCCCTTGAAAATCATTACTGGTATATTGTAAGTTATGTTTTTACATGTTATTACAATCATTTGTAAGTCTATATCAATGGATACAATTTGTTATAGTTACACAGTTGTAAAATTGAGCAGCACATAAAAGTAATTAATTGGTAGTACATCAAGAAGTGATAAAATGCAACTTACCTTTGTTATCGTCCCTGAGACACTCATAACTGTCTTTACAGCAGCTCCATGGACAGTCTTTATGGGAGATACAGGTGGTGCCAGTGGCTGTAGAATTTGTTCAGCTTCCTGAATTCTACCTGCGTAAATTGTAAGTGGTGGAATTTTTGCAATTTTTGTTTGCTTTGTTATCAACAATATACCATTCTTGTACAAATAATTACTTATCATTATTCCATGTTGTTCTTTTGTTTGCATATAGTATTCTTCATCATAACATGTTGCTTTTATAGTACCAGTTTCATCTGCTAAAGCCATGTGGTACAAAACTCTATTTTCTTGCTTTGCATTGCTATAATAAGTCTTTGTTGAACATTTAATGATGTTGACACGTAGTTCTTTTTGATATGGCTTTGTATCGGCTTGATTGCTGTTTTTCAATTCTTCAATGGAAATCATCTGTAAAACATAATGCAGTTATTAAGTATATTGTAATCAATAATGGTAAAAACATTACTTTGCATTACAAAAGTTTAATGCATTTTTTTAAATAGCTATCCATATTGGTTTGTGATCACTGTAATATGATTCTAATGTGCCGTAATTGGTATGATCTGCATTTGTAAAAATGTGGTCTAGTAAAGAGTTGTAATCTGTTGTAGGTGTGTTTATTTTTTGTTTGCAATTAAAATGTATTTGCATGTAAGTTATTAGGAATTTGCTATTGTGTGTTGCTTGTTGTATATCAGTATTAAAATCACCCATGATGATATATTTATGATGTGGATATGCATTCAATATCATACTCAAAATTGTTAACAATGTTTGTATTGCAACTTTAGGTGGCTTGTATATAATTACTATTAGGTATTGTATGTTGTTTATTTGTTGTATGAAATGTACAATGTCAATTTGTTGTTCAGTTGTGAATATTGGATGTATTACATGATGTTTTTTGTAATATATAGCTATTCCATGTTTTGTATGTTTGTTATAAAATATGTCAAATATTATACAATTGTAATGATCAATATTGTATGTTTCAGGAGGTGCTTTGTATGTAATGTTTATTTCAGTTAGACATAGTATGTCAGCATTTAAGATATTAGTATCAGCTTGCATTGCTTTAAAATGTTTTTGCAGTGATCTTATGTTATGTACTATAAGTGTAAATTTTTTGTCATATTGATGTATTTGTGGTATAGATATTTGTGATAACATATATGTTCTTAAGCGAAACATTTCTTCATGGACTTTAATGTGTGTTAAAATTTTGCTGTCATTAAAGTTTTTAAGGTATATGTTTTTTAAAGACTTTGCTCTGCTGATTGCTACATAATGTAAATGATGTGTTTTGCTGTTATTAAAATGTATATATAATGATTCTATTGTTGCACCTTGCGTTCTGTGTATAGTGCGTGCAGATGATTGTCGTAATGGAAATTGTTTTCGTATTATTGTTATGAACTTCTTACTGTATTGGAAATGTCGAGAAATTGGTAGTATAGGTGTCCAAGTATGAGAAATATTTGCATTGTATAGGTGTTTGTTTTGTTGTCTTGTTTGTTTGCCTATTTTGTCATTGTCAAATTGTACCCAAACAATAATTGGAATGCTATTTGTAGTATCTACATATTCAACTATACCTGTTGCACCATTAGTTAAACCGTCATTTACATTAATATTAGAAGTTAGATCATAACGTAATTTAATGGCAATATTTAATATTTTTGGCAAGCCCATTGTTTGTGTTGCGTTTGTAGGTAATTTTTGTAATATTGTTTCTTTTACTTCTGCAGTGAAGTCTCCTGCTACTGTATCTATAGCTACTGTAGTATACATTGTGTAGTTTTTATGTGTTGCATCAAAACATTGTTATTTATTTCATTTACTTCGTTGTTAGTAGCCATTATATATGGTATAGCTTCTATTAATGTTGAGTCTGGTTCTATTTCGCGAGATTTTAAAGTTTGAATATCATTGCTTGTTTGCTCAACTATTCTTAGTCTATTAAGCATTTCTGCGAATGGTAAATCATTAATTTGTCTCATAATTTTGGTGAGTTCATATAATTGAAAATATGTTTGCCATAAGTTTGTAGTTAATGGTCCATACAAATGCTTAGAGTTTTCAAATATATATGTATCAAACACTGGTTTCAATTGGTAAAAGTCTCCAATTGCTATTATAGATATTCCTCCAAACGGTTCAGTAGATGATTTTATTTCTTGCATTCTATTGTGTATGAAAGTGAACACATTTGTACCTGATATTTCATCTATTATTAATACTTTTAAATGCATTAATTTACTTTGTAATGTAGCTCTGTTTTCATGTGTTAATTGCTTATATGTTAATGTTTGAGAGACTGGAATTTTAAATGTACTATGTAATGTTTGTCCTTGTATATTATGTGCTGCTTTTCCTGTTGGTGCTGTTAGTAATATGTGAAAGTTGTCTGGATTTTCGCCTGCTTTAGTATTGTAGTATCGTAGTAATGTTTGGTGAAGTGCAGTTATTAAGAAACTTTTGCCTACTCCTGCACCACCAGTACAAAAAGTATAGAAGGCTGTTGTTTTTGTTTTTAACCAATTTAAATGATGATATAAAAAATTCAGTTGTTCAGTTGTTAAATTGTGCATGATACTATCATATTCTTCTTGTGGTACTATATTTTGTACTAATAATTCTTCTTCTGTAGTAGTTCTAATTCTTAAATCTAGTGATAAGTCATATGTTGCATCTTTTTGATAGTCTTGCATAGTTTGGTCTTCAGTATCTATTGATATTAGTGTTGTAGGTGATGTTGGGGGTATTAGCATATCATTATCATTATATGTTTCTTCATCATTAATGATTATGTTTGCCTTATTATATAAGTAATAGTTTGTGTCAACTTCTGTTTGTACTTATAAGTATCTTTCATAGTATGTACTTTTTTGCGAAATTATATTAGTTTCTATTCTCCATGGGTAGTAAAGCATTAGTAATTCTCTGTAATAATTTTCAGTATCATAAGCTTATTAAATTTACAGTAACGTATAATCTTGGTTTTTTTGCGTTCCTTGTATGTTATATTGTCTAACATATTAGATAATGTATTTATTTCAAGTTCTTCGTCATCTGAGCTATAAAAATTAGTTTCTAAAAGTAAGTCATCATAAGTACTTTGCACTTTTTTGTTGCTTATTTTTTGTTTAGTATTGAATTTTGATGCATAATCAGCTAAAGTATATTTTTCTAATGTTATTGGGCGTTTACTATACTTGTTAACAACATTGTCAAATTGTACCTCTGTTGATGTTTCCGGCATTATTTTAATTGTATTGATGTCTTTCATTAGGTATGTCCGTTTTTCTGGCATACTTGTATTGATAAATACAAAAGATCGTGAACTTTTTCTTAATGGTATTTGCAATATAAGGTAAGCGGCTTCTTGTGCACTAATTTCAGTACAATTTAGAAATTTATTGCTGATGTACTTTAATTGTTCTTTAACGTGTACATTATTAGTCACTTCTTTTGCAGCTTGTGCTATAATTTTACTTAGTCCACGTTGAGATTTACTAATATATGATACAATATATACAGCACAAGCATATGCATCTAAAACATACTGTATATCTATGTTAGCTTGCCATGCTTGTAAAATTATTTTATTGTAATTGTTAATATAACATTCAGCTGGCGTTCTTTTCAATACAATCGTTGTTTTTTTTATTTGTGATTGTATGCATGTTATATATTGGTCTTCAGTCAATTTCACTTGTTGTAAAAAGTCTTCATATGTGGAATTTGCAAATTGTTCTGTATTCATTGTGGAATGAATAACATCTATGTGTTCTTTTAATATAGTATGTGTTTCTTCTAATTGTAATGGCTTCAATATCATTGTGCAAGCCATAGGATATCTTGGGAATTGATATTTGCATGTTCTTTGATGCTTAATACGGCAATTTTTGGTATGTCCATGTTTTTGTAATGGCAGTAAAGAGTTTATAGATGTGTCTTCTGTTTTTGTACATGTTATGTGTTTGTTGATAAAATTAATTACTTTGTCATCTTTGTCTATGCTATATTGTGGTGCATTATTAATCCATAACAATGCATGTATGTGTGGTGATCCTCTTTGTTGAAATTCAACTCTGTAAAAGTAATCTGTTACTTTACCTATTGGATTTTTTGTGTGTAATAAAATGCAATTAAATAATTTTCTTACTTGATAATCAAAGTGGCGTGCACATGTTATTGGGTCTTGTTGTATTAAAGCGCATTTTGTTTCCCACGACATATTTTTAAATTCTTCTCTGGTACATTCTTTTGCTTTTTTAATACGTAATAATATATTAATTAAATGGTACCATTTTGTTTCTGCTGCTGACAAAGTTAGGAAAAATGTTGGAATACCCAATTGTCTTATCATTGCAAACAAATCTTTTTTGCAATTTTCCCAGTAAGGAGGAGAACTTCTTATTGTTTTTAATATTTTGTAACCTTCATTATATTGTAATATGCTTTGTAAGTTGTCTTTTATATCTTTTACTGTAATAATTTTTCCATCTGTGAAATTCTTTCTAAGTGATATAAAAATTTTGTCTTGTATTTGTTTAATTTGTAATTTTTTTAATTTAAAGAATAGATTAGTTATACAATTGGCAACTCTTTTGTCATAACATCTTAATTCCCATTTACATATAGTACTATAATGTACAGTTATATGTCTATCTTTATTATCTGTTCTACGTTTTCCACAAAAAATTGTTGGAAATGCTAAATATTCTGAATCTTTATCTTCATATAGTCCACGTGGTGTATTATGTTCAGCTGGAGCTAAACTTAATACATTAATGTTATCTGCTGAAATTGTTTCATTTGTTAATAATGTATCTAGATTACCTACAGGTATGTTATCTGAACTACTTGAAGTCATATTTGCATCAGATGTATCTTTATCAGTATTTTCTTCATGTGGTGTATATTTCCAATTTGGATTTATGGTTATTCCATATTCTTGAAACAAATCACTATTGGAAGCTAAATATATAGCAGCATTTTTTACTTTATTAGGTCTTACATTTTCATAATGTGTGTATGATTTATAACGTAACTTTCTCTTTAATTTAATAGGTATTGTCATATCATCACTTATTTGTCTCGGTAATATTGTAATAGTTGTCATAACATCAGCTGGTACATTGACAACAGCACCTGTTAATGCTTTTTGAAATCCACGTGGTAATGTTTTAATTTGTAAAAAAGGTATTCTTGGAGATATTAATCTTTCTTCTAAATTATGCAAATAGAGTTCAGGTGGTATTTTTGGGAAACTCATTCCATTGTAGACTGAACATGGTGGTATTTTTTTTTAATTATGTATTGATAGCATGTACTACATATATAATTTGTTTGATAATCACTTATGTTACACAACAAGAAAGTTTTGTCATTAGTAATATTTTGTATATCTTTAACTGTTTGTTTGTGCCACATTTGGTTACAAATAGTACATACATATTCAGGCCCATATTGTATTTCATTATGAAAGTTATCTATTATAGATAATGTTTGTAACAAGTCTATGTTAATATTTTGTATTGTACTTGTATTAATATTGTTAGTTGTATTACCTTTTTGGTTTAAATTGCTTTCAATTGTTGCTTTATTTTGTGAGGTATTAATTATCATAGTTGGAATGATGTCACTTTCAATACTGTCACTTTTTTCTAGATTAATATCATGTTGTATGTTTGGGCAAACATTTGTTATCTTTGCATCATCAGTAGTTTTAAGTAAAGATGTTGATTGTTCACTGTAATGTATAAGCATTTTTTCAATGCATTTTGTTTTATTTTTTAAATTATATCTTTTTTGTGTTTTTTTAAATGATGATCTAAGAATTGTAGTTACAGTAAAAGGTATTATTTTGAGTGTTATTCTATCTTTATTATGTGACACTATTTTATGTGTTAGTATAGATAAGCATTGCATAAAATTTGTATATATTTGTATGTTTTTATCTATTGGTATAATATTAGTACTAATGTTTTGCTTAATTTGTTCTTGGTGTGAATAATAAATGCAATAGTTTGTGCTTTCTTTAATAATAACAATTAAAAAAGGAATTTATAACTATTATTATAGAGTCATATATATTTAATGCATTTTCTATAGTTAATTTTATGTTTATTTCTAGAGCATCATTTTGTAACATTTGATGCAACTTTTGTTTTTGCATTTGTATTGAAAATATTTCATTATTGTATTTAATATAGTTAGGTACATTTTCAATGGTTATGTTTTGTTTTTTATAAAAAGTTATCATATCTATATATAATTTTTTGCTAAGTTGCATAATATTATGCATATCTTCTGTAGTCCATTTGTTCGTATTTATTTTTTTATTATAGCGAATACAATATTGCAAATACATATACTTTCTGATTCATTTATGTCTAATTGTGTATGAATTACATTATTGTTAAAATTAACTTCTATTACTGAGT
Organism: Lissotriton helveticus; assembly: GCF_964261635.1. Taxonomy (NCBI): domain Eukaryota; kingdom Metazoa; phylum Chordata; class Amphibia; order Caudata; family Salamandridae; genus Lissotriton; species Lissotriton helveticus. Next base: position 693,366,004 of record NC_136068.1, read on the forward strand.
CAATATTTGTATCTTTACCATTAAAAATATTAGTTTTAGTTTCATTTAATTTATATGCTGCATTTTGTTTTATTTCATGACTATCTTCTTTTTTGTTAATAACTTTTGTTGCTTGTTTATTGTTAATATCTGTTTGTATAGTTGTTTTTACTAACTTCAGAATATTTTTGGGGGCGTTTTTATTTTTTTCTATTGGTACTTCTTGATTGCATATTGTATTAATATGTTTTTTTCAGTATTTGCTAAGTTTTTTTTTAGTATACTTGCATATGTTTCTTTGTCTATATTTGTTGTTTGCTGACTTGTAACATCTTGTTCTAACAGTGTGTTACTTTTTGTCTTTTTAGGAACTGTATAATTAATTTTATTTGTGTTATGTCTTTTGTTATCTTTTTTTTGTGTAATAGTTTGTGGTAGTGTATTTAATATTGATCTTGCTTTTTATGGGTATGTAGTAATGTTTGTCTGTTTTATTTGTAACTCATATGTTGTTGCTTGTTCACTTATTGTACTTTGATTATTTGTGTGTGTTACAATATTTGTGTTATGTACAAAAAATTTACTTTTATGTATAGTATTTTGTTCTTTTCTATAAGCTTGTTGAAATGTATTTCTTTGTATTTTGTTAATATCTATTGGTGTTAATTCAAATTGTACATCTACTGCATTAAATGGTTTTATGTAATTTGCTAAGTTAGAAATATAATGTAGTACATCTTGAAAAGTTTTTTTTTGCATTAATATACATGTGCCATTTGGATGTGGCATGCCAGTTTTATCACGACTATGTAAATCAAATATAAAGTACTTATCTTCAATTTTAAATATAGAAATTACATAAACATCCATACAAAGTAACACTCCAGAATGTGCTATTGCTAGATTTAATGCTTCTTGTATGTCTGGATATGACAAATCAAACCGTTCAAATATATTACCATAGTATGGTTGTCTAAGTTGAATTGAATATATATCATTTCCATGTGTAATATATTTTGGCAGATCATCAGGATGCATAAAATCTTGTTTGTTAATAGAATGCATGTTTATATATAATGCATCTCCAAGGTCCATTATATAATGCAAATCTTCTGCATCCCATATATATGCGTTTTTAGTGTAGTTGTGTATAATAGCAAATAAACTATTCGGCAAGCATTGTTTGCCTCTGGAATTTTGTGAAAATTTGTCATGTGCTTGATTATATTGAGCTTGTATGATGTTATGCATTTGTATATATTAATATGTGACTGTGTATTAAAAAATTATTTAGGAATTGTTGTAAGTTACTGTTTTTGTATATTTTATCTAGGTTATAAATGGTGTAGTTATATATGAAATATATTAATGTTATGTTGTATTGTTAAAGAGAAAGTGAGTTATGATTTTAACGGTATTAATTGTATAGTTATGTAAAAATTATAGTATGTTATATAGTATTTCAAAAATAGTAATATTTATCTAAAGGTGTTTGTAATAAACTGTAAGTAACATGCAATAGTAAGCAATATTACAATATATATATATATATATATATATATATATATATATATAAATATACACAATGATGTGCAAGTTACATTTATGTATTTTTATAAAAATTAATTACCTTGCCGTTAGCTTCTTCTTTTTTATAACCTGTAATAAAAAACAAAGAATGAATTAATTTTTTCTGTTTAATTATTTATATTACAGTTGTAAATTAAACAGTGATATATATATAATGCATTTCAACAATGTAATTTGACTTATGACATTTTTCTTTATCTTACTGTTTGTAATAACAATATATTTGCATAGTGAAAGTCATTAATAGATATTTATAAAAATAGATGTATAAATAATATGTAAGAACTAAGAGGAAATTATAGTAATACAGATATGGGGGTTGATTAAGATGATGGATGGACTTGTGTGTGTCTGCCATCTCAGAGGTGGAGGTACTGTTTGCACTGCTGCTGCCTGTGTTGTACTTGCTCCGTGTATGAGGGAAGTTTGTATTGCTCCTGCCTGTGCTGTACCTGTTCCATGTGTGAAGATAGTTTGCACTGCTGCTGCCAGTGCTGTACCTATTCTGTGTATGAGGGAAGCTTGTACTTCTGCTGCCTGTGCTGTACTTGCTCTATGTGTGAGGGAAGTTTGCGTTGCTGCCGCCTGTGTTGTGCCTGCTCTGTGTGTGAGGTAAGCTTGCACAGCTTGCACTGCTGCTGCCTGTGTTATACTTGCTTTGTGTGTGAGGGAAGCTTGCACTGCTGCTGCCTGTGTTGTACCTGTTCTATGTGTGAGGAAAGCTTGCACTGTTACTGCCTGTGTTGTATCTGTTCTATGTGTGTTGGAAGCTTGCACTGCTGCTGCCTGTGTTGTACCTGCTTTGTGTGTCAGGGAAGCTTGCACTGCTGCCGCCTGTGTTGTACCTGTTCTATGTATGTTGTGGGCTTGCAGTGCTGCTGCCTGTGTTGTACCTGCTCTGTTTGTGAGGGAAGCTTGCACTGCTGCTGCCTGTGCTGTACCTGTTTTGTGTGTGAGGGAAGCTTGCATTGCTGGTGCTTGTGTTGTGCCTGCTCTGTGTGTAAAGGAAGCTTGCACTGTTTGCACTGCTGCTGCCTGTGCTGTACTTGCTCTGTGTATGAGGGAAGCTGGCAGTGCTGCTGCCTGTGCTGTACCTGTTCTATGTGTGAGGGAAGCTTGCGCTACTGCTGCCTGTGTTGTACCTGTTTTGTGTGTGTTGAAAGCTTGCGCTGCTGCCACCTGTGCTGTACCTGTTCTGAGTGTGAGGGAAGCTTGCATTGCTGCTGCCTGTGCTGTGCTTGCTCTGTGTGTGAGGGAAGCTTGCACAGCCTGCATTGTTGCTGCCTGTGCTGTACTTGCTCTGTGTGTGAGGGAAGCTTGCACTGCTGCTGCCTGTGCTGTACTTGCTCTATGTGTGAGGGAAGTTTGCATTGCTGCCGCCTGTGTTGTGCCTGCTCTGTGTGTGAGGTAAGCTTGCACAGCTTGCACTGCTGCTGCCTGTGTTATACTTGCTTTGTGTGTGAGGGAAGCTTGCACTGCTGCTGCCTGTGTTGTACCTGTTCTATGTGTGAGGAAAGCTTGCACTGTTACTGCCTGTGTTGTATCTGTTCTATGTGTGTTGGAAGCTTGCACTGCTGCTGCCTGTGTTGTACCTGCTTTGTGTGTGAGGGAAGCTTGCACTGCTGCCGCCTGTGTTGTACCTGTTCTATGTATGTTGTGGGCTTGCAGTGCTGCTGCCTGTGTTGTACCTGCTCTGTTTGTGAGGGAAGCTTGCACTGCTGCTGCC